>NC_030821.1:81072341-81686805 GCF_001704415.2 Capra hircus
ACACACACATACACACACGCAGGCACTCCTGCACACACGCTCACAACCGTGTGTGCACACACCACCAACCTTGATTATGGTGCTTGTTGACCCACTTGGTGAAGGTTTTCTTCTGCACACGGTCCCGCTCATCTGGGAGAGCACAGGCCAGGTTTACCTGGGCCTGGAGAAAGCCCCGCAAGCCCCCAGGAGGAGACTGCCATGCAGACACAGTGGCTGGTGCACTGAAGAGGGCCTCAGAGCTCACACTGCCCCCCACCCAACAAGGCCCCAGACAGTCCTGGACAGAAGCCTGGGTCCAGGCCGCGGGTGCCCACTGCTAGGTCTCCCAAGATGGGAGGGTCTGCAGCTGGCAGCCACACCTGGACACAGCACACAAGTCCTGGCCTGCCGCCACCCCCACACAGGCCGCCTCCGGGGGCCCAAGGCGCTGGAGCCAGACTAGCAGGGCTGTGGTGAGGGGAAGCTCTGTGCCCCACAGGATGGCGGGCCTGTTTCCCGGGGCATGGAGAGCCCTCCACCCCCACCACCCAAGGCCCAGACACCCCCACCAGCCACTCTGTGTTGGGCATGGTTTGGCTGGCCCGCCAGCAATTCTGCACCTGGGCCAATGCTGGTCTCAGAGTCTGTCCCCTAAATTCAGAAGCCTCACAGTCTGGGCCCCACCCCACCAATGCCAGGCTTCCTGAGGCAGGAATCTGGGCCCTTCCTGTCCTGCGCCTGCCCCGCCTGGCGGTGTGGAGTCCCTACCTTTCTTGCCCTCTGAGGCCCTGAGCACAGCCAGGTAGAGGTTGTCCCTCCGACGTGGTCCTCTTGTGACCCAGGCCCTCGGGCTCGGGCCGCCGTGCCGCTGCTGAGACATGGTGCCGCCCTGCCCTTTCGGCGCTCTGGCCCACCCCAGGTGCTGCGCGCTCACGGCCACGGGGCACACCACGGCAGAGGGTGCCTCAGCCAGGCACGGCACACTCGCTCGGTGGGCTCTGGTCGTCAGCTCCGTTGGAGCCCAGTGCGGGCCACTCCCTGCCGCGGAACTCCCTAGCCGCTGTCCCCGCCCCCGAAGCCCCACCCCAGCCTGCACACCCCAGAGAAGGAGTGTGTCCCAGCGGGAAGCAGGAAGAGCAGCCCCTCCCCCACAGCCACACCTACAGCGGGGCAGAAACAGGAAACCAGGGGTTTCCTCACCCACCCTGCCCGCAGCAGCCCCTGAAGGAACCCGTGGCGCAGGGACGCTGCACCCTCACGGCATACAGACATGTGTCAGGTCACAGGGGAACCGCACATGCCCAGGCCACTCCAAAGGGGCCGCCCTCAGGGAGGGGTGCCTGAGCTGCACTGGGCCAGGGAGCCCAAGGTCACGCATCTTGAGGGGGACACAGCTCAGACTTGACCAGGGCCGCCCCATGCCTGCCCAAAACTGCCGGGCGGACGGGCTCTAAGGAGGGACCCCCAGGGGAGTGACACCTGGCTTGGGGGGCCGGCTGCCTTTCCCTGGAAGCCCTCCTAAATCACCCCTCAGAACCTACATGCCCTACACCCTACACCCTGCTAGGATCCATCTATACCCCGGCTCCAGGGCCACCAGGCTCAGTGAGGGCTGGGCCCCTCTCAAGCGGGCCCACCAAGCCTGTCCTGGAGCAGTGCCCCATCCGAAGGCAGAGTGCTCCGCGGGCAGGAGCGGGCGCATAGCTTGAGCGCTGACTCACACAGGACCGCCAGCCCTGAGCTGCGGCGAACTCTGCCTCGAGTTGGGGGGGAGGCCCAGGTCAGAGGGGAGCACCCTAAGGGGGCCCAGCAGTGAGTCAGGGGAGGGTGATTCATGGGCAAGGAAGCCGCACCTAGGCATTGGGGCAGCCTGGGTGGGGGGCTGTTTGCAGGCGGCGGGGCACACAGATATCAGCCACTCAGGTTGTGTAAAGGTGGTGGGACAAAGGGCTCAGACGGGTGCGGCCCGGCTCCCTCTCGTCTCGCACACTGCGGCCCTGGCCGCGCAGGACTCCCAGCTGCCAGCCACTGCAGGAAAGAATGCACCGCCCTGACGCACAGAATTTTCCAGTCGGAGACATTGCTTGAATGCGATCCAGCTGGGAGCCCCACCCCCATGTGCCTCGGGCCTCGTTTCCAGGAAAGGCTCACCCACCAGCCGCTGCGCCTTCTGTGGCCACGGGGGGGGGTCGCTCACACCCTAGGGGGGTAGGGGGCCCCAGACCAGGTGGAGCTGACTACCCTCATCCCTACCTCAGGGTCCTGCCGCAGGTCACCTCGCTCCCCACTCTGGACAGACCCCCCCTTCTACGCAAGGCCCGAGAGAGGCCCCACACACAAGCCTTCACCTCCCAGAGGTGCTCCAGGATCCCACATCAGACCCACACTGGCCAGCACCCAGTTTAGGGTCACCAAGGATGGCTCCACCCACTGCAGGCAAGCTGGGGGAGTCCCGCCCCCAGCCCCTCTCCAGCGTCTTCTCTGTCACTCAGAGGCCTCAAGGATATTGGATTTGCTGTCCAGGACAGGGTTCCACCTCCACCTCCAAGCCCGCTCCCTCTCCCCAGCACACCCTGGTGCCTCCAGGCTCCCCCCCCCACCCCCCCCACCCCGGGATCTCAGAGTGTCCTCTCAGGGCTCCCTGCGGCCCTGCCGGCCAGTCCCTCACCCCTGGCTGTAGGACGCGCCCTTCCCGCGTCCATTCTATCCGGCATCCTATTCAGGCCTCAAGTCAAGAGACCACCCACCTTCCCCGGCCGGCCCAACCCCGCGGCCCGCTCCCATAGGCCAGGTTGCTGCACGTCTCGGTGGCCCTCCCCAGCACTGCTGCTCCTGCCCTGTCCACGAGGCCAGTGTCCTGCAGAGTTGCTCGTGGCCCTCTGAAGGGTACCTTTGCCCCTTTCACAGATTTTGGAAACTAAGGCAAGAATCTACGGCTAGTGGGCCGCTCCAGGATAAGAAGCCTGGAGACACGAAGGGAGCCGAAGCGAGAGCACAGGGCGGCGCAGAGACGCAACTCCGCCCGGGCCCCTCCCACCCCACACCTCCCGAGGGCAGACTGCCGACAGCCCGGAGCCCGGAAACCGGGCCCCGGCCTGCCGGCCCGCCCACTCCCCACCCCTTCTCCGGAGGGATCTCGGGGGCAGAGGGGACTCACCCCGCCTTCCTCCCCAGGTGTTTCCGCACCGAGCCTGGGGGCGGGGCTGCGCTGGGCCAGGCACGCCCCCCGGCCCCCGCGGCCTTCCGGGCGCTCTTGGAGACGGTTGCCCCTCCGGCACCACCGTCCCTCCACCGCCACCCACCTACGCAGCACAGCTGCCCGTAGAGGTAGCCCCTGCGCGCCTGCTCGCAGCCCCCATCCAGCCACCACGGCCGTTCCAGCACACCTCCTTCTGCGCGCGAAAGCGACGCCCGCCCCCCGTGTGCGGCCGCAGCCATGAGCCGGGCGCCCTCGCGGACAGCAAACAGGACGGTGCGTCGGCTCCCGGCCACGCGCGAGGCCGGCCGGCTCCGCACGCCACACCCTTCCCCGCCGGGCCGGACGCTGAGAACCTGCCCCCGGCGGCCGCCCGCCCCACGGGACCTGGAAGCCGCGCCCCGCTTGGAAGGAGAGGACCAGGCTGGTCCTGGGCGTAGGGGGAGGCTGCGGCCCCAGGACAGAGGCTGGGAACTGCCCGAGCCTGGCGTTCCCGGGACGAGCTCCGCTCCGCCAGGATTCGCGGGGAAAGGCCGGGTGTGGCGGAGCAGGGGCTGAGAACTGAGCAGAAGCATCGAAAAAGGGCGCCGAAGCGCAGCAGGACCAGGGAGCGCCGAAGGGGTACCCCGTGCCCACGTGGGCACAGGAGACAAATGCTGAGGGAGGGAGGGCCAAACCGAGGCGGGAGCGCTGACCTGAGCATTTTATTGAACCGTTTTGTTAACCCCGCAGCTGAGTCACCAGGCCCTCCCCAGCCCCCAAAGCCACGCCTAGGAGCCCCATCCGGACTCAGACCTTGGCCAGGCTCCCGCAGAGTAGGCCCACCGGGGTGGCCCTGGCCACCCCCACCCAGGGCAAGCCTCCCGCCTCAGGCTATCGCCCGGGCCGCCCTTCAGGTCCCCAGTGGGGGCCGTCCCTCTGGCCAGAACACCCAGTCCCCTGCTCATTCACTGGAGTGGAGGCAGGCTCCACCCAGTCCTGGGCCAGGCGCCACTGCCGAGGGCTATAGCTCGAGCGGGTGACCTGGAGCCGGGGGAGGGCAGCGTAAGCCGGCCGCAGGTCCTGAGGCTTACTGGGCCCTGGTCAAGGGCGCTCAGGCACCTGTCCAGCTCCCGCCAGCCCCACCTCCTGCGGCGGCCCCACCTCAGTCCCCGGGACGCCTGCCACCTGCAGCTGCGGTTTCTGTGTTGACAGTCACCTGTGCTCGCTCCACACGGGCTGCTAGGGAGGGGCCTAGGAAAGCCCCTGCCCTTGCCGCCCCCTCCCCAGCTGCCTAGACCTCCCCAGCCCTCCCTTTACGCCCTGCCCAGCAGCAGGCTCCAGGCTGATGTGAGGCAGAGTCCCGGCCCTGCCCAGACAAGCAGGCGGGGTCTTTTCGGCAGGTGGCGGGCCTGGGGTCCACACCTTGTCTGGCCAAGTGCCCGCGCGAGCCTCCAGGACAGGAAGGGCGGGCATAGGGAAATTCAGGGGCGGGAGAGAGGCGGCCCCTCGAGCGCCCCGCCTCAGCCCCCTGGCCGGCTGGCGGCAAGAAACAGCAGCCCCGGGGGTGGCCACATCGGCCTTACCTTGCTCATCCTGCACCGCGCGGCGCCCCCGCGCCAGTGCCACACGCGGCCAGCGGTGACGACGTGGGCCCACGACCACGAGGGAAGGAAACAGGCTGCCGAGGGCTCATGGCTCTGGAGCGCCGGCCTGTGTGCTCGGCAGGCGCAGCCGCCCTTCGAAGGGCTACTCCAAGCCGGGAAGCCCCCCTTCCTTCCCGAGGAAGTGGAGGACGCTAGGGGTGCCCGGGACCAGGGAACCGCCCCCTGCGGGACGCCCGACCACTGTCGCCGCCGCGCCGCCGCACAACTGCGCTCCGCCGCGCCTCCCTCCCGCTCTGGCCACTCCGCTCCCACCCGCCCACCTCCCACGGCGGCGCGCTCCGCGGCCCTGCGCCCGCTTGCACGCTCAAGGTTAGCGGAGCCTTAACCCCTGCTCACCCGCGGCCACACCCGCCAGGAGGAGGGGCCTGCGGGGACGCCTGGCTGAGCGCAGCCCCCACCCCTAGCCCAGCCCGCCGGCCCTCGCGGGCCTCACACGCGGCCTCCCCCGCCCCCACAGGGGTGACGTGGCGCCCGAGCACCCCATTCTGCCTCAAGGGTGCCCCTGGGCGACAGCTGCCAGCGCCCCGGTCCTTGCTGCCTCCAGGCTCGCAGCGGACTCAACCGTTGTCAAAGACAGGGCGACCCGACGCCCCCGCCCCGCCGAGGACAGCAGACAGGGAGGGGGTGGCCCGCAGCGCCGCTGGGCTCTCAGAGGCAGCCCCACCTACCCGGCCACGATCTATTGGGGGACAGCCGGGGAGGCCCACCGGGTCCGCACAGGCGAGTATGTTTGGTGTCTGGGGAGGCCGTCACAGACCCTCGGAGGGCTGGCGGCGACACGTCAGACGTGCTGTGTGGAGGGAGGCGCACGGCGCTTGCTGCTGTCATGCCAGAGCTGTGTCCGTGGCGGGAGGGCACTATAAGTGGGCATTGGGGATCTTTAAACGCCCCCCCCGCACAGCATCTTCATACACTGGATCATCACCAGTTCTAAAACAGCCGGCCTAGGATCCTCCAGGCCGTCATCCTTGTTCACTGACTTAGACAGTGACGGTGCGGAGCCAGCCCCCCGCGACACCAGCGCCAGGCCACTTTCCCACGGTGAGTCCAACAGTGCGCGACAGTCCCGTTGTGGATTGTCGCACCTTCGTAACGACATCCTGTAAACTCTCTCACCTAATCGTCGTCGGGGCCACCTGGAGCAGGGTGGCCTCGAGCCTGGGGGCTCCTGTCCTTGTTGAAAGGCGGTGCAGCTCCCGCCCTGCCCACCCCTCCAGCGTGGACAGCAGTGGGGGAGCACTGGGAAAGGCCACCCTGGCAAGCACCACCACCCCCTCCCCTGGCAGGGTCACCAAACAACACCTGGCCCAGACGGACGGGCAGGACGGCCTCCCAAGGTCAGGTCTCAGGCCAGATCGGGCCGGGCCTCCCCAGCAACCCAGGACGCTCAAGGTGCCGGCCCCAGTCCGACACAGACCCTGGAAGCCCGGGGTCTCAGACATCCCAGGGCCAAGGTGTTGCTCAGGAAACAGCAGGTGGAGGTCGCAGTCCCGCCCCCTCCTCCCTGTCAAGTCTGACCCTCTGAGAACCCCATGGAGGAAGCCCGCAGGGGCCATTCTAGTCTGACCCTCTGAGAACTCCAAGGAGTAAGCCCCACGCGTCACCGCACCACACAGTTGAGGAAACTGAGGCACAGAACCAGCGAGGAACACCCCAGCCACGCGAGGCCGCGACCTCAGCCCTGGTCGACTGCCTGGAAACATGTGGGCAGCCGGCAGCAGAGCACAGCAAACCACACTTGGCCTCTGGCTGCCAGGGAAGGGATGCCCCAGCCCACGTGGGGAGGCCAGGGGCAACGGGGAGGGGGTGGAGGGCCAGGCCCACCCAAGCCTCCTGCCCATCAACCCCATGCTTCAGAAACTCAATTCTGAAGGAAAACCGGCCTGCAGGGGCCAGCTGTGAAGGCCAGGGCTGGGCTCCTCCTCAGAGGACTCCGTGCTCCAACACCAGGGGGAACCAGCTCCTGGAGTCATGGAAGTCTGGGGCAAGGCCTGGCACCCCGAGACACATCCATCCCGCCCCAGACACACCATAGGCGGCATCTCTAGACAGAGCCATGCTCATCTGGAATCCACAGTCCTGCCCTGCAGGGCCCTGGCCACAGGCTGGTGGGGAGAGCAGAGCCCCAGCTGGAGGCCTGGACCCCTCCCTTCTGAAAACCTGCACCCTGGGCCCAACCCTACCCTACCTTGGCCCAGTTGAATCAGCTCCTCCATGCTGTACCTGTCCATAGCTGCCGACCATGAGCCTAGCTGCTCTGGAGCAGCAGAGAGGAGAGGAAGGGAAGGCAGGAAGGAGGGAAAGGGTGGGAAGCAAAGGGAGGGCTCACCAGAGCCCTGGCCTCCCCACCCAGTTCTGGGAGCCTGGCTCCTCCTCATGGCCACCCTTAGTCAGAGAGCCGGGCAGAGTGAAGCCCAGTGGACCAACGAGTCGGACCAGCCCGCCTGCAATCCCTGAGCCCTCAGGTGTGACTGGAGGGCCCTCCTCTGCCTGCCGGCCCAGCCCACCCACCCGGCAGCCTCCCACCCGGCAGCCTCCCCACCCGGCACCGGCCCCAGCAGCCTGCACCACCCCAGCCCCTCCTAGACCCCTCCTCTGCCTCAGCCTCCAGGCCTTCAGCCTTGACAAAGGGACATATCTTAGCTGAGTACCAACCTCTGCACTTTTTCCGTGCTGCTGGACTGCCCAGCCACCGCGAGACCCGGTAAAAGACAAACCTAATCGTACGGTAACCTGCTTGAAAACCCGCCAGAGTTCTACGGGTCTCCCCGCAGATAACCAGACACAAAACTGGAGACTAATGGAGGGCTGGCAGGGGCGCCATGTGCCGTGAAAGGGAGCGGCAGGGCTCTGCGCCTGCGGACAAGCCCATGGGACAGTCAGGTGCACGGCATGGCCAGGAGCAGCCAGGCTTGCAGGGCACGTGCACCCGCAGCATAGAGGCTGCTGGAGCACAGGGGTGAGCGTGTTCGGACGGCACTTCTTTTCTACTGAAGTTCTAGTTCTTTCTGAATTTTGAGCCAGGCTCATTGAGAAATGAAATTCATGTATGAAACCCACTCCCCCAGGTCCATCTCTCCAGTAACCCCAGAGGACCCCTGTCGGACCTCCTGGCAGCTCTCTGAGCGCTGTCCTCCTCGGTCAGGGCTCAGCTCAAGGCGTCTCTCACAGGGGCCCTCCCAGACCACTCGCTCTTCACCCAGCCCATCCATCCCACATGCTGGGGGCTTCCAGCCAGGGACTCAGCCTGGAACTGACTGGTAAGTGGCGGAACAAGCAAGTGGACACCTTCCCACACGGATGAGCAGACCACCAGGGCACGGGGGAAGGGGTCCGCAGCTCCCTGGCCAGGGCTCCACCGAGCAAGGCCGCTGTGACGAGTGTGGCGGGCTGGGCCCACGTGCTGACCTGCTCTTCTGCAGATGGACCAGAGGGGCGATGCTGTGAGCAAAGTGAGGGGTCTGTGTGGCACGTCGCTGGATAACTTTTAAAGTATTTATTTCTTCATTTAATTTGGCTGTGCCAGGTTTCCATTGGGGCCTGTCAGACCTAGTTTCCTGACTAGGGACTGAATGCAGCCTCTGCCTTGGGATCGAAGAGTCACAGCCACTGGACCGCCAGGGAAGCCCCACTTGATAATGTTTAAAACTCTGAGAAGTCGACGGTTCCCAATGTCATCAGAAGCTTCCTAGCCAAGCCACCAGGACCCCTGCAGACCTGGCCAAAGCCCTGTGCCCCACCCAGCATCCGAGGTGGCCTGGGCGTCCTCTTGTGCCAGGGTGGTGCTCAGATCCCGCTCAGCCTGCAGGACCTCGGGGAAGGGGGAGCCCACGCCCTCCGGCCCTGACTCAGCCTGGAGCTGGAACTCATTTCCTGTTGGAAACTCTGAGCTGCCACCGGCGGCAGCGGCTGCGGCCGGGAAGGGAAGACTGAGTCACCCCTCAGGGCTGGGGGCGCCCCCCCCTGCTCGCTGAGCCACACCCAGTCCCCCCTCCTGGCCCACAGCCAACTGCTCGCCCAGCCGCTCAGCCCAGCACCAGCCCAGCCAGGCTACAGACAAGGAAGGAAGGAGATAAAAGGAAGGGGTCCATGCTCCCCACACCCACGACCCAGGAAGGGGGAGGGTCTGCTCTGCCAACCAGAATGGGGCAGAGGCCCCATCAAGGCAACGGTCAGGGAGGAGGCCGCGCGGAGACCGTCCATCAGGTGCTGTCAGAGCTGACCGCTGCCCAGCCCAGTACTACTGTTTCCGGTGGGGGACAGGGTCACCTTACTGACAGGCGCGGGAGAGGCCACGTGGTGAGCCCCGCCACCCACAACCTCCCAAACTCCCCGAGATGGGCTCCCACGCCTGGGCCCTAGTTGGTGGGTCCAGGCCCAATCCGGGCCTGCGCCTGGGTCCCCTGATCCCCGACTCATCCACCTGGCAAAACTCCTGCCCACCGTGCTAGCCTCACCCCAGGCCCCCACCCACCCCCAGAGACCACATTCCTCCCCAGCTGGAGAGACATGGAGTCCACCCTATGCTGGGGATCCACTACCCCCACTCAACACGGAGGCCGGTGAGCTCAGAAGCACAGGTGTGAGCCTGAGCTGCCCGCGACCCTCTGCCCACCTGGGTGGTGCAGCACAGGTCCTTAGGGACAGGTGGCTGCCACAGTGCAGGGCACAGCGCGAGGTGCCAGCCCCTGGGATGACAGGACCCAGTCCATCCTCTGGGACCCAGGTCTCCCCGGGATGGATCCGCCTAGACCCCAGCAGAGTCTTGCACTGCCGCGGCCACGAGTCTGCTCTTCCTGTCCTGGCCGAGGGCTGCCTGCTAGGCTGTCACCCACCCCAGGCTGACCAAGCACCCAGCCACCATATCACATCTGTGCCACACAACCGGGGGGCAGATGTCACCCCCGCTGGACAAACCCACAGCTCAGAAAGACCAGGCAGTCATCCCCACTCGGAGAGCGGCTGTACCCTGTCCCATCCCAGCACCCCCTCTGCACGCCCCCACCCCCTGCAGAGAGCCTGGAGCAGACAAATCCCTGTGGCAGGGAGGGGGCAGGCAGGGCACAGGACGAGGGTGATGCTGGCGAGAGGGCCCAGGATGCCAGCCAGGGCTGTGCGACAGCTGGTCCTGCCAGTCCGAGAACCGTGAGCCCCACCCCCAGCCCCAGGGTGTGCCTGGCTATGGGTGGCAGTAACCCATGGGCTCCTCCTTGGCCTACCCACCCCAAGATCCTCAAGCCAGGAGGAGGCGCCCTGGATCCACTGGCAAGAGTGCCTAGGCGGAGAGAGCGCCGCCTGCTGGCAGGAGCAGAGCTTTTGCACACCTGCTGCCCACCCCGTCCACCAGGCCCAGGCCCCGCACCCCCACCCACCAGGCCCAGGCCCCCACACCCCCGCCCTCCAGCTGGGGCCAGGGCTGCAGCTACCTGTGGGTAAGGCAGGCTCCAGCCCCTGCCTCGCCAGGGTCCCTGGGGTGGTGGCAGGCACCACAGGGGGCTCCAGTGCCCCCTCCTCAGGCTCCTTCCGGCGGTAGACCCACCTCTCCTCTCGGGCAGTGTCCTCGGTGGGCAGCGGCCCCCGCTTGGGCGGGCAGCCCAGGGGACCCTGTACGGCCTGCACATGGGGGGTGCGGCGTGCGGGCATCACCATGGCCACGGGGCGGCGCACACGCTGCAGAGAGGCAGGCACGATCTCCGGGGGCAGGTGCAGGTACTGGCGCAGGTGGGCAATGCCCTCGTTGGTCAGGTACCAGTAAAAGTGGCGCCAGGCGAAGGTCTCCCGCACCAGGCCCCGCGCCCGCAGGGAGGCCATGGCGCGCATGACCTGCAAGTTGGTGACGCCGGGCACGTGAGGGTGCAGGCTGCGGGGCCGCCGGTCCTTCTTGGCCACCATCACGCCCTCTCGGAAAAGCACCTCATAAATGGCCCGCAGCTGGTCCAGCGGCATGAACATGCCGGCCACCATGGCTGCGGGTGTCGGTGAGCCGAGGGCACGGGCGGGGCCCAGAGAAGAGGCCAGGAGACGCCCTGAACACAGCGAGGAGATGGGCCCCGGGGCAGGCAGGCTGCGGCGGAGCGCTCAGTTCGAGGGCGCGGGCTCCCGGCTAGCAGCTCGCGGCGCCAGGCTCCCTGGCTCCGTGCGATTCCTGCCGGCACTGCGGCCTGCCCACCGCCTGCGCGAGCCTCCCGCCCGCCCGCCCTTCAGGACGCCCAGGCCGGCCCCCTCTGACTCAGCAGCAAGGGCGGCCCCTCCCACCCTCGACCAACAGGGGCCCTCGCAGGGTAGGGGGGAACCTTGCAGAGGGGCCACCCCCGAAGCAGGCCCCCTCCCGCAGAGCCGGCCCAGGGCTCCACGTCAGTAATTACATCAGTTTCTAAACACTTCCTTCAAGGTTCTAAGACTCGGGGGAGGGCGGGCCGGCGGGAGCAGCCACGGACCCAGAGTCCAAAGGGTGGCAGAGGGAAGCGGAAGGAGAGAGGGCAGGAGGGTCCTCAGGCCGCGGTGTGGTCTCAGGGCCTCAGGAGTCACAAGGATCTGAACAGGGTGCTGCCCGTCCCGGCAGGGGGCGCTCCAGGTCTAAGGGAGGAGGGCTGAAGTCTTGGGGGGCAGAGAGGAGGTGCTGAGGGGTCTGGGGTCTGAGAAGGGAGGAGGAGAACTGGGGTCTTGGGGTCAGGGGTCTAGGGGCACGGCAGGGGCAGCTGCTACAGCACACTGACAGGCAGGCTGCAGGCACCACTGGCTGCTGTCCATCAGGCAGGCTAAGGGACAGAGCCCCCACCGCCAAATGTCAGACCCAGACACTGGCGGCCCTTTTTAACACTTGCCATGCCGGGCCAGATCAAGGGTGGGCCAGGAGCATGGAGTTAGCTCTGAGCCCAGAGGAGTCCGAGCAGGGAATGGGGCGGGGGGGGGGCGGGGGGGGCGGGAGGGGTTCAGAGTGGGGCCTCCACCCCCCACTGCCCCAGGCCAGCTGTCAGAGGCCAGAAGCTCTCAGCTGCTACAGGGAATCAAAGTCACCAAGTCCCCCCCCTCCAAGCCCCTCTCACCCCCCAGAGCCTCCTGTGAGCCAGCTGGACAGATGCATGGGAGCCCAGCTACACGAGGGTCTGGGCGCCCCAGTGATGGGGGGCCAGCAGCTGGGAGGGGACCGTATGCTCCACGTGAGGACCCTGGATCCTGGCCTGGCCACACCCAGCAGTCCCCCCCCAGGCCTCGCTGCTGAGCCTCCAACCGCAGACACGCCGCGCCTCCCCATCCCACCCGATACCCCAACTCTCCCACCTGGGGCTGCCCGCTCCACCAAGCAGACACACCCATTCCCACCAAGCAAGGCCAACCCGGGAACTGATTAGAAATCGGACGGAGGTGGGGGGATCCCGAGGTGGGAGGCTCCGGCGAGCAGGCGGCAAACAGGCGGCGGGTGGGGGCGGGGTTCTGAGGCCGTTGCCATGGCACTGCAGAACCGCTCCCAACACACACGCACACGCGCCCGGAGTTGTGGCAGAGGAAACTGCAGGCACAGCCAACTGTGCCCACAGCCCTTCCCGCCGGCTCTCTGCGGCTCTCCCTCCGCCGGCGGGCAGGGGCCCAGCGCGGCCGGATTCCGGCTCAGGGAGGGCGGGGCGCCGGCTGGGAGGACGCGGGGTGGGCAGCTGCCGTGCCCTCTCTGCCGAGCGGCGCCCGCGCGCCCCGAGGGCCACCAGGACTTTGCGGAACCGACACGAGCTGTGGGTGCAGGCCAACACTCAGGCTAGCGGCCCGGCCTGGCCCTGCGCTGGAGGAAGGCCATTCCTGGCCTGTCCCTCAGCCCTCCCTGAGGCCACCGGCGCTCCCCCTGCCCACCCCATAGCCCCACGCTGACTTCCTCTCCCTCCCAGCCACCCCGACACCCAACGCACATTTTCTTAGTTTGATTCTCCGATCTAACCCTCTCAACCCCCAAGTACCCCACCAAACCAACCCCAAAGCATCCCACCTCCCAAAATGATTTCCAGCCGCACCCAAGGCCCCCAAACCAAGGTCTCTCCTCCCGCACAGCCCTGCTCTGGCCTCAGCCCCGTCACCCCCACCCTTGCTCAAGAAAGGGGGCGGGGCGCGAAGGGGCGTCCCCCTCCCGCCCACCAGCCCGGCCTCGCGGGCTGAGGGGAGGAGCACAGAGGGACCTGGGGCAGGATGTTCCCGGCCTGGCCCGCGCGGCCGGCTGCGGCACACCTCCCTCGGCCCTACTCCCAGCGCACCCCCCGCGCCCCCGAGGTCCCAGGGCTGGGAGAACGGCCCTTTCTGCCCATCCCCCACACTGCGGGAACCGCAGCCGCTGATTCAGCAAAGGGAGGGCCCAGGCGGGCAGACAGGGCGGCCCCCTCCACCCCACTCCAGGCCCCTCCGGGTCTCCAGGGCAACCAGTCGGCGCCCTTTGGCAGCCCCCAGCAGCCCCCATCCCAGAACAAAGAACCGCAGTGTGCACTTGCCCGGGGCCAGCCCGCCTGGCGCCTCCCCCCAGTGATCCCCTAGGCCCGGCCGGGTCCCCTCGGACGCTGGGGGCAGGCCGAGGAGCTGGGCGGGGACAAGACAGAGTGCTGGAGGAGAAAGTGCCGACCCGACCGCCAGCAGAATCCAGCTCCCGCCTCCGCCCCGCCCCCGCCGCCGCCGCAGCCGCCCCGCCCCCCGACACACTGCAGGGCTGCGGGGCTGCGGGGCCGTGGGGCTACGGGGCTGCGGCTGGAGCCCTCCCAGCCAGCCTCGGGAGGACCTCGCACCAGCTGCAGGCCCGGTGGGTCATGGGCCGGGCCTCCTGGGGCTCCAGCTCCCCACTCCCAAAGCTGCCCCCAAAGCTGCAGACTCCGACCGCTGCTCTGTGGGGACTGCATCCAGGCAGAGGTCACAGCTTGGTCCACAAACCCCATGCCCTGTCTCGGCCCCCCGCCTTGGCCCGCACCTTTGAGGGAGCTGATCTCTTGCTGGATGGCTCGCGAGGGGTCCATGTCTCCGCTGGGGCTGAGGGCGGCGCGGCCGCCGCCACGCAGAGTCCAGCCCCGCACTGCACTGCCCAGGCCAGAGCCGCAGCCTGGGGGAGGAGCCGGGAGGTGCGGGGCGGGGCTTCCCAGCTGGGGCGGAGCCTCGGCTAATCAATGCGCAGGGCCTGGCCGCCAGCACTTGCTCCCATGGACGCAGCCCTCACCCCTCCAGCCTCCAGCTCTCGATCGCCTGACCCCGCTGACCCCAGCCAGACTGCCAGGCCAGCAAGCTAGATCCAGGCGCGCCTGGCAGGCCCAGCCCCCACAAACATTCCCACCCTCACCGCTGGCCACCCTCAGAGTGCCCTCCTAGTCTCCCCTGCACGTGGCTTTCCTGACCTCGAAATCATGGCCACTCACTCCTTGCTGGAGAGGCCCAACAGTCTGGACGTCCTGGCCATCTCCCCAGCAAGCGCCCCACATGAGGCCCAAAGGTGGGTCCCACTGGGCAGAACAGGCCCTTCATCACGGCTCACTTCCCCACCTGCCATGCTCTCCCCATTCTCCCTCAGCTGCGGGCCCTCCTCCACCCACATGCTCCTCTGGATCACCTCAGCCCGTTGGGTGACATGACCCCCCAAGTGGCAGCCAGCTCCCACCTCCCCACTGTGAGGTCCCCACCGGGCTTGTCTCAGGGTGTTCCTGTCTCTCAGGGTTCCTCCTCCCTCCCTGGAGGCACCACCGCCCACCACCCAGCAGCTCCAGCCAGCACCCTGGGGTCATCCCGAGGTGGGTCAGCCCTGCGGGTCCTGGTGGCTCCACCGTCTGGTCTGTCCATCTGCCACCAACTGTCTGGGTCCCAGCACATCTCGCGGGGTCCCCACCACCAGCCCTACTGCTGACAGGATCAGCCTCCTGGACACCGAGCGTCTTTGCCACCGCCCTGGGGAGAATGTCCTCGCTGGCACTGCCCAGTGGGATGAGCTCGGCCTCATTCATGGTGCCGCGGGCACACCGCTTCAAGGTCAGCCCCAGGAAGCGCCTCCCACTCCACCCTGGTCCTCTGTGTGGGGCTGTGGGGCACAGGCACCCCGGTCTCCCACAGGCCTACACCCCAGTCTTCCCTCCGTCCTTACCCAAAGCTCCTCCCTGGGGGCCCACACCCTCCCCAGGTGGGCTGCCACCTTCAGGCATCCACCCGTCCTTCCACAGGCCCGCCGCCTGTTGGGTCTGGACTAGGGGGCACATGATGACACCACAGGGGCAAAGCCAGCAGCACCCACAGGCACAGGCTGATGAGCAAAGAAGCAGCTCACACCCCTGTGGTCCTTGGGACCTGAGCTGAGCTCCTCCACCACAGCCAGGCCCCCTCCTTCCCAGCCCTTCTGTCTGGGACAAAGTGCCCCCCGAGTCTCCTGAGACCCTGGCAGGTGTGGCCCTGGGCCAGAGGCAAGGAGGACCCCACCCCCACACACCCCGCCTGCCAGCCAGACCACCACTGCTCCCAAGGCCCTCCCTGCCCTCAAGTCCCTGTTCCCCACCAGCGCTCCCCAGCTTCACACTGCACCCACCCCGGGACAGCCTGCCCTGCAGCAGCTCACTAGTGATTGGTTGGCAGGTGATAGCCACAGACGGCTTCTACTATGTAGGGTTCCCCTGTAATCACACAGAGCACTCTAGTAACAGGTTCACCTCAGTAATAGATTAAAGGAGAAAACCTATGTATCAATCTCAAAATTGCTGACAACTCATAAAAACTCACTGAGATTTCTGATTTTTACAAAGTGGCCCAATAAATTGGGAAAGGAGGTCCAGGGGTCCCTCAGGGTCTGAGGGGAACTGGTGCCAGAACTCCAGCCAACACTCAAATTCTTGGATGCTCAAGTCCCTTATAAAAACTGAAGTAGTGTTTACATATAGGCTAATACAGAGCAAGTGCTACATGAATAGTGTCAGTCGCTTCAGTCATGTTCAACTCCTTGTAACCCCACGGACTAGCCTGCCAAGCTCCTCTGTCCATGGGATTTCCCAAGCAAGAATACTGGAGTGGGTTGCCATTTCCTCCTCCAGGGGATCTTCCCGAGCCAGGGACCAAACCTTGGTCTCCTGCATGCATGCAGATTCTTTACTGTCTGAGCCAGAGCCACTGGGAGCACATAGATAACTGTGACTACAATGTAAATCCTATGTAAAGACCACCCACAGCAAATTCAAGTTTTACTTTTTGAACCTTAAATTACTAAAGTGCCCAGTGGCTGAACCATGGGTGGGGAAGGCCAGCTGTTAACAGGAGACCAGACTTCCATCTGAGTCTGATGGTGACACTGCCCCAGAGGCCTCCCCTGTGGGAAGTACTGGAAGCAGGAGCAGCTGGGTGATAAAACTCAGCATAGTGGCTGGGATGTCCCCAAAGCCACATGGCCAGAGGCCAGAGCGAGCCTCCAGGCTCAGCTGCTGGCGAGGTGGATCCAGGCCTGTGAGGAAAGGAAACCGTATACACACCGCTCTGACCACAGAGTGATGACAAGTGTCCTTTGCCTCCTCAGCACCTAAACCAGCACCGTCGACCACCCGTCAGAACCAACAAGGCGCCCACTAGAACAGCCAGCTTGCAACATCCTTCGAAAGACTGGAGAGATTTCTTATAGGCTAACAATGGAGAGTTAGAAAAAGAGGGTGGGAGAAACCCTGCATTCGCAGTACACGATATAAACTTCTCTGGCATGGGCTGATAAAAATCTGTCAGGACTTAAATGGATAAAGTCCCAAAAGCACAAAGAAAGACCCAGATCCACAGCAGATTCACGTTCCCAGTGCAGGGGTCTGACCCCGCAGGACCACTGCGCCTGAGCTAGAGCTGCGCTCCTGACAGGCACACTGGCCCGCACGCCAACTCTGTTAATAATTGCCTCGTTTACCTGCTCACATGATTTCATATCAGATCGGCGTGGTGCTGCTGTTTGTCTGCAGCCCTGACTCGGGGTGCAAGGTAGGCAGGGGGGGAGTGAGCCCTCTCAGGCACTGCAGAACCTGGCAGACAACCTTTTGTGTGTTGTTAGTCGCTCAGTCGTGTCTGACTCTGCGACTCCTTGGACTGTAGCCCGCCAGGCTCCTCTCTCCATGGAATTTTCCAGGCAAGAATACTGGAGGGGGTTACTATTTCCTACTCCAGAGCAGACACCTTAGGACCTTGTAAAAATATTGTGTTTGAATAGGAATTATTCTCCAGACACAGGGAAAAGTGCCCCCATCTCGTCCCCTCCCTGCCCTGCACACAGTATGCGACTCACAGTCAGGACTGGCTTCCTCTTCAAATCTCTGAAATTTCTTTATGGGGAAAAGTCAAGTAAATACAAACACGATTCTTGGTTTTCCCCCTTTCAACACAAAAAGTGACCCTTTGCCTGCACTGTCAGGAGGTCCCCCGCTGCAGGTCTACACCCACCCTCCCTCAGGCGCTGCCCCCATCCTCTGCTGTTTCACGCACTGCGGTTTTTAGGCCTGATAGACATTTTCACTGGCCTGGTTCCCACCACTTCACTAATACAATCCAGAAACCGGGGTTCTGGAATTTTGCCAATCTGATAGGTGAAAAAACAAAAACAAAAACAAAAAACGGCACCATGGTGCAGCTGGAGCTTAAATCTTGCTGGTTTGACCCAGAAATTCCATTTCTAACAACAGCCATAGACACACACGATCCAGCGACACAGCTCTGCTATGCGGCAGTTTCCAGCAGCAAAAAAGCTGAACTAGACCAAACCTACTGTTCCATGGGAGGAGATCAGTTTCAATAGGATGCGGTCCTGAGCGGGAAGCTGCCCAAGGGCACAACAGTGAGGCGGTGCTGAGACCAGCAAGTGGCATGTGTGCCTGAGCACAGGCACGCTCCTCCGCTGACCGCTGACACGCCACAGCGGTGCAGGACCCACTCCCCTTACCCGAGACACGCCTCGTGTGCGTTCTGTCCCTTAGTACACCTGCCACACAAAAACATAAATAGCACAAAATAAAGAGGATATGATTACCATGCAAATCACGAACTAATGTCATAGAAGGATCATATTTGTTGTAACATTAAATAAAAAGAAGTTACACGTGTCTAAAACACTGGGTTGGTGCAACAGTAATTGCACTTTTTGCACTGTTGACATTTGCTGTTTGATATTGGAATACCTTCTTAAATAAACGTGACTATGCTATACATCGTGTTAATGCGCATTTCTCCCTTTTGTTTTTCTGCTAGTAACATATTACTTGCTGTTTATCTGTATTTTAGACTATGGAAATGAAATTAGACAAAAAGCAAATTGGAGCAATTTTCTTATTCGCGTTAAAAATGGGTTGTAAAGCAGAGGAGACCACATCAACAACCCATTCGGCCCAGGAGCTGCTAACCGACGTACAGTGGTTAGCAGTGGTGGTTCAAGAAGTTTTGCAAAGGAGATGAGAGCCTTGAAGATGAGGAGCGTAGTGGCCAGCCATCGGAGGTTGACAATGACAACGACCAACTGAGAGCCAGATCATCGAAGCTGATCCTCTTACAACTACACGAGAAGTTGCCAAAGAACTTAATGTTCACCATTCTAAGGTCGTTCAGCATTTGCAGCAAATTGGAAAGGTGAAAAAACTGAATGAGTGGGTGTCTCATGAGCTGACTTAACACGCGTGAGCTGATCGTAAATAAAAAAAGTCTTCATTTTGAAACATTATCTTCTCTTATTCTAGGCAACAACAACAAACTATTTCTTGATCAGATTGTAACGAGTGACAAATAGTGGATTTTCTATGACAACTGGCAACAACCAGCTCAGTGGTTGGCCTAGGAAGATGCGCCAAAGCACTTTCCAAAGCCAAACTTGCACCAGAAAAAAGTCATGGTAGAGACTGGTGGTCTTCTACCCATGTGATCTACTACAGCTTTCTGAATCCCAGCAAAACCATTACATCTGAGAAGTATGCTCAGCAAATCGATGAGATGCCCTGAAAACTGCAACACCCACAGCCAGCACTGGTCAACAAAGAGGGCCCAAGTCTTCTCCATGACAACACCCAACTGTACATCACACAACCAACCAAGCTTCAAAAGTTGAATGAATTGGGCTACAAAGTTTTGCCTCATCCTCTGTATTCACCTGACCTCTCACCAACCAACTACCACTTCTTCAAGCATCTTGACAACTTTTTGCAGGGAAAACACTACCACAGCCAAAAGGAGGCAGAAAATGCTTTCCAAGAGTTCACTGAATCCCGAAGCATGGATTTTTACACTATAGAAATAAACTTATTTCTTGTTGGCAAAAATGTGTTGATTGTAATGGTTCCTATTTTGATTAATAAAGATGTGTTTGATCTTAGTTATAATGATTTAAAATTCAGAGTCCAAAACCGCAATTATGTTTGCACCTAAATACTTCACAATATTAGATTACAAAGTTATACATAAACTAAATTATACTATAAAATACTGTGCATGTTTTTCTTAAAAACAAGCATAAAACATAAAGCTGTGGAGGTTTTACAGAACACCAATCACCAACTGCAGGCAACCTGGAGGGAAGGCGCTGACCAGCAGCCCCAGATGGTGTGCTCATGTAGAGACCCCCAGTGCCCGTGACTGTGACCTGAAGTGGAAATTGGGTCTTTGCAGATGTGATTAAGTTCAGGATATCAGGACGAGATCACCCTGGCATATCTGGGTGGAACCTAAATCTAATGACAGTGCCCTTATAAGAGGCAGAAAAGAGATCCTCAGAGGACAGGCCTGTGAAGAAGGGGCAGAGGCTGCAAGGATGCTGCCACAGGGCACGCCACAGCCACCAGACCCTGGAAGAGGCAGAGGCAGGCAGGGTCTTCCCTGGAGCCTCCAGAGAAGCCAGTGCCATGACAAAACCTTGACTTTGGCCTTCTAGCCTTCAGAGGGGAGAGGAAGTTTCTGCTGTTCTGGCCCACCCGTTTGTGGTCATCTGTTATGGCAGACACAGGAAACTAATGAAGATATTTTTACCAGGAGTGACAAATGTCTAAAAGCGTCGCGCTGGTTTTGGAACTGGGTAACAGAAGAGGCTTGAGAACTTGAGGAGTATGGTAGAAAACGCCTAGATTGCCTTGAGCACAAATCACCGGAAGCTGGAGGAAAGGTGATCCTTATTAAACACAGCGAAAAACTTGGCTGAACTGAGTTCCAGTGTCAGGTGCAAAGTAGAACTTGCAAGAGATGAACTTGCATCTTTAGCTAAGAAGGTTTCCAAGCCAAGTGTGGGAGATGTGACCTGGCTTTTATCTGTTCCTTACAGGAAAGTCCAGGAGGAAAGGCACCAATCGTGGAAGGAACTGTGAAACAGGAAGACAGCCTGTGCTGGTGACCCGGGAACTTCACGCCCACCCAGGTTCAGGAGAGGTGGCTGCAGGGAGTCTCGCTGTGAGGAGAGAGAGCCAACGACGTGACTGGACAGTCGTCCTCTGAAAAGAGCTGATGTCTGACTAGCAGATCCAACCATCTCAGCACAAGCTGGGCTCAGAGAGGGGCCTCCTGGGAAGGAGGAGCCTCCTCCCTGATGGCATGGGTCCCTGTGACGTACACGGGAGACCCACACGGTCAAAAAGGGTGCTGTATCAGCAGAAACACTGCCAGCTTGGATGGAAGAGGATGAAGGAAAGATGCTAGAATTCAGGGGTTCTGCAGGCAGGAAATGGGGCAACAGAGCAGCTACTCAGCTTCAAACATATGCCGCCCATCAAGGGAAAAATCATGACTTCCCTGGTGGTCCCGTGTCTACGACTCCGAGCTCTCAATGCAGAGAATACAGGTTCGATCCCTGGTCAGGGAACTAGATCCCACATGCTGCAACTAAGCCAGAGCAGTCTAATAAATACATAGAATTTTTTTTTTAAAGCAAAAGATGACTCCAAGGGCAGAGCCTTGGGCCCAGAGACAGAGGCCGGCAGAGATGAAGGTACAGAGAGCAAAGCATCAAGCCCCCGATGGGTGTTCTCAGGCCTTCAGCCATATTGGAACTTGCCCTGCTGGGGACTGGTGACCCCTTTATCTTTTCTTCCTCCTTTTCGGAGTGGAGCTGTCTACTCTATGCCTCTCCAACATTATATTTTGGAAGTATACAACTCGATTTCTAGCTCACAGGTCCACAAATTGAGATGGGTTTCACCCCAGTGTGGACCGTATGCAGAATCTTACCTATACCTGATATAGACAACTGAGATGAGACGTGGGGCTTTGGATGAGATTTAGGTGAGATTTTGGACTGAGTGTTGTGGCTGTAAGACTCTTGGGGATGCTGGGAGAGGCAAATGCCTTTCGCACATGACAGACATGAATTTCAGAAGGCAGGTGGCAGTGCACTGAATGGTGGCTCCAAAAACAGACAGAAACCGTCAAAGGTACTTTTGGAAACAGGGTCTTTGCAGTTGTAACTTAGTTAAGATTCTTGCGATGAGATCATCCTAGACTATCAGGAAGACCTAAGTCCAGCCTTAAGTGTCCTTACAAGAGACAGAAGAGAAGATGCAAGGGAGGCCATGCTGAAGATGGAGACGACACTGCAGGGATGCAGCCACTGGAAGATAGGGGGGCCAGAAAGCAACCTGCCCCAAAGCTTCTGGGGGCGCTCGGCCCTGCCGAACTGTGAGAGAAAACCTCTGTTGTTTTAAGCCACCCAGACTGTGGCGATTTGTTACGGCAGCCACAGGAACCCAAAGCAGGGGGTAGAACCCCCAGCTACGCCTTCCCCACTCCACGGCCCCCAGCCCCCATGCTGCCCCCGGCCCACCTGACCACCAGCCTGCCCAAGATCTCCCAGCCTCTGGGATCCTTCCAGGCCCTTCCTCCCTGCAGCACGGGCTCCGGATGCACCCCACCCCAGGATGCATATGGGTAGCAGATGCCCCCTCCTCCTTCCTGGCCCTAGGGCAACAGGAACAGTCCCTGCCAAGCGCTGACCATCCAGCTGGGAAGACCCTTCCCCAGCTAATTCATGACCCAAGCTCCCCTGGAGGAGGGGAGAGGAAGAGACAAGGGGAGAAAGCCCTGCTGGGTCATCTACACCAGGGGCCAAATTAGAAATACAATCATTTTGTAAAATATTTCTTCATTTATTTGGCTGCATCAGGTCTCAGTGGCAGCGCTCAGGATCTTTGTTGTGGTGGATAGGCTTAGTTGCCCCATGGCATGTGGGGTCCTAGCTCCCCAACCAGGGATCGAACTTGAGTCCCCAGCATTAGAAGGCGGACTCTTAATCACTGGACTGACCACCAAGGAAGTCCCAAAATACAATCACTTTTAATGATAGGCCCAAACAATTGCACTCATCTCACACACTAGTAAAATAATGCTCAAAATTCTCCAAATCAGGCTTTAGCAATACGTGAACCGTGACTTCCAGGTGTTCAAGTTGGTTTTAGAAAAGGCAGAGGAACCAGAGATCAAATTGACAACATCTATTGGATCATCAAAAAAGCAAGAGAGTTCCAGAAAAACATCTGTTTCTGCTTTCTTGACTATGCCAAAGCCTTTGACTGTGTGGATCACACTAAACTGTGGAAAATTCTGAAGGAGATGGGAATACCAGACCACTTGACCTGCCTTTTGAGAAATCTGTATGCAGGCCAGGAAGCAACAGTTAGAACTGGACATGGAACAGACTGGTTCCAAATAGGAAAAGGAGTACGTCAAGGCTGTATATTGTCACCCTGCTTATTTAACTTATATGCAGAGTACATCATGAGAAATGCTGGGCTGGAGGAAGTACAAGCTGGAATCAAGATTGCCGGGAGAAATATCAATAACCTCAGATATGCAGACGACACCATCTTTATGGCAGAAAGTGAAGAAGAACTAAAGAGCCTCTTGATGAAAGTCAAAGAGCAGAGTGAAAAAGTGGCTTAAAGCTCAACATTCAGAAAATGAAGATCATGGCATCTGGTCCCATCACTTCATGGGAAATAGATGGGGAAACAGTGGAAACAGTGTCAGACTTTATTTTTCTGGGCTCCAAAATCACTGCAGATGGTGACTGCAGCCATGAAATTAAAAGACGCTTACTGCTTGGAAGGAAAGTTATGACCAACCTAGACAGCATATTAAAAAGCAGAGACATTATTTTGTCCACAAAGGTCCGTCTAGTCAAGGCTATGGTTTTTCCAGTGGTCATGTATGGATGTGAGAGTTGGACTATAAAGAAAGCTGAGCACCGAAGAATTGATGCTTTTGAGCTGTGGTGTTGGAGAAGACTCTTGAGAGTCCCTTGGACAGCAAGAGATCCAACCAGTCCATCCTAAAGCAGATCAGTCCTGGGTGTTCATTGGAAGGACTGACGTTGAAGCTGAAACTCCAATCCTTTGGCCACCTCATGCTAAGAGCTGACTCATTGGAAAAGACCCTGATGCTGGGAAAGACTGCATGCAGGAGGAGAGGGGATGACAGAGGATGAGATGGCTGGATGGCATCACCGACTCGATGGACATGGGTTTGGGTGGACTCCAGCAGTTGGTGATGGACAGGGAGGCCTGGTGTGCTGCGGTTCACGAGGTCGCAAAGATTCGGACACAACTGAGTGACTGAACTGAACTGAACTGTCCAAATGTAAAGGGACCAGATGAATAAGGTGAGGTACTTCCACATAATGGAATGCTTAGTACTGTATCCATTAAAAAGCATGAGGGTGCCAAGACCATTCAGTGGGGGAAGAAGAATCTTTTCAGTTAATGGTGCTGGGACAACTGGATATCCACAAGCAAAAGAGTAAAGTTGGGGGACTTCCCTGGAGGTCCAGTGGTTGGGACTCAGCGCTCTCACTGCAGGGGCCCTGGCTTTGATCCCTGGTTTGGGAACAAAGAATCAACAAACTGTGTGGCAAAAAGAAAAAAAAAGGAATAAAGTTGGACCACTACCACATGCCATATTCAAAAAATCAAAATAGATAAAAGAACAAAATGTAAGAGCAAAAACTATAAAACTCTTGGAAGAAAACATACATATAAATCTTCGTAACTTTGAAATAGGCAACAGTTTCTTAGATATGACACCAAATGCATAGCAACCAAGAAAAAAATAGATAAATTGGACTTGTTAAAATCTCTTGTGCTTCAAAGAACATCATCAAAAAAATAAAAGACAACCCATAGAATCAGAGAATATTTTTGCAAATCCTCTGATAAGGGACTTATATCTAGAATACATGAAGAACACTAACAACTCAATAATAAAAAGAAAAAAAAAACAAGGTAAACACAGATAAAGTCTCTGAACAGACACTTCTCAAAAGAAGACACAGAAATAACCAATATGCAGAAGAAAAGATGCTCAACATCATCAGGAAATGCAAATCAAAATCAAGAGAAACCACTTCACACCCACTAGGATTGAATGGCTATAATCAAAAGTGAAGTCACTCAGTCGTGTTCAACTCTGTGACCCATGGACTGTAGCCTACCAGGCTCCTCCACCCATGGAATTTCCTAAGTTGCCATTTCCATCTCCAGAGGATCTTCCCCACCCAGGGATCAAACCGGGGTCTCCCACATTGCAAGCAGACGCTTTACCATCTGAGCTACCCGGGGATCCCTAATAGCAGATAATAAGTGCTGGTGAGGATGTGGAGAGACTGGACACCTCACACGCTGCTCATGGGATCACAAAACCGTGCAGCTGCTTTGCAAAGCAATCTGGCAGTCCTTCAAACCGTTAAATATAGAATTAACACATGTTCCAGCAATTCCACTCCTTGGTATATACCCAAGAGAGATAAGCACATACATCCACACAAAAACCAGCAGACAAGTGTTCACAGCAGCATATTCACAATAGCCAAAGGTGGAAACAGCCCCCAGACCCATCACCCTAGAAAGAGGTAAACCAAACGTAGTCTATCCACACCACGGAATATCATACCGCCATAAAAAGGAATGAAGAACCACGCACTATGACATGGGAGAAATATTACACCACATGAAAGAAACCAGACACAAAGTTGGATGATTCCATTAATACGAAATGTCCTACACAGGCAAATCCACAGAGACCTAAAGTAGATCAGTGTTTGCCAGGGGCTGGGGACTGTAAATGTTCTGAAATCAATGGTGCGAATGACTTCACAAGTCTATTAATTTGCTAAAACCACTGAATTCTCTCTCTGTTTTTCTCTCTCTCTCTCACTCACACACACACTATGGTCACCCCAGCCAGTGAGACTAGGGACCCAAAGTGAGACTTTCACTTTTTTTCTTTATATTCTCATAGTGCTTTTCTGTCTGTTTTTAGCTTTTAACCATAAACAGACCAAAAGCCCTCTCCAATGAGCCCCAAATAACTGCCAGACCCCAATCCTGCCCACTGAGTTCTGGCCACCAAAGATGACACCCCATGCGATCACCTGTTCACCCTGCAAGCGCCCTGAGTCCTGGCTGAGAGCCTGGGGCTGGTGCCAGGGACACAGGTAGCCGAGTCCAGGATGGGACGGGGTGGGACACGTGAGGGGCCAGACAGGGAGGTGAGGGAACCCCACCAGCCAGGCACACGTCCTGCGAACTCAAGGACACTCCCCACACCATTGTCGCCGCCTCCCAGTGCCACCCTCTCTAAGCCGACGGTCTCCTGGGGGTGCCTCCAGCAGACCCCCTACCCCAGCCCTGCCTGGAGGACCTGCCCCCACAAACACCCCTGCCAACATTGCTTCTCTCTGCCCTCCCCGCTCCATGTCCGTGCCCCTTCCAGGACCACGGCAGTAGCTTGGTAGGCACCCTCCAGCCCCCCTCCCCCCATCCACACTGAGGCTCCCAGCCCCGAGACACAGCCTTGAACTCTCTACAGGCTGCCCAGACCCTCCTGGCTGGACCACCTAACTCCCTGTCCTGGACTCTGTGTCCCATCTGCCTGGACAGGCCTCTGGACCCGCGTGCAAAGGGCCGCCACGGGGCTTTGGGGGGCTCTTTCACCATATACCTTCCCCCCACAGCCTGGCCTGCATCATCTGAACTCCCCCTCCCTGCCCTCCCACAGAGACCACAGGCCTCTGCAGCCTCCCCCAGCCCCGCCTGGCTCTCCAGCCCTGTGGGGATCTGCCCTGGAGCCAGGGGCCGGCAGACAGGAAGTGGAGAAGGCCCTGGGAGGAGCAGGACGCTTCGGGGAGTGGGAGCGTGGGGGATTTCCAGGGGAGTGACACATCCAGTGTGGACTGTGAGGTCCAGTGTGGACAGGGAGGTGCCCCGGGGTCCAGGGAGGGCATGAAAGTCACTGCAGAGGCTGGATTCTGGAGGCAGATGGGAAGGTGCGTCCAAGAGGGCAAACAGGGCAAGGGTGGGGGCAGGGAGAATGCCAGCGGGGATGAGGCAAGGTAGGCGGCACCAGGCCCTCCCCGGCCAGAGTGACCAGAAGCGGGTGTGCAGAGCTGGGCAGGAGTCCCTGAGGGCCGAGCATGTTAGTGCTCACTGCGCCCCCGGAGGGGAACCCCTGCTTCCTTCCTGTCTCCAGCCCAGCAGGCCTCACCCCTCTTCTCCGCTGCGAGCAGCACTCCACGCCGCCGGGGGCGGATGGGCCAGGACCTCAGGCTTCCATGGGTCCGAGGGGCTCACAGCAGTCAGGCCCGCAGCCCACAGCCCAGCCTCTTCTGCCTCCTTGAAACCATCCTCGGGCCTTGGCCGTGGCCCTGATCAGCCGGGGCCCAGCCCAGCCCCCTGCCCGTTCCCATGGCTCAAGCCAGGAGCTGAGGGACTCAGGTCCCCCAGAAGCCTTCCCTACCCCAACCAGCAGCCCCCACACCTGCTCCCCCAGTTCGCTGCTCTCAGCCGCCCCAGGCCAATGCCGCAATCAGAGCTGAGCCACGGCACTGGCCACCTCAGGAAGGCACCCTGCACCCGCGTGCAGCAACCAGGCCAGCCAGAACAGGCACGGCCAAGGCAGCTCCACGCCAGTCCTAGAAGCCCACAGGGTCCTGTCAGGCCTCACTCCTGAGAGATGGGCACCACCCCAGGGAGCAGCGGGCCAGGGCTTCTCAGGCCGGGACACTCCAGCCTGACCTCCTGACAGGCTCTGGAGCCACACAGGAAGGTGCTGGACAGAGCGCTGTTCGTTCTGTGCGACGTCCCCACTTCCTTCAGAGCGGCCAATTCATGAACAGTTCCGTCCTGGGGCCTGCCAGGAGGGCTGCGGCCCAGGTGGGCGGCTGCCCCCTGCCCTGGACGTGTCCAGACAGACGCCCCTGGGCCAGGCCAGCCTGCCCAAGATGCACCTTCCCTCCCTGCAGGCTCAGGAGCTCACAGTCACAGCAGTGTCTCCAGCCCAAGCGACTGGTCACAGAAGCAAGCAGGTTGGCCACAGTGCTGGCGGAGGAAGCGCGCAGCACGTCTACCCGGCCAGGGCCCGGACAGCCATGAGTGGACGACCGCCCAGCAGAGATGAGCCTAGGGCCTGGAGAAACCTCCCCTGCCTGGGTGAGGTCAGTGGGTGGACAGCGGCTGCCCAGGGCTCCAGGCAAGGTCCCAGCAGGACCTCTCTCCCTGAACTGCCCTTGGGGTCAGAGCCAGCCTAACCAGCCATGTGGGCTGGGACCTGCTCTGGCTGAGCGCTGCCCAGCGCCCCACCTCGACCCTTGCTGAGCCTCTGTGGGCCAGGGGCCAGGGCTGCGCCCATGCCTGCTCAGAGCTCATGCCCCAGGCAGCTGGGCTGCGGGCAGCGGACAGCAGTGAGGCCTGGGCAGACCCAGGGGCCCCTGGCGGGTGGAGCAGGGGCAGAGGTCTGCCAAAGCCCCAGAGTGGACTCCTGTAGAGAGGAAGAGGGGGCTGACCTGACTTCCCCAGCCCACAGCTGCTCCCCAGCGGACAGTAAAGGGGTATCGCAGGGTCCCTGCCAAGGCTGGGCAGCAGCCTAGGTGCTCACCAATTTGGGGAGGTGAGGAAAGACAGCAGCTATGCGACCCACTGCCAGACAGAGGCGGCCACCCGCGCTCCTGGAGGACGCGCCCAGCCGAGGGGTAGGGGACAGCTTAGACTGACCCACGTGTCTGCTGTGCACGGACGCCGTACACAGGACACTGGCCAGGGCGGCCCACTCCACCCGCCCGCGCCGCACCATGCCCTATTAAGGGCATGACCACCGGGCTCTGCCGAGCGCGCTGCCGGCGGCCGCGCCGGTCGAGTGAGGCTGGGGGGTGAGCCGGGGGTCTGGGCTCCGATCGGGACGACCCCCGCAGACGAGGTGACAGAGGCCGGACTGCCGGGCCGGAGGACCTGTCAGGGCCGGCCAGTCGGCCGGCAGGCAGCCCGCAGAGTGGGCGGGGGCCGCGGTCGTACCTTTGTACTTCTCGCGCACCTCCTCGTAGGCCTGGATGAAGTCCTGCTCGTCGGGCGGCGGCAGGGCGGCCATGGCGGCGGCGGGCGCGGGACAAGCCAGGCGCTGCGGCGCAGAGCGGGCTTCCAGTCCCCGGCGGCCACTCGGCCCCTGCAGCCGCGCGCGCCGCTTAAAGGAGCCGCCCCCGCCCCGCCCCGCACCCAGGATGCCCCACGGGCGGGCGGGGCCCGGGGGAGCGGCGGCGGCGAGCCCCGGCGCCTCCCGGCGTCGGAGGCTCCTAGTCTCCGCCCCGCGCTCCTCCCGGCGGGGCGCACACCCCCTTCCCGCCCCCGACCCGGTGGCCTGCCCAACGACGTCCCGAAATCTGCGTGCCTGGCCTGGCAGGGGCCCCCTTCCTCGCTGGCCGCCAGACCCAGCGAGCTCACCTGGCCGCCCCTGGCGCGCCCACCCGCTTCCGCCCCCGCCGCCGCTACCAAGAAGCTTTCCCTTGCAACCTGGGAGATCAAGTGTTTTCGGTATGAAATTCTTAAGCTAAAAAGAAAATTTAAAAATTACGAATAAAAGGGCTGAAATCAGGAATGTACAGAAGAAAATATGATTTTTTTAAAAGACAATGTCCTTGCCACCCATCAGATTGGCAAGCCCCGTCTCCCAGGGCTGAGAAACGCCCTCCCCCGGAACGCCCCAGCAGCGTTCCTCCAGCTGCAAACGCTGCGCACCCCGTGTCCAGAAGCCCCTGGCTTCCAGGGCTCGCGGGACGGCACGGAGGGATGGGGTGGGGGCGCTGACAGCGCCGGGGTCCGGGCTGCGGTAGCACATTCAGGATTCACCTTCCCTTGAGTGAGAGGGCCTCGTTCCTTCACATCCAGATGTGACATGTGAAAAAGACCGCGGTCCAGCCGCGCCCACAAGGCCCCGGGCAGCGGCACCCTCCAGCTCCCCACACCCCCACAAGCTATCCCTGTGCTCCCACCCACTACGTCCCTCGCTGCCGCCTACACCGTCCCGCCCAGCACTGGGATTCCTGGCCTCTTCCCACCCACGTCGGCCTCCTGCAGGGGTGCCGCCCGCCGCGCCCCCCTCCACCCCCTCATCATCATTCTGTCCTGCCCACGTGGCTGACCTGGAGACCCCCAGCTGGCTCCTCCTTTCTCAGCACAAGCCGTCACCTAATTCCCAGAGGGCGCAGCCGCTGTCTGCTGCCAGCCCCCACGGTCAGGGTCCTTGCCCCGGACCTTCCCCTTTCTCCTCCAGAATGGCAGCTACTGGAGGCCAGGCCGGATCTTGGCTCAGGGAGGGGCTGGGGCTCCACCAACCAGGTGGTCCCTCCTGTCCTGCCCCTACATGCTTCTACTCCCTGGGAGGCGGCTCTGCCCCAGCAACCTAAGGAAGTGTCATCATCACTGGGGCCTGAGGGCTCGTCCTGAGAGCGGCAAGGCGCCCTCCGCAAGCTCCACCTCCGGCCTCGTGCAGCTGACCGGGCGCGGCCAGCAGGTGGCGCTGTGCTGCCCGCAGTCACTCGGGACCGAGAGGCCCGCTCCGCCCTGCAAGCCGCCCCGGGCCTCTTCTCTGACTCCAGAAGCCCCGCGCAGAACACACAGCAGGGGCTCAGCCAACGGGTGAGAGCTGATGAACCGGACAGGCCGAGTTCCTGAGCGTTACCTGCAATGCGGATGACTGCTCTTTCGGCAGGGTCCAGGACACTCCCATTTCCTCCGGGGCCACCTCCACCTCGCCGGCTCCGCTGGGTTTTCTCCAGGTTCCAGGGCAGCGTGTCCCCAGGGCTGGGCGAGCCACTGCCCCCGTTGGAGCCATCCTCAACCACTGCCCGAACCTCCTGGTCCTCGCCCGACATGGCCTCCTGGAGAGAAAGCAGGAGGGGATCACACCTCTATGTATGGGGGCACACTACCCCACACTGACCTACACATTCTTAACCTAAACAGGACACTGTCACCCACACCGCTCCTACGTCCTGCCTCGTCCACACGCTGAACCCTCTCAACCCCGACAGGACGGACCACCTTCTCCCGCCAACCACGGTTGGCCTCACCTCTCCAGCTCATCCTTCAGACATCCACACAGTGACCCCCGCCCCCCACCCAAGACACTGACCTCACTCCTTGCAGCACTGAGATATTGACACCCCCCAACACTCACTGCCATTCCCTTGTCTTAGTCACCCAAACACTGGCCCCTCCAGACCATTGCCCAGGGGCTCACCCCCTCAGAGGCCACTGATTCCAACCTCCACCCCATCACACCGACACTGGCCTCTGGCTCCTCTGTGCCAAACCTGGACCCTGTCTCCCCTAATCCTCCGATCAGCAAACAAGACAGGCCATGGGGAACCACTGGTTGCTGCCCCTCCCCTCAGAGGCCTTCAGGGAAGGACCCAGACCTCAAGCCGGCGACCTTAGCTCTACCACCAAGCTGTCCGAGCCAACAGGGCTCCCCGTCGCCTTACCCCACCCCAGCGCAGCCCCACCTCGGTCTCCGCAGTGAAGCCCTATAAATAGCTGAAGCCGCATCGGCGTGGGCCGCAGGAGCTCTGCTGCAGGGAGGCTGGGAGGGAGCCTGGGCCGCCGCTCCAGCAGCCCGCCCTGCGCGGCACGCACACGCCCAGCCGGGGCCGCAGAAGCGCACAGGCACCGACGCGCGCACGCCCCTCAGCGCCCGGGCCCCAAGCGCGGGCGTGCAGGTGAACGGGGCTCCGTCCTGGCGGGGCTGAGCTGGCGCGGGGGCACAATGTGGGCTCTGTGCTGGGAGGAGACGCCGGGCACCGAGCTGGGGGCCGCCCCGCCCCGGCCCGTCCCACCCTGCACAGCCCCTCCGCACCCTGCCTCCCGGCCAGCCCCCCGACCGGCGCCCCGCCGCCAGCCGCACCCCGCCGGCAGCCTTTCCTGCCCACACCCCGGGCACCGCCCGTCCAGTTCCGCAGTCTCCTCGCGCGGAGGTGGCATCCTCCCGAGGGAGGAAGGGCCTCGACGCAGCCTCTTGTTCCGGGCTGCCCCCACCCCATCCCGCGGCTCCCGCCCGCCGCGCGCCTCCTCGTCCGGGCCCAGGTCTTACCTGCGCGATGGTTCAGCTCCGCTGGGCTCGGCCGGTGCGGCCGGACTGCCGGTGCCGGGAAAGCTGCGCAGGCTGTGCGGGCGGGGCGAGCCCAGAGCCCCGCCCCGGCCCCTAACCGAGCGCCGCCCGTGCGGTCCTGGCGCCCGAGTGCTTGCGGGGCCAGGGCTCCCCGTGGCGGCGGGGCCGGAGCGCCAGCGCGGCTGCTCTGGGACAGCGCCCCCCACCCCGCCTCCGCCGCCGGGCACAGCTCACTCCCCGCGCGCAGAGGGCCGCCCGTCGCCAAGGAGACGCCGTTAGGGGAGCGTGCGTGACACTAGGGCGACGCGGGGTCGCTCGGGGGCGCGCCGGGTCGGCCTCCGCCCCCCAGTCGCTGCGGCTCTGCCTCGGCCCCGCCCCTAGCCACCCTCAAAACAGGTCGGACCCAGAGCTCCAGCAGGGCCCCCGCCAGGTTTCACAGGCACATTTATTCAAACGACACAGTCGCGCTCGGGCGAGGTCTGGCCCGGCCACCCTCCACCCGGGCTCTGCTGACCCCTGGTGGTCGGCCCGGCCCAAGCTGGGGTGGGGGGAACCCTGCCCAAGGGGGGGACACAGCACCACGACAGGAGGCGGGGCGGTAGGGCTATGCGGGGCAATAGGGAGCGGGAGGCCGGGCCGAGGGGGCCTCTAGGGTCAGGTGGCTGGGGAGGTGCTCAGGGGCGCAGGGGCGTCTTCGGGGAGAAACCGGGACTTGTGCTTGCAAGTGATGAGGTGGGTGGGCAGCGCCTGGGTGTCGTGGAAGATGACGAAGATGCTGGGCCGGTGGAGGCAGTCCACCGCGCTGTCATAGCGCAGGAGCGCGTGCCCAGCGGGCCGCGGAGGGGGTGCCCGCAGCCCGCGCTGGCCCTGCCCGTAGTCACCGGTCAGCACCCGTGCCACGAACACTGCCTTGTGACCCTCGGCATCGGGGGGCGAGTAGCGGTCCAGCACCGACAGGGAGGCACGCTTGGCAAAGTACACGCCCTGTCCATAGAGCGCACCTGCGGGGGGTAATGTACGGGGTTGGAGGGGGCGGTCAGGGTGGTTCCAGGGAGCAGAGCCTCCGCCCCCGCAGGGACCCAGGCCTCACCATTGCGGCCGCAGAAGCTGCGGTTGAAGCCGTGCGCGCAGATGTCGGGGACGGTTGGCACCGCGGTGCCGTGGTACAGGACCTGCTCGACCGGCCGCTCACAGCACTGCTCCAGGCGCTTCCGGTGCAGCTCGTACTGCTGCTGCAGCAGTGGGTGTAGCACGCGCTCCACCTGAGGCAGGGGGTCGGGGTGGGATCAGTCAGAGCCAGGCTACTTGTGCCTCTGGGCCACCCAGCAGGGCTGAGCCCCAAAGAGCCCTCTTGGAGGAGTTCAGAGCGTGGGGAGACCTCACAGCTTCTGCCATGCTCTACTCAGTAGCCCACATGAGGCTGACCTTCGCCACCTCCACAGGGCCCCAAGTGGCACCGGAGGGCTTCCGAGGGGGCTGCAGGTGGACAACCCATCCACTAACCAAAACCCAGCACCCACAGCCACGCCTCTACAGAGAGAGGCTGAGCCCGGTGCCTGTACTGCAGGCAGGACTTCATCCTCAATGCCAGGAGATATCCCGGACTTCTCAGTGATGGGAGACCTGGTGACCGACCTGGTAGTCAACCAGGAGGAGCCGACTCAGGGACCCAAAAAGTTTCTTAAGAAATTCTCGTCACTTCAGACGGATGCAAAAGAATATTGTATCCATGAAACAAGATTACCTACTGTGAAAAAGAAACAGTCTGAAAATTAGAGTGTTCTTACATTAAGCATGGAATTGCTGAACTGCATCCAGTGGGTAAGCTAAATAATAAGATGAAGATAGAGATCAGGAAGTGACTCAGTGCAGAGCTAAAGAAAGACTTGGGAACTATGAGAGGACTGATGTGGGAGAGGGGCCGGGAAGTCTAAGATCTCAGTAGTAGGAACTTCACAAGACACCAGATGTGACGGGAGCAAATAAGGGCTTGATGGAAGACAGTTTCTCTGAGCTGAAGGTGGCATCTTCAGATGGAAAGAAATGCCAAGGACGATGGGAAAGGCACACCCATGGCCCCTACCTGCTGGGAAAACATCAGCCTTCAAAGTGAAAGGAAACTCTGCAAGACTACACACACACACACCGAAGTCGATATACAAAAGTGGAAAAAATCTCACATTCTCATACTGGGCTTCTCACCACTAATACTGGAATGCTAAGAGGCCACAGAAGGGTTTTGTTGGGTTTTTTTCTAACCTTTCCAAGAACAAAAAAATTTTGAGAAGGAAAGAAAAAGAGTTAAGTCTTCCAAACATCTGAAGGAAAATATATGTTCATCCTGATTGCTATACCCAGCCACACTATTTATGGTGCAAACAAAATAAGGACAGATTAAGGCACATAAGAATCAGCTGTGCTTAAGTTCATAGAAATATTTTAATAAACACAGCATGTTTTGTTTGAAAAAATTTCAATATCAAGTTGTAGTTGCAAAAGGCAAAATAAATTTAAAAGTCCAATGTGTTTACTACTCACTCAAGGAGATACTTCTACTAAACAGAAAAGGAAACTATGCAAGAGGGTGACGGAGTCACCAGGAGAAACTCAGTAGCCAAGCGCCAAAGAAAAACGCAGAGAGTAAATGAAATTAATGGCCACTTGCCCTTGACTCCTAGAATATTCTCTTTCAGGCAACATGGTTTTAATAACTAGGTTTTTCCTTCCCCTTTGCCCTCTCTGGTCCAGTGGTAAATATTTTTTCATTATCATATTGATCAACCTAAGGCCCAAACATGAGTTTAAGCAAGCTCCGGGAGTTGGTGATGGACTGGGAAGCCTGGCATGCTGCAGTCCATGGGGTCACAGAGTTGAACACGACTGAGCAACTGAACTGAACTGATGGCCCAAGCATGGAGCTTCATGACAGTCAGACGATGATGTTGGTTTGTCAACCTTGCCAACATAAAAATAATGTCACTGACCAAATGTGAGATGGAAGAGGGAAGAAATGACGGGGAGAAGGGAAGTCCATTCTCCACATCTTCTCTGGAGGGAGACAAGAGACAGTCTCTAAAATTAAGTGGAGAAAAGACTCAAGCGGACCACGTGAGTCACAGAGGTCCTGCTGGAAGAAGTTGCACAGGCAACCAGCTGAACCTCAAGAGGAGCCTGGGGCCCGAGTGCAGGAGGTCTGTCCTCTGCAAAGGGCAGGGGTGATGGCTGCTAAGTCCAGAAATGGAAGCAGAGTCCTCCCTGTGGAGTTACAGCAGAACCAGGAGAGCGGTGGTGCTGCTGCTGGCTGACCGGGCCAGGGCTGGGGAAGGCCTGGGCTTCTGCATTTCCGACCAGATCCAGGCTGCTGATGCTGCTACCCCACCCCAGGCCCACCCACCCACAGCTCGGTGCCTCAAGAGTCAAAGGGGCCGCCTGGCTTCCCAGCTCTTGGCTGGCCCCAGATTCCGGCCCCTTGGCCGTTGAGTGTGCAGCCCAGCTCGTGCTCAGTTATCCTGTCTCTGGGCACTGCTCTCACAGAGCCAACCAGCCTGGCTCAGCTTCCTCCTCAGCCCTTCCTTCTGACCCCACCGGCCCTCGGGACGCCACTGCCTCCATCATCCACCCCATTGCCTTGCAGCCTCTCCTTCTCAGCTTCCTTTTCCTTCCTTCTGGCCCCCCACTAGTAGTTCCCAGCCTTTTCGGCAAGGAGACCATACTCAGAGCTGCCACTTTTTACAAGTGAATGCAGGAGGAGGCTGCAGCCAGCCCTCTTCTTGCTGGAGCCACCCCCATGGCGGGCAGGGGAGCCCCCAGAGGTGCAGTCTGGGGAAGGAGCAATCCTCAGAGAAGCCACGAGATGGTGCCAGCACCCCACGCTCTGCACCTGACTGTCACTGGCAGAGTGGGGACCCGGGCTGGGACCCCCAACCTCCACAGCTTTCTGTCTCCCTGGCCACGGGCTCTGCAAGCAAAATGTGCCAGGAGTCCAGAGACCAGAGGCGGCAAGACAGAGTGGCCTCACCCGCACCACGTAGATCTTGCTGTGGGCCGTGTCCAGTGTGTCACAGAAAGCCTGCACCACCGCCTGGAACTCACTGCTGCTCTCAGCGAGACGCTCCAGCCTGCCCAGGGGCTCCTTTGGCCTCTGCTGTGGCACTGAGGCAGGAAGGAAAAAGGCTGTAGGCCGTGCCCAGGGCACCGGTGGCCCCTGCCTTCCTCGCCCCCTCCCAGCCTGCAGACTCACGCGTGGAGCCGGAAGCCGCCAAGGGAAAGGCCAAGCTCTGATCCCGGGGGCCAGCCAGCAGCGCTGCCAGGTGGCGGGCCGCGTGGGTAGGCTGGACCCCAAAGCCGCGGAGGACGATGTGGCCACCGTGCAGAGCAACACTCACGCCATGGCACCGCTCCAGGCGGGCGCACAGCTCCGCGGGCAGCACGCAGCCCGGGGCCCCCACCAGCTCCTCCCTGATGTGCACCTCCAAGGCAGCCTCCAGGGCCCGGTCCAGCTCGTCCATATCCCGCTCAAAGGCGGCGTGCACCTCCAGCTGGGCCCAGCCACCCGGGCCCTGGCCCCAGAGGAGCTCCTGCTCCCCTCTCAGGGGGGGTGGCTCAAGCAGGGAGAGGGCCAGGGCCTGCTGCAGCGCAGCCTCCTCCTGCTCGGCTCCCTGGCCTCGCGGCTGCAGGGACCGGTAGAGCGCCAGCTGTAGCTCGGCTTCCTCCTGCAGCCGCCCAGACTCTCTCGTGCTGGGGGCCGAGGGCCCCTCCCCAGACCTGGGGGGTGTCACCTCCTCTTCTGGCTGCCCCTCAGGCTCCTCCTCCCCTAGCTCCAGCGGCAGCCAGTCTTCGCCATCCAGGCCCTCCAGGGTGGCCAGCAGCTCTCGGACCTCCTCTGGGGGGCAGGGAGAGGCACCCGGTCAAGGGTCGAGCCCAGCCAGGACGGGCAGTCAGGGGCCGGGAGGAAGATGGAGACAGGGGTTGGAGGGTATCCGCTCAGCCGATGGGCGCAGTGCAGAGCAGCACAGAGCTGCCAGAGGTCAAGAAAGGGCTGCAGGATGTCCCGGGGCCTCAGGGATCCCTACCCAGGCCTGAGTTCTCCTGGTCATTGTCCGGATCGTCTGGAGGCCACGGGGTGGAGGAGAGCCCAGGGAGGGCCTGCAGGGCCTCAGTGGGGCCCACCTGTTGGGAGAAAGTGTCAAGGCTCCCAGGACACCTGCCCCCCAAGGCGTCTGAGCAAGGGTGGAGGCAGCGCCTGGTGGGGGGAACAAGGGGAGGGCGGGGCAGGTTCCATGTCCACCTCTTCCAGATCCATGTCCAGGATGGCCCCAGCCAGATGCTCTGTCCCGAAGACGCACTGGAACCGTGCCTCCAGCTCCCGGAGAACGTGCTGCCCCTCTGGGCTCAGCAGGAACCTGGCACTGCCTGGGTGCTTCAGGCTTAGCATGTGACAGCTAACGCTACCCAGCAGACTTTGCAGAAACTCCTCAGCTGCCCGGCACGGGGCCAGGGCTCCACAGAGCTGCAGGACCACGGGGCGGGGGTGGGGGGGCAGTTGGCAAGTTTAGGGCACAGGAAAGGCACCCAGAGCCCCCAGTAGCAGAGGAGGATTAAAGGTGAGGACTCCTCAGGGGCTGCTTACCCGGAATCCAGTCGTATCTGAGCCCTCAAGCGGGAAGAGAGCCACGTCTCCGAGGCCGGCGAGAAGGTCCTCATGATAGAGCTGAATGAAGCGCATTGCTCCCGGCTCCATTGCCAGCACCGTCTCCACCAGGCCCTCCTGCCTCGGTGACCCCGCGGGCCCCAAGCCCACTGACGCCACCTGCTCTGAAGAGCGCATGGCGATCTCCACTGGGTCCGGAGACCCCACAGTCCTTGGGCTCCCCGGTCCCTCCTCTTCTGAAGACCCTGAGCTGACTGGCCTGGCCCGTGCCAGCGACGAGCTGTCCAAACAAGGGCCTGTGCTCAGAGAAGCTCCTGACTGCCCTGGCGCCTCCTCAGAGCCCAGTGTGACATCCCCAGCATAATGCTGTGCCCTTGCTGGTCCTCCTGCCTCCTGGAGAATGTGCCTGGGGGCCCCAGGCCCCAAGTTGCCTGGGTGGCTCCCTCCGCCGGCATCCTCAGTGAGCTCCTCAGGCTCCAGGACATCGTAGTGGGGGACAAGGTTCAGCTGTGAGCCCTGCAGCTGGTGGTCCCGCTGCAGCACCCGCTCGGCCACTTGGAAGAAGGGAAAGAACAGGTCATCAGGGCTCCAAGCCATGGTAGGGAACAGCCCTGTCCTGCCCCACTCACCCCTCCAGTGCTGGAAGGAGACCACGGTGCCCAGGTGCCCTGGGAGGCTGCGCATGCCCTCCAGGGGCCCCCCGCCGCTGCGGCGCTCATTCTCCAGGTACAGCTCCAGCAGCAGCAGGTCTGCAGGGGGGTCACCTCCTACCACACGCACTGCCCGGGCCTGGGGCACCCAGGCCAGGGAGACCTCAGCCCCCTCCAGGCCCAGGGCCCGGGCGTGCACCTCCAGGACGCCAGCTTCTGCGGGGAGGATGCAAGTCAGCACAGGGTGCCTCCCCTAACAGGCAGGCCGCCCCAATCCCGCCTCTTACCTGCCTCAGAAAGGGGCTTGGGCAGTTGCACCAGGGCACGATCTGGTCGGGGACTGGCCAAAGTGTGGCAAGGCTGCTCCGGGTGCCCGGCGGCACAAAGCAGAGCTTGGACGTACTGCTCCAGGAGCTGGGGTGTGGTGCCAGGAGGCAATCCTTGGAGCAGCAGGCGCGCAGAGGCGCGTGGTGGGGCTGGCCGAAGGCTCAGCCGAGCCCCCTGCAGAGTGTGCTCTGGCCAGGCCAGGACCCTCGCGGCATCTGCGGGCGAGGGGAGCGTGCTGGTCAGGGCCAGCGGCCAGAGGGGCCCAGGCTGTCCCTTTCCGTCGGTCCCTCACCTGCAGGCTCCTCAAAGGTGAGGATGCCCCCGCGGCCGAGTCTCTGCCAACTCGCCACAGGCCCACCCCCAGAGCTTCGCCGGTTCTCGAAGTAGAGCGTGAGCAGCTCGTCTGGGACGCTGGGGGGCAGACCACTGAGCTCCACTGCCGCTCCCGCCTCCACCTCCGCCTCTCCCATCGCCACCCTGGGGCCAGAAGAGGGGGTAGGCAGCAGCCCCACCGTTCCACCTCACGCAGCCCGGGTCCCTTGGTAGCGTTCCCTGACGTCCCCTTCACTGTGCAGGCGACCTACATCCCCCACTTACGCTCCCCGACCCCAGCCTGAGCTGCCCCAACCCAGGCCTTCAGCCAGGACTCCCTCCCCACACCCTGGGACAGGAAAGCAAAAGCGAAACTTGCAGGAAGGGAGGAGCGAGCAGTGCTGTGCGAGTGTGGCCTTTCACGTGCTTCCCTCTTCAGGCTCCTCCTGCAGGATGTTCCAGCCCTGCCCCCACCCCGCCCCTCCGGCCCTCCGCCCACCAGTCCCGTCCGTTTGTCGTCTGTCCCACCCCAGCCCAGTGGCTGCAGGATGGGGGGAGTGGCCCCTGGAGGTCCTCCACTCCCACTGGCCCTTCCCTGTGAACCTCAAGACGGCCAATCACCCTCGCTGGTAAATACGCCGGGGTTCTTGAGTCATTGCCCCCAACTCAAAGACCTCAAGCCTCTGTGTTCCCTTCCCCCACTGCAGAGACTTTGGGTCTGGCTGAGGCTGGCTTTCGACTCTCCCCAGCAACCTTGGCGCCTGCACCTGCACTCACCCTTCAACAACTCAAAGGTGGCCGACCTCCCACCTGGCGAAGGTACGTCCCCATCACTGCTGGCCCAAGGCACTGCCATGCCTCTCGCCCGGCTGCACCTTTAGAACCCACACTCCCTCTTGCCATCCAGTCACCCCTTCCCTGGTGCCCGTATTCATTGGCTTCCAGCCTCTGGAAGAGTTGTGCCCACAGTGCTCTCCACCCCCACCTCCCACTTAGCCCTCAGCCACAAAAACTCCCCTTAACCCCTGCTACTTCTGCAAGGGATTGAGGGCCTATCCAGCCTGTACCCTGAGCTGCCCCCACCCTGGTCCGAGCCTGTCATCTCTCGTCTAGATCACGTGTCTGACTTCTGAACTGATCTCTCTCTGCCACTCCTGCCCTATCGCACCGTCCAACCTCAACAGAGGGCCTTAAAAGTCACACCAACAGCTGCTAGAGATTGGACCATGATGAAGCCAAAGTTGTTTGGAAGACCGGTCAGGCTGTACTGACCAGGCCCCAGTCCCTGCTGGCTGAATGCCCCTGTATCCCCCACGCTCCGTCATCCAGTGCAGCAGACCCTCCCTCCCTGACACCTTTGTACTGGCCCTTCCCTCTTCTAGACCAGCCTTTCCCACAGAGCCACCTGGCCACCCCTCCCCCCAACTCACCTTACTAGGTTCTTGGTGGCAGGTTTAACTTGAACTTAAAAGTCTTCAAGGACCCTCCTAAAGCCCTGACCTCAACTTCACTTTTGTCATTTTTAGTTTTTTTTCTTTAAAAAAGGACCCTCGAATTGTATTAACTTCTAGTTGTACAAAACCTGAAGTCACCCCTGCCTGCTCTATGCTTTGTCTTCTCGTGGAACTCATTGTCAACAAAGGTCCATGTAGTCAAGGCTATGGTTTTTCCAGTAGTCATGTATGGATGTGAGAGTTGGACTATAAAGAAAGCTGAGTGCCGAAGAATTGATGCTTTTGAACAGTGGTGTTGGAGAAGACTCTTGAGAGTCCCTTGGACTGCAAGGAGATCTAACCAGTCCATCCTAAAGCAGATCAGTCCTGGGTGTTCATTGGAAGGACTGATGCTAAAGCTGAAACTCCGATCCTTTGGCCACCTGATGCGAAGAGCTGACTCATTTGAAAAGACCCTGATGCTGGGAAAGATTGAGGGCAGGAGGAGAAGGGGACGACAGAGGATGAGATGGTTGGATGGCATCACCGACTCAAGACTCAATGGACATGAGTTTGGGTAGACTCTGGGAGTTGGTGATGGACAAGGAGGCCTGGCATGCTGCAGTTCATGGGGTTGCAATGAGTCGGATATGACTGAGTGACTGAACTGGACTGGAACTCATTGCCTTCTAACACAATGTATAATTTACTTATTATACCTATACCTACTGTGGAGGATCTACCCCAGGTGGCAGTGTGCCGGAACAACTCACATCATGACGACAACATTGTTCAATTTGGGGGAATCTTTGTGAGTCAGTTTGTAAACTGGTGGTCAGTCGAAATAAGCCATGATGGGGTATTTATGCCAAGGACATGTGCAAAGGCACAGATCAGGGCTTCCCCACGTTGGGGTCAGTTTTTCAACGCGGAACCAACACATCCCCTGCACAGGACAGAGCCTTTCCGAACCACTGCCAGGCCTGGGAGAGGCCACCATCCAGGAGTCCAGAAAGTATAGTAGGACTCCTAGGCCCCAAGGGGAGAGGCATTCCTGCAGGGACTCCAGGAGACAGCACCCCAGGGGATGTCCCTGACTGGGGCAGGCAGTGCTTCTTCTCAAGACCACTGAAGCCCACGGAAGTTAACTTGACCTCCGGTTCTGGGGCATCTCTAAGCCTCAGTCCCTCAGCAGAGAAATAGGGCTAAGAACGCCACCCTTACTGTTTGTGAGTTTGTGAAGTGAGAATAAATGATCTAGTAGGGACCTAGACTAGCTTAATGGAGAGGACTGAGAAGTTATACAATCAGGTCTGTTGATCTGGGATAGCCTTGGATGAAATGGAAAGTGGGGTTTCAAGGTCAAGGACGGATGGAGAGTGCTAGTCAAAACTCAGCAAATCTCAAATTTAGGAATAAATTTCTCGACTCTGACCCAAATTGGAGAGGCCAGGTGTCAGCCTCCAGGTCTACAGCTCTCAGAGCCCAAGCCCAACTCTCTGTGGACGAGCGCGAGAAAGACACCAGCAGGGCGGCGGAATGGGGCAGGATCCATCCGGGGAGGCGCCGCCCTCCCGCACAGCCCCGTCCGCGGCCCCGCCCCAGGCCCCGCCCGCGGCCCCGCCTCGTCACACGGCCCCGCTGCGTCTCCCGAGCCGCAGGCGCAGGCCCAGCCGAGCCGGCAGCGTAGCGGGTGCGGGTGCGGTTGCGAGTGCGGACGAAGCGGTGGCCTACCCCGCGGCCGCGCAGCGGACAGTGGGCACAGCGTCCTGAGGCGCCCCGCGACTGGTGAGTCCCCGGCCCTAACACAGCCGCGTGTCTACCGGTTCAGCCGGCCGGCCGCTGCCACCCCCGCTGGAGCCCTGCGCAGCCGAAAGGCGTCGCGGTGGGTCAGTCTGTCGGTCCAGCCGCCGCGCGGCCCGCAGGGGCCGGGGAGGGGGGTGCGGCGGCGGCGGCGGCGGCGGCGGGGGCGGGGAGCCGGAGGACCCCGCGCTGGCAGGCGGGCGGGGGCGGCGCGCCGCTGCGACAGTGGAACCGCCGCTCGAGCGCCCCCCAAACGGGCAAGAGGGCCCACCCCGCCCTCGGTGCGGGGTCCCTGGCCGCCGCCCCCGCCGCCCGCCTCGCCCCCACGTCCGCTTCGCTTTGTTCCCCTGCGCGCCCTCTGGTCTCTTCCATCCCCCACACACCCCCGCAACCCGCTGTTCTTGGCGTACCCCGCCGGCAGGCAGCCCGGCAGCCGATCCAGGCCTGCTGCCCCCACCCGGGAGCGAGGGACGGTCGGGCCCTGCTCTGGGAGAGGGGCTCAGGGCTCTGGTTGATCACAGATGGCGTGAGGATTTCCTGGGATAGAAATAGCCGCCTGCCCTGGCCCCTTAAAGCTGCTTAAGGGGCGGGATGTGAAAGGGAGGGTCCGGGCACACCCCCACACCTCCCCGACCGCGCCCCCCGCCGACACCCAGGATGAGCTCTGACCCGAAGACGCCAGCAGCGGTGACAGGGCCCCTCGAGGTGCTTGTGAGAAACCGCGGAAGCCCCAGAATCCCGAGGCTGACAAAGTCACTCCCTCGTCCCTCCCCTTCTCCCCCTCTGGGGTCGGTCTGTGGCGGCCCCTGCTGAAGCCGCCAGCGCAGCCAGCCGGCCCCCACCCGCCTCTCCTGACCCCCAGCTTGGGACTCCTCTCTGCCCTGGGGCAGAGGTCATAATCCCGCTCCTTCCGTCCTGGTTCCCGGCAGCAGGTGGGGCGCCTGGCTGGCTTCTGTCGCGGCAGGCTAACTGTTCTCTCTCCGTCCTCTAGGGGGAGACCACAGAAGCTGAGGCCATGTCCCATGAAAAGAGTTTCTTGGTGTCTGGGGACAGCTATCCTCCCCCCAACCCTGGATATCCGGAAGGGCCCCAGCCCTCCATGGCACCCTACCCAGGGGCCCCTTACCCACAGGCCGCGTTCCAGCCATCCCCCTATGGCCAGCCAGGGTATCCCCAGGGCCCCAACCCCTACCCCCAAGGTGGTTACCCACAGGGCCTTTACCCCCCTGGGGGCTACCCCCAGGGCCCCTACCCCCCAGGGGGATACCCCCAGGGCCCCTACCCACCAGGGGGATACCCGCAGGGGCCATATCCGCAGAGCCCCTTTCCCCCCAACCCCTACGGACAGCCACAGGCCTTCCCAGCACAGGACCCTGGCTGTGAGTATCTGGGCAGGGCAGGGCGAGGGCAGGGGCTCCCACATGAGTGAGGGGTGCTGACTGCCCGTCCTGCTCCTCAGCACCTCATCATGGGAACTATCACGAGGAGGGGCCCCCATCCTACTATGACAACCAGGACTTCCCTGCCACCAACTGGGATGACAAGAGCATTCGCCAGGCCTTCATCCGCAAGGTGGGCCTCGGGGGCTGGGGGTGTGGGCAGCTGTGCTGGCGGGGCTCTGAGCCGCCTCCCTCCCCAGGTGTTCCTGGTGCTGACCCTGCAGCTGTCTGTGACCCTGTCCACTGTGGCTGTGTTCACCTTCGTCGGGGAGGTGAAGGGCTTTGTCCGGGAGAACGTCTGGACCTACTACGTCTCCTATGCCGTCTTCTTCGTCTCTCTCATTGTCCTCAGCTGCTGTGGGGACTTCCGGCGGAAGCACCCCTGGAACCTTGTTGCGCTGGTAACTCCCAGGGCCCTGCCTCAGCACCCCACGTCTCAGGCTTTGGAGCAACAGAGGGGGTGGGGCGGGGTGGGAGGGGCCGAGGCTCTGAGTGCTGACACGCCATCTCCCCGCAGTCGATCCTGACTGTCAGCTTGTCCTACATGGTGGGCATGATCGCCAGCTTCTACAACACCGAGGCAGTCATCATGGCTGTAGGCATCACCACGACTGTCTGCTTCACAGTGGTCATCTTCTCCATGCAGGTGAGGGGCCCCCCGGGGCAGGGCTGCCGATCCCCGGGGCCCAGAGGTGCCCTGGGGCAGCGGCCGCCAGTGCCCCCTGCACGCGTCTGTGCCCACAGACCCGCTATGACTTCACATCCTGCGTGGGCGTGCTCCTGGTGAGCGTGGTGGTGCTCATCCTGTTCGCCATCCTCTGCATCTTCATCCGGAGCCGCGTCCTGGAGATCGTGTACGCCTCGCTGGGTGCTCTGCTGTTCACCTGCGTGAGTGATGGGGCTGAGGCCTGGGCGGCGGGCTGGGCAGGGGGCTTGTCTCTCGACACGGCCACTCTGTCACCCCCAGTTCCTGGCAGTGGACACTCAGCTACTGCTGGGGAACAAGCAGCTGTCCCTGAGCCCGGAGGAGTACGTGTTCGCTGCACTGAACCTCTACACGGACATCATCAACATCTTCCTGTACATCCTCACCATCATTGGCCGCGCCAAGGAGTAGCCTGAGCCCGCTCGTGTGGGGCCCCTCAGGTGGCATGCCCGGCCTGGTCCCTACCCCAGCGTGGCAGCTCCTCTCAGCTCCCCTCTCTCGTCCCCGTGTGCTGCCTGCGACAGGGAGCCCCTCGACCCTCCCGTGTGTACACTGCAGACATTTCTGTCCGGACCCGCCACGGCCAGCATGGCCCCTTCCAGCCGTCCTACCCCGCCACAGGGCAGCGGGGCTGGGTTTCCGTGCCCCCTCCCGCACACCCAGTGTTGCATGAGCCCTGTCTGCCAGCCCACTCCAGGGTCTGGGGGCAACACCAGGCCTCAGGGGCGAGCGATGGAGCCACGAGGTGAGGGTGCACGTCTCCCCTCCTGTCCCCGCTCCCTGGCTCGGCATACAGCCTCCCCCACCCCCCCACTGGAGTGCTGCCCTCTGGGGGACCTGCTGGGTGAGGGTCTCGTCCCTGTGCTGAGCCCTTGAGGGCAGAGAGGAGGGAACAGTCCAGGTCAGGAGGGTGCCTTCCTCTCATTCTACTGTCTGTAAAATTCCAATAAACGGGACCCTCTGCGCTCTGTGTTCCCTTCCTCACTCTTGTCACTGCCGCTTCCTCCCCAAGGCAGGGAGGGGTCTAGGCGTCGCCAGAGTGAGGCGGCGAGCAGGACCCGGACAGGCAGGAGCCGGACAGGCATTGCTGGCCGGGCCTGGCTCTGGCGGAGGGTGAGGGCAGCAGCTTCTCCATGCCTCCACCTCCTCGCAGCCTTCCGAGCCACGTCCTGAGCGCTGTGCCAGGAGGCCTGGCTAATGGATGGGACCCGGGGCTCCCAGATCACATGCTATCTGCCACCCATGCCTGGGACCTGCCTGGTGTGACAGAGGGTCCTGTGAGACCTCACCGTCCCCATCCCGGGCCTGAGGGGCAGTGGCACGGGTCACTGACCCCCACCCCCCCAGGCAGGACTGTCCTGCTCCTCTGGCTCTGAAAGGCCCCTGGGAGCCCATCAGCGGTCACCTGACAGGTGGCACTGCATGCCCCCCCAGACACCTGCAGACCAGGCCCCCAGGGCGAAGCGGAATGGAGACCCTGAGGCCCCCTGGCCTGCCTCTGGCACCTTCCAGCAGTCTCCTCAGACCCCGCCCCTCCATGGCCTCAGCCCCAGCTGGTCCTGCATGGCCTCCTGTGGCTCTCTCTGTCCCCGCTCCAGAGCCTACCCCTGCTGCCCCGGTTCTGACATGTGCACCAGCCGTCAGCTAGTTGCCCTTATCCCCGCCCTCCTCACAGAGGGGTCCCTCCACGGCCCTGAGCCCTCCTGAGCCCCCAGCCCAGTGGACACTCCTGACCAGCCTTCGCTCATGGGACTTGCTGTCCACTTGGCTTGAGACCCCTCCCCCAGGGCTTCCCCAGCTCCTACCCGCCACCCCATTAAACCTGGCCCATTAACCGGAGCCAGTACCCCAGCATCTCTGAAGGGAAGCCCGCTCTAAGCCAGCACCCCACGCCCACAGGCAGCTCATCATGGCCTACACTGCCCCTGCCACTCCCACGTAAGCCCCATCAGCATCCAGCGGCCCCCCAGGCCGGAGACAAGTGTCCCCTCTGCCCTCGTCCATCCTTCCCCACCCGCTCCCTGCCCAGGCCCCCTCCTCGAGGCCTCCTGTGCTTGGCTGACAGCTCATCCTTACCAAGTCTCTGCCCGCCGCCAGGCATGCTTGCGACACACGGACCACACCACGTGCCTGATGGCAGCTGGCCGCACGAAGTCCACGTTCCCTGAAGGCTGCTTGAGCTGGCCTTCCACTGTCCCCACGCCCCTCAACCCAAGATGGACCTTACTCGGCCTGAGCCGCAGGCAGGCCCCACTTCCCTGGGTGGGCTGCACACTGCCTTCCCAGAGTCCAGCTCACCCCGCACAGCAGTTTTGCTCCACTGCTACCCTCAGGCACTCGGCTTTGTTCACGTGCCGGGCAGGTGTCACCGCTCCCCTCCCCTTCCTCTGCTGGAGCAGGTGTGCGGCTCCTCATCCAGGATTCCCTGCCTGTGGGAGCCAAGCGTACAGACACCTGCTCCGGAGAGCGTTCCTGGCCTTCGAACCCCACAGAGGCAGGAGAGGCAGCTAAGGAATGAACCCCAAGCCAAGTGTGCAGGGCCAGTGTCTACTCAGGGAATGCAAGGACAAAACCTTGGCTAGACGAAGCCTTGGCGGAGGCTCCCGGAGACCATCAGGGGCCAGAGCTGTGGGCAGGGCCGACGAGGTCTGGAAGCTGGGTCGCTGTGGGAAGGGAGGTCAGGGGTGCACATGGATGAGGCCTTGAGCTTGCCCTGCCAGCGAAAGGGACTGGCAGGACTCACTGCTGAGCATGTGCTCAGGAAGATGAGTCCAGGGAGAGAGTGTCCAGAAGAGGGGCTGGGTTCCAATAGGCACAGGGAGGAAGCAGACAAGATGGCAGAAGGGAGCAGGGCTCAAGGCGGCTGACAAATGGCACAAAGGGGTCACAGGGGCCCAGTCGAGGTGGGCAGGGCATTTCTGCCAATGGAGTTTGGCCTGCTGTCTGCTATGTCTGCTGCCGCTGGGAAGGAGATATGGGGCAGCTTATGTCTAACCGGGTGGGTGAGTGTGAAGAAGCCGCAGGAGGGGTGAGGTCGGCCAGAGAGACTGTTCAGGTGACATGAGGCAGCCGCCAGCTCCCAGAGCTAGCCTGGTGCACTCAGATACGGCCGTGGTGGTCTCCGGTGTAGAACATGCAGATTCACACGAGACCAGTTCAGACCGGGCCCCTCTGTGCCAGCTCAGGTCGAGAGAGAAGACTCCTCTGTCGTCACATCTGAACATAAGCCAGATGCAGGCATCGTCCATGCCATAAAGAAGACCTACTTCTGTGCATCCTGTCCTGCCTCATCTGAGCACCTGCTGGCTCTTCAAAGTGGGCAGCTTTAGCTGGCCCCTGGTCTGTCCTCCTTCCAAAAACTTGCTGTTGAGATACACAGTCTCAGGACAACTGCCCCACCCCGTTCACCAAAACAAGTCCATCCTGGGCGCCCCCCATGGCCCCCCAACAAATACACAGTAAGCCTGTCTTACTGTGTAAGACACCCAGCGACAGGGTGTCGGTGGGCTTCCTCTGGAGCCTTGAGGAGGACTACTTTATTCTTCAAACAAAATGTTTATTTACACGACTGATCAGTAAGTCCATTCATGCTTTCGGATTAAACGACGCATGGGACTTCCCTGGTGCTCCAGAGGTGAAGACGCCATGCTCCCAGTGCTGGCGGTTCCATCTCCAGTCAGGGAACTGGATCCCACATCTAGCAACTAAGGGTTCCCACACCGTAACCAAAGGTCCCTGCGCCACAGCTAAGACCCAGCACAGCCAAATTAATCCATATTTTTTATTTTATTTTATTTTATTTTTTAATCCATATTTTTTAAAGAAAGATTAAAGGACACAGAGTCTCAGCATCATCACTGTGCCCGCTTTCGAAAAGCACCGTGTGGGCAGCACAGGACCCCACGCGCTCAGCAGCCCGTAGGTGCCCTGTGCTGCCTGCCCTGCTAACCAGTGCTGCCCTCAGCCTCTGGAGCTGGAGGAGCCTTCAGGACAGGCACGCAACCTGCGCATCCTGACACTCAGGCCAGCATTTAGTCCAGAGTGGGTGTTCCATCAGCATAGATCATGGAAGGAGTGGGAACTCTATGCGGCGTGAGCCGCCCAGGCACCAACTGCCCCAGGACCAGGCAGGAGCGCTACAGACTCTGGACTCTGGTCAGCATCAGCATCAGTGGGAAGCACCTGAGGAGTGCAGGCAGCAGAACTGAAAGCCCAGGAAACCTGCGGAGGCCTATCTGGGGGAGCAGGTGGAAGAGCAAGGAGGTGAGAGCATAGTGGAGGGTCGAGTGGCCCTCAGTGTGTCAGCTGTGGACGCAGAGCTCGAGTTCGAACTCTTCTGCATGCAGGGGTGAACCACTGGGACCTTCCAGTGAAGAGCCTGGAAGTGGTTTGAGTAAAGGCAGGAAAATCAGCGAGGCCCACAGTGAGGGCCTGGCCTGGGGGGCGTGGGGCGTTGGGAGGGGAGGCACTGATGGCAGGCGCTGCAGCTCCCCAGGCAGCCCTTCCCCACCGAGCCCAGACACTGCGCCCCAGGCATCAGCATGGCTTGGCCCATCTGCCGCCAAAACGTTCTGTGTTCCTGGGTTCTGCTTTGTCTCAGGCTTGTCAGGAACTGGGGACCTTGAAGAACTCCCCATATTCAAACAACGCCCACTACACACACACACACACACACACACACACACAGCTGAACATCTCAACTCCCATCTATGCTACTAAAGAAGGCCTTGTGAAATGAAAGATTTCTTGCCATATTGGTGGGCAAGAAATGTCACAGCCATCAGCTATTTCGGGCCTCCAAATGTGAGTGAGGGCTCCCAAAAGGGAATGTGATGCCTGCGGCCCAGCAGATGCCGCCACCCCCACGGTGATTGCTGAGGAGCCATCTGCGGCTCCTTAAGGTGAACGAGGAATCAAGGATGTGAACAATCCAGAAACAGAGTTTGACCCCAGAGAGCTGAGGGGCTTCCCAGGTGGCCCTAGTGGTAAAGAACCCACCTGCCAATGCAGGAGACATAAGAGACGCGGGTTTGATCCCTGGGTTAGGAAGATCCCCTGGAGGAGGGTATGACAATCCACTCCAGTATTCTTGCCTAGAGAATCCCATGGACAGAGGAGCCTGGTGGGCTACAGTCCGGCTACAGAGCCGGACATGACTGAAGCAACTGAGCACGCGTGTGCATTATGCATGTATAACTGAGTCACTTTGGTGTACACCTGAAACTAACACTACATTGTAAATCAACTATACTTCTATTTGGAAAAAAAAAGATACAGTTGTGCTGGAGTAAGGTGGCCCCTAATCCAACATGACTGGTGTCCTTATAAAAAGGGGACTCTTAGACACGGGCACCTTTTCTGCCACCAGGTCCCTGCATTAGCATGGATGGTCTCGCGGAACTGCTGCAGCCTCCTGAGGAAGAGGAACCAGCAGACGCCTGGCTCAGAACCCAATCATCTGTGGCCCTGAGCCACCTTGCACTACAACAGGTGGATTCTCCACAGGACAGACAGTGGCGAGGTCGTTGTGAAGCAGGAATCCAGCATGCAGACCACTGTCTGCAACCATGCGGGCCACCCTCTGCACCTGGAAGCACAGTACCGCCCACAGGACCCCTGAGATGGGGAGGAGGAAGCTGACTGCCCATACCCAGGCCCTGCCCCGCAAGCAATAAAGACATCTAAAGGTTTCCTCGAAAACAACAGCAAAATATTATACTGGAGGCCCCAACCAGCACAATAGGACAAGGAGAAAAGGTGTGTTTATCTATAGCAACATGATCATGTACATAGAAAATTCTAAGAAATCTACCGAAAACCTACTAGAACTAACAAAAGAGTTTGGCAAGGTCGTGGATTCAGGTCAACAATAAAAAATCATGAACTATACATAGCCACAAACATAAAAAATTAAAACTATATGTACATCACAAAACCATAGAATGCATAGAGATTATGGCAGAGGCCCCCTAAGATCACTCTCAGGTTTGCTGATTCATTAGAACTCAGGATTCAGCTATACTCCTGCTCATGGCAATGATTTATTACACAGAAAAGATATGAAGCAAAATCTGCATAGAAAAAAAGACTTGGGGCAAAATGTGAGGGAAACCCAGTGCAAGCTTTTAGGAGTCTTCTTCCTGTGGAGTCACACAGCATGAACTTAATTCTCTGAGCAATGAGTTGGGACAATACGTGTGCAATGTTGTCTGTGAAGGAAGCATATTAGAAACCCAGTGCCGAAGCTTCTCATAGAGGGCTGGTCATACAGGCGCCCTCTGCCCAGCAGCAACCCAAATTCCAGACTCTCAGAAGGAAATCACAAGCTCAGCATAAGCCACATTGCTTGAACCAAGAGTTGGGCATAGCGAGCCATTCTTATCAGTTTATCAGTTCGGAGAATTATGGGAACTCTCCGAAATCAAATTCCCAGATGACCAAGGCCAAGCAGACCTTTCTGAGGGTGGCAATCTCAGGTCTGCTATGCTTCTTCACAGTGATAAACAACAAAATGTGTGCAGTGCACGTCTACTGAAAACTACAAAACATTTCTGAGATTTTAAAAGATAAATAGAGAGATGTACCAGGTTCATGCATCAGACTCAATAGTGATAGCAGTTCTTTCCAGATTGATCTAGAAATTCAACACAATTCCAATGAAAATCCTATCAGGCTTTATTGTAGATATTGACAAATACCTTAAGTATATATGGAAACATGAAAGACTTCAAAAAGCCAGAACAGTTTTGAAAAGGAACAAGGTTGGAGGACCCGATTTCAAATTTTCTGTAAAGCTGTAATGATCAAGACAGTATAATAGTGTCCTAAGGGAGACACACAGATCAGTGGACAGAATAGAAAATCCAGAAATATACTACACACATTTCTTTAAACAAATGGTAATAGAACAATTAGATATCGATATTAAAGAGAAAGAACCTCCACCCTTACCTTACGACAGATATAAAAATTAACTTGAAATGGACCATAGACCTAAATATGAAAGCTAAAATTATAAATGTAGATAAAATGTAGACAGATTTCCTAAATAGGACACAAAAAGCACAGACCATTTAAAAAAATTTTTGATAAACTTAAAAGCTTTTGCTCTTGAAAAGGAAATAAAATGACAAGCCACATCTTGCAGAAAATATTTGCAATACATGTATTTGCAAAGGGTTACAGTTGTTTCCAGACGTACAAGTGTTGTTGTTGTTGTTCAGTCGATAAGTCCTGTCTGACTCTTTTGCAGCCCGGTGGGCTGTAGTGCACGAGGCTCCCCTGTCCATGGGATTCTCCAGGCAAGAATACTGGAGTGGGCTGCCATTTCCTGCTCCAGGGGATCTTCCCAACCCACTCTCCTGCATCGGCAGGCAGTTTCTTTACCTCTGAGCCACCAGGGAATGTCGTAATTAGAAGACACTCAACCTAATTTTTAAATGAGCAAAAAATTTTAGGAAGCTCGTAAAAGAAGATACACGGGAACTCCACTGGCAGTCCAGTGGCTGACTCTGTGCTTCCACTGCAGGGCGTGCAGGTTTGATCCTTTATCAGGGAACTAAGATCCCGCAAGCCTCTAAGCCAAAAAAAAGAGAGAAAATTTCCTTAATTGAATAAAAATGAAAATACAATATATCAAGTTTAAAAACTACATATAAAAAAGAAGATATGCAAACGGCCAGTAAGCACATGAATTGCTTTCAAAATCATTAGCCATCAAGGACATGCAATTTAAAACTACAGTGAAATACCACTCTACATTCAGTAGAACAGCTAAAATTAAAAGATTTACATTAGCATATTGCCAAAGACGCAGAGCAACTGGAATTCTCATTTACCAGTGGAAAAGTAAAATAGTGTAACCACTTTGGAAAACAATGTGGCAGTTTATAACAGATATTTACAGAATGAAAACCACAATCACAGAAAACTAACCAAACTGATCACATGGACCACAGCCTTGTTTAACTTAATGAAACTATGAGCCATAGGGCCGCCCAAGACGGACGGGTCATGGTGGAGAGTTCTGACAAGATATGGTTCTCTGAAGAAGGAAATGGCAAACCATGTCAGTATTCTTACCTTGAGAACTCCATGAACAGTATGAAAAGGCAAAAAAAAAAACAAAAAAAGACACAGAAAGATGAACTCCCCAGGATGGTAGGTGCCCAATATGCTACTGGAGAAGAGTGGAGAAATAACTCTAGAAGGAATGAAGAGACGGAGGCCAAAGCAAAGACAACATCCAGATGTGGATGTGACTGGTGATGGAAGTAAAGCCCGATGCTGTAAAGAACAATATTGCGTAGGAACCTGGAATGTTAGGTCCACGAATCAAGGTAAATTGGAAGTGGTCAAACAGGAGATGGCAAGAATGAACATTGACATTTTAGGAATCAATGAACTAAAATGGACTGGAATGGGTGAATTTAATTCAGACGACCATTATATCTACTACTATGGGCAAGAACCCCTTAGAAGAGATGGAGTAGAACTCATAGTCAACAAAAGAGTCCAAAATGCAGTCCTTGGGTGCAATCTCAAAAATGACAGAATGATCTCTGTTCGTTTCCAAGGCAAACCATTCAATATCACTGTAATCCAACTCTATACTTTAACCAGTAAATGCCGAAGAAACTGAAGTTGAATGGTTCTTTGATGATCTACAAGACCTTCTAGGACTAACACCAAAAAAAAGATGTTCTTTTCATCATAGGGGACTGGAATGCAAAAGTAGGAAGTCAAGAGATACCTGGAATAATAGGCAAGTTTGGCCTTGGAGTACGAAATGAAGCAGGCAAAGGCTAACAGAGATTGTCAAGAGAACACATTGGTCATAGCAAACACCTTCTTCCAACAACACAAGAGAAGACTATACATGGACATCACCAGATGGTCAATACTGAGATCAGATTAATTATATTCTTTGCAGCCAAAGATGGAGAAGCTCTATACAGTCAGCAAAAACAAGACTGGGAGCTGACTGTGGCTCAGATCACGAACTGCTTATTGGCAAATTCAGACTTAAATTGAAGAAAGTAGGGAAAACCACTAGACCATTCAGATATGACCTAAATCAAATCCCTTACAGTGGAAGTGAGAAGTAGATTCAATGGATTAGATCTGATAGACAGAATGCCTGAAGAACTATGGACAGAGGTTCGTGACATTGTACAGGAGGCAGTGATCAAGACCATCCCCAAGAAAAAGAAATGCAAAAAGGCAAAATGGTTGTCTGAGGAGGCCTTACAAATTGCTGAGAAAAGAAGAAAAGCAAAAGGCAAAGGAGAAAAGGAAAGATATACCCATCTGAATGCAGAGTTCCAAAGAATAGCAAGGAGAGATAAGAAAGCCTTCCTCAGTGATCAATGCAAAGAAATATGCAGAGTATATCATGTGAAACGCTGGGCTGGATAAAGCACAAGCTGGAATCAAGATTGCTGGGAAAAATATCAATAACCTCAGATATGCAGATGACACCACCTTTATGGCAGAAAGCAAAGAACTAAATAGCCTCTTGATGAAAGTGAAAGAGGAAGTGAAAAAGCTGACTTAAAGCTCAACATTCAAAAAACAAAGATCATGGCATCTAGCCCCATTACTTCATGGCAAATAGATGGGGAAACAGTGACAGACTTTATTTTGGGGGGCTCCAAAAACCACTGCAGATGGTGACTGTAGCCACGAAATTAAAAGATGCTTGCTCCTTGGAAGAAAAGCCATGACAAAGCTAGACAGAATATTAAAAAGCAGAGACATTACTTTGCTGACAAAGGTCCGTCTAGTCAAAGCTATAGTTATTTCAGTGAAGAAGTGAAGTGAAGTCACTCAGTCGTGTCTGACTCTTTGTGACCCTGTGGACTGTAGCCTACCAGGTTCCTCCGTCCATGGGATTCTCTAGGGAAGAGTACTGGAGTGGGTTGCCATTTCCTTCTCCAGGGGATCTTCCCAACCCAGGGATTGAGCCCGGGTCTCTGCATTGCAGGCAGATGCTTTAACCTCTGAGCCACCAGGGAACCCTGGTGGATGTGAGAGTTGGACTGTAAAGAAAGCTGAGTGCCGAAGAATTGATGCTTTTGAACTGTGGTGTTGGAGAAGACTCTTGAGAGTCCCTTGGACTGCAAGGAGATCAAACCAGTCTATCCTAAAGGAACTCAGTCCTGAATATTCATTAGAAGGACTGACTGATGCTGAAGCTAAAACTCCAATACTTTGGCCACCTGATGTGAAGAACTGACTCATTTGAAAAGACCCTTGATGCTGGGAAAGACTGAAGGCAGAGGGAGAAGGGGATGACAGAGGATGAAACGGTTGGATGGCATCACTGACTCGATGGACATGAGTTTGAGTAAACTCCGGGAGTTGGTGATGGACAGGGAAGCGTGCTGCAGTCTATGGGGGTCGCAAAGAGTCAGACACGACTGAGCGACTGAACTGAACTGAATTGTATGATCTAGCAGTTCTATTCCTATATTTTTATCCAAAGATTTAGATATTATACAAGTGTTCATAGAATCTTTATTCATAATAACAACAACAAAAAAAGACTAAAATGTCCAGGGACAGGTAAAAGAATACAGTCATTGTGAGTAGTAGAATAATACTCAGCCATACAAAGGAGCAAACTAGTAATGCAGACACCCACAAGGATGTCTCTCATAAACGCCAGGCTTAACGAAAGAAACCAGACACAGAGGAACATACCCTGTCTGATTACTCCTCCAGAGAAGACTAACCTGTGAGGACCAGGGGTGGGAAGTGAGGATTACTAGGGAAAAGCACAGGGAAATTCTGGAGGTAACAGAAAAATTCTATACCTCATTGTAGTGGTGATCACACGGTACACACGTTTTTCAAAGCTCATCAAACTGTTTGCTTAAAATGGGTACATTTTATTGTGTGAGAATTGCACCTCAATAGTTTGTTTGTTTGTTTCCAATGAATGTGAGCAAAAGGTTAACAAACCATTTCCTCTTCTACTTGAGAATTTGACCTTTGGTTAACTGTCTAGCTATGTCCCCTGGTAACCAGATACAGGTAGAGTGTTAATGATTTAACTAGGGACACTGCTTATGGTAACAGTCACCCCTATTGGAAGCTGCGTGTCAACAGGGAGAAACTAGAAATGAACCATGAATGCCTGAGAGAAGCCATAACCCTGAGCTTCCTGGAGGAAAGTGACTCCTGAAGCAGAGCATGTCCCTTGTGGAGACTCTGGAAGCTAGGTCTATGCAACTGTTGCAAGACATATGGCTCCTGTGAAGCATGGGATTTGGAAGCCCTGCCCAGTGCGGATCTCATCCCCTTGTGTGTGGGCTGGCATCTAAGATCCAAACATGTAGTCTTGATGGCTATATAAATTGCTCCATGGGAACCTCCATGGTGATGCAGAGACTAAGACTCCATGCTCCCAGTTCAGGGGGCCCAAGTTTGATCCCCGGTCAGGGAACTAGATCCCACATGCAGCAATTAAGGGTTCCCCTGCCTCAACTAAAGATCCCGTGTGCTGCAACTGAGACCTGGTGCAGCCAAATAAATAAACAAATAAATACTGTTTTAAAAAGATCACTCCATGATTGCTTTAGAAAAAGATGATGTAGCCCCACTGCTGGCCATCTGTGTTCCCTGCATGTCTGAACAGATGTTTGCAAGGGTGGTCTTTGGTCGTCTTGAAGGTGGGGCTGGATATTTAATAGCCTAAGAAGACCCCCTGATGGACATGGCAATGTGTATCTCACAAATGGCCATGAAACATGATGACACGTTTATCTCATAAATTATCAAGGGATTACAAATCTAGTCCTAAAGCAGTGCCAGGCACAGAGTAAGCACTCAATAGACATTTGTTGACTTGTTGAATGAAATCAAGATTGCAATGAGATATCAGTCAATATCAACTGGAAAAAAATCAAGAAGTCTGACAATATTGAGTTCTGGAGAAGATATACAGCAACTGGATCACTTCACACTTTGCTGGTAAGTAAGTCAAACAGCAAATCAATTTGACATTATCTTGTGAAGTTGGAAACTTTCATTTCTACAACCCAGAATTCTACTCCTAGATATGTCCAAGATAAATTTCTGCACATGTACACCTGAGGACATGTATAAGAAAGTTCACGGTGTCTGTTCATAGTAGCAAACCAAACTTCCACAGACAAGATTATGGATGTCTAAACTATTGTACATATCAAAATGAAAGAATGACAGCTACATGGAACAATATTATAACAAATTGTTCTCTGACCACAAAGTAACTAAATTCAAAATTAACAATAATTAAAAGTACATTTGAAACTAAAATATTCTTTGTTGACTGCTCATTGAAGATGTAGTTTCTCACAGGGACATTTCCCAGTTTGGGAAGAACAAATGTGGTGCTGGACTGCCTAGCACAGCCCAGGAGGGCTCAACATTTTGGTATTGACACCACACTGTCCATGAGACAGCTGAGGAAGCCAACACACACACTTTCAAAGGTACAGCCTTCCCCATCCCCCACAACCCAGGATAAAGTCCACGCTTTCTGAGGGGCTTCAGGGCCCTGAGTGGTCTGCCCCTGGTGACCGCGCAGCACCCCCCAGTTCCTCCTCTGCACACCTCAGCTGCACCAAACTGCCTGGACTCCGGGCCTCTGCACCTTCCCCTTCCTGTCCCCAGCCAACAGCCCACTAACCTGGCTCCTTCTGAGAGATGAGATCTTCAGAACTCATTCCTCTGGGATGAGCCCCTGACGCCCCGCCCCACCAGGGCCAGACGGTCTTTGCCTCAGCGTCCCCAGTCAAGACCTCACCTGCCGTGTGCTCTCTGTCTGCCTGTTGGTCTGTGTGCCCCACTTACTGTAATTTTCCATAATGTATGTGGTGCCACCACAGTCACCTGATGCCCAGCAGGGTACATGGCACACAGCTCAATAAATCTAGTCCTTGTTGGGGTGCCTTGTGCATTAGAGAGCACACAGCGCTGTCTGGGTCCAGTGTGGAGGTGCGGTGGCAATGGGAGGGCTCCCTCAAGGTGCAGGTGACACCCCCAGAAAAAGAATTAGTCCTCCCACCGGTGATTCTCTCAAGGGGCCTGGGAGAGTGTCCCGGCCGCCCGGAGGAGCACTCCATCGCGGAGACGGCGGGAGGCAGCAGGCAGGATGCTGAGTGCCCGTTCACAGGCCGTGGCTTCCAGGGGCTGAGGAACCACTAGAGTCCACCAGCAGCCCCGCCGTGTCCAACCAGCACAAGAAACGCCACAAAGCTTCTGAGGAAAACGGGGCTCGAAGCACAGTACGCAGAAATGTCACCAACGATACACTCGAAAAGTCTTAACAACGTGATAAAAATGACAGCACAGGGTTACTCACGTTACGTGGTTAAGAAATCCAGGAATACTGCAATAAATGGGGAGTTTACCTTGAAGAAGACGTGAAGCCAGTTTACAGAAGTGGGTGGGGGAAAGGTTGTGGTTTGTGGGTTATTGTGAAGTGTCTGAAATCGGATGGGAAATTGTAACACAGATGTAGGGGTATGGCTCAGCACGGTGCTGGTTGGTGAACTGAAGCAGCTGGCAGATGTCTGAGGTGTGTGTCCTGCACATCTCTAGGTGGTTGTGGTCCATTCAGCTGGGTGCAGTTTTTACTTTCTATTTTCACCTATTTCTCATAAACAAAATTGCACATAAACAAAGGAAGTTTGAGACTTCCCGGGAGGTCCAGTGGTGAAGACTCCATGCATCTACTGCAGAGGACATGGGTTCGATCCCTGGTCAGGGAACTTAGATCCCACGTGCCACACAGTGCAGCCAAATAGAGAGAAAAATAAATCTGCCTGTGTTCAAATTGTTCCCAAATATATCAATCATGTTGAAACAAATTCACATTTTCAAAAGAAGCATTTTAGCAAAACTGTTTTTTTTAAGGATTCCCTCCTATAACCAGATTTTTTCAGTAACACCACAGACTAAGAGATCCAGCTGAACCAAGGGTACTCACCCAATGGACAGAGAAGCCCTGGTGGGCTGTGATCCATAAGGTTGCAAAAAAAGTCTGACACGACTTAGAGACTAAATAACAACAACAACTACATCATAAAATTGTATCATGAAATTCCTCAGGCTGTGGCTCAAGGACCCACACAGGCTGAAGAGGGTCCTGGGATCAGAGTCTCCCACCTGAGGGATGTTGACCAGAAGCGCTGTGGTGGAAGATGCTAGGGAGAGAGGGTTGGAGCAGGGAGGATGAACATTGATCAGCCTAAGTAGGTGTCCGTCACCACCACCAAGCAAATGAGCCTAGCTCTAGGAAGGGGCTCAGGTCACAAACCCAGGACTCCATGGCAGATTCTGAGGAAACTGGTTTGGGAAAGTCTTTACTTCTCGTCCACTGCAGAAGGGAAGAGAGAAGAGACATGTTCCTAGGACCGGGCAGTAAGTGTGAGTGTTAGTCATTCAGTCGTGCTGGACTCTTTGTGACCCAATGGACCGCAGCCCACCGGGCTCCTCCGTCCTCAGTCCGAGATTTTCCAGGCAGTAAGGGCTGGCCAAAAAAATCACAGGAAGAAGTAGGGGCAAGTGTGCCACCCAGATCCAGCCAGAGCCCAGGTGACGCTGAACAAGCTGACCTCTGACCCAGAGCCTCACCCAGGGCTCACTTGCCGGCATGGGAGCTGGGGACGCCTCCAGGCCAAGGGCAAGGAGGCCTGAGTGGCAGATGACGGGGATGGCCAATGCCCCTGGGTTGGGCTCTAATCCTGTGTCAATCCCACTGTCTGACCCTCAGCTTGGTGACCTTATCAGAGCAGCCTGGTGTGTGCTTGCTGGCCTCAAGTTGCTCCCCTTACAGCAGCTATTCCTCTGCGAGCCCTGAGCGTAGGCAGATGAAGACCCCAAGTGTCCAAAGTCTGTCACCGCAACCAGATGTCGAGCCCTACATGCAGGCCCTGACCTCACCTCTGGGTCATCTGACTTTTAAGACAAACTCACTTCCCAAAGGTGACAGCCCTGCCTGCCGTGACCTCATGGTGTCTCTCCCAGCCAGCTGGTCAAAGGCGAGTGAAGATTTAAACACTGCTCTCCAGATTCAGGCCTAAAACCAGGTGGCCCTGTTCCCTGTCACTTCCCTACAGCTCACAGAGACTCCTGATGAAAGGCCCCCAGTGGTTCTACTCAGATTGGGCTGAGCTGAGGGCTGGGAGCGGATCTGCCCTCAGCTGCAGGGCTGGCCAGGGCCTGTCGCAGAGGCACCCGGAGCAGGGATGGACATGGCTCACAGGAGCTGTGCAAGGGCTGGGGAGGCGTGTGGCAAGCAGAAGTCGGTGTGTGTGAGGAGGTGCGGGTGGGGAGGTGCAGGCAGGCGGAGACGTCTGGACTTTACCCAGAGGCTGAGGAGCGAGGGAGGTGGCAGGGACAGGCAGGGCCCGTGAACTTGCTCTGCAGGGCTCACTTAGAGCCCTGGAAGCGCTGGAAGTGGGCCCGAGGACCTAACAATGACGAGGGTCCTGCAGCCCCAGTCCCAGGTCATATAATCATGTGGACTGTCTATTAAGCTCCTTCTTCCATTCAAAACCCTCCGAGCCTCAGCATCTCACCAGGTGTAAGATCCAAAGTCCCTGTGTTCCCCTCGACACCTCGCCTCTGTCTCTACGTGGCCACCTCTGTCTTCAGGGCTCGTTCCCCTCCACCTTGCAGGCCTGCTGGCTGGTCTTCAAAAGTGCACCACAGCTGCTTGCATGCCCAAGGCCTTTGCACTGGCCGTCCCTCCATCAGGAAGGTTTTGCCCTCAACACCCTCACTTCCAGTCCCACATCCGCCTCCAGTCTCCTCCCAAGAGCTGCCTGTCAGAGAGGCCCTCTGACCTCTCTGCACTGCAGGCCTCATCTCCACCTGCTCAGCCTTCCCCACATCACTCCTCCTCCCACCCTGCATCACCACCACCCTCACCTCCTTCTCTCAGTCAGCAGCCCACGCGCTTGCCAGCAGGCAGCAGGCTTCTGCTGGGTTCCCTGCAGCGGTGAGAGATGGCGGCGATGCCGGCAGTGGACCAGATAACCAAACGCACGGTCCTGACAGAAGCCTTACGAGACAGCTTCACGAGCCGGCTGACTGGGGGCTGAGGCTTCAGCAGGCCACATGTCCACAGTCACCCCTTACCCTTACTGGCAGGCGGTCCTTGGATAGGGTCCCCCACCTCCACGCCCCTCTGTCTCCCCTCCCAGGCTCTCAGAGTGCCCACCAGTCAAGGAACAGGGCCAGGGATCCTGGGGTTCCCCCTCCCCCCCAGCTTCAGGCTTGCCCTGCCCTGGGCAGCTCCTGGCCATGGAAATGGAGCCAGAGAGAGCAGAGGTTCTTTGTTTGTTCCCTGCTATCCCCACAACGTGCCTGGCATCTGGCCGGCTGTCAAGATCTCTGGGCTGATGAGAAAATGCAGTTAGCTCTTCCCTTGCGCCAGACACAGCCCTTGCTGTGTTATACACATCACCTCATTCGGGCCTCACACAGCAGGGGGAGGAGGTAGCACATCGCCCGTCAGGACAGATGAAGGGATAGAGGCACCCAGATGGGGGCCGCTGGGGCCACGTGGCCACGCCGAGGCCTGGCGCAATCACTCTGATGCTGCGGATGGCAGGACCTGGGGCGGGCTCCCATGCTGGGGTCTGCAGTAGGAGCAGACATCAACCGAGGGTCAGAGTGAGGAGTGACACAGGTCTGGGCTGAGGCTTTTGGAGTCCGAGGGCCTGAACCCCAACCACACACATCCCCAGCAGCCCGGTCCCCAGCCCCTCCCCTCTGTAACGCTGCCCCGCCCTCCTCCTCCTGGCTGCCCTCAGATGATGCTTCGTAAAAGGCAGAGAGGGCCCTGCAGGAGATGCTGCCAGGCTCCAGGGCCTGACAGGGCCCTCCTGCCCGTCCTGGCCTCTAACTCCCTCCTTTACAAGGGGTGACGGGATGACCTGCGTTGGTGACCAAGGTCTCATTCCCAGAACACTCTGCCTCTAACTGGCACCTGGAGAGGCTTTCCTCTGAGGCTCTCTCCCCGACTCTGGCTGGCAGGACCCCAGGCTGGTGCGCAGGGTCCCCTGCTCCTCCCAGGCCACTGCCTCCCCAGGCCTCTAGAGGCAGGGAGGGGCAGCCGTTCCCTCAGAAACCCAGAGGCTCATCCTCAGACACTCAGCTAGCACCTGGCCTGCTTCTACCACTAGCCAACGTGCCTTCTCCAGCTCTATGGTGGGAATTCTTTGAGAAAAGAGGAAAAAAGTTTGTGTGTTTCTTGAGCACCTATTGTGTTCTGGGCCCTGTCCTGTGCTCAGGGGGTGCAGAGCAGTATGTGCTGTAACCCTCGTCCTCCCACAACAGCACCTGTCTTCCCCAAGTGGAGCTTGCACCCAACAGAGGGTCAGAAAGACCTCTTGGCAGCTGTGCAGAGAGGCTGAGGCTGGAGGCAGGAAGAGCAGGCCAGAGACTCAGCAGCCTGCCCCAAACCCCAGCCTGTCTGACAGCTGGGAAAAAGTAGGAAGCATGGGCTGGTCGTAGGGACCTGGGAAGCCCAGGCACTTGGAGGGTGGTGCCTCGGTACCTCGCCCAGAGGAGGAGGTGTCTGTACCATCTACCTGGGGTGGGGGGTGTTAGGACTGTCAGCAGTACTGGAGGGTGCTGGTAGTCAGAAGCCAGCTGACCCTGTAGGGCACAGACTGGGCAGATCCCTCCCACGAGCTCCCCATCAGCACCAGCATGTGACTGCAAGCTCGCAGACCCTGCGGTTAAACAGGACTGAAATGATCACGTGGCCGGTATTGCTCGATGTGCACTGGCCACATGCGACTGACCCCTCCCCACAAGGGGTATGGGAAGTGAAGGGGGTGCAGACAGAAGGCTCCAGGTTAAATAAAGCCCCCTGTTCTTCAACCATCTTCTTGAGAAGATGGCTTTAAAAGGAAGCTTGTTAAACCTACAAAGCATCCTCAGCCAAGACGGGAGCAAAGATCCCTGAGGGCCTTGCCAAGCTGGCACACAGAGCAGAATCTAATGAGGTAAATCTGAATGGGGACAAACTGTGCAAAAGCCAGTGGCCCAACACCAGAGGGTGTCTGACTCAGCATAAGTGAGTGGGAAAACACTGAAGTTTTGTCTGCAGAGAATTCCTGCTGAGACTGAGGGGAGTGCGAGTCCCCGCAGCACTTCTGTCCTGTGCTCTCTGCAGGCTTGTGCCGCTCTTTGAGGCACAGGAGGCCTAAAGCCTGTTGCCTTTCTGACTTACTGATTTCTGGGTGACCTCACCCACTCCCGTGGCTTCAATTGCTGTCTAAAAGCTGATGAACCCCAAATGATATCTTTCTAGCATACACGGCAGGTTCTCCCATGGGACTGGAGCAGGAAGGTTTGCCTCCTTGAATGAACTCCTTGGAGGCTTCAACGGCATCCACTCTCAGCAGCACTTCCAAACCTGATTCGGGGTCTTTCCTCTAAACCTGGTCTTGTTCCCTCTCGGTTGGTGTCACCAGCGGCCCTAGCACACATACCAGCAATTGTGGTGCTGTCTCTGTTCACACCCATGCTGGATACCAGTCCACCACCGAAATTTTCTCAGCCCCATCCACTTTGCTCCTTGGCACCACCCGTGTTCAAGCCACCTGCGTTACTTGTTTGGGTAACTGTGGCAGCCTCCTTACTGTGTTCGACTCAGCAGCTTTCTCTCCAGTCCATCCCCACACTCCCTTCTTAAAGCCCTTCAAGCTTTCACGAGGCCCTTAAGATGAAGATCAACAGCCCCACGGCCACCAGGCCTGATCACAGTCTGGGCCCTCTGTCCTCCTCCGCACACACAGCAGCTCCCCTCCTCCGGCCCATCACTTCAGCCAGCCTCTTGCGGTCCCTTCCGTGGAGCACACAGACCCAGGGCCTCTGCATGGGCTGTCATGCCTGCTAGAAAGTTCTTCTCCCACCGGAGTCTTCCCTCATATCATTTCAATCATCACTTCCTCTGGGAAGGCTGCCCTTAGCTGACTGGGTCTAACCCACCCACCGCACCCTCTCCGGGCATCACACATTCATCACAGCAGTAATTTGACATTTATGTGTGATTGTTCGAGTCACAGCTGCTTTCCTCTGTACTCAATATGACCAGTAAGGTGGGAATAATGCCTGATTATGACACTGAACCCCTAATTTCTAGCACAATGCCCTCCATACAGTTGATGTTATATATACACACACACATATATAAAGAAAGCAGTACTGGTACAAAGGCAAATACAGATGGTGTATCAGAGTTCTTACATATTAAGAGATTTATTTTAAGGAACTGGCTCACACAATTGGAAATAGCAAGTCCGAAGTCTGCAGAGCAGACCAGCAGACGGGAAACTCAGACGATTTCTAAAACAGTGCTGAGGCACAACTACTTCTTCCCTGGAAAAACCTCAGTTTTCTCTTCTTAAGGCTTTCGAATGATTGCTTTTGGTTGGTTAACCCGAGATAAAGCCCACACACATGATTGGGGATAATCTACTTTATTTTAAAGTCAACTTTCATAGCAATGACTAGGCTAGTGTTTCACCAAATTCCTAGGCAGCACCATAGCCCAGCCAAGGTGACCCAGAAAATGTAACCATCACAGACGGCAAAGAAAGCATCAACCCAAGGAGAGGCCAACAGTGAGATAATACTGGAGGTGGAAGAGGCTTGGACCATGATAAGCTTATTTTCACACGCTGGAGGAAATCCCAGCAGAGATGTTCTATTAAGAGCAGAACACGCCGAGAGGAGATCTCCTCTGAAGAAAGCTCAGCCCTGGTCCCCAGGGCCAGAGAGATTCACCCAGGATTACAGTCTGGGGTGTCGGAGGAGGGTGGGGGTAGGCCTCCCATTGTGAGGTCCATGTAGAATGCTCAGCTCAGACTAACCCCAGTCCTGGCTGATCTTCGACTGCGTCCTCATCCCCACTCTCCTGTCAAGCGTGAGCACTCTGGCTTATAACAAGATGCCACCACCTCCTCCTGTTCAAGAGCAGACACTCGCAGAACCAGTGGAGGTCACAAGGACATGGCCTCATTCCTGCCAAGGTCAGACCTGCAAATTTCTCAGTAGATGGCTCTAAAACGGGGAAGTGCTATAAGGACTCAGAAATATGCGTTCTTACAAACTAATGAGGAATGCAGTCTTGGGTTCTTGAAGAATAATAAGAAAATTCAAGAATCCAGAGAAGAGCAGGCACAGGAGGGGCACCACAAGGGAATTTGGAATAGGGGAGCTGAGTCAACAGAAACGGAAACCAAGCTTCAGGGAGCCGAGTACCTGGACACGGGAGCCCCTGGGCCAGCCGCCAGAGAAAGGCTACCTGAGCACCTGGGGCTAGAAGAAAGCATAGCCCGGTGTCCAGGTGTCCAAGATAGAATTTCGCCTGGAGGAGGCTGACAACTAAATCCAAGATCCCCAGGAAAGGACACCCTCTCCAGGAAGGAAGGTGACAAGTTTTCATTCAACAAATGTTCACTAGTCATCCACCTTCACGACACCTGGCCCTTTGCAGGATACTGGCGAGTCACACAGTCCTTGCCCTCGATGTGAAGTGAAACAGGCTAAAGAGCTAACTGCATAGGCCCAGGCAAGTGCTGTGACAAAGGACACGTCTGTGGGGACAGCCTAGAGGGCGGGATTGGGAAACTCCACAGAGGAGGCACCTTGAGAGGAAAGCCAGCTGGACAGGGAAGGGGTGGAACATTCGAGGCTGCCTGGAGGCATGGAGAGCTGAGCCTGTTAGAGCAAAGAGAGCACGGAGGAGGTGCAGCCTCTGACCTCACAATACCCAGGCCCACTGGGCCAGCCTTGCGACTTGCAAACTCTGGTGCCCTCCTCCAGCCCGGGCGAGGCCCGAGGCCCTGGGCAGCCTCCAGGTGCAGCGTCCTCCTGAGGGCCGCACCCTTCCCGCTGCCCTGGGGCATGTCTCTACTCACCAATTATGAGGGGCTTCGGCATCAGATTGAGAAGCTGGTGCGGGAAAATGAGGAACTGAAGAAGCTGGTGCGGCTCATTCGGGAGAATTACGAGCTCAAGTCAGCGATCAAGACACAGGCGGGCGGCCTGGGCATCAGCGGGTTCAGCAGTGGGCTCAGTGAGGCGGCGGCCGGTGCGTCTCCACACCAGGGTAACTGCAAGAGGCTGAGTTCAAGAAAAGCAGGGAGGGAAGGGTGAGACTGCAGCCACAAGGGAGGGAGTCTGTGTGTTCAGGTCTGGGGAGAAGGGCGTAGACAGCAACAAACATGGGGTCAGCAGGCCACCTGGTGTGGGGGGTGAGGACACAGGACAGTCAGGATAAAAGGACAAAACTAGGTGCCAGCCCCGTTTGCCTGGCAGCAGGTACCCTTGCCCGAACCCTCCCCTCAAGTGAACTTGCAAGCAGCTCCACAGACTGAATTTTCCAGCCCTGAAACCCAAACATGCTGCCCCACTGGACCCGACACAGCACCCACCCTCAGCTTCTCCACCCTGCCCCTCCACCCTCCCCTCCGTCCCTCCCTCAGCACCCCAGGCCTCTTCCCCGTTCCTCTCCACTCAGATGTGACCGGAAGGCAACTAGCCACCTGAGTCCAAAAGCCAAGCAGAGAAACCAGAACTGAGGCTTGAGGTTGGAAATCACTAATGCGTGACACCCCTGGGGCTGGAGAGGATGTTGAGTGTGGGGTGAGACAAAAAAACTGGCAAAGAAGTTAGAGGTGTTTGCAGAAAAGCAGTTAAAGTGATGACCTTCAGGGCTAGGCCTGGAGCTTAGGGACTGGGCCAGAAGGGTGTTCAGAGGCCAGGAAGCCAGAGAGGCTTCACAGTTGACTGTGGGGATGGCAAAAAGGGATGCACCAGAAGAACAGAAAGCTGTGGACACAGAATGGCTGGTATTGAAGCAATCAGAGAGAACTTCCCAGGGCGTGGCAATAGACTGTCAGAGCATGCTGGTGAGGAGCTGACGAAACGCCTTCGCATTTGTTATATCCACATCCTCTCCTTGTCTACAACGTCCTTCCTGTCCTGGAGAAGGCTGTGTGTCTCCTTCCCAGGTGCACTTCTGCACCCACACTTGGCGCCCATGCACCCCTGTGGAGACCCCCACTCCACCAAAGGCCCTGCTCCTTGCCATCCCGCTGCCCCCACCTCCACTCCGCTCATCAACAGGTGTGAGGCCAGCCCCCTTCACTGAAAGAGAACTCTGGTCTTTCAGTCTCTACCACTTAAGGCTCTATAGCTCTGCAGCGGATCTTGACACTCCGCTGTTCTAGAAAGGTGGCTTCTTAGGTGCCGCATTCTTCTCAAACTCTGCGTGCCACTTGGTTTTTTGGCCGTGCAAGGTATGTGGGATCTTAGCTCCCTGACCAAGGATCAAAATCGAACTCATGTCCCCTGCACTGGAAGGCAAAGTCTTAACCACTGGACTGCCAGGGAAGTCACTGCATGGCACTTGGGACTGATAACCCTCCTCTTTCTGAGTTCCAAGAACACCTTCAGCTGGGTCATCCTCGCCCATCTCAGCTCCTAGTCTGGTTCAGGCCCTGCCCTCCAGCCAGCCTGCCCACCTGGGCTTTTCTCTCCACTAGAAGTGGTAATCTGGAGAAGGCAAAGGCAACCCACTCCAGTACTCTTGCCTGGAAAATCCCATGGACAGAGGAGCCTGGTGGGCTGCAGTCCATGGGGTCTCAAACAGTAGGACACGACTGAGCGACTTCACTTTCACTTTTCATTTATTGGAGAAAGAAATGGCAACCCACTCCAGTGTTCTTGCCTGGAGAATCCCAAGGACAGGGGAGCCTGGTGGGCTGCTGTCTATGGGGTCGCACAGAGTCGGACACGACTGAAGCGACTTAGCAGCAGCAGCAGCAGCAGCAGCAGAAGTGGTAATCAGGCCAAGGAGTCCCTGGAACTCAGCTCACTCTAAACTAGGCATGCTTCTGATTAAGAACTTGACCTTTTGACCTGAGGCTATTCCCCTCAGGTCTGGGCTCCTTCCCCTACAGTCCAGTTCCAGTTGGAAGCTGCCTTCCCCTGCTTTCTGCCCACTGGGTTTCCCACCTCTCAGCCTGGCTGTGATCTGGAACTGGGCTTCACAGTCCTCCCTTACTGGTCCCAAGCACAAAGTTCTCTCTCCTCTGAAAGGGTCTACTTCCATGATTTTGAGACAACAGACAGAGCAACAAAAATGATATGCTCGGGGAGATACAATATTTAAGAAATGTTACACTTCAATAGAATGGGAAAGACTAGAGATCTCTTCAAGAAAATTAGAGAACCAAGGGAACATTTCATGCAAAGATGGGCACAATAAAGGACAGGAACAGTATGGACCTAATAGAAGCAGAAGATATTAAGAAGAGGTGGTAAGAATACACAGAAGAACCATACAAAAAAGATCTTCATGACCCAGATAATCACGATGGTGTGATCACTCACCTAGAGCCAGACATCCTGGAATGTGAAGTCAAGTGGGCCTTAGAAAGCATCACCATGAACAAAGCTAATGGAGGTGATGGAATTCCAGTTGAGCTATCTCAAATCCTAAAAGATGATGCTCTGAAAGTGTTGCAGTCAATATGCCAGCAAATTTGGAAAACTCAGTAGTGGCCACAGGACTGGAAAAGTCCTGCCTTTCATTACAATTCCAAAGAAAGGCAATGCCAAAGAAGACTCAAACTACCGCACAATTGCACTTATCTCACATGCTAGAAGGCAATGGCAACCCACTCTAGTACTCTTGCCTGGAAAATCCCATGGACGGAGGAGCCTGGTAGGCTGCAGTCCATGGGGTCGTTAGGAGTCAGACACGACTGAGCGACTTCACTTTCGCTTCTCACTTTCATGCATTGGAGAAGAAACTGGCAACCCACTCTAGTGTTCTTGCCTGGAGAATCCCAAGGATGGGGGAGCCTGGTGGGCTGCCATCCATGGGGTCATAGAGTCGGACACGACTGAAGTGACTTAGCATCAGTAGCAGCACATGCTAGTAATGCTCAAAATTCTCCAAGCCAGGCTTCAACAGTATGTGAACCATGAACTCCCAGATGTTCAAGCTGGTTTTAGAAAAGGTAGAGGAACCAGAGATCAAATTGCCAACATGCATTGGATTATCAAAAAAGCAAGAGAGTTCCAAAAAAAATCTACTTCTGCTTTATTGACTATGCCAAAGCCTTTGACTGTGTGGATCACAACAAACTATGGAAAATTCTTAGAGATGGAAATACCAGATCATAGGACCTGCCTCCTGAGAAATCTATATGCAGGTCAAAAAGCAACAGTTAGAACTGGATATAATAACAGGTTGGTTCCAAATTGGGAAAGAAATACGTCAAGGCTGTGTATTGTCACCCTGCTTATTTAATTTATATACTGGGTGTTCATTGGAAGGACTGATGTTGAAGCTGAAACTCCAATACTTTGGCCACCTGATGCGAAGAACTGACTCATTGGAAAAGACCCGGATGCTGGGAAAGATTGAGGACAGGAGGAGAAGGGGATGACAGAGGATGAGATGGTTGGATGGCATCGCCAACTCAATGGACATGGGTTTGGGTGGACTCTGAAAGTTGGCGATGGACAGGGAGGCCTTGTGTGCTGCGGTTCATGGGGTTGCAAAGGGTCGAACATGACTGAGTGACTGAACCAAACTGAACTGAACAGAGTACATCATGAGAAATACTGGACTGGATGAAGCACAAACTAGAATCAAGATTTTCTGGAGAAATATCAATAACTCAGATATACAGATGACACCACCCTTATGGCAGAAAGCAAAGAAGAACTAAAGAGCCTCTTGATGAAAGAGAAAGAGGAAAATGAAAAGGTTGGCTTAAAATTCAACATTCAGAAAACTAAGATCATGGCATCTGGTCCCATCACTTCATGGCAAATAGATGGGGAAACAATGGAAACAGAGACAGACTTTATTTTCTTGGGCTCCAAAATCACTGCATATGGTGACTGCCGCCATGAAATTAAAAGATGCTTGCTCCTTGGAAGAAAAGTTATGACCAACCTAGATAGCATAATAAAAAGCAGAGACATTACTTTGCTATCAAAGGTCTGTCTAGTCAAAGCTATGGTTTTTTCAGTAGTCGTGTTCACATACGGATGCGAGTTGGACCATAAAGAAAGCTGAGCATGGAAGAATTGATGCTTTTGGACTGTGATGTTGGAGAAGACTCTTGAGAGTCCCTTGGACTGTAAGATCCAACCAGTCAATCCTAAAGGAAATCAGTTCTAAATATTCATTGAAAGGACTGATGCTAAAGCTGAAACTTCAATACTTTGGCCCCCTGATGTGAAGAACTGACTCATTTGAAAAGACCCTGATGCTGGGAAAGATTGAAGGCAGGAGGAGAAGGGGACGACAGAGGATGAGATGGTTGGATGGCATCACCGACTCAATGGACATGAGTTTGAGTAAGCTCCCGGAGTTAGTGATGGACAAGGAAGCCTGGCATGCTGCAGTCCCTGGGGGTCACAAAGAGTCAGACACGACTAAGCGACTGAACTGAACTGAACACTTGAAGAAATTAGACTGTGATTCCCAACTCCCAGGCTAACCAAGCAAGCCTTCTCCTTTTAGGTTTGGTTCTTGAGACAATTCTTGGACCACTTCTGCTCTCCCACTCTGAAGGGTCAAGCTTGGAGGGTTAGGAAAAGGTTTCTGGTGACAAGCCCAGACACCCAGCCCTGAAAGGGGAACGGGACATTTCAGAGGGAAGAACTGTCTGTGCAAAGGCCTGGGCCAAAGGTTTGCAGGAGTGAGAAATAGATTGTGTGGTTAAAGCCTGTGGTGTGCATGGTGTTTAGTGTGTGGGTGTGGGTATGGAGTGGGGTGTGTGTGTGAGCATGTGAACATCGTGTTAGTGCATATGACCCATGAGTGTATAATGTAATGTGTGTGTGGAGTATGTGGTATAGGTGGGTAAGTGACTAATGTGTAACATGTGTGCCTTGGGTGTGTGTGTTGTACAGTATGAAAAAAGGTGTGTGTGTGTGAATGTAGTGAGTGAGTAAGTGTAGTGAGTGAGTGAGTGTAGTGTAGTGAGTGAGTGAGTGAGTGAGTGAGTGAAGTCACTCAGTCGTGTCCGACTCTTTGTGACCCCATGGACTGTAGCCTACCAAGCTCCTCTGTCCATGGGGTTTTCCAAGCAATAGTACTGGAGTGGATTGCCATTTCCTTCTCCAGGGGATCTTCCTGACCCAGGGATCGAACCCAGGTCTCCTGCATTGTAGACAGACGCTTTACCGTCTGATGTGTGGCGTATGTGTGGTGTATGTGTCTTGTGAGTTGCTATGTGTATAGTATGTGGATAATCATATACTTTGATAGAATAGAATAGTATGTGTAAGTATGTTTGTGAATGTGTGTTTTAGTGTGGGACATGTATGAGTGTGTGGTGTGTGGGTATTAGAGTGTGTTTATGCTATGTGTGCTAGTGTGAGGTGTATGTGTACTGCTTGCATTTGTGAGTGTACTTGAGGGGGTTGGGGTCAGTGAGAGGTGCTGGTGCAGCTAGAGGCCAGCAGGGCTCAGCTGCTGAGGACTGCGAATGACATACTGAGGAGCTTGGACTTGTTCCCAAAGGCAATGAGCAGACGCTGGCAGGTTCCTACAAGGAGTAATCATATTTATGCTTCAGAAAGACCATTCCCGCTGCTGTGGGGAAATGGAGTCAAGGGAGATAAGAGTAAGGTAGGGAAATCAATGAGACTGCAGCTCTTGAGTCATCCACGCAGAAGATGATGGTGTGAACTAGCAGTGGAGAGAGACTGATTCAAGTGACTTAGTAGGAAAATGAACAGCTCAGATGCGAGGGATGAGAGTCCAGAATGTGTCTGTGTGGCTGAGGGGACTGAGGGCATCACTTCCTGGAACCGCAGAGCCCTCCACTCCCACAGCGGCCGGGGCAGATCTCTGCAGCTGCCTCAGTGGATCTTCAGCCACTCACCTCCCCACGCTGCCTGTTCCCCCTGCCCATTCCTTGTGCTTGGCCTTCCTCATAGAGTCAGGCTCTTATTCTCAATATGGTTTATGAACTTGACCTTCGATTCCTCTTTCTGGGCTTACTCTTCTCTGCTCTTACTCTTGTGCACAGGACAACCTCCTAAACCCTCCAGTCTAGTCCTCTGACCTTTCTCCCAGTATGAGGAACACAGGATGTGGGCTTGTGGGTGCTCACAGCATGTGTGCCAGGCCCCTCATGGTGCAGGACAGAGCCCAGGTGGAAAAGAAGGGGTGTAGGATGAGGCCCAGAGGCCAGGGGGTGGCTCTCCCCAAGCCGCCTCATTCTGGCACAGAACCCCAGGGAGTACAAGAGTCTTATCAAATCTGACCTTCCAGGTTGTCACAGAGCTTTATTTTTCAGGTAAGCAGATAGAACATAATTTATTTTTTTTTTTTATTTTTTCAAAGGAATGAAACTTGTTTTTATTCCTTTGATATAGATAACCAGCTTGGTATCTGTGTACATAAACTGCAACAATATGATTGACTTGCAGACTTCTTCCAAGTTGGTGCTGTGGTAATTCTCATGGTTAATTTTGGCAACATTTCAAAGATAATAACCAAGTATAATTTTGCTGTACAAGGATGAATGAGCCACACACAATGCAAGAAATAACTCACTTTCCTCTTTCATTGAGAGAAGCAGAAGAGTAATATTTATAGAGAAGAAGCCCCTAGACCTAAATTTTGACTGTAGCCTACCAGGCTCCTCCATCCATGGGATTTTCCAGGCAAGAACACTGGAGTGGGTTGGATAGAACATAATTTAATATTTTGTTCGCTTGATTGATAACTTTTAACTATTTTAACATATTATAGAAAAGCCTCCATTAGTGCTCTCGATGAGGATTAGCCTGGGAGAAGGATGTCCAGTCTTGGGGGAAGAGAATAAGTTGTATTTTGCTCTAAGATATTTTCATGACACCCACGTGGAGCATCTAGGAGGCAGTGGAGATATGAGCCTGAGGCTCAAAGGAGAAGTCAGGGCTAGAGAGAAAAGATCCAAGAGTTGTTGATAACTGAAGTCACAAGAAGGGGTGAGACTATTTGCGAAGACAGAGGATTAGTAAGAAGAGGTCGCGAGAACAAGTCTTGAGTCAGGACAGGAAGAGAAGCTGGCAAAGGAGCATTCAGACAAGGGAAACCTCGAAGATATAATGTCACCATTATGCCAAGAGATAGCTTCAAAGGGGACAGAATTGTCAACAAAGTAAAGGCTACCTGAGAGGTCAGGCAAGGAAAGTGCTAATGGTTTGGCATTATTAACCTTGACTAGAGTGACTTCAACCCCATTGTAAGTAGGAAAGCCCCACCAAGTGAGGTGACGAGTGAATGAGAAAATAGAATAGATGGCTGACACTTAGTTCATGAAGTAGGGTTTGGAGGGGCACTAGTTGGAGAGGGCCCTGGAGTCCAGAGCTGCTTTTCCTGACGGCAGAGACCTGAGTTTATTTCTATGTAAAGGGAAGATACAAAAGAAAAAAGGGATAGTTTCTAGAGCAAAGCTGCATTAACTGAAGGAAGAACATCTCTTCCCCTGTCTGAGAAGGGAAGGAGGAAGGAAAGGGGCGTGAGAATGCCAGGTGGGAAGCTAAAGAAACTCCAGAACCATGGCTTTAATTTTCTCTGTAAAGCTTTCATTCTCTGAGAGCAATGGTGGAGAGAAAAAGATGAGCAAAGTCTGAAATGAAGTGAAAATGGCAGAAGGAACTGAATGGAGAACCTGGGAGGTGTGTAATGGGCACAAATGATGCTGGCATAATGGATTATACAGGCAGCAGCCACCAACCTTCTCCAGCAGTATTTGATGGGTAGGGCAGGGCAGACATGGGAAAGCAGGCAGGCAGAGCTAAGGGCCTTTCAGCAAGAGTTCGGGCACATCAGAGAAGGAAGCAGGCACCAGCTGGGCTGTCAGATAGACGAAAATAAAGAGACCAGGGTACTAGAGATCTAGAGGCTGGCAGGGATCTTGCAAGCAAGGCAGAAGGTACAACTTTGTGGGCAGACTGGGCAACCTGAGTGACAGGAAATCAGTAAACTATTGGCTATGGGCTGAGTTAACTTCACAGGGAAGAAAGGCCAAGAGATTTAGGCCTTGGCCTTGTGAACATGGCAGGTGGGAGGTGAGCCAGGATGGGATTAAGACTGCATGGCCTCATGCTCCTGAGGGCTCAGGGACTGTGCCAGGATGTCTCGAAGATTGAAGATGGATGGAACTTCAGGGCATTTGGAGCAAAGAGGAAATGAAGACTACACTGAGGGCTCCAGTCACTAAAACAGTGACTGCCTGCCAAAGTGGTTGCTCCTTACAGTGGTGGTCAGGACAGGGCAGGTGGTCAGGCTAGGAAGGGCTCTCAGGGCAGGAGGGCTTCTGTTGCTCTTTCTGCCGGGCACCCTCCCCTACTTCCCACTCTTTCCTCACCTAAGCCTGCCCTCACCCAGGCCCCCATTCCTGCTGCCCCTTGTCTTCCCTTGGGGTCTGCAGGCTGATGGAAGTTTCCTCAGGCAGGTAGCAGTCTTTCCCCCTTTTCAAAAGGCCTTTTACCAGCCCTGCTCCACACAATCTCCATCCCCCTCCCCCTAGTCCGGAGCTTTCCTTAACCCAAGGTCTTTACCTTGTCACCAGGTCAGGGCCTCCTTCCTCACCTCAGGAGGTGTTCTTGTCGTCCCCTCACCAGGACTCACCCAAGGCCCAATTTCCTACCTCGGGCCTAATACTACCCCCATTCCCCCACCCCACCCCTACACGCCACCCTAGGGAGTTAACCTAAGCCCGCCTAGCTCCACCCCTAGTGGGAAGCCTTCCTCCCCTCAGGAACTGCCTTCCTCTTGGAACCCTTGTCTCCCTTCAGTACCAGCCCCCTCAGGACGCATCCCTCCTCAGAACTCACCCCCTTCAGAACCCTCCCCCGTCTCAGGACCCACCCACCATCAGAACCTCCCCGCTCAGAATCCTTCTCCCTCAGAACCCTCCCCCTCAGAACTTCCCCTCTCGGGACCCACCCTGCAGAACACCGCCCCGCCCCGCGACGATTCCTCTCAGGACCCCAGCCCACCCTCAGCCCTTGCCTTCCTTTAGGGACCTCTGCCCCCACCTCAGAACCCGCCGCCTCTCAGGATCTGTCAACACACTGTTCTCTTTCGTCCTCCCGCCCGCTGACCCTCTAAACCTTGGCTCTGGCAGCCTTTGCTCACTGCTTGGTTGGGCTTTCCGGGGTCGTGCCTTAAGCAACACCTTCCCCGCCACACCCTCTGGCCCCGCCCCCAGGGCAGCCCTGGGACACTAGCTCCGCCCACATACCCCGCCCCTTGAGCGGGCCCCTTGCTCTGGCTCCGCCCCTACGCTCGCGCCCCGCCCCGTCAGGACCCACCGTGACGTCCAACCCTCTCAGGGCGCCCTGCTGGACCTCGGCCACCTCGACTGTCCCACGTCTCCGTCCCCACGAGGACTGGGGTCTCAGTGGCCGGGCCCCCCTTACCCGGGTGTGGGGCCGGCATTCTCGTGCGGGAGGCAGGGTTCCGCGGCCGGCGAGGCCGCTCGCGGTGGGTAGGCCCCGGAGCGATGGCTGCGGAGGCGCAGCCGCCGGGAGCCAGAGGCCGCGGCGGGGAAGACGCTTGGGCTTGTCCAAGGGCAGGACCATATGGCGGCCACGTGCTGACCGACGCAATGAGGGGCAGGAGACCTGAGTAGGAAACAGTTAAAACACTGTGAACTTCATTGGTAAATATAAGACATTTGCTTTAAAAACAAACTTTAATTGTTCGATGTAACAAAGCTTCCTGAACCCTAAACAATTCTTATGTATAAAATAAATAAGTGCAGTGAATCTAAGCTCTCTTTAAGTTTCTAACACGGTATGTAGTAACATGGGACTTCCCTGGTGGCTCCGCAGTAAAGAACCCACCTGCCAAATCCCCTGAAGAAGGAAATGGCAACACACTCCAGTATTCTTGCCTGGGAAATCCCATGGATAGAGGAGCATGGCAAACTATAGTCTGTGGAACTGCAAAAGAATCAGATACGAATTAACTAAACAACAATAAAAACATGTAGTAAAGTACCTAGGAACATTTCAACTCACAAATCTTAATCAGTGAAACATAAATTATGATAAGGTTAAAACAATCAATCACCTGCACATTTTGCTTGAGAATACAAAACTATAGGACTGAAATCCCTTAAACCAAGGCTTAATCTGGGATCTAGGACACTGTTGGCTCAGGACACTCCTGTTGATGGGAATTCCCCTGTGGTCCAGTGGTGAGGACTCTGTGCTTTCAAGTGTCCCCACCTCCCAGCCAAAATTTCAACAGGCCGATCCTGAGATTCTCATTGCTGACCTTTATGGGTCAAAAACCTGTGGACACTGTGTCCACGACTGAGGCTACAACAGTCTTAGCTCCAAGCAGTGGACACACGCTCCCCCAGGAGCTGTACCAACACAATGTGCAGCGCCATCCAGGGATGCACTTAATTGGCCCCTGTACCTTGATAGTGTCTTCACTGCAACCCTAAATGCCTTCAATGAGTCTTTTTGTTAATAACAATTTTCGGTTCAGTTCAGTGGCTCAGTCGTGTCTGACTCTTTGCTACCCCATGGACTGCAGCACACTGGGCTTCCCTGTCCATCACCAATTCCCAGAGCTTGCTCAGACTCATGTCTGTTCTCATCCTCTGTCATCCCCTTCTCCTGCCTTCTTCAGTCTTTCCCATCATCAGGTTTTTTTTTTCCAAGGAGTCAGTTCTTCCCATCAGGTGGCCAAAGTATTAGAGCTTCAGCTTCAGCTTTAGTCCTTCCAGTGAATATTCAGGACTGATTTCCTTTAGGATGGACTGGTTGGATCTCCTTGCTGTCCAAGGGACTCTCAAGAGACTTCTCCATGATCTTCATTTTTTGAATGTTGAGTTTTAAGCCAGTTTTTTCACTCTCCTCTTTCACTTTCTTCAAGAGTCTCTTCAGTTCTTCTCCACTTTCTGCCATAAGGGTGGTGTCATTTGCATATCTGAGGTTATATTTCTCCCAGCAGTCTTAATTCTAGTTTGTGCTTCATCCAGCCAGGCATTTCAAAGGATGTACTCTGCATACAGGGCTTCCCTTGTGGCTCAGCTGGTAAAGAATCCACTTGCAATTCGGGAAACCTGGGTTTGATCCCTGGGTTGGAGAGATCCCCTGGAGAAGGGAAAGGCTACCCACTCCAGTATTCTGGCCTGGAAAATTCCATGGACTGCATAGTCCATGGGATCACAAAGAGTCTGACATGACTGAGCAATGTTCACTCACTCACTCTGCATATAAGTTAAATAAAGCAGGGTGACAATATACAACCCTGACGTACTCTTTTCCCAAATTGCAACCAGTCCGTTGTTCCATGTCCAGTTTTAATTGTCACTTTCTGACCTGCATATAGATGTCTCAAGAGGCAGGTAAGGTGGTCTGGTATTCCCATCTCTTTAAGAATGTTCCACAGTTGTTATGATCCACACAGTCACAGGCTTTGGCATAGTCAATGAAGCAGAAGTAGATAGTTTTCTGGAACTCTCTTGCTTTTTCTATGATCTGACAGATGTTGGCAATTTGATCTCTGGTTCCTTGGCCTCTTCTAAGTCCAGCTTGAACACCTGGAAGTGTCTGGTTTATGTATTGTTGAAGCCTCGCTTGGAGAATTTTGAGCATTATTTACTAGTGTGTGAGATAAGCGCAATTGTGCAGTAGTTTGAACATTCTTTGGCATTGTCTTTCTTTGGGATTGCAATGAAAACTGACCTTTTCCAGTCCTGTGGCCACTGCTGAGTTTTCCAAATTTGCTGGCATACTGAGTGCAGCACTTTCAGAGCATCATCTTTCAGTACTTGAAATAGCTGAACTGAAATTCCATCACCTCCACTAACTTTGTTTGTGGTGATGCTTCCTAAGGCCTGCTTGACTTTGCATTCCAGGATGTCTGGCTCTAGGTGAGTGATCACACCATCGTGATTATCTAGGTCGTGAAGATCTCTTTTGTAGAGTTCTTCTGTGTATTCTTGCTACCTCTTCTTAATATCTTCTGCTTCTGTCAGGTCCATACCATTTTTGTTATTTATTGTGCCCATCTTTGCATGAAATGTTCCCTTGGTATCTCTAATTTTCTTGAAGAGATCTCTAGTCTTTCCCACTTTATTGTTTTTTCTATTTCTTTGCATTGATCATTAGAGAAGGGTTTCTCATCTCTTCCTGCTATTCTTTGGAACTCTGCATTCAGATGGGTATATCTTTCCTTTTCTCCTTTGCCTTTCACTTCTCTTCTTTTCTCAGCTATTTGTAAGGCCTCCTCAGACAACCATTTTGCCTTTTTGTATTTCTTTTTCTTGAGCATAGTCTTGATCACTGCCTCCTGTACAATGTCACGAACCTCTGTCCATAGTTCTTCAGGCATTCTGTCTGTCAGATCTAATCCCTTGAATCTACTTCTCACTTCCACTGTAAGGGATTTGATTTAGGTCATATCTGAATGGTCTAGTGGTTTTCCCTACTTTCTTCAATTTGAGTCTGAATTGGCAATAAGGAGTTCGTGATCTGAGCCACAGTCAGCTCCCAGTCTTGTTTTTGCTGACTGTATAGAGCTTCTCCATCTTTTGCTTCAAAGAATATAATCAATCTGATCTCAGAATTGACCATCTGATGTCCATGTGTAGAGTCGTCCCTTGCATTGTTGGAAGAGGGTTTTGCTATGACCAGTGCATAATCTTGGCAAAACTCTGTTAGCGTTTGCCCTGCTTCATTTTGTACTCCAAGGCCAAATTTTCCTGTTACTTCAGGTATCTCTTAATAACAATTTTATTAAGATATAATTCACTGGACTTCCTTGGTGGTCCAATGGTTAAGACTTTGCATTTCCAATGCCGGAGGCACAGGTTCAATCCCTGGTCAGGGAACTAAGATTCTCATGCCACAAGGCAAGGCCAATAAACAAACAAAAGATATAATTCACATACATACCATACAATTCACCCATTTAAAGTGTACCATTTAATATTTTTTGATATATGCACAGATATATACAAACACCACCATAATCAGTTTTAGAACTCTTTCATCATCCCCAGAATAAATCCTTTAGCAATCACATTCCTACCACTCATTCCTCCTCAGCTCTAAGCAACCACTAATTTACTCTCCGCTATTATGGATTTGTTTGTTCTGAACATTCCATATAAGTGGATTCATATATAAGTGGCGTTTATGGCTGGTTCCTTTCATTTAGCATAATGTTTTCAAGGTTTATCCATGTTATAGCATGAATCAGTACTTCTAGGTGGGAGATGGGGGAGGTTGTTTTTATGGATGAATAATATTCCATTAAGGGATGTACCAATTCATTTATCCATTCATCAGTTCATGGACTTATGTTTCCTCCTTTTGCTATTATTAATAATGATGCTGTAAGCCTTCATGTACAAGTTTTTGTGTGCATATATGTTTCCATTTCTCTTGACTATATAGCCGGGCGTGAACTTCCTGTGTCCTATATAGCTCTATGTTTAACTCTGAGGAACTGCCAGGTTGTTTTCCAGTGGAGCGGCATGATTTTACATAGGCTACCAGCAATGCAGGAGCATTTCTGCTCCTCCACATCCTGCCAATACTTAGTCTCTGACTTTTTGACTATAGCCATCTTAGTGGGTTTGAAGTGGTATATCATTCTGATGTTAATTTGCATTTCCCTGATAACTAATGAGGTTGAGCAACTTTTCATATATTTATTGGCCATTTTTATATCGTCCTTGAGAAATGCCTGTTCAGACCTTTGGTCCATTTTTAAATTGGACTATTTGGTTTTTATTATTGAGTTGTAAGAGTTCTTTATATAATCTGGATATAAGTCCCTTATCAAATATATGATTTGGAAATATTTTCTCCCATTTTGTCTTTTCAGTTTCTTGATAGTGTGCTTTGAAACACAAAAGCTTTTAATTTTGACGAAATCCAACTTATTGTTTCTTTTATTGCTCTAATAGGGAGTTCATTGAATCTGTAAATCAACTAGAGGAGTATATGCTATCTTCACAATATTAAGTCTTCCAATCCATAAACCAGGATATTTTCCATTTACTTAGAGTTTCTTTCATTTCTGTCAATAATGTTTATAGTTTTCAGAGCATACGTTTTGCATATCTTTTGTTAAATTTATTCCCAAATATTTTACTCTTTTTGATGCTATTGTCTTAATTTTAATTCTGGATTATTCATTGACAGTATATGGAAATACAATTGACTTTTGTAGACCTGCTGATGAATCTTGCAGTCTGTATTCTAAGGACCACACAACTCCTTCAGCTAGTTACCTGTTAACTGACTGAGTTTGGGATCTCACATGGCTGTCACAGGGGTCACAGTTTATAGGGTCATTCTGTGGACAATTCCTAGACTTAGCCTTTTTTTTTTCTTTTTAATTTTTTTTTTTACTGAAGGATAATTGCTTTATAGAATTTTGTTGTTTTCTGTCAAACCTCAACCTGAATGAGCCATAGGTATACATATATCCCCTCCCTTTTGAACCTCCCTCCCATCTCCCTCCCCATACCACCCCTCTAGGTTGATACAGAGCCCCTGTTTGAGTTTCCTGAGCCATAGAGCAAATTCCCATTGGCTATTTTATGTATGATAATGTAAGTTTCCATGTTACTCTTTCCACGCATCTCACCCTCTTCTCTTCCGATGTCCATAAGTCTGTTCTCTTTGTCTGTTTCTCCACTGTTGCTCTGTAAGTAAATTCTTCAGTACCATTCTTCTAGATTTCATATATATGTGTTAGAATACGATATTTATCTTTCTCTTTCTGACTCACTTCACTCTGTATATGTTCTAGGTTCATCCACCTCATCAGAACTGACTCAAATGCATTCCTCTTTATGGCTGAGTAATATTCCATTGTGTATATGTACCACAACTTCTTTCTCCATTCATCTGTCGATGCACATCTAGGTTGCTTCCATGTTCTAGCTATTGTAATAGTGCTGCAGTGAACAGTGGGATACATGTGTCTTTTTCAGTTTTGGTTTCCTCAGGGTATATGCCTAGGAATGGGATTGCTGGGTCATATAGTGGCTTCATTCTTAGTTTTTTAAATAATCTCCATACCATCTTTCGTACTGGCTGTATCAATTTACATTCTCACCAACAGTACAAGAGCGTTTCCCTTTTTTCCACACCCTCTCCAGCATTTATTGCTTGTAGACTTTTTGATAATGGCCATTCTGAGTGGTGTGAGGTCATATCTCAATGTAGTTTTGATTTGCATTTCTCTAATAATGAGCAATGTGGAGCATGTTTTCATGTGTTTGTTAGCCATCTGTATGTCTTCTTTGGAGAAATGTCTGTTTAGGTCTTCTTCCCACTTTTTGATTGAGTTGTTTGTTTTTCCGGCATTGAGTTGTATGAGCTGCTTGTGTATTTTGGAAATTAATCCTTTATCAGTTGTTTCATTTGCTACTATTTTCTCCCATTCTGAGGGCTGTTTTTTCACCTTGCTTATAGTTTCCTTTGCTGTGCAAAAGCTTTTAAGTTTAATCAAGTCTCAATTATTTACTTTTGTTTTTGTTTCCATTACTCTAGGAGGTGGGTCATAGAGGATCTTGCTTTGATTTATGTCATCGGGTGTTCTGCCTTTGTTTCCTCTAGAGTTTTGTCGTTTCCGGTCTTACATTTAGGTCTTTAATCCACTTTGAGTTTGTCTTTGTGTATGGTGTTAGGAAGTGTTCTAATTTCATTCTTTTACATGTAGCTGTCCAGTTTTCCCAGCACCATTTATTGAAGAGACTGTCTTGCTTCCTTTATCAAAAATAAGGTACCCATAAGTGCATGGGTTTATTTCTGGGCTTTCTGTCTTGTTTCATTGGTCTATATTTCTGTTTTTGTGCCAGTACCATACTGTCTTGATGACTGTAACTTTGTAGTATAATCTGAAGTCAGCAAGATTGCTTCCTCCAGCTCCATTCTTCTTTCTCAAGACTGCTTTGGCTATTCTGGGTCTTTTGTGTTTCCATATAAATTCAGAAATTTTTTGTTCTAGTTCTGTGAAAAATGCCATTGGTAATTTGATAGGGATCATATTGAATTTGTAGAATAGTCATTTTCACAATATTGATTTTTGCTACCCAGGAACATGGAATATCTCTCCATCTGTTTATGTTGTCTCTGATTTCTTTCATCAGTGTCTTATAATTTTCTATGTACAGTTCTTTTGTCTCCTTAGGTAAGTTTATTCCTAGAAATTTAATTCTTTTTGTTGCAATGATGAATGAGATTGATTCCTTAATTTCTCTTTCTGATTTTTCATTGTTAGTATATAGAAATGCAAGTGATTTCTGTGAATTGATTTTGTATCCTGCAACTTTGCAAAATTCACTGATTAGCTCTAGTAATTTTCTGGTACTATCTTTAGTGTTTTCTCTGTACAGTATCATGTCATCTGCAAACAGTAAGAGCTTTACTTCTTCTTTTCCAATCTGGATTCCTTTAATTTCTTTTTCTTCTCTGATTGCTGTAGCTAGGACTTCCAAAGCTATGTTGAATAATAGTGGTGAAAGTGGACACTCTTGTCTTGTTCCTGATCTTAGGGGGAATGCTTTCAGTTTTTTACTGTTGAGAATAATGTTTGCTGTAGGCTTATCATATACGGCCTTTACTATGTTGAAGTAAATTCTTTCTATGCCCATTTTTTGAAGTTTTAATCACAAATGGGTGCTGAATTTTGTCAAAGGCTTCTTTTGCATCTATTGAGATTATCATATGAATTTTATCTTTCAATTTGTTAATATGATCTATCACATTGATTGATTTGTGTATATTGAAGAATCCTTCATTCCTGGAATAAACCCAACTTGACCACGGTGTATGGGCTTTTTGATGTGTTGCTGAATTCTGTTTGCTAAAAGTTTCTTGAGGATTTTTGCATCTATGTTCATCAGTGATATTGGCCTGTGGTTTTCTTTTTGTGTGTTGTCTTTGTCTGGTTTCGGTATCAGGGTGATGGTAGCATCGTAGAATGAGTTTGGAAGTGTTCCTTCCTCTGCAATTTTTGGAAACAGTTTTAGAAGGATAGGCATTAGCTCTTCTCTAAATGTTTGACAGAATTCTCCTGTGAAGCCATCTGGTCCTGGGCTTTTGTTTTGGGGGAGATTTTTATCATAGCTTCCATTTCAGTGCTTGTAATTGGGTTGTTCATAATTTCTATTTCTTCCTGGTTCAGTCTTGAAAGATTGAACTTTTCTAAGAATCAGTCCATTTCTTCCATGTGATCCATTTTATTGCCATACAGTTGTTCATAATAGCCTCTTATAGTCCTTTGTATTTCTGAATTATCTTTTGTAACCTCTCCTTTTTCATTTTTAATTTTGTTGATTTTGTTCTCTCTTTTTTTCTTGGATGAATCTGGCTAAACGTTTGTCAATTTTGTTTATCTTCTCAAAGAGCCAGCTTTTAGCTTTATCTTTACTATTGTTTCCTTCATTTCTTTTTCACTTATTTCTGCTCAGATCTTTATGATGTCTGTCCTTCTACTAATTTGGGGGTCTTTTTGTTGTTCTTCTTCTTCTTTTTCCAGTTGTTTTAGGTGTAAAGTTAGGTTGTGTATTCGATGTTTTTCTTGTTTCTTGAGGTAGGATTGTATTGCTATAAACTTCCCTCTTAGAACTGTTTTTGCTGCAGTTCAATACATAAGGAGCACCTGAATACATAAGACAAACACCAACAGACATAAAAGGAGAAATTGACAGTAACTCAATCCCATAAGTTTTGAATTGTTGTGTTTTCATTGTCATTTGTTTCTAGAATTTTTTATTTCCCTTTTGATTTCTTCAGTAACCTGTTGGTTATTTAGAAATGTGTTGTTTAATCTCCATGTATTTGGGTTCTTGCAGTTTTTTTCTTGTAATTGATATCTAGTCTCATAGCCTTGTGGTTGGGGAAGGCGCTTAATATGATTTCAATTTTCTTAAATTTACTGAGGTTGGATTTGTAACCCAAGATGTAGTCTATCCTGGAGAATGTTCCATGTGCACTTGAGAAGAAGGTATGTTCTTCTGCATTTGGATGCAATGTCCTGAGGATATCAATGAGATCCATCTCATCTAATGTATCATTCAAGACTTGTGTTTCCTTATTAATTTTCTGTTTTGATGATCTGTCCATTGGTGTGAGTGGGGTGTTAAAGTCTCCTACTATTCTTGTGTTACTGTCAATTTCTCCTTTTATGTCTGTTAGTGTTTGTCTTATGTGTTGAGGCGCTCCTATGCTGGGTACATAGTTATTTACAATTGTTATGTCTTCCTCTTGAATTGATACCTTGATCATTATGTAGTGTCCTTCCTTTTCTCTTGTAATATTCTTTATTTTAAGGTCTATTTTTTCTGATATGAGGATTGCTACTCCAGCTTTCTTTAGCTTCCCATTTGCATGGACTATATTTTTCCATCCTCTCACTTTCTAGACTGACCCTTTTTTAAATCTCAGGTTTCATCTGTGCTCATATATAATCATATTCTTCATATTTATTGAACACTTCCTGTGGCCCAAGCACTGTTCCAGGCACAGGGAAACAGCAGCACACAGACAAAGCCCTGCCTTCATGGAGCTTCCGTGCTAATTGAGGGAACCAGGACAAACCAGTAAGTCAACGCAGAGTGTCTTAGAGCGAGATAAGTGCCAAGAAGGAAGTCATCGAGGAGAAGGGAAGGAGCAGGTGGCCGGAAGGACCCTGGCAATTCCGGATGGAAGACCTCTCTGAGAAGGTCTCACGTGAGGGATGAGTAGCAGTGCAGGGCCAACCAGGCACACAGGAAGAGCAGTCCAGGCAGAAATGAGCGAGTGAAAGTTGCTCAGTCGTGTCCAACTCTTTGCGACCCCATGGACTATACAGTCCATGGAATTCTCTAGGCCTGAATACTGGATTAGGTAGACATTTCCTTCTCCAGAGGATCTTCCCAACCCAGGAATCAAACCCAGGTCTCCCGCATTGCAGGCGGATTGCAATGGGACCAACCAACGCAAAGACAGAGGCAAGGGTGTGGTAGGGCCATCAGTGAGATGGTCTCAGAGACCATGAGGACTGACTGTGCGGAGACTGTCTTCTCTCCCGAGTCCTGGAGATGCTGCCTGAGTCATCCAGACCGCAGGCTCCTGGAAGAGGAGTCAGGCCGAGGAGGATGGACACTCAGCTCGGATATCCGTGCCCTATCACCTCTGCCCCACCACTGCCCAGTCCCTCACACACTTCCTCCCCGTGGGCTCTTCCCTTCAGGCCACAGGCTTTACTGTCTCCTCAATCCTAAAGCAAAAATCCAAAAAAGTCAAAACAAGAAATCATCAAAGACTGATTCTGAAATTTTAATTTATTTGTTTGGAAAAAATAACAAAACTTAAAATGTTTGGCTGGACATCCTGGTAGTGTAGCACCAATGTACCACACCTGGGACTGCAAAGGGAACATCAGATGGTCTAAGGGGTCTTAAAGCAGAGGGGCTCGGCAGTGTGCATTGAGAAACTGTGAAATGTCTGCTTTCAGGGGGAGAAAAATAACAAAGATTTATATAGTAGCATTTTTGTTGCTGGGAAAACTGGAATCAATAGACTCCCCCGACTGAAATCGGCTTGATAAATAATGGCATGTACACAAGATGGAAACCACCGTGGCCATAATAAGCACTGTTTTCCAAGAATGACACAGCTGGAGGGAGTGTCTCCCCGAGGCGGGCACATAAGGACACAAGGACATAGAGTCACTGCACACGTGTGCATGGCCTGGGAGCCAGGAACAGCTGGCTTAACCTTTTTTAAACGGCTGAGAGAAAAATCAAAGGAGAGGACTATTTCACAACATAGAAGTCCATGAAATTCAAATATTAGCATTCATGAATTTTTGCCGCCACGTCCATTTGTTTCCACGTTACCCGTGGCTGCTTTCAAGCAGCGATGACAGAGCTGAGAAGCTGCCGCAGGAGTGGCCAGGAAGGCTGGAGATCTGTAGACAGCCCCTCACGGAGGGTTCTTCCAGCTCCTGACCCATACAGACACATGGAGAAAGTCTTCGCAGCTCCTTACAGAGGGGTCTGCCAGCCCCTGACCCGCATAACCACCTGGAGACGTCTTCAAGGCCACGCACACAGAGCTTTGCAATAGGACACACTGCGGGGTGACAGGTCAACCAGTGGTGTTCATCACTTTTTGACTTTTCTGTATTTCCATTCTTTCCCTATCATAAGCATGTTTTGCTTTTATTTTTATAACATGGAAGCTTCCATCAAACTGCACACTCACAGACGCCTTTCCCACGCTCTCCCTAGGGGACTTCTCCTTCCAACAGCGGTCACTTGTCCATTCCGGGGCAGTCTCCTCAGGAACCAGGGGCAAACGGGCCTCTAGGCCGCATGCGGGGGTGGGCACAGCAGGCCCTCCTGTAGCCGCATACCCTGCCGGTAGGCAGGGGCCAGGCACACCCTGGGCTCCAGCCACTTCAAGCTCCGGCCCCCTGATGGTCCCTCATGTCGTGAGCTTCGGCTGTCCTTAAGAGGACAGTGGTCAGGAGGCCCGGGCCCACCTCTCCCCACCAGGGCACAGAGGGGTCAACTTGGCCACCTGTGTGTTCAGACCATCCCCTCTTCAGCGAGGGGTCAGCAGCTCAGGGCAGTGGCCTGTCTGAGGGGCAGGTAGCGTGGAAGGTCCTGGCGGCGGGGGCAGGCGTTTAGGGAGGTGATCCTGGGAGGAAGCAGGTGCCCTCAGAGGACAGAGACGAGGAGCCAGATCCTCACGTGGGATCCGCCTAGAGGGGAGGCTCAGAGAGAGTTGGTCAGCTCATCAGAGGCAGATGGGCCTCGTGGTCCAGACCCTGCCACAGTGGGAGAGAGCCTGGCATCTCAGTGCTTTCTCTGTCTCCCCCAGGTGTCTTCCTGCCCCCGTCCCCGGCAGCAACAAACGAACCCATCCTGGAAGAAGTGGGGATTGTGGCTCTGGCACCCCTGGCCGACGTGCTAAACAGCCCACAGCCCAGCCCTGTGGCAGGCCCCATCGTGAGCCCCCTGGCAGGCCCTCTCAACACGCTGCTGCCCGGCCCAGGGCCCATCTCTCAGAGCAGCCCACTCACCAGCCACCTGGCCAGCCCCCTGGTAGTGCCCCAAGTGGGCACACCAACCAGCTCCCTGGGCCTGCCCTCCACCGGCTCCCTGATGCCCAGCAGCCCCCTGGCAGGCCCCGGAGCAGTGCCCCCAGGGGGCACACCAGTCAGCTCCCTGGGCCTGCCCTCCACCGGCCCCCTGACTCCAGGAAGCCCCCTGGCGGGCCCCCAAGCTGTGTCTCAGAACGGCCCCCTAATGCCCCCTATGACAGGCTCGGGGGTCCTCTCCCTGAGTGGCCCCCTGCTCACCTCCACGGCCGCCCCTCTAGGTGTCTCTCAGAACGTTCTGGCCAACCCCGTGAACAATCTGGTGCTGTCGGAGGCCCCACGGTTGCGGCTGGCAGAGCCGCTCCGAGGATATCCCTCGGGACCCCACCCCTCGGCTGACAGGGGACCTTCTGCCACCTCCAAAGGTAACAGATGCGGGGATGGGGGGTGGGCCCTGGTGGGCCCTCCCAGGCCAGTCCCTGGTCCTGCCTGGCTCTAATCTGCCTCCTCTCCTTTCTGCCCCTCCCGCACATCACTAGTCCCACTCTCCACTGAGCACCCCCAGCCAACCCAGGAGCCGGAGCCCCTTGGCATGACATTTGTGGGTGCACCCATCCAGACCTCCACCCCTGTTGGTGCCCTGGGCACTCCAGGCCCCGTGACAGCCTTCTCCTATGGCACCTCAGATGCCCATACACAGCCTGGCGGCCCCCAGGGACAAGTGGTCCCTGCCTCTGTCCCTGTCTTGACTGCCTCCAACATGGCCATCCTCACCTCTGCCCCCACCCCCACCCCCCCAGTGACCACCAGCTACACCCCGTCAAGCATGCCACACCCTTCTGCCCGAACGCACCACTCCCCGTCTCGGCCTTCGCCCACCCCCCACTCCCCTCCACGCAACCCCCGCTCCCCACCGCGAACCTCATCCTCCCCGGCTTCAGTCACCGACACCCGTGGTCCACGAGGCCCAGAGCAGTCTCGGAAAAGCATCCTGGAGTTGGAGCGGAAGCTAGCCCACCGCAAGAGCGGCAAGTTCTCCGACAGCTCTCGAGGTCAGCACAAGGCTGGGATCCCCTCTGCTGCCCATGGAGACCTCCCAGGCTGCTGGCCACAGTCACTGATCACTCTGTCCACCCCTGTTGTCCCCAGAATCAAAGCAGCTGGCCTGGGAGAGGCTGGTGGGGGAGATCGCCTTCCAGCTGGACCGCAGGATCCTGTCCAGCATCTTCCCCGAGCGTGTGAGGCTCTATGGCTTCACAGTCTCCAACATTCCAGAGAAGATCATCCAGGTGTGTCCTGCCCATCCCCACTGGCCACCGGAGGGCCTGCCCACCACTGCAAGGGCGGGGAGCTTGCTGGCTCTTGATGGGCTTCTGGGGGTCAGCCAGGCAGAACACAGCAGAATCTGAGGGCACCCAGGGATGCAGGAAGCCTAGTGCTCAGTCCAGTGGCCAGCAGGTGTCCAGGGCGCCCGGCCGCAGGGGCCTGTGTCCCAGCCCCGTGCATGGGAGGCCTTCCCAAAGAGCAGAGCAGCAAGGGCCCCCGCAGGGTCAGATGTGTGCTCCCGGCCTCCTCACTGCCGTGGCCTCTGGATCTCCAAGCCCTGCTCCCAAGGGCCCTTCCCCAGGCTGGCAGGCCCGAGGCCTCAGCCTTCTTCCCCACGGGGTCTGAGTCCTCAAGGGTCACATGTGGACACCGGGAAGGCCAGTTTCGGAGCCTCTGAGCAGTTGGCAGCATGGTGGCCATTAAGGCTGGGCTAATTTCAGTGCATTTTCAGCCTGCTGTCCACTGAGCCCACTACCCCCGAGGGACGTGGAGGACGGTGCTTCCCAAACGAGTCTGGGCGCTTCTTGCCGCCACCGTGTACTAGGCGCTGATGAATAGGAGCCTGGGGGTGGAAGGGCGTTGGCTGGACACCTGTCCCCCAGAATGAGCGAAGGCATGTCCTTCCCGACTGACGCCCTGCGGGTGAGGGCGGCGATGCGGGCACAGGAGTAGGGGGCGCGAGGGTGGGCGTGGCAGCCTCTGCCTCGGGCCTTCCTCCTCCGTGGAGGGGCTGTCGGCCTGAGTCTGAGTGGGCAGAAACGACGTTCGGTTACAGTGGGCTCATTGGTTCCGCGGGTTGCATTTGCCTTATCCATTTGTTCAGGTGTCCTTTTAGGTTTTTAATTTTACTGTGGCCAGAATTATCTGCCTTTTCCTTTATCTGTGCTTTTCAAGTCTTAAGACTGAAGCTGCCAGCCCCGCCTCAGTCCCCTCTTCCAGTCCACGTGTGTGGGCTCCAGTCCTCCCTTCCAGCCCTGCCACAAGTCGATGTCCTAATCCGGCAGCAGAGGGAGCCTGGGCATCCTTCTTCCAGACTGTAGTAGCTCCTCTTGGCCCTTCGCTCTTCAATAAGAATTTCAAGGTCTGTCAAGTTCTAAAAAAACCTAGTTCAAGTGTTCAGGTTTTCATTGGTTTACAGGTTGAGCTGGGGACATTTCCCATCTTTGCCCTGTTGGTATCCTTGTGTTGCTGGTGTCAGCAAGGCCCACGTTGCTAACGTCCGGTTTGACGACCCTTGACCTGTCTTGGGAGCTAAAATTCAGACTTAAATTGAAGAAAGTAGTGAAAACCACTAGGCCATTCAGGTATGACCTAAATCAAATCCCTTATGATTATACAGTAACAGTGACAAATAGATTCAAGGGATTAGATCTGATAGATAGAGTGCCTGAACAACTATGAACGGAGGTTTGTAACACTGTACAGGAGGTAGTGACCAAGACCATTCCCAAGAAAAAGAAATGCAAAAAGGCAAAATGGTTCTGAGGAGGCCTTACAAATAACTGAGAAAAGAAGCAAAAGGCAAAGGAGAAAAGGAAAGACATACCCATCTGAATGCAGAGTTTGAGAGAATAGCAAGGAAAGATGAGAACTCCTTCCTCGGTGATCAATACAAAGAAATAGAAGAAAATAGAATGGAAAAGACGAGATCTCTTCAAGAAAATTAGAGGTACCAAGGGAACATTTCATACAAAGATGGGCTCAATAAAGAACAGAAACAGTATGAACCTAACAGAAGCAGAAGACGTTAAGAAGAAGAGGAGGCAAGAATACACAGAAGAACTGTACAAAAAAGATCTTCATGACTCATAACCACAATGGTGTGATCACTCACCTGGAGCCAGACATTCTGGGGTGCAAAGTCAAATGGGCTTTAGGAAGCATCACTACGAACAAAGCTTGTGGAGGTGACAGAATTCCAGCTGAGCTGTTTTAAATACTCAAAGATAATGCTGTGAAAGTGCTGCACTCAATATGCCAGCACATTTGGAAAACTCAGCAGTGGCCACAGGACTGGAACAGATCAGTTTTCATTCCAGTCCCAAAGAAAGGCAATGCCAAAGAATGCTCAAACTACCATACAATTGCACGCATCTCACACGCTAGCGAAGTAGTGCTAAAATTCTCCAAGCCAGCTTCAACAGCTCATGAACAAAGAACTTCCAGATGTTCAAGATGGATTTAGAAAAGGCAGAGTAACCAGAGATCAAATTGCCAACATCCACTGGATCATAGGAAAAGCAAGAGAGTTCTAGAAAAACATCTACTTCTGCTTCATTGACTAGGCTAAAGCCTTTGACAGTGTGGATCACAACAAACTGTGGAAAATTGTTAAAGAGATGAGAATACCAGTCTACCTTACCTGCCTCCTGAGAAATCTGTATGCAGGTCAAGAAGCAACAATTAGAACTGGACATGGAACAAGGGACTGGTTCCAAATTGGGAAAGGAGTATGTCAAGGCTATATATTGTCACCCTGCTTATTTAACTTATGTGCAGAGTACATCAATCAATATCCTCAGATATGCAGATGACACCACCCTTGTGGCAGAAAGCAAAGAGGAACTAAAGAGCTTCCTAATAAAAGTGAAACAGGAGAGTGGAAAAGCTGCCTTCAGTTCACTCACTCAGTTGTGTCCAACTCTTTGGGACCCCCATGGAGTGCAGCATGCCAGGCTTCCCTGTCCATCACCAACTCCCAGAGCTTACTCAAAGCTGGCTTAAAACTCCACACTCAAAAAACACAGATCATGGCATCACTTCATGGCAAATAGATGGGGAAACAATGGAAACAGTGACAGACTATTTTCTTGGGCTCCAAAGTCATGGAAGATGGTGCCTGGAGCCATGAAATTAAGACACTTGCTCCTTGGAAGAAAAGCTATGACCAATCTAGACAGCATATTAAAAAGTAGAGACATTACTTTGCTGACAAATTTGCGAATGATCAAAGCTATGGTTTTTGCAGTAGTCATGTATGGATGTGAAAGTTGAACCATAAAGAAGGCTGAGTGCCAAAGAATTGATGCTTTTGAACTATGGTGTTGGAGAAGACTCTTGAGAGTCCCTTGGACAGCAAGGAGGTCAAACCAGTCAATCCTAAAGGAAATCAGTTCTGAATATTCACTGGAAGGACTGATGCTGAAGCTGAAACTCCAATACTTGGGCCACTTGACTCAAAGAACCGACTCACTGGAAAAGACCTTGATGCTGGGAAAGATTGAAGGCAGAAGGGGACAACAGGGGATGAGATGGTTGGATGGCATCCCTGACTCGATGGACATGAGTTTGAGCAAGCTCCGGGAGATGGTGATGGACAGGGAAGCCTGGTGTGCTGCAGTCGCAAAGTCCATGGGGTCGCAAAGAATGGGACTCGACTGAGCGACTGGACTGAACTGAACTGAACTGACCTGTCCTGGACCACAGCCACCACTCCTGCTGTGTCCTGGGTGCAGGCGTGGCGGCTATTCAAAAACGGGCACATGACACAGAGAAGCACAATATTTGTGTCTCTAAAATGCTGCGTCTGATATCTAGTTGGCAAAGATTACAGTAAATTGTAAGGTAAAGTCTAGTTGCCCATGTAGATTAGACATCAAACTGTGGAAAGAGGTTTTTAGTTGTTTGAAACTGCCCATTTAAATGGAAATAAGCTTGTCCTTTCAGTGCCTGGGCTGTGCAAGTCCTCCCCTTCCCCACCACTCTTCGCCCTGCCTGATGTTTCTGCTTATACTGGGCAATAGTCACAGCCCTAAATGCACCTCCCCAGAGAAGAGGCAAGAAGAGGAGGCAGAATGTCTGTTAAGCCAATTTTTCAGCGTTTAAGAAAGTCAATAGTTCCTCCAGCCTCCACCTTGCCAGCCTCCAGCAGATGGAGCCAGATGGAACCCTGGTCAGGAAGATAGGCCTGTCCCAGTGTTGCAAGGTGGCTCAGGGTTGCCCCTGCCAGAAGTCAGAGGTCGCTTTGGCTGAACCCTAATATGAGCCTGGTGCTCCGCTCACACGACCACCCAGGGAGGGGCAGACAGGGAACTAACTGTAGAAGGTGATGCTTGAGCGGACGGGGAGACCCTAGCAGGTGGTGTCTAGGGAAACGCGGGCAGAGGGTGAGCAGGGCCAGATGGGGGCCTTGAGGGTCAGCCCTGGCCCTGGAGCTGGAGCAACGCAACAGGAACCACACAGGGGCTCGAGTAGGGCAACACCCAACTAACTCCGCGCACTGCCAACCTACTGTTTCATGGGCCTGGGGGCAGCGGTACCAGCGACAGGTACAGAATTTGCAGGACCAAATGCACAGGAAAACACGGCCCTCCTTGTTCAAAAATTAACAACCTCGAGATTGCTTCAGCAGAACTTCAAGCTGAGGGCACCAGAAGGCAGTGGAGAGAGGGGGTGTGCAGGCCCAGCCTGGCAGGGACAAAGTAGGTGAAGACCGACCTCAGGCCCAGACGCTGGAGCTGGCACCCGAGTGACAGCAGTGCTGGGACTCAGGGCCTCAGCTCTGGGCCCGGGGTTGTCAGCACACTGTGAGGGCTTGAAGGGGCCCCCGCAGGGTGTGGACACAGGATGCTAAGGATGGGGTGGTGGGACAGGGGGCCTAGAGAAAAGCCTGAGAAGTAGGAGGGCCGGACCCAGGAGGAGGCCTGGGAAAGACCCTGGGTGGTGTTTTCCCGGTCAGGCAATCCTGAGGGTTTGGGGAGGTCCCCTGGTGTCTCATCACCAGCAGCCACGCCCTCTGTCCTCTGCTGCTTGTGGCCCCAGCTCAGTCCGATTCCAGGTGGTGGATGGAGCTGGTGCTGGGGCTGCTGGAAGCTCTGAGCTCAGGCTCAGCCCACAGGGTTCCCCCACCCTGGATCCCTAGAGGCGCCTCAGCCAGGGCCTCCAGGACACCTCCCTGCAGGTCCCTCCCTCTGACCGTGATCCTGGTGGAACCACACCCCGCAACCTCCTTTGCCCCCATGTGCTTGCCTGCTCTTGGGCCAGGGTGGAGCCAAAGGTCCCTGACCATTGCTGTCCCCTCAGGCCTCCCTGAACCCCAGTGACCACAAGCTGGACGAGGAGCTGTGCCAGACGCTCACACAGCGCTACGTGAGCATCATGAACCGGCTGCAGAGCTTGGGCTACAACGGGCGGGTGCACCCAGCGCTGACGGAGCAGCTGGTGAACGCTTACGGCATCCTGCGGGAGCGGCCGGAGCTGGCCGCGTCCGAGGGCGGCTCCTACACAGTGGACTTCCTGCAGCGCGTGCTGGTGGAGACCGTGCACCCCAGCATGCTCACTGACGCGCTGCTGCTGCTCTCCTGCCTCAGCCAGCTAGCCCACGATGACGGCAAGCCCATGTTCATCTGGTGACCCCACCATTAAAGCTTCCCTCGGTTGCTGGCCGCTGGGCCCGGGCCGGTACTCCTGGGTGGTGCCGCCCCCTCTGGTGCCCTTCTGTCCTGTCTGCCCTGAGGGCTCCTGCCCCTCAGGGCCCCTGGAGAGAGCACCAAGACCAGATCTGAGCAGCTGTCATGCTGAGCGGGTGTTCCAGAGGCCCCACATCTCCCCTCACATGGCCTGAGGCCTGGAGTGTCCAGAGCAGGAATCGGGAAGGAGCCGAGCTAGCAGGGGGTGTGTGGGTGTGCCCGCAGCCCTGGCCACCTGCTGGCGGCCGGGTGAGGCCTGGACCCAGAGCAGAAGGCAGAGTGGGCTCCAGAGGAGGCTATGGGCACAGGAGCGCCTCCCTCTGCACCAGGCAGGGACAAGGAGGGTGGGGACATGTTTTCTGGACCCTCATCAAGGGCAGGGGGACATTAAAGGGACAGGAGCCAGGAGAAAGAGACTCACTCGCACCTGGGCACTGGGTAGCCCAGGGAGGTGGGGGCCCTGCAAGGCCAAAGGCTCCCGTAGGAAGGGACTAGACTGTGAGAGTCAGAGCTGGGAAGACAGCTCCCCACTACTCAAGGGGTGCGGCTGAGCCGCACAGGCCACAGGAGAGCAGAACAGGAGAGCTGGAGTGGGATGGGGTAGTAGGGGACACAGGAGGTAACCTATAGACTCAGAGAGGGAAGACTGGTGGGGGGTGCAGGATTCCCTGAGTGTAGGCCAGGGCGCTTGTCCCTTCAGGACCCTTATGAGGAGCAGAGAGGGCGCATGAGAGCAGAGAGGGCGCATGAGGAGCAGAGAGGGCGCAGAGGTGGTGGTGGGGATTCGGACCCCAGCCAGGAGGCTTCTCTAGCACTGCCGCCCACCAGCCCGAGGATCACTAGGGGACAGAGGAGCCACTGGGCATGGGTTCATGTCAGCTACCAGCAAGGGGGTACAGAGGAGAGGGGGTTTGGGCAAGCTGGGGTCTCTGGCCCCAGAGCTGCTGCCTCTCTGCAGCCTTACTCCCCTCCCCCCAGGCCTACTTCAGCAGATAAGTCAGACCCCTGGGAAAGGCAGGCAGAGCCCCTGTGTACAGACAGGCAGAGAGCCCTAGGCGTGCCTAGCTGTGTCTGCTGAGAAGGCTGACGGTAGGAACGAGCACACCCAGCACCAGACCTTGATTTCTACAGGGGATCCAGGATTTCTGGAGAATTTGAGCGCAGGGGGCGGGGGGGGGGGGGCGGTGCGGGGAGCAGAGCCCCTTCTCTGAGTCTGCAGGCGGAAAGGGCAATTCTGGTCCAAGCTTCAGCGCAATTTAGGAGTCAACCGTTAAGAGCTCTAGGAACCGCTTCGCAGCTGGAATGAGAAAGATGGGGGCCAGGGAGGGGAGGGCAAGGCAGCATCTGAGCAAGGCCAGGCAGCTCGGTCCTGGGACCCAACAGAGTGGCTCCCATCTGGCTCACGTGCCCCGGAAGGCCAGGCCGGCCGCGCAGAGCCGAACCAACGGTCCTTCCCCCAGACTGGAAGTTTCTCGCGGTAGGCCCACAGAGCCGGCGCAGAGCTGGCGGCTGGTTAGGCTGCTCGAGTCCGCCCATCTGCGGGCGTGTCTTCGTACTCAGGTGCTAGACGTCACGAACCTGGGCACAGGTCGGGGTGGGGTATACGCCGCAGTCTGGGCAGCAGGAGCGAAGGGCCACTTCACCCTGACTGGTGGGAGGAGACAGAGAGCTGGACGCAGCGCGCATCGCACTCCCGTCCGGCCGCCGGACACGGGAAAAGTGTCGGCCTCCGTTGGGTGTGGCTGCACCCAGGAGCTGCGCTGGTCCGCGCGGTCCGCGGGTTCTCCTTGAGGTTTTCAGGGGTGGGCGGGGCGAGGGGCTTCTGGGGCGGGACCAAGGTCCCTTCTGCTTTCCTTTTGGTTCTCTCCAACCGCCGCAGACACTCCGCGCGAGTGAGCAGAGGGCGGTTTCCCGGGCGGCTCTGCCAGCGTACGCACCCCCAAGCTCGCGGGGCACGGCGCCTTCCCTGCCCCGCGCACAAGCTGTGCCACGTAGCCTTGACCCCTGCGACTCCCCTGCAGCTCCCGCGGACGAACGCACGGATCGACTCGCACGCTGTAAGCCAGTGAGTCGTCGGAGACTCACACTGCCGAGGAGCCTCGTGCGCCATGCCATCCCCGCCCAACTGGCCCCCGACGCCCTGCGCCCTACGGCCCTCGCCCTTCCCGCACCCTGTGCTGCACGCTCTCCACCGCCTGACCCGCGCGCTGCTTTTCCCGGCCTACTGGGCCCTGGACCAGCTGCTGGGCTGCTGGGCGCCGGCCGAGAGCCGGAGCGAACAGAGCTGGCTGAGAACCGCCGCAGGCGCCGCGGGCGCGCTGCTGCTGCTGCTCGCGGCCCTGCCCCTGACTCTCCCGGCGCTGCTGCTCTGGCTGCTGCTGCAGGCCTGGCGCCGTCCCTTCTGCTACCAGCCTCCTCCGCGGTGCTGGGCGCCCCCTGCGCCCTGGTGCCCCCGCACTGAGCCCGCGCGCAGCTTCGGCTTCTTCAGCGCAAATCTGTGCCTGCTCCCCGACGGGCTGGCGCGCTTCAACAACTTGCCCCACACGCAGCGGCGGGCCGCAGCCGTGGGCGCCGTGTTGCTCGCCGGCCTGCGGAGTTCGCCCTATGGGGCTACAGGCTGCGGTTCGCCAGTGCAGGCGATGCCGTGCGGGGTGCTGACGGGAGCCATGCCAGCGAGTCTGGACTTCGTGTGCCTGCAGGAGGCGTTCGATCTTCGCGCAGAGCGACGCCTGGTGAGCCTCCTGGCATCTAATCTGGGCCCGGTGTTGTACGACGTGGGCACATTCGGCCTGCAGCACGGCCTACACCTCAAGTTGCTGGGCAGTGGGCTGCTGCTGGCCTCGCGCTATCCGCTGCTGCGTGCCGCCTTCCAGTCCTTCCCCCACGCACGTGGCGAGGATGCTCTGGCCTCCAAGGGACTACTTTCCGCGCAGGTACCTGTCCCCTGTCCGTGGCGCTGCGGCACCAGGGAGGGGCGGGACTTGGAGTGGAACACGCGAAGGAGCGCCAAGGTCCGTGGTGTTGCAGGCGCAGCTGGGCATCCTGGACGGGCGCCGCGTCGTGGGCTTCCTGCACTGCACACACTTGCACGCGCCCAGCGGTGAGCCCTGCCGGGTTCGTAAGCAAAAGCAGGAGGCCCCTCTGCGTGGCGGCGGCGGCAGCGAGTCCCAACCCTGGCCAGCACCTCCCCTCCTTGTAAAGTTTATTCACTGCCCCAGCCGCCGCGAGTCCCTAGGTGGGCTAGCGGATCAGGATAGGGTGGGACGGGGGGCGAAGCTGGGTGTCCAGGATGCGGACACTGGCTCCTCCACCCCGCTCCGCAGAGGACGGGCTCCTGCGCTGCAAACAGCTGACGGTGCTCCTGGACTGGGCCGGGCAGTTCGAGGCGGAGAGCCGCCAGAGTGACGAGGCCGTGGCCTTCAGCGTGCTCCTGGGTGACCTCAACTTCGACAACTGCTCACTAGGTAGGACGGCCCGCCCCTCCCCCAACCCCGCGCGCGCGCGCGCGCGCACACACACACAAACACCCACATACACACACACCCCGAATGTCGCCTCTCCACAGACCACCAGCAGGAGCAGGAGCACCAGTTTTTCAGCTGCTTCCGGGACCCCTGCCGGCTGGGCACGCGCCGGGAGCAGCCCTGGGCCCTGGGTACGCAGGGCGGGGCACCCCGATGGGGGCGTGGGGACCTCAGGCGGTCTCTGCGGAGGCATCCGCTGACAATGCCCTTCCCCGCCCACCCCAGGGACGTTGCTGAGACCCTCTGAGCTCCGCCGCTCCGTGGCCTGCTCGCCGGAGATGCTGCGTAGGTGAGTGGCTACCTGGGGGTCAGACGAGGTCAGGAAGCAGGGCTGCCCTAACCCCGGTGCCACGGCCCCTCCTCAGGGCCCTGGAGCAGAAGAAAGGGCGCCGCCGTTACCTGGCAGGCCCTCCCCGTGGAGGTCCCCCAGCTGAGTCCTGGCGGGGCCGGCGCCTGGACTACATCACCTACCGCAGCACGCCTGGAGGCCTTCTGAGCCCGGTAAGTGCCAGAGCTCAGGGTGCGGGCCTGCCGTGCTGGGGCCACTCTCCAACCTGCCTCCCGCCCTCCAGGAGGTGGAGCAGGTGACATTCAGCACTGCCCTGGCCGGGCTCACAGACCACCTGGCCGTGGGACTTCGGCTCCGAGTGTCCACGTCTTCCTAAGGCCAGCTTGCAGGAGACAGGTGCCAGAACAGGTGGAAAGACGGACGGTGACACAGAACATGAGCCTGGCCAGTCGCCAGAGGGAAAGGCGACTTCAGGGATCTTTATTGTGTGGGCCCTCCTTCACACAGCCTCCTGGGCCCTGCGGTACTCATACACGCTGCCCCGCTCGGGGAAGGCTAGGGGCTGCAAAGGCGAACCTGGCAGTGGGGCGGGGTCCTCCGGGTCCCCGTAGCCCCCACCGCCTGGTGTGTGGAGACAGAACACGTCCTGTGGAGCAGAGGGGCAGGATCAGCCTGGGCCTGGCGCTGCCCTGCCTCCCGCTACAGGCCCATCCCCACAGGGCAACGTGTCCATATCGGCCAGCTTGGACCCCGGAGCCCGGGTTCTCGGGCCCCTATTTTTTTTTCCGGCTCCCTATTCTTGTAGGAGCCAAATTAAACTCGGTCTCCGCTTATCTCCGCAATTCCATTCACCCTCTGTGGGATGAGGGCCACTGGGGGTGGGGGAGTGAGGATGGGACAGGCCAGGCCGCAGTCCTTACCCCAGGGTACACGGGCACTGAGGTCTTCCCACCCAGGTTCACTGTCCGGCCGTCCTTCCGGATGAGTAGGTTTAGGCCCCGGGCACCAGGCTCACCCCCTTCAGGAAGAAGCAAGGCGGGAGTGGCCCAGGAGGCAAGGAAGTGAGAGATGGAGGAGGGGGGGGGTGTTTTAAACTGGAGGACAGATGGGACAAGAGGTGGGTGGGGAACAGACTCCCCGCAGCGATTGGGGCTGGGGGGGGTGGGGAGGGAACCACCTACCCATCAGGCCGTACGGCTGGAAGGCGCGGCGCTCGGTCAGCACGGACAGCAGCGCCTCCTCGCGGAAAAGCAGCTCACGGATAATGCCATCGCCGCCCCGGAAGCGGCCGCGACCCCCGGACCCCAGTCTTAGCTCGAAGCGGCGCAGGATAACCGGGTACCTGCACGGTCCGGGCTCAGCTCAGCCCAGCCGGCCCCGCCCCCGCGCCGCCCGGCCCGCTGCCCAGCCCCGTCCCCCGACCCCCAACCCACCCCGAGCCGTCACCTGCTCTCCAGGATCTCGGGGTCGGTGATGCGTGTATTGGTCATGTGGCTGTGCACGCCGCTGCGCCCGTGCCAACCCGGACCCGCGCCCGCGCCGCCCGCCACCGTCTCGTAGTAGCCCATGTGGGCGTTGCCCAAGGTCACGTTGTTCATGCAGCCCTGGCAGGGGCAAGGGGTCGCTGCGCTGGCTGCGAGTGCAGCCCCTCCCTACCGCCCGCAGCCCATCCCCGCTTCTGGCCGCACAGAGCGTCCCCTGGGCCCACCGCACCTGGGAAGCGGCGCAGGCCCCGAAGGCACCCAGGATGACGTCCACCACGCGCTGCGACGTGAGCACGTTGCCGCCCACCACGGCCGCGTCGGGAGAAGGGTCTAGGATGGAGCCTTTAGGAATTACCACGCGCACCGGAGCCAGGCAGCCCTGAGGGCAAAGGGCGGCTCTCAACAATGGGGGGAGGTGGGGGGCGGGGGCTGTGGAGGGAAGTACACCACCTGCTCCCTAGGATCAGGCCGACCTTGAGCTGACCTCGCCCGGGCTCACTGAGGGTGATGTGGGCTTGGGGTGGAGCCGCTGTCCCTGCACACAGCACAGCCCCTCGCACCTGGTTGAGTGGAATGTCGCGGCCGACCAGACAGCGAAGACAGTAGATGAGCGCAGACAGCGTGATGGCCCGCGGCGCGTTGAGGTTGCCGAACACCTCCGGCCCTGAGCCGCTGAAATCAAACACCGCGCTACCCTGCCCACCAGAGTGGGGGAGAGGTCAGCAGCCCGCCGGGCGTGCCCGTGATGCCCGAGGAGGTACCCCCTCCGAAGACTGACCTGATTCAGGTTGATCTGCACTCGGAGTCTTATGGGGGAGCCGTCGTCCATGTGGTCCTCTGCAGACACCTCCAGGGGCAGGCCCCGGGCCTGCCGGGCAGTTCCAAAGGCCCGGAGCATGTCCCTCACAGCGAGCTCCGCGTTTGCCTGGTGGGGAGTTCAGCATCAGCCATGTCCCTTCCAGGTGGGCCAGGTGCCCCCTCCTCCTTTGCCCACCCACCTAGGGGCGAGCACAGAGCTGCCTACCCTGCTGCCCCCGGCCCACCTGAATGTGGCCCATGTAGGCCTGCACCACGTCCAGGCCATACTGCCCGATGAGCTCGCCCACCAGCTGGATGCCCTTCTGGTTGGCCGCCACCTGGGCACGCAGATCCGACAGGTTGTCGTGCAGGTTCCGTGTTCCGCTGCAGCCCGGAATCTTGCCTGGCGCCCGCAGGGCTTCAGTCACCGCTAAATGGATGGGACCGCCACTGAGCCACCTGGGAGTCCCAGGGCCACCTGGTGCCCTGCTCCTCTGCCGGGGCACTGCAGGCTCCACGTGTTGGCCCAGCACTGGCTCCCTACCACTCTGCTGACTCTTCCCCCATCGGCTGAACCTTCTCCTCACACCCCAGTCCCCCAGGGCACCCTAGAATAGACAGGTAGCTTTGCTGTGACCACACATGGGCTGGAGGTAAGGGCAGGGGCAGGGCTCAGGTTCCCCGAGCAAATTCTCCCCACCACCTCCATTCCTCCTGCCCTACCTCCCCACTGGCCCACTCTCCAGCCTTTTCTAGGCCTCCTGCCAAGAGGAAAAACCACTTCCCTTACCTAACCCTCCCCCCCAGGGCCCACCACTGGCGGCCACGGCCAGTCACTGAAAGAGCATCAGCATGGCTGTCTGTCCCCCCATCCCTGGCCCCAGCAGACCTGGACAAAGACTCCATCCATGGCAAGCAGTACAGGTTTGACCCCAAGGACCACTCCGTGCCTCATGAAAGCGCCTCTCCTGAGTCTGGGTCAGGATCCTCTCTGAGGCTCCCTGGCCACCAGGTCCTCTGCCTGCTCATGTCCCTCAGGGGTCCTTGCCCTCTGCCCCCGCCCCACACTGACCAAGGCAGCAGCCAGGCCTCGGCCCCTTTATCTGTGTCCTCACACCCACAGCAGCACATGGTCCGGTCACCCATCACCTGTTCTCACTCTGAGATGCCCCCGGGGCTCTCACCCCTAGCTGCCTCACACTGGCCGTCCTGCCCCCAGGTTCCACCAAAGCTGCTGCCCTACCTCCTCAGCAACCACAAAGCCAGAACCTCCATCCTACAGCTGTCCAAACTTCATTCCCTCCCCCATGCCCAAATCCCACCAGACACCAACCCTGACCTCCAAACCACCTTCACCCTTGTCCCCAGCTTGAGGTTCAGCATCCCCCAAGGCAGGTAGAGCCCTCGCCCCACCCCCCCTCCTGGCCTGCAGGCCATCCTCGGACCCTCTATGTACTGTATGTCAGCAGGTGCACCAGCAGACCAGCTCAGGCCCGGCTGACGCCTTTCATAGCTGCCCCGCCACCCACTGCCCTCACCCAGGCCCAGGGAAGCTCTTCAGGAGCCTGCAGCCCCTGGCACCCCTGTTTCTCTGCAGCCCCCAGACCCAGTGCAAACCAAAGTGCGAATTATAAACAGAAGCAGCTGCCCACCTTGAAGTAGGCTTCTCCCTCTCCTGCACCCTTGGCCAACTCCCCACCCCCAAACCACTGAGGCCTCCCTGGGCCCAGGCACGACTTAGCTCAGTGCCTCTGATTATCTCTGAGAGATACTGTGTAACCACTCTGCGGTCACCGCCTGGCTCCCACAGCCTGGAGGCCAGCCTAGGGGTAGGGCAGGCGGGAAGCAGCCAGGTGTACCAGCCCAGTGCCACTCACCCTCTTCCTGGAAGACTCCCCCCTGCACAAGTTTGAAGGACAGGAAGACCGCACCCTCCTGCTGCAGGCTGGTGGAGTGGGGGGGCATGGAGCCCGGTGTGATGCCCCCAATGTCTGCATGGTGCCCACGGCTGGCCACATAGAACACAGGCCGCGTTTGACCCGGCCAAAACACCTAGGGGTGAGAGCAACGGTCAGCGGCGCCGGTGGCCCTCCTCCATGGGTCCCTGGGCAGCGCCCCTCACCGGTGTGATGACAGTCAGGTCTGGCAGGTGGCTGCCCCCTGCGCTGGGGTGGTTGCTCAGCAGCACATCGCCGGGGTGGAGATCAGCCCCCAACTGCTGAATCTGAAGCCAGGAGACAGGTGCAGAGTGGGGAGGGGGCAGGGCTGAGGGGTAGGGGGATCAGGGGAAGGGGCCTCCCGAACCTGGAACTGCACCGTCTCCTGCATGGCACCCAGGTGCACGGGGATGTGAGGGGCGTTGGAGACCAGACCCCCGTCGGGCCCAAAGAGGGCGCAGGAGAAGTCCAGACGCTCCTTGATGTTGGTGGAGATGGCCGTGCGCTGCAGGATGCGGCCCATCTGCTCTGCGGGCACATAGTGACCAGATGCCCGCCGGCCCCATGCCGCCCACAGCCCGTCCTGGGCACAGAAGGGCAGGGCCCACTGCCTTCAAGGCCTCTGAGTCCCAGACCCAGGACCCGAAGCAGGTGACGGTCTACCTAGACACATGAGGACGTGGCCAGACGTCTTGCTCGTGCCGAGGGCAGCCCTTCCCTTCTCAGCCCTGCCCAATGCCCCCATCAACCCCACACCCTGCCTCCTGCAGTAAGAACCCAATGTTGGTGGCCCCAGCAAGCACCTAGCCTGACCCTGAGCCTGGGTTCCCTGTGCAGAGCCCAGATCACACGGTGCTGGGAGGGCAAAAGCACCCCCCTGCCCCGGACCTGCAGATGCAGCAGGTCCATCCCGGGGCCAGGGCCACATTGCCTGCCCCACTGCTCAGAGGCTCTGCTTCTGCCCTTCCCCCGATTGCACTTTCTCCCTGCACACCCCTGCCAGGCACCCCAGCACACACTGCCTGGCATGCAGAACCCCCCCTGCACCGCAGGGAGCAGGCGAGGGAGCAGGACTGTGCAGCCACTCACCAGCAATGCTCATGAAGCGGTGGGAGAAGATGGACAGGTGGATGGGGTCAAGCTGCATGCCCACCATGCTGGCCGTCTCGGCCCCCACAGAGATGCGGATGTCCCCAGTCTCAGTCACCTCTGCCTGGCAGCCTGGCTCCACCAGGATGGTACTGGGGGCAGGGGCGCAGAGGGGCTGGAAGAGCCAGGCCAGATCCCCACCGAACCAGGTTCCCCCACATGCCCAGGCCAAGGAACATCCCAACCATGAAGGGACCCAAAAGTCCTCCAGACTCCTGCAGCTGGGGCCAGAGGACTGCCCCGCCCAGCCCCCCCAGCCAGGGCCCCACAGTTCACCCTGGGCCTCACCCCACACACCCCCACCCCGGCCAGGCCTCAGCCCACCTGTTGCTGTCAATGATGAGGCAGGGCCCCTGAAGCTTGTGTCCACAGCCCAGCTCTCCCAACAGGTACACAGGGGTCTCCTGGTAGCCCCCCTCAAAGTAGCACTGGGTCATCTGAGGAGGGTGCGAGGTGAGCAGGGTTCCAGGCCCAGAGCTCTCCCTGCGTCTCCCCCTCCACTTCTGTCCTCGTGTCCCAGTGGCTGTGGGTGGGTGGGTGGGTGGGTGGGCACAGGCAGGATCACTAACCTTATCTACCCGAGGAGGTCCACTATGGACTTTTGGGACATCCTCGAGGCAAAGGCTGCTGCTGCCCGTGCCCCTGACCCGCACGTCGTCCACCACCACCGGCCGCTCAGGAATAATGAAGCCGAACTCCCTCATGTACCTGAGCCCAGAGGGGACTGTCAGGGGTGGCAGTCAGGCCAACCCATGCGCCCGGGCTCCTGGGAGGCGGAGGTCACATACCTCTCCACAAAGGCCGCCCCAAAGTCACCAGCTCGGGGCGAGCGGGCACTGGCCGGGTGCTGGTGGGCAGACACCATTAGGGCGCAGTCCGTGCCCTGGTAGCGCAGGTGCAGGAAGCTCTCAGTGCTGATCTGGGACCTGTGATGGTGGCAGGCGGGGTGCTCGCATGGGGGGCTGGGCGGGGGAGCCTCCTGCAGCTCTCAGAGCCCAGCCCTCCCCGACTGCTGCTGACCGGACCCCAAGTGAGGTGGTCTGGTAGCCCCCAGAGCCCCACCTGGGGAAGCCCTGGGCCCGCAGGGCCTCCACACACTGCTCCTCCAGGCGGCCCAGCCTCTGGTCCAGCTGCGCAAAGGTCTCGGGAGCATAGGGCAGGGAGCAGGGCTCCTGTGCCTCATGCACCACGTCGGCCAGGGCCAACCCCAGCGCCGACAGCAGTCCACTGTGCCTACAGGACAAGGATGGCAGAGCGGTGGGTACAGTGTCTCCCAAAGTGGGCGCCCCCCGGACCCACGCACTGCACCCAGACACACCTGTGAATGTGCACAGTGTCCATGCCCAGGGCCCGGGCGATGGCACAAGCATGCTGCCCACCAGCTCCCCCAAAGCAGGCCAGCACGTGGGCCGAGGGGTCATGGCCTCGTGCCTGGGGAACCAGAAGGGGATCAGTGGCCCCCCCATCCACCCGGCCCCCCCCACTCCCCCCACAGGCAAGGGCAGCGGTGGGCGTACCTGCGTGAGAGCACGGATGGGCCGACACATGGCCTCGTTGGCCACACGAACAAACCCCATGGCCACCTCCTCCAGGCTCAGTGGGGAGGCTGGGCAAGGCCCGTTGGTCAGGAAGCTGTTGACCTCCGTGGCCACAGCCTCCAGGGCCTTTCGGGACGCCTCTGGGGACAGTGGCTGGTCCTCTCCCGGCCCAAAAATGCAGGGGAAGGAGGCAGGCAACAGGCGACCCAGGACCAGATTAGCGTCCGTCACTGTCACAGGGCCCCCTGGGAGGTGTGCACAGTGTGGGGGCTGGGGCTGTAGGTGGGTGCCAGGCGTGGCCAGTGGGGTTGGGGCTGGGGGAGGGGCTGGGCTGTGCTGGAAGGGTCTCAGGGCCAGTATGCCAGCGCTTACCTTTTCGGTAGCAGGCGGGGCCAGGGTGGGCTCCCGCAGACTCTGGCCCCACCACGAAGAGGCCGGACCTTTGGAGAGGAGACTGGCGTTGGAGGCGTGCTGGGAGGCGGGTTAGGGAGGTGGGGCTGGGGGTGTCCGCACAGGTGCGGGATGGTGCTGACCTGAAGAAGAGGCGGGAGCCCCCACCCGCTGCCACCGTGTTGATATCCAGCTGGGGGGCCTGAAGGGTGACACCAGCCGTGCTGGCCTCGAAAACATGCTCAAACTCACCAGCATAGCGGCTCACATCTGTAGACGTGCCTGGTGGGGGTGGGGAGCAAGGAGACCCAGATGCTACCCAGCCCAGCAACTGAGGCCCCTGGACCCCACCCTCGGGCCCTCATACCTCCCATGTCAAAGCCGATGACTGGCTGGCCGCCCTCCACCCGGTAGGTGGTGGCTGAGTAACCAACCACGCCCCCAGCAGGTCCGGAGAGCACAGCGCGGGAGCCGCTGAAGGAGTCCATGGGCGCCAGCCCACCGTCGGAGCGCATGAACAGCACCTGCACGTCCTGTGGGCAGGCGGGCGGTGAGGGGCGAGGTGGGGCGGGCCAGGGGCGGGCAGGGAGGGGGTCTCACCTTGAGCTGACCCTGGAAGCCACGGCGGAAGCCCTGCACGTAGCGCTGGATGGTAGGCGTGAGGTAGGCGTCGGCACAGGCCGTGTGCCCCCGGGGCACGATGCGCACCATAGGCATGGCCTCCGAGGACAGCGACACGTGCGTGAAGCCCAGTTCCCGGGCCAGGGCGCCCACCTGCTGCTCGTGCTGGGCCCACCTAGGAGAACCGAGCGCCACTGAGACCCAACCCCGCCCGCCGGCCCGCTCCCCGCATCCCCGCTCCCGCTCCGCCCGCGCCCGCACGCTGTCCCGCCCCCTACCCTCAGCACTCCGGACCGGCCCGCTGCCCCCGCCCCACCACAGCCCACTCACGTGTACGAGTGCATGAGCACCACAGCCAGGCTGCGGATGCCCCGGGACAGGAGCCCTTCCAGCTTCCCTCGCAGGCCCCCCAGATCCACAGGCTGCTGCACTTCCAGCAGGTCCCCTGTGCAGCCTTCGAGGAAGCCGCGGGATCGGGGTCAAAGGCTGTCAGGGCCTGCTGCCCCGCCCCCAGCACTCCGCCGCGCCGTACCTTTCACGGGTGTCCCAGCACCCGGCTCCCCTCGATAGAGCACTACCCGTTCGTCTACTTCCAGCACCTCCTCATACAGCATCTCGGGCATGGGCACGGCCTGAGGGCGGGCAGAAGCTCAGAGGTGGCCCAGGCCTGAGGGTCCTTGCTGGGGTCCTGCGTGGATGGGTCGATGCAGGCTAGGGGATGTGTCTCAGCGGGCCAGTCCACAGCCCCAGGAGACACAGTCAGACGGGATGGTCCCAGGAGACAGTCAGACTGGGTGGCCCAAGGAAGGCCCACCCAGGGTGGCTCTCTGCCCCCAGGCTTCTGAGTGCTGCCAGCTGTCTGCCCTCATAGAGCTGCTCCATCCCAGAACCCCGCAAAGGGGTGAGGGTCAGCGTCCAGGACGCAGCAGAGTGGAGGACAGGCCCAGAACAACACATGGCCACTCAGGGCTGGGGAGATGCAGCATCCCATCATGAGTGTCCAGAATCTGCTATCAGCTGTGGCCTTGGGCTAGCACTGACCCTTCCAAGGACTGCCCTCCCTGAGGGGCCCAGGCGCCCCAGGGAAAACGTGTTCTATGGAGTCAGCCACTGCTGACTTGGATGAACTCACCAGGTCAAAGAGGTCCGAGCGGGCCTGGGTGCCCACGTGCAGCAGGTCTCGGAACCCGCGCGTCACCAGCAGCGCCACCCGCTCTCCCCGCCGTTCCAACAGCGCATTGGTCGCCACCGTGGTGCCCATGCGGATGCTGGCAATGCGACTGGTGTCCAGCGGCCGGTCCCGAGGCAGCAGCACGCCCCCCTCCTGGAACCACGTGGTCAGCCTTCAGGCCTCTGGCCCAGAGACCCCTCCACCTGCCACCCTGCCCTGCCCACCTGCTCCAGGACGCGGCGGATGCCCTCAGTGGGGGCGTCCGCATAGTTGGCAGGGTCTTCTGAAAGCAGCTTTAGGACCCTCACGTGCCCCCCTGGGCACTGGGCAAAGACATCTGTGAAGGTGCCTCCACGGTCGATGGCAAAATGGAAGCGCCCCTCCGGGCCACCCATGGTGATGGGGCTGGAGTCCAGCAGCGACTCCTCAGCTGGCAGTCCTGGGAGAACTGGCCAGAGGCAGTGGGTCATCCACAGGCGGGTAGCCCTGAGCAGAGCTGGGATGGGGAGAGGACGGGATTCCGGGCCCAGAAGGGGCCCTGGGTGGAGCCAGAGCTGGGTAAGTCCGGGCTGGGCCTAATGCCCCCTGTGCCTACTCCCCAGTTCCAATGCCCAGGGCTGCGGCGGAAACCCAGGGCCTCCTGGAGCAGGACTTTCCGAGGATGAGGTGAAGTAGGAGCCCTGGGGCTGGGGTTTCTGGACCCTTTAAGCAGGAAGAAGCACGTGCGTTGGGGGCAGGTGAGAGAAGGCCCACTGCCCGAAGGCTCGACCTTGGAGCAAGAGGGGACGGGGACCGGGCAGAGCCTGCGCAGACGGCCGGCCGGGGCGGGGGCCGGGAGGCGAGGAGGAGCGCGCGGCGGGGGCGATCGGGGGCGAGGGGTGCGGAGAGGAGCGGGGAGGGTCCCCACCTGGCCTGTCGGCTCCGGGTCGCTCGCCGTCCGTTCGGCAGCCTGCCCGCGCCCGCCCCCAGCCCGGAAGCGGGACCCGCCCCCCGCACGACCGGTCCCGGCGCTCCGGGCTCTCCGGTTGCGTCAAGATCGGGCGGCCCGGAGCCGTCCCCTCCCTCGGCTGCGAGCCATCCCGAGTACGGCGGGGCGGGGCCGAGCTGGGCCGCAGGGCAGCGGGCGTCTCCATGCTTATCCCCGCGGAGGAAGCACTGTGCAGGCGCGGCCCCACCCCGCGGCCCGACCCGCGGGCACCTGGGCTCGGCGGCTGCCCGGCCCTCCGCCGGCTAGGAGCTCGCTGGGCGTGGACGCCCCGGGAAGCCTCTTCCAGGCGCCCCGGGAGAGGGGAGCAGGCTGCCCAGACGACCTCGGAGAGCGCCCCAGCGCGCCGCGGTTGCGGGGGAGCGGGGGAGTCGGGGAGCGACGCTGGAGGCTGGAATTGAGGGCCCCAGCAGCCAGGACTTCGAACCCTGGAGAAAGCCTTCGCTCCCCACAGGCGCTGTGGGCAGGGGGCCCTCCACACCACCCTCCCTGGCCGACCCTGCGGCACTCTGGCTGATGTCGCCAGACAGCAGGTCAGTCCCGTGACCACGGGGAGGATGGCTGTCCCTCCCCTGCGTGCTCCCCTGTGGACTGAAAGCCGCCTGGCTGCCTGCCCAGGTCTGAGGTGGGCTCAAGCTGTGAAGGGCTCTAGAAAAGAACGGTGGGGGATAGGGGGCTTCCCAAGAGCAGCAGCAGGTGAAGGGGGGCCCCTTACCTCAGGGACTAGGCAGACAGGGGGCCAGACGGGTAGGGACATGGTCCACACCCTGGCCCCCGTCCCACCCCCGGCTTTGCACTCTCTTGACCCTTGCTGGCCTTTGAAGCTGGTCCCAGGAGAAGAGGGGGAAGTGGGCTGCTTTAAGGGCGCAGGCTCCGGGCTGCACCCTGCCTGCGGCAGGGCTCCCCACTGACTCGCCTCTAGCCGCCTCAGTGTCCCCCATATGTTGGGGGGTTAAAGGGCAGCCACATGGCTCCCTCCCTTTGGTCTGCCTCTGCTGCACCCCTGAAAGAGCCCCCGCTCCAGCCCCCCTCTTCCTCCACAGCCCCTGTCAGCACCTGACAGGACACAGCCCAGGGACTCAAGGGACTCCCACTTTGCTACACGGCTGAAGTGGTGGAGACTGCGGCCCCTGCAAAGTCCCCGGCCCAGCACGCACCTCTCTCCACATCCTTGAACTTGATGGTTCTGCGCCGGGGGAGCCGGGGGCCAGCGGCCACCTCAGCCAGGAGCCCGGGGCCACAGAAGCTCAGGCTGCTGCCCCGGTTCCTGAGCACCAGCTTCAGCTCCTGGTTCTCCTGGATGAGCTGCACCAGCCGCCGGAGCTCCTCGTTCTCCTGTGCCAGCCGCTGGATCTCCTGCCGCAGGCCCTCGTAGCTGCTGAGGAGGGACATGCCCGGCAGCGGTGGGCAGCAGCTGCTGGTGGCAGGCAGGCTGGCCAGAGGGCAGCGGACCCCGCCATTGTGAGGTCAACGGCTCCCTACCCCCCACCGCAGCCACATTCCGGGGCTTCAGAGCCAGCACCCAGCAGTTCCGAGCACCCTGAGCGGGGCACCCCCCAAACTCTGCCCTCTGGCTCACGAGTAGGGCCCAGATCTGCCCCAGACTTGGGAGTCCCTCCCGGAAGCCCCTCCTGGTGGACAGAAGGTTCTGGGTCCCAGCCTATCATGGTGGTATTGCAGGAAAGGAGCTGAATGATTCAGGTGTCCCTCCTCCCCACTGGCCACCACTGCTCATGCCAGGTTGTGGGGCTGGGTCCCTGGGCACAGTCCCAGAGGTGGTGGTGGCCAGCACATCATCTGAAGGGGGCAGGAGGGTGGACGTTTGAGTTGCCCTGAGGGAGAGGGTGTGTCTGGCCCAGCAGCAGCAGGAGCTGGACTGGCCTCAGAGACTCTGGTGGGTCAAAGCTTGGGGGCGCCTGGTAAGCCCGCAAGCACCTTAGGGTAAGCACAGGAGGTCCTCCCGTGCGGATGGCAGGGAGAGTCATTGTCCCATGAAGGACAGGCACCCCAGATGAGGCACCACATTCAGGGCCACAACCTCAGGGAACAGGGTGGGGCAGGCAGCAGGGAGGCCCCAGCAGACAAGGACAGCAGTTTCTGAGGGCAGGGGAGCCCCCTCAAAGGCAATGACTGGGTTTGTACTTGAGAACATATGAAAGCCTTCCTTCTCCCCATGTGTTTTCTAATGGGATGGTTCTGTGTAGTTGCCATTATTTTGAGTCATTTCTTCCATTATGATTTATTTCATGTCGTTTTTTGCATTTTGCGGGCCTGCTCACTGCAGTTTCCACTTGTGCAGAGGAACCTAGGAAAGATAAGATGAGAAGACAAGGCCTCCCCCGCAACAGCCACCCATGGTTCCGGGGGTCACTCTGGGAGGGGCAAGCTCCCACCAGCCCAGCTCCCCCAGACCCCGCCCAGGGTGAGAGGCCAGGGGGAAGGACTAGCAGCTCCACAGCACAGTGGAGCAGGCAGAGGCGGAGCAGGCAGACTCTTCTGGACGCCAAGCTTGGAGTCGGGACAGTGGAGGTCTCAGTGAGGAGAAGTTACCTAAGAGTTCAAACACATTACCAGCAACGTGAAGGCTTAAAACAGCAGACATTTATTCTCTTCCAGCTCTAAAGGCCAGAAGTCCAAACTGAATCTATGGGCTAAAATAACAGTTCCTTCTGGAGGGTCCTGGGGAGAGTTTGTTCCTCGCTGTGCCCAGTGGCCAGCACTCCCTGGCTTGAGGCTGCCTCACTCCACAACTCTGCCTCCAAGGTCACCTCTCCTGCTCTTCGGCACCCAAATACCCCTTTGCTGCCACCTTGAAAGGACCCTCATGTTTCCACGGGGGCCCCCTGGATACTGCAGCACATGCACTCCTTCTCAAGACCGTTAGCTTAATCATATCTGCAGAGTTCCTTCTGCCACAGAAGGTGACATTCATGGTCTCCAGGAATCAAGACCCAGCTATCTCTGCAGGTATTCTTCAGCCTATTATGCCGGCTGGATGTGGGGCAGACTTGAAAGTGTTCCCCAGGTGTACCCTGATTCATCAGCAAAGGACAGCTCACCACTGGCTTGGGAGCTGGAGCCCAACCTTTGCCCAGCCGGTGGCTGAATGCTCCGCTGACTCAGATGCGACTTCTCAGCTGCCTCTCAGCTGCCGGGATTGACTCTAAGGGGGTGGGGGTGGGGCGGTGAGGCGGGGGGCTGAGTAGTACCTCAGAAGCTGCTCACCGTGGAGGAACATACTCCACAGAACCGCTCTCGACAAGCCCCAGAACTAATGAACTAACAGCAAAGGCAACAAGGCCAAGGAGGAGCCCGCTGGTTACAGCCCAGAGTTCCTGCAACAGATCAGTAACTCTGCCAACTGGCCACTGACCGCTCTTGGGATAGGCCACCGCTGAGATGCATCTGTGCTGCCCGGGGGGGTCTGGGGCAAGGGCCAGATTCACTGAAGTCAGGAGGCTCAGGATCCCTCCAGGTCAGGGCCTCAGCAGTGTTCACAGGGCTGCACACTCTGTAAAATTTCCAAAAGCATGTCATCACAGTGAGGTTAATTCTGTCTCTTCCCACTGCACCTGGCATTGTGTCATTTCTTCCCCTGCTGTTGGGGACAGGTGGGGGCATGGCGGGCTCTGCTCAGGCAGGCTGAGGTGGGAGCAGCCGCTCCCTGGTGTCGTTCAGGTATTGCTGTCGTTCTGGTACAGAAGTGACTCCCAGGAACACAGCCGCCTCTCTGTGCTGCGCGTCACCAACATAGGGCTGATGGAGTTGGCTAATGTCTTCAATTCAAAAAACCTCTAAAATGTGATAAATAGCCCCTAAAGACCCTGAAATCTTAGGGCTCATATGTAAATGATAGAGGTTTTCTCAAATTTAACAATTCTGAGAATGTACACAATATTAGATAAAGGTAATTGATAAAGCTACCATCTGGTAGCTCAGATGGTAAAGAATCTGCCTGCAACGCAGGAGACCAGGGTTCAATCCTTGGGTCGGGAAGATCCCTTAGAGAAGGGAAAGGCTACCCACTCCAGTATTCTGGCCTGGAGAATTCCATGGGGTCACAAAGAATCTAACACAACTGAATGACTTTCACTTTCATGTATTCTTGCCTGGAAAATTCCATGGGCAGAGGAGCCTTGCAGACTACAGCCCATGGGGTTGTAGAGTCGGACACAACTAAGTAACAAACACAGCTAAGGGGAGATGATTGGATGGCATCACCGACTCAATAGACATGCATCTGAGCAAACTCCAGATGGTGAAGGACAAGGAAGCCTGGCCTGCTGCAGTCTGCGGGGTTGCAGAGTTGGACATGACTTAATAACTGAACAAGCTAAAGGGGCTGTTACCTGAAAACAACTTTACTCCCAAGCTAGCTAAGTTATAAAAATAATCTTTGATTACACATGTTAGAGGGGAGACTAAACTATCCTCTCTCTATATAGAAGGGGACATCATGAAAGTGTCACCATCTTAAGAGGTGTATCCAAAAAGCACAGCAGAAACATGTTAGAGAAATATATCAGGAAGTTAATTGAGGACATTGTTTGTTTTTTGTGTTTTGTGATGTTTGTGATATCGGTCAACTTTAAAAATTTGTGTTGAGACCTCCTTGGTGGCATAGCCAGTGGTTAAGAATCCACCTTCCAGTGCAAGGGATGCAGGTTGAATCCCTGGTCAGGGAACTAAGGTGCCACGTGCTGCAGGGCAACTAAGCCCTCAGGCTGCAAAGACCCAGTGCAGCCAAAAAAATATTACTGTTCCATGTTGGGACTTCTTTCCTCACTCTATTCCCTTAACTTTGGATATATGATCTTGTCCTCCTACTTAAAAAGGGCCCTGAGATGGCTCTCCTTCAGAAGACAGTTGCAAAATTGCTGTTTCTGGGAACCTAGGTTTCAGGAGGGCTCCTGCCATTCCCCAGTGAGAGGGGCTCAAACCTCAACTCTTTGTACAAACAAATGTGCTTTATGCTGAACCCCTCCTTTCTTCTTTAGGAGTCCAGGTACATCCAGGCAGAGGCCTATGACTGTGACCAGCCCCTATAACACCCTGGGCCCTGAGTCGCCAGTGAGCTTCTCTAGTGGCCAGCATATCACGTACCATGTTGCAATTTGTTGCTGGGTGAATGGAGAGTGTCCCCTGAGATTCTTCAGGGAGAGGACTCTGGAAGGAGGCACCTGGTTTCCTCTGACTCTGCCCCAGCAGGCTTTTCCTTTTGATTTTCATTAACATCCTTTCCCTTGAATCCTGGTCATAAGTACAATTCTGTGTGCTGAATTCTTTGAGTTCTAGTAAATAACTGAATTCAGGGCCACGGCTGCTCTTGGGGATCCTCAACACGGCTCCCAAATCTGTATAAGCTTTATACCCCTCAAACCTGAATCCACCCAGGTGTGTATGCTGTGACTAGAACACAAAGGCCAGAGAACCAAGGGGTTCTCATTCCTGAGGTGCCCAGACCTTAAACCGAGATAGTACTAGGGGTGGGGGCGGGGGAGGACACTTCCATGAGGGGCACAGTGAGGCATGCAGTATGAAAAGAACAGCCACCCCCCAGTCACTTTGGGCTTCTTAGGCCCAGAACCAACATTATTCTGATTATCCTGAGCTGCTAGGGCCAACCATGCAACAGGCGGGGCACCCAGGGGCTTCCACCTGTGTCAATGGACTACAGCAATCTTGACCTAGTAAGAACAGAAACACGAAGTGTCCACAGTGCTGAGAATAAGGCCTGTGTGACTCCACCGGTAACCTGCTCAGTCCAGCTGAAGAGCCGAGGGTGAGGGCACTGAGCCAAACAGAGGATGACGGCCATCACGGCCATGGCCCAGGCGCAGACAAGGCCTCGTGCGGCAGTATTCCAGACCACCTTGGAGGGGTCACTGGGCCTGGGACTTAGGCCCAAGCCCACCACAGCACGTCTGTTCCACTTGCTCTTCCCACAGCTTGACACTGAACTGCTCCTGTGGGTGGGGAGGGGGGACCATGTCATCTCCCCTTGAGCCTGGCAGACCTTGGTGACTGCCTTGACCCACAGTCTGGCAAGAGTGACACTACCTGACTTCTGGAGGTTAGGTCTTAGAACGCCACAAACACCCACTTTGTCTTGGGAGGCCACCTTGGTGCCGTGCTTTGCGGAAGCCCAGGCTGGAGAGGCCACATGAAGATGTGCTCTCTCTCAGAGCCTCAGTTGAGCCCTGGCCAACAGCCACCACCTGCCACCAAAGACGTGAAGGAGGAAGGCTTCACGACAATGCCAGTCATTGCCGGTCACCAATGACCACAGACAGGAAAGCCCCGAGTGCACACCGCCCTCAGCCCCAGTGAATGTCGCCTCCCTGTGGTCAGTGTCACAGCCCTGCTGATTTATCCTTCCCCGTTCAAACCTGAAGCATGGGATCTGGTTTCTAAGCGCTGCAGAGGGGCTGAATAATGCCCTAAGTTGTGTCTGACTCTTACAACCCCATGGGCTATAGCCCACCAGTCTCCTCTGTCCATAAGATTCTCCAAGCAAGAAGACTGGAGTGGGTTGCCATTTCCTTCTCCAGGGGATCTTCCCAACCCAGGTCTCCTCCACTGAAGGTAGATGCTTTACCAGCCGAGCCACCAGAGAAGCCCGAATAATGCAAATGAGGAGGGTAATGAGCTCCCTGATGGTGACCTTGACCACCAAACAAAAGGTATCTGGAAACAGGAGGCAGCTGTGGAGGAAAACATCTCATCCCTCCTCCTGTGAGCCCCTCTGCTGTTCCAGGGCATTTGACTGACATCAGGCCACGAAATGCAAGAGGAATGGCAGTAACCCTCTGAAGGGGGAAGGATTATGTAAAAAACTTTTAACATTTATTCCAGGTGGGAAAGGAGGGAGAATCTAACTCCCACACAGCCTTCACTCAGAAAGTCACTGCACTGGGGTTCTATCCCCCAGACCCCAGGACACACATCCACTGCCCACAATGGGGTGGTTGCTGGGTACATTCTACTTATTACTTGATACTCGTATCAACCAAAAAACTATGAGTTCCACAGGATTACTTGGACAGATTTTATAAAGTATTTTTGAGTTAAATGCAAAACTGTATGAAACACTCCCATTTTAAAAAATAAGAGTTCCAAAGGCCACTATATGGCTGTACATGTACAACTGCATATACATGTGTCTGTGTGTGACTTGGATGTAATTATGAGTGTGAAGAAAAACGGAGCCATTTTTTAAGCTATAGTAGATAGGGGGATGAGTGCAGAGAAACAAGGCAACATGGAAAACTGAAACTAAAAAATTTGACCATGTGTACGTACAACATAAATGTGTCTGCTTTTTAAACGGACAAATGTAAAAACTAAACTGTTTAAAGAAAAAAAAAACAGCGAACAGAGTGTATCTCAGCTTGGGAGAAGGCCTGCATTTATGACCGCGGAAGAACTTAAGACCAGCAGTGGCGGCTATCGCCCGCAAACCTCGAGGGAGATACCAAGCGTCAAGCAGAAGTAAAGGCGCGCCAGCGGCGCGGGAAGCGCGGGGCTCAGTGGAGAGGCAGAGGGAGAGGCGGCGGCGCGGGGCGGGCAGGCCCGGATGGTAGAGGTAGCCGCCCCCATGACCAACCCGGGAAGAAACGACACGGCGACTCCACGTCCGGCATGCCTCCAGCCCTGCAGGCGCGACTGCGTACCCCAAAAGGCGGCAAGGGTCCCTCACCCGGCCCACAGCCGCAGTTCCGCAAGGACCGGAAATGAGATGTGGCGTCCTCGGGAACTCTGGGAGAATCGCAGGGGTCCGGAACCGGAAGTTGGAGTCGGTGCCCCGGAAACTACGGTTTCCGTAGTCCTGGGGAATCGGAAGTGGGGAGTCAATTCTACCGGGAAGTGTAGTTCTGTCGGGCGCTCAAGCCTGGCTGGCGCCCAGGCGGCATGGCTGGGCTGGAGCTCCTATCGGACCAGGGCTACCGAGTGGACGGGCGGCGCGCTGGGGAGCTGCGCAAGATCCAGGCGCGGATGGGTGTATTCGCGCAGGCCGACGGTTCGGCCTACATCGAACAGGGCAATACCAAGGCGCTGGCGGTGGTCTACGGGCCTCACGAGGCGAGTGGGCGCGCGCGAGCCGGGCTTCCTCTGGGGGCGGCAACTGCGGCTGTGAGGGGCTACCCGGCTGAGTAGAGGCCTCGGGGGTGAGGCTGGCGCGCGCCGCCTTGTGGGGCCGCGGCCAAAGTCCTAACAGTGTCTTGCACGACGGTCCCTGCCTTTCTCCAGCGCTCGCCACACCGCTTTGTTACTCCTAAAACCGCCAGGGCCGCTCTCACTCGCTCCCTCACCTCTCAGCTCCACTCCGACGTCACCTCCGGGTGACACCTCACCCCATCCCACCCCAGACCACCTTACCTACCCTTTACAAGTCAAGTTCCCTCCTTTACATCCACATACTTACCTGGTTTCCCGCACCCGCCTCCTCAGACATCAGTTTAACTTATTTCTCATTGTTTGTCTCCTCACTGGAACATAAACTCCGTGAAGACAGAGAGTGTTAATAAAACCGCTTGGGTTTATCACCACTCCAGCAATGGAGACTTAAGGCCAGAGAGGTAGAAGTAAGCATGGCACTCTTGCAGAGCAGAAAGGCTGGTGATGGGGAAGAGGGGTGGTAATTCCAAATGAGACTGAGGGATTTCTAGGGAAGCAGGAACCCAGGACCTTTGTAAACAGGGAAAAGATTCAGGATTTTTATCTCACGCGTGATGGGAACTCTTTATAAGGTAAGCAGTATATGTATTGTGCAGAGGAGGTAGAATCAGACTTGATATATGTAAACAGATTCTCATACAACGGAAGCATGGGTCAAGAGAGGACGAGTCAAGAGGGGAAACAGGGAGGCCTGTCAGGAGAGAGAGATCCAGGGACGATGGTGGCTTAGCGCCTGGCCCAGTGGCCCTCCCTCGGGCTGTTGTTTTGCAGGTAAAGTGGTTGCTTGTTGGGATGTTGGAGGTAGAGGGAGGAAGGGCCTGGCTCATGTGTTCTCCTCCACCCTACCCCAGATCCGAGGCTCCCGGGCACGAGCCCTGCCTGACCGGGCCCTGGTGAACTGTCAGTACAGTTCTGCAACCTTCAGCACAGGGGAGCGCAAGCGGCGGCCACACGGGGACCGCAAGTCCTGTGAGATGGGTCTGCACCTGCGTCAGACCTTCGAGGCAGCCATCCTTACACAGCTCCACCCACGCTCCCAGATTGACATCTACGTGCAGGTGAGCAGGCAGCAGCCCTCAGCCTGTGGAGGGGAGAGAGAAAGGAGGGGTTGGGGTTCAGCAGCTTGAAAGACTCATGCCACTGGGCGGTTCCTGCAGGTGCTGCAGGCAGACGGCGGGACCTACGCAGCTTGTGTGAACGCAGCCACGCTGGCAGTGTTGGACGCGGGGATACCCATGCGGGACTTTGTGTGTGCCTGCTCAGCTGGCTTTGTGGATGGAACAGCTTTGGCAGACCTCAGCCATGTGGAGGAAGCAGCTGGGGGCCCCCAGCTGGCCCTGGCCTTGCTACCAGCCTCAGGCCAGATTGCACTGCTTGAGATGGATGCGAGACTGCATGAGGACCACCTGGAGCAAGTGCTAGAGGCCGCTGCCCGGGCTTCCCGGGATGTACATACCGTACTGGACCGTGTGGTCCGGCAGCATGTACAAGAGGCCTCTGTCTTGCTGGGGGACTGAGCACAGGGCCACCCAAGCCCAGAATAAAACCTAAGCACCTTCCACTGTACTTTTCTCTCTTCCCCACCGCACTTCCTTGCCCTTGGATCCTGGCCTGGTGCTGGCTCTAGCAATGACTAAGGGTCCGCCCCCCAGACGTGCACTACACACCCCTTGCAGCCTCAGTGCTGCTCACCCTGCTCATCAGGGTGCTTCAGGTGAGCACCCTGAAGAAGGCGGATGTCCCTGGATGAAGTGAGCAGCCTGGGCCAAGAAGGGATTGCTGGGCAGTGAGACACAGCATGGTATAACGAGCCATGCCCCACGACCATGGAGTCTGTCATTCTCATCCCAACACATCCAGAGTCCTGAGCACAAGTCCTGAGGGGTTGGCTTTGGGTATTCACTATGGTCATGTGGGGGCCGTGTCCCACATCCTCTGGATTGTGGCTTGGACTGAAGGGTCTCTTGCCCCCTAGAAGCGTTTTGGGCCTGTCCTGCTACTTCCCTTGGGCTCCAAAAGTACAACAGACACATAATGTCACCTGGAGTCTTCTCAGTTCTGACCCTAAGACAGACACTGCCTGCTGCCCCACCACTGCACCTTCCTCTTTCAGGCTCCCCCTTCTTCCACCTCAGACTTGACTGAGCCCTCACCACCAGGCCCTGCAGCCTGAACCAAGGGGCTGCTCCTTCTCTAATATCCCAGGCACCTCCTGGCCCAGACAGGGGGGCTTCCCACTTTGTACTCAACACACCCCAGCTCCTTTGAAACCCTTTGGCCAGTAGTCTCATGCACCTTCTTCCCTGTGGTCATCCGACCCCAATGATCTTGGTTCTGGACACATGCTTGATTCCACTCGGCTGGTTTTGGTTATTGACATCCATAGGAATGGACCCGCCAACCCCTTGGCCTCTCTGCGGAAGCCCCCTCACATCCTACCACGGCTGTTAGACTGGTCAGTGCCAGTGGGAGCACCTTCAGAGATCTGGCGTCTATGTTCTTATCGCCGCTTCCGCTTTTACTCCCAGCTGCCCTATTCATCACTCTTCTCTGAGTCCAGTTGGAGCCGAGCTTTCTCGGGCGGCCGGTAGTCTTCATTGCCTCCGGTGCGGCACACTGCGGGCAGCCTACCTGGGGTCCGCTCTCTCTGGACGGGCTACGGGCTGGGGAAGCCGGAACCGGCTTCGCTCCCTCCACAGCGGTTCTGCTCTGGGCATGCGCAGCGGCGCGAGGGCCGTCGGGACCGGAAGTACGGGCGGGCGCGGAGCCCGGGTCTGACAGGAGCGGCGCGCGGGGTCGGCTGCCGTAACTGGCAGTGGGAGCGCCGTCCCGGAGCCGCCCGGCCCTGCCATGGGCCTCCTGTCGGACCCGGTGCGCCGGCGCGCCCTCGCCCGTCTCGTGCTGCGCCTCAACGCGCCGCTCTGGTGAGGGCGGGGCCCCGGGGGCAGAGGCCCCTCAGACCGCTCGCGCCCGTCCCCTCCCGCCCACTGGGGTCAGTCGGGGCCTCAGGCTTGGGGCTCAGCTCTCCCGTCGGGCGTCCCGGGACTCGGTCCAGGTCCCGCAGATATGCCCTCTCCACTCCCAGTGCAGAGACAGAGGCAGGGCCTCTAACGCTCCGGTGGTCCCTCTGTCTCTCTCCCCGCAGCGTGCTGAGCTATGTGGCGGGCATCGCTTGGTTCCTGGCGCTGGCTTTCCCGCCGCTGACCCAGCGCACTTACATGTCGGAGAACGCCATGGGCTCCACCATGGTGGAGGAGCAGTTTGCGGCCGGAGACCGTGCCCGGAGCCTTGCCCGGGACTTCACTGCCCACCGCAGGAAGTTGGGGTGAGCGGCCGAGCTATGGTTATCAGAGAAGCAATGTCAGTCAAGGCCAGTGAACTCTGCTCAGAAGCTCTCTTTGTGTCTCCAGGGCTCTGCCAGTGGCCTGGCTGGAGCGGACGATGCGGTCAGTGGGGCTGGAGGTCTACACGCAGAGTTTCTCCCGGAAACTGCCCTTTCCAGATGAGACACACGAGCGCTATGTATTGTGGGGGAGGGGTGTGCTTGCAACCATGAAGCACCTTGAGGGGGCGGGGGGATGTCCTGGGGCCAGAGCAGTCACTGGTGGGTATTTCTAGGACTAGAAGGGGAGGCTCTCAGCCGCCTCGAGTGCGGTCGTGCTGAGGCTCCCCCCCAAATACTGCTTGCAGATGGTGTCGGGCATCAACGTGTACGGCATCCTCCGGGCACCTCGCGCTGCCAGCACGGAGTCCCTGGTGCTCACCGTGCCCTGTGGCCCTGACTCAACCAACAGCCAGGCTGTCGGGTTGATGCTGGCTCTTGCTGCCCACTTCCGGGGTGAGGCTCAGGAGCTCCTACTGGCAAGAGAGGGTTTGGCCACCCTCTCGGACCCTGCTGACCTGCTTCTGGTCTCTAGGGCAGATTTACTGGGCCAAAGACATCATCTTCCTGGTGACAGAACACGACCTGCTGGGCACTGAGGCTTGGCTTGAAGCCTACCACGACGTCAATGTCACTGGTGGGTGCTCTTGCCTGGCCCTGGCCCCTCCCAGGGCCACTGTCCTCACTGGTCACTTGTTGGCAACTCACTCACCTGCTTCCACAGGTATGCAGTCATCGCCCCTGCAGGGCCGGGCTGGGGCCATCCAGGCAGCTGTGGCCCTGGAGCTGAGCAGCGATGTGGTCACTAGCCTTGACGTGGCTGTGGAGGGGCTCAATGGACAGCTGCCCAACCTGGACCTGCTCAACCTCTTCCAGACCTTCTGCCAGAAAGGGGGGCTCTTGTGCACGCTGCAAGGCAAGGTAGGGCCACCTGCCTGGGTAGCATGGGACCTGTGTGTCGGGCCTATCTGACTTTGTCCCCAAATCTTCTAAGCTGCAACCCCAGGACTGGACCTCAATAGATGGACCACTTCAGAGTGTACAAACGCTGTTGCTCATGGTTCTGCAGCAGGCCTCCGGCCGCCCCCACGGTGCGCATGGCCTCTTCCTGCGCTACCGCGTGGAGGCCTTAACCCTCCGTGGCATCAATAGCTTCCGTCAGTATAAGTATGATCTGGTGGCGGTGGGCAAGTAAGTGGCTTCTGATCTCCCCTTTGCATGCTTGGGGCAGGGTGGTGAGTGGGTGCCTGGGGGTCTGGCTGTCTGTGACCCTGGCCCACACCCGACAGGGCTCTGGAGGGCATGTTCCGCAAGCTCAACCATCTTCTGGAGCGCCTGCACCAGTCCTTCTTCTTCTACCTGCTCCCTGCGCTCTCCCGCTTTGTCTCCATCGGCCTCTACATGCCGGCCGCCGGTTTTTTGCTCCTGGTCCTCGGTCTCAAGATATCCTCTGCCTCCACTGTCTGTTTGTGGCTGGCTTCAGGTCCCCCCACTCTAGGCTGGGGAGAGGTCTCCATCCTTGGGGCGGGGGAGTAGGAGTGAGCCCTGGGTCCCCCACTGGGCAGAGCCCATCACACCTCTCATCAGGGTCCTTGACTTATCCACGCTCTGGAACTGTGGATGCAGCTGCATGAGGCTGGAGTGGGTCCTGAGGAGGCTGGGAAGACCCCTGGGTCCAGTCCCCCCCACCCTCCAACACAGGTGATGGTTCCCCCTCCTGCTATTGGGGTGAGCTTTTAGGGTCCCAGGTGGTAATTACTGCTGCTGCTCAGTGTCAGCTGCAGAGGAATGGGGAGAGTCCTTGGGACTCCTTGGTCCTAGGATCCATCTCCAAGTACCCGTGTGCCCTGCAGGGTGTGGCGCTGGCCTCTCTTGTGGCACCCTTGCTGGTCTCCCAGGCCATGGGCCTGGCACTCTACGTCCTACCAGTGCTGGGTCAACACGTGGCCACCCAGCACTTCCCCGTGGCTGAGGCCGAGGCCGTAGTGCTGACGCTGCTGGCCATCTATGCAGCTGGCCTGGCGCTGCCACACAACACCCACCGGTGAGGAGCTGGGCTGGGTGGTTGTGGGCAGGTGCACCCTGGATGTGCAGGCGGCTGCCTCTGAGCCCCTTGCCTTGCAGGGTGGTGAGCACACAGGCCCCAGACAGGGGCTGGATGGCGCTGAAACTGGTGGCCCTCATCTACCTGGCACTACAGCTGGCCTGCATCACCCTCACCAACTTCTCTCTGGGCTTTCTACTGGCCGCCAGCATGGTGCCTGCTGCTGCCGTCACCAAGCCCTCTGGGCCCCGGTACGTGCTGCTCAGCCCCCGCTGCAGAGCCTGCACCCCTCCCCAAGGGTTCCACCTCACACATTCCTCCTCCCAACCTGGTGCCTCTGCCCCCCACCCAGGCCGCTCTACACTGCCCTGCTGGTGCTGACGAGCCCAGCAGCTACACTCCTGGGCAGCTTGTTCCTGTGGCGGGAGCTGCAGGAAGCACCGCTCTCCCTGGCCGAGGGCTGGCAGCTCTTCCTGGCCGCACTGGCCCAGGGCGTGCTGGAGCATCACACCTACGGCTCCCTGCTCTTCCCGCTGCTGGCTCTAGGCCTCTACCCCTGCTGGCTGCTCTTCTGGAACGTGCTCTTCTGGAAGTGACGGAGGCAGCTAGGAGTTCCCCACGTTCTCTTCTTCCTAGGAAATAAACAGTTCTGTTTCAGATGTCCTTTGGGCTCCTGGCCCACTGTTTGCTGTGTGTGTGGGGCCACAGGCCCTGTTGCGAGAAACTGCCTGCAGGGCCTGGCACCTTGCTCAGCTGCTTCTGGTCCACTTACCATGTGGCAGGAGTGAGGGCCCCAGTGCCAGCCTTGGGAGGAGACCCTGGGTAGACACTCAGACCTGACTGCAGCCCCAAGTGGACTCCCAACGTCGGGGGTCTCTGTGCATCATGGTCCAGTGCTGAGCAGGAGGAAGCATGGCAGGCAGTGCTTGGGGGCCTGATGGGAGCTGAGGTGCCCAGAGACCCCCACAGCGCCATCTCCGGTGCTGGAACTAAGGGGACACGGGAGGCCTCAGGTATGGGGAATGTCGGCCAGAACTTTGATGTGGGCTTGGGGTACAGCAGGAGGAGCCCCTCTCCCGTCCTCCTGGGAGTGCCCACGAGAGATGGGACAGAGATGGAGCCACTGAGCCCACCCAGCTCCACCCAGAGCAACAGCCCAGGACAGGGGCGACCTGAGTACTGAGGGGCAGGGCACTGACGCGGGGCTGCACAGAGGCCTCAGGCTGGGCCAAGCCTCCTGAGAGGGACTGGGATGTCCAGTGCCTGTTGGGGAGGGGAGGAAAGCAAAGTGGGCTGTCTGGTGATGCCAGGGCCGCATGAGGCTGAGAGTCAAGGTGCCCTGCTAGGGCGGCGAGCCCAGCACAGTCCTGCGAGCCTCAGTGCTGAAAGGAGCTCACCAGCTCCAGATGCCCTCCCGCAGCACCACATCCTGAAGTGGGGTGATCTGGGACCATCCCAAGGAGGAAGCTCCAGGCCCCAGACCCCCCACCCAGGCCTGCCTCTGTGTTGGGGCTCCTCTTGTGTGAGACTTCCCTCAACACCTACGGGTCCCTAACTCCACCGTGGGAGAGGGCCAGCACCTGGAGGGCTTTACTCTGGGACTTCTCAGCATTGAAGGGTATGGGCACCCTGGGTCCAGATTGTTGGGGATGGGCTGGAGCAAGGGTGCTGGAGACCACTGTGACTGCAGCCTGCCCTTGGCCTGTATGTCTTCTAGTCACTTTCCCTTTTGAAAAAACTCCAGATCCTGAGGCTGGGCAAAACTTGCAGCCCACCCCCAACCCCCGCACCCCCAGAAATGCCTCCAGGCTAGCCTCTCTCGGGACTCCCCTGGTCAGTCAGGCACCACTGGTCTGCGGGCTCCTGTCTTACAAGGCAGAAGAGGTCTCGGCTCTGCTGTGGTCTCCCTGTTGACTGCAGACCAGCATCTAATACAAAACCCCTTCCAGGCATTCTACCTGGGCTTCGGCCTTGATCAGCCATTTTAAACTAGACTTCAGCAGTCACTTAAAACACAAATTGTGGAAATATATTACCTCATGAAACCACTGTTAGCTGTTTGAGCTTAGCTTTGCAGAACTGGATTTTGGCACTGATTTTCATTAAAGTCACTTGTGCTGTACATTTTATAAAGAAAGAAAATGTCAGGCTCTCAAGATGAGATGTACAAAGGCTGAGCATGAGTTCCTACAGGGTTTACTCTGAAGGTATCCCTCTCCCTCAGTTACGGAACCCTCATTTTGGCATGAGCACAGGCCACCCTGTGTAAAGATGTTCCTAGGCTACGTGCAGCTAGGTGAGGTCATGTGACTACAGAGGCCTCTAGATCTGAGCAGAAGCTTCAAGGGTGAGTCCAGTTCAGTTCAGTCGCTCAATCATGTCTGACTCTTTGGGACCCCATGGACTGCAGCACACCAGGCCTCCCTGTCCATCACCAACTCTCTGAGTTTACTCAAACTCATGTACATTGAGTTGGTGATGCCATGCAACCATTTCATCCTCTCTCATGCCCTTCTCCACATGCCTTCAATCATTCCCAGCTGCAGGGTCTTTTCAAATGAGTCAGTTCTTCGCATCAGGTGGCCAAAGTATTGGAGTTTCAGCTTCAGCATCAGTCCTTCCAATGACTATTCAGGACTGATTTCCTTTATGATGGACTGATTGGATCTCCTTGCAGTCCAAGGGACTCTCAGGAGTCACCACAGTTCAAAAGCATCAGTTCTTCAGTGCTCAGCTTTCTTTATAATCCAACTCTCACATCCATACAAGACTACTGGAAAAACCATAGCTTTGATTAGATGGACCCTTGTTGACAAAGTAATGTCTGCTTTTTAATATGCTGTCCAGGTTGGTCATAACTTTTCTTCCAAGGAGTAAGCGTCTTTTAATTTCATAGCTGCAGTCACCATCTGCAGTGATTTTGGAGCCCCCCAAAATAAAGTCTGACACTGTTTCCATTATTTCCCCATCTATTTGCCATGAAGTGATGCCATGATCTTTTCTGAATGTTGAGTTTTAAGCCAACTTTTCCACTCCCTTCTTTCAGTTTCATCAAGGGGCTCTTTAGTTCTTCTTCACTTTCTGCCATACGGGTGGTGTCATCTGCATATCCAAGGTTATTGATATTTCTCCTGGCAAGCTTGATTCCAGCTTGTACTTCTCCCAGCCCGGAATTTCGCATGATGTACTCTGCATATAAGTTAAATAAGCAGGGTGACAATACACAGCCTTGACGTACTCCTTTTCCTATTTGGAACCAGTCTGTTGTTCCATGTCCAGTTCTAACTGTTGCTTCCTGACCTGCATATAGATTTCTCAAGAGGCAGGTCATGTGGTCTGGTATTCCCATCTCTTGAAGAATTTTCCAGAGTTTGCTGGAAGTTCACAGTTCACATACTGTTGAAGCCTGGCTTGGATAATTTTGGGCATTACTTTGCTAGCGTGTGAGATGAGTACAATTGTGCGGTAGTTTGAGCATTCTTTGGCATTGCCTTTCTTTGGGCTTGGAATGAGAACTGACCTTTTCCAGTCCTGTGGCCACTGCTGAGTTTTCGAAATTTGCTGGCATATTGAATGCAGCACTTTCACAGCATCATTTCTTAGGATTTGAAATAGCTCAACTGGAATTCCATCACCTCCACTAGCTTTGTTTGTGATGGTGCTTCCTAAGGCCCATTTGACTTCACATTCCAGGATGTCCGGCTCTAGGCTGGTGATCACAGCATCGTGATTATCTGGGTCATGAAGATCTTTTTTGTACAGTTCTGTGTATTCTTGCCACCTCTTCTTAATATCTTCTGCTTCTGTTAGGTCCCTACCATTTCTGTTCTTATTGTGCCCATCCCTAGGGTGAATCCATGCAGACATCAAACAGCTGCTTCTTTCCCATTCTCGGGGATGTGGAATGAAGCACGTCAGAGATGTAAGCTTCAGCCCACCCTGTGGGTTGGAGGAGACAAAAGGGTGCCTCCCAGGACCTCCAAGACCCTGGGCTGCTAAACTAGGCTTCATTTACAAGAAAGAGAAACAAATCTCTATCATGTTTGGGTCATTATTTGGAGTTTTCTGACACTTTAGTCCAGTTCCTACAAGGGGGACTGTTGCTGAGCCACCCAGGAATTCTCAGGCAGTTGCCAGCTGGAAGTGTCTAGAAGTGTGTATGCATCTACAACCGTGCGGATCTGTTGTGTTGATCACCAATCTTAGTAATAAGTACTCGATATTCCTTTGCAGCTTGCCTCCCACACCCCAGAACAGGAGCTCTGTGGGGCAGGGCCTCTGTCTTACTTTCTGCCTCTTTTCCAGCAGAGCCAAGGACTGGGAAGGTAGAATATACATCTGTGTTTGTTGAATGAAAGAAGAAAAGAATCAGAGGGAGCCCTTCTGGAGGTCCAGGAGGAAACTGGGGTCAGGCCCGTCACCATCCTCTGGGCTCATGGCTGGGGATACGGGGTGAGGACTGTGAGGTCGAGGGTGCAGGACCCGCCTCAGGACACACAGCAGCTTCCCCACAGCCAGGCCTTCTGCAGACGCTCTGCAGTTGGCTGGCTGTCCCAGGTTAGCTCTGTGCTCTTCTCAGACCCTTTGCCAAGTCACCCCATTCCACCTGGGGCTTCAAGGTGGGGGCTCTGGGCTGCCTTAGGGTTCTTTCCAGGTTCCAGCTGCCTTCATGCCCACACTCAAGTCCTGCCCCCTGTCTAGGTCCCTCTTCTGAGGCCACATCGGTCACCTGTGCCTCCTGGATGTGCCACGGTCCCCTTTAAGTCATCTCTTCCCAACCTGAATACCTATTCTGCATGCACCTCCTCCCTGTGCCCTCACCCAATTCTGGACCTGGGGTCCACTTTGCCTCTCTTCCAGGGATGCCCCTTGCATCCAGGATAAAATTAAGCCTCCTCACCTTGCTCTCCAAGACCTGCACGACCAACTCCTGCCTTCAGAACATTTTTATTGTGCACAAAAGTAACACTGTACACCCACTCCCCTTTCACCCTTACTCTATTTTCTGTCTCTGGGTTTCCGGAAACTGGACTTTGATAAGAATGAATAGGATCCCTTATCTGCAGGGCATCCATTCCAGGACACCCAGTGGATGCTTGAAACTCTGGATAGCACTGAGTCTGACTTTCTGTTCCTGTCTTCCACCCACAAATTTAATGCCTTTTCCATCGTAACCAAGCACTTAAGGTTAGAGTTAACAGGCTTCCATATTTGTGGCTTGTGGGCTCTAAAGCACTGGCTCAGTAATTGTGGTGCATGGGCTTAGATGCCCCAAAGCATGTGGGATCTCTCCAGACCAGAGATAGAACTCGTGTTCCTTGCACTGGCAGGTGAATTCTTATCCATTGTACCACTGGGGAAGTCTAATAACAGTAATTTAGAATTCTAAATTTCCCTCTTAGCATCTCTCTTGATGGTGCTAAGTTTTGATATGTTGTGTTTTCATTTTCATTCGTCTCAAAGTATTTTCTAATTTTTTCTGTGATTTCTTCTTTGGATTTTTTTTTAAGAGTATGTTATTTAATTTTCACATAATTGTGAATTTCCCTACTCTCCTTCTGTTATTGATTTTTAATTTCATTCTGTTGTGGTCAGAGAACATACTTTATAATTTTACTACTCTTAAATTTATTGAAAATATTGATCTATCCTAAAGAACATTCCATGTGCACTTGGGAAGAATATGTACTCTCCTGTTGTTGGGTGGGGTGTTACACGGATGTCTTTAGGTCTGGTTGGCTTGCTGTGTTGCTCAAGTCTTTCTTTTCTTTGCTGATGGTCTGTCTATTTGTTCTATCCATTACTGGGAGTGGGGTACTGATGTCTCCCAACTGTTATGTTAAATGTTATTTTTCTCTCTTCAATTCTGTACAGTTTTGCTTCGTGTATTTTGGGGCTCTGCTAGTCTAATATATCTTTATAACTGTCATCTTGATGAACTGATTTTTTTTCCATTATAAAATGTCCTTCTTTAACGCTAGTATCAACGTCTGTCTTAAAGTTTATATTGTCTGATATGAGTATAGCCCCTCTAACTCTTTCGGTTACTTTTGGTTACTGTTGGTGTGGTGTATATTTTTCCAAATTTTTACTATTTGTGTCTTTGAATATAAAACATGTTTCTTATAGGCATTGTATAGTTGGATCATGACTTTAAAAAAATCCATTATTCTAAGCTCTGCCCTTTAATTGGTGACTTTAATCTATTTACATTTAATGTAATTAATGATATAGTACAATTATATCTGCTGTCTTGATATTTGGGCTTCCCTCATAGCTCAGTCAGTAAAGAATCTGCCTGCAGTGCAGGAGACCTGGGTTCGATTTCTGGGTGGGAAGATCCCCTGGAGAAGGAAATGGCAACCCACTCCAGTATTCTTGCCTGGAGAATCCCATGGACAGAGGAGACTGGCGGGCTGCAGTCCCTGGTGTTGCAAGAGTCAAACATGACTTAGCGACTAAACCACCACAGCCCATCAGGCTCCTCCGTCCATGGGATTTGCCAGGCAAGAGTACTGGAGTGGGGTGTCATTGCCTTCTCCGCAGGAGTTTTTAAATCAGATAGAAAAAAAGTTACAAAAAGCATTTGTACTTGTCTATGTAGTTGCCTGTGCTGGTGCTTTTATTTGCTCATGTGGATTTGAGTTATCGTCCAGTGTTCTTTCATTTCAGCCTAAGGACTCCATTTGGTATTTCTTGGAGGGCAGGGTGTTTGTGAGAAACTCTCAGTTTATCTGGAAACGTCTTAATTGCCTCCTTTTTTTTTTTTTTTTGAGAGATGGTTTTGCCAGATATAGAATTCTTGGTTGGCAGATTTACCTGGTTTATTCTTTCAGCATTTGAACCAAGTCATACCACCACCTTCTGGCCTCCATGGTTTCTGGTATGAGATTTTCTGTTAATTTTATTGAGGACTACTTGTATGCGATGAGTCACTTCTCTCTTGCTGTTTTTTTTCGAGGTTTTTTTTTTTTTCTTTCTTTTTAAAAATGTATGATGTGTACAGGTGTACTTCATCCTACTTGGGGTTCTTTAACTTCCTGTATGTGTAGAATACATACATGTTTGTTTGTTTGTTTCAGTCAAGTTTGGAAAGTTTTCAGTTACAATTTCTTTAAATTTTGTTTTTGTCCCTCACTTTCTTTCTCCTTTGCTCCTGAGAATTTTGTATAGATTGGTATGCTTAGTGATGTCCCACAGGTCACTGAGGCTATGTTAATTTTTACCCCTTTTTTTTGGTCTGTTTTACAGATCAGACGATCTCAATTGACATAACTTCAAGTTTGCTAATTCTTTCATCTACTTACTCAAACCTGCAGTAGAGCCCTTCAGTAAAATGTTTCATTTCCATTGTTGTACATTTCAACTCCATAATTTCCATTTGGATTCTCTTTGTAATTTCTTTTTATTGACATTCTCTATTTCATGAGACATTATTATACTTTCCTCTAGTTTTTTAGATATTATGGCTCATTGAACATACTTTTTGATTCAATTTTTATTAGAATTTTTTAACTTTTAGTGGGGTATAGTTTATTTACAATGTTGTGTGTTAGTTTCTGCTAGACAGCAAAGTGAAACAGTTACACATACACATACATCCTCTCTTTTAGATTCTTTTCCCATGTGACTCATTACAGAGTACTGAGTAGAGCTACCTGCGCTATACAGAAAGTCCTCATTAGTTATCTCTTTTATATGTAGTAGTATGTATATATCATATTTAGCCCCCCTTTCTTTAAATATATTTAGCTAAATTTCCCCAGGAGTAGTTCCTATTGATTGGTTCTTTTTCTTCCCATTTATAGGCCAGACCCTCTCCTTTCTTTAGATGTCACATAATTTTTTGTTGAAAACTAGGCATTTTAAATGATTTGTTGTTGTGGTTGTTCAGTCACTCAGTCACGTCCAACTCTTTGAGATCCCATGGACTGCAGCATGCCAGGCTTCCCTGTCTTTCACTTCTCCTGGAGTTTGCTCAAACTCATATCCACTGAGTTGGTGATGCCATACAACCATCTCATCCTATGTCGCCCCCTTCTCCTCCTGCCCTCAATCTTTCCAAGCATCAGGGTCTTTTCCAGTGAGTTGGCTGTTTGCATCAGATGGCCAGAGTACTGGGGCTTCAGCTTCAGCATCAGTCCTTCCAATGAATATTCAGGGTTGATTTCCTTTAGGACTGACTGGATTTAATGATACAAAGTGGAAATTCTGGACATTAGATTCCAAGTTTTGTTACTGTTGCTCCTGTGGTAGTTGCATTTGTATAGTGACATTTCTCAACTAATTCTATCAAGTAAGTCTACTATTTGTCATAGGTAGCCAGCAAAGTCTCTACCTGGTTAGCTCAGTGGTCAGATAAATGACTGGACAGAAATTTCCTTAAGTGTCTGGGACCAATAATTGTTCAGTTGCTCAGTCATGTCTGACTCTTTTTGACCCCATGGACTGCAGCATACCAGGCTTCCCTGTCCTTCACAGTCTCTTAGAGTTTGCTCAAACTCATGTCCATTGAATTCGTGATGCCATCCAACCACTTTATCCTCTGTTGTCCCCTTCTCCTCCTGCCTTCAATCTTTCGAAGCATCAGGGTCTTTGCCAATTAGTTGACTGTTCGCATCAGGCGGCCAAAGTACTGGTGCTTCAGCTTCAGCATCAGTCTTTCCAATGAATATTCAGGACTGATTTCCTTTAGGATTGACTGGTTCAATCTCCCTGCTGTCCAAAGGACTCTCAAGAGTCTTCTCCAGTACCACAGTTCGAAAGCATCGATACTTCAGAGCTCAGCCTTTTTTATGGTTCCACTCTCACATCCATACATGACTACTGGAAAAACCATAGCTTTTACTAGAGAGAACTTTGCTGGCCAACTGATGTCTCTGCTTTTCAATACACTGTCCAGGTTTGTCATAGCTTTTCTTCCAAGGAGCAAGTGTCTTTTAATTTCATAACCAATAAATCTCCATCTTTTCTAAGTGGCTCTGGCTGCATGTGGGACATGCTTCAGAATTCAGCCAGGCAGTTTACAACTCTGCTTTAGGCTTCAACTGTGCACAGAGCCTCAAGGTTAGCCAGAAGTGAGCACTTAGGGCTTTTTCTGGTCTTTCATGAGTATATACACTGTCCTACTTATGTTTGGGATTTTCTATATTCTGGAAATACGTGCTGTGCTGTACTTAGTCGCTCAGTTGTGTCCAATTCTTTGCGACCCCCATAGAATGTATAGCCCGCCAGTATCCTCTGTCCATGGGGATTCTCCAGGCAAGAATACCGGAGTGGGTTGCCATGCCCTCCTCCAGGGGATTTTCTCAACCCAGGGATGAAACCCAGGTCTCTTGCATTGCAGGCAGATTCTTCACCGTCTGAGCACCCTGTGGACATTGTATTCCCTTTTCTTCCTTTCAAGCTTTTTGGTTAGTCTATTACTTGAGCCAATTGTTCTCCATTGCTTCGGGGAAATTACAACTTTGAAATTACAACACTTGCCAGAATTGCCTTCAACAGTCTTAGGGGTTAGGCTAACAGCCCTGGACAAGCTGATTAGGCTTGGCAAGTGGGGTTTACAGGGGGCCATCAGACTGGTTAAATAATGGCAATTCTTTGCAGTGAAGGTGTTCTTCCACCGCTCCAAGTCGGGAAATATTGTTGGACGAAAGCGTGCAATAAAGCGGTGGATTCCAGGTTAGGGACGTCTAGGCGTAGGCGCGCAGCACAGCTGAGCCTGGAGAGACCAGCTGCGGGACTAGGGTAACCAGGTAGTTGGGCGTTGTCACGGCAACAGAGAGACGCAAAACCAACTTGCACAGCCGCAGGTTTCCAAGACGACTGGAGTAGCACCCCGACGCGGTGCGCGGCCCTGAAGGACAGAGCCCGCCCCCGCCCCGCCCCCTCACACGCCTCCCGGCTATCGCGAGGTTTAATATCCTCTGCCGCCGCAGAGGCCGACGGGAGCGGTGGCCGCGCTGAAGAGGGCCAAGATGGCGGCGGCGGCGGCTACGCTTCGCGGGGCGATGGTGGGCCCGCGGGGCGCGGGGCTGCCGGGAGCGCGGGCCCGAGGTCTGCTGTGTGGCGCGCGGCCCGGGCAGCTCCCACTACGGACACCCCAGGTGAGCTCTGGCCCTGAAACTGGCCGCCGCGCGGCCCCGCATCCCGCTGAAGGTCACCGCGGGGAGGCTCCCGGCGCGGGCTTGGCAGCGCGGGAGCGGCCTCTGCACCCGGGCCCCCGCCTCGGCCGGACCCCCGCCGCCTGCTGACCTTGGGCGCCTGGGAGCAGGGCTGGCCTCTACTCCTCCGAGCATCACAAGGGCCTGGTGCCGAGCGTGGGGGGCGGCGGGGCGGGATCGCCGCCGGCTCGGGACCGGGGGCTTCCCCGGGGGTCGCGCCGAGGCTCGCTCCGGCCCCGGCCTCCCAGAATGGGCCCGCGTCCTGAACTGACCCCAGCCTGACCTCGGCAGCTGCTTGTGACCTTGGCCTGTCCCCGCACCCTTACTCACTTCGGCCTGATTCCCGGCCCAGGATCCAAGAGCACGCCTCACATCTCCTCGGGGACGGAGCGGGTCGAGGGGTCCGCGGCGGGGAGGGCAGCGGCGCGCGAGGTGGCCGGTGTTGGGTGCATGAGAGTCAGATCCCCAGGTAGGGCTGGGTGGTGTTCTGAAAGGCGCTGAGCGGGACTCTTGCAGGCAGTGTCCTTGTCGTCGAAGTCTGGCCTGTCCCGGGGCCGGAAAGTGATTCTGTCAGCGCTGGGCATGCTGGCGGCAGGGGGTGCAGGGCTCGCAGTGGCTCTGCATTCTGCTGTGAGTGCTACTGACCTGGAGCTGCACCCTCCCAGCTATCCGTGGTCCCACCGTGGCCTCCTCTCCTCCCTGGACCACACCAGGTGTGTGGCTGGCTGGGGGAGTTTATGGGTGGACCGGGTGGGGTGGAATCCTTGGCGCCCGTAACCCTGTCTCTCTCTCCAGCATCCGGAGGGGTTTCCAGGTGTACAAGCAGGTGTGCTCTTCCTGCCACAGCATGGACTACGTGGCCTATCGCCACCTGGTGGGCGTGTGCTACACAGAGGATGAGGCCAAGGCGCTGGCTGAGGAGGTGGGCACCAGGCATGCAGAGGACCCAAGGATTGGGGCTCCTCCTGTGCTGGACAGCAGGTTTGTGATGGGGCTCTTGGTGGCAGGTGGAGGTTCAGGACGGCCCCAATGAAGATGGGGAGATGTTCATGCGCCCAGGGAAGCTGTCTGACTACTTCCCCAAACCGTACCCCAACCCCGAGGCTGCGCGGGCAGCCAACAATGGAGCACTGCCTCCTGACCTCAGCTACATCGTGAGAGCTAGGTAAGGGGCTGCCTGCAGGATGGTGTGGGGAGTGGGGAAGGCCCACCTCATGGCAGAGGCTGAGGACACCCCAATCTGGTCCCAGGCACGGTGGTGAGGACTACGTCTTTTCCTTGCTCACCGGCTACTGTGAGCCGCCCACTGGGGTGTCACTGCGAGAAGGCCTCTACTTCAACCCTTATTTTCCTGGCCAGGCCATTGGCATGGCTCCTCCAATCTACAATGAGGTCTTGGAGTTCGATGATGGTGAGAGGCCCCCACCCTGGGGATGGGCAAGTTGGGTCCTGTTTTCTTGTCCCAAGAGGTCTTGCACCTTCCTTGGTTTGGGGCACTGTGTATGTGTAAGAAGCATGGGTCATATTCATGCCATCCATGTACTGAGGGTGGGGGCTGGGTTCCATCCCTTTTGAAGCTTTGGGCAGGGACCCCCACAGACAGCCCTTAGACCACTTGTCCTTGACTCAGGCACCCCAGCTACCATGTCCCAGGTAGCCAAGGATGTGTGTACCTTCCTGCGCTGGGCAGCTGAACCAGAACACGACCATCGCAAACGCATGGGGCTCAAGGTGAAGGGACTGGGCTGAGGGGTACGGTGGGCCTGGGGACAGGCTGGGAGCTGAGCAGGGGTTCTTTCTGCCTCCCTCCTCTGAGCCTGTCTCATCCCCAGATGCTGCTGATGATGGGCTTGCTTCTGCCCCTGGTCTACGCCATGAAGCGGCATAAGTGGTCAGTCCTCAAGAGCCGAAAGCTGGCCTATCGGCCGCCCAAGTGACCCTACCCAGTGTCTGTTTCCTGTCCTGAGCTTCAGGGTCCTCAAGCCCGGGAGCCACACTGGGCCTGTTGAGGTCTCAGGTGGCCTTCCTGGCTAAGCCCCTCTTCCTCTGGGACAAGAGGGGGAAGGGCAGGAGCTGGGGCTTCAGTTCCAGATCATTCAGCGCCCACGGTGGAAATAAATTAAGTTTCTCAACATACTGACCTGAACTATCATGTGATAGGAGTATAGTTTTGCATGGGACTCTGGGCTTCTCAGGTAGTGGTAGTGGTAAAGGACCTACCAGATGAGGGTTCAGTCCGTGGGTCGGGGAGATCCCCTGGAGGAGGGCATGGCAACCCACTCAAGTGTTCTTGCCTGGAGAATCCCATGGACAGAGGACCCTGGCGGGCTACAGTCTATGGGGCCAGAAGAATCAGACAACTGAAGCAACTTAGCATGCGCGTGCACACACACACACACACACACACACGATGGGACTGGGATCCTTGCCCTAAGAGCTCCAGGGGGTGCCCAGTGTAGTGTGGTCAGGATTGCCCTGCACGGACTGTCGGCTGAGAGTCCAGTCAGCACTGAATATAGGGCAGGAAACAGAGAACTGGAAATAGCAACATCAATTAGAGTGGCCAGTATTTGGTCACAGGTGAAGAGGGGGGCCCTGAGCCCTGCTGCAGTAACTGAAGTCAAGTGAAACCACTTGACTTTCATCCTGAGAGCAGCAGGGAGCCCTGGTGCGTATCAACCAGGGAGAGGCTGCAGGATTGATCCTAGGACTGGGGGCAGCTGGCAGAGGCTCTCAGCCCTGCCAAGGAAGCAGAGAGGCAGGCAGAGGCCAGTGGAAGGAGCTCCTGGTCTCTTGGCTGGGTAGCTGGAGGTGCTTGCTGTAAACTTGAGAATGGTCCCCATCTCTGAGGGGATAGCCCCTCCTGGCAGTCCACAGGGTGGCTGGGTGTCGCCAGGTTTACACAGCCATGGACCTGTCAGTGGGTGGAGGGCCAGGGCGGTGCTTCTTGGCAGTGGCCTGTGGCCCTGGCCAGGGCTCTTTGCTTCAGAGCTTTTCTTGTCCCCAAGCAGGGAGTGTGAGGGGCAGCAGGGTGGGAGCAGCCTAGAGGAGAGGCAGCTGGAGCGGGGAGGGTGAGCGCTGAGAAGAGGGCAGAGTGTGTGTCTGAAGGGCCAGCCCAGGGGTCAGCAGATGGGGGGCGCCCTACCCACCCTTGGCACCTGGGTAATGGGTGCCAGGCCCCGACGCCTTGGCAGTAGCCTGGGCTCCACTGGGAAGGGCCCACCCACCCAAGACTGCCAGGGTTCCTCTCAGAGGGCTGTCTGCCTTCCATCCTCCCAGGCTGCAGGAAGGCACAGTGAAAGGGCACGTGGCTGGCTCAAAAGTGTCTTTAATGACTCCAGCGAGCATCAGCAGAGGTTCCCTGAGAGGTTCAGAAGGGGGTCCAAGGACCTTGGGCCTGGAAGGGAAGGGCCATCCTCTCTCCGCGTGACCTGGAAGGAGGGGAAAATGGGTCATTCTGCTTGTTCTGTCCCATCCCCTCCCCGCCTCTGCTCCTAGTACCTTTGGGAGCTGCTGGGTGGAGGCTGTGGGAAGGGGGTCCCAAGCACAGGGCCTCTGGGTGCTGCACATCTCACAACCGGGGCGGCCTGGGGCGTTGATGAAGGTGCACGATGGGCAGGGCCAGCCGGGCTAGGGAGGTGAGCACACAGTTGCTGCTCACCCGCTTTCAATGCCCACAGTGCCAAGGCCACCCAGCCCAGTCCCTGCTCACCTGAAGGGGGCTGAGCAGGCTGGAGCTGGCTGGCTGAGGGGTTGGGGGCAGCCCCAATGACTGTGGGAACAGGCGGCCTAGTTCCCCATCCACCTTCTGGGGACGCTGAGGACTGCGTCCTGCGACAGAGGGAGTGAGACTTGGGACCGTGGCGGGCTGTACTCCACCTTCCTCATCCCGCCCCAATCAAGGACTGACCTGGGGCTTCTCGGGGAGCTGAGAGCAGGTAGAGGAAAGCAGGGTCTCCATCCCGCCGGACCCCATAGAAAGCGAGGCTGTGTTCAGGGACACACAGGCACCTCCCGATGACCCAGCGCTGCACAGCTGGTGGGAAGCCGAACTCTGAGAACACCTGGGGCCAGAGTGTCAACAGTGTCACCCAGGGCGCCTCCCGCCACCCCCCACCCGGGTTCCCCAGACCACATGCTCGCCTGCTCCTGGAGGGCCCTGATGGTGCAGTGGGGGTGAACCTGCAGTGAGACATGGGCAGAGGACGCAGCATCTTCAACTGTGACCTGGAGCCTGGACCAGAATGGAGGTCACAGGTAAGGATGGGGGACCTGAGAGGCCTGAGGGTCCAGGTGAGAAAGAGGTCCCAGGCCTTACCTGATGGGGCCAGGAGGAAAGTAGGCCTCCTGGAGCTGGACCCTGAGGGCCACATGACGCTGTGCCAGGATGGCTGCTGCTTGGGCTGCTCCCTTCTCATCCCCACCCTCTACGGCCTGGGTCAGGCGCCCTGCCAGCTCTTCTGCAGGGGAAGAGAGAGCCATTACAATCCCACACTGGCTGCTTCCCCCAGCCCCTCCGGCCGCCTGCCTTTACCTTTCTCCATCAGGTCTCCAGGGCTCCAAGGAAGATCCACCTTGGGTTGGGGGGCCTTGGGTGTGGGCACTTCAAGGGGACTGGGCGGGGAGACAGGGCACGTTTCTGGGCCTAGGGCTGGGGGCAAGCTGTCACTGCCTAGGAGGAAAGATATGGGTTGGGCTGGTGGTCTCTTTGAGATCTGGCCCCCCACGGAGTACATACCCAGGCCTGTTCTCTCACCTCAGGCTTCCAGTACCTTTGTCTCCTCCCTCCTCACTTCAGCCCATGCCAGGGCCCTGCCTTGGCCACATTTCAAGCCAGACCTTGGCCCAGTCTTGGCCCTTGCACACCCCAGAGGTCCCTGCTGACTCCACTCAGAGTTGCACTTGGCTCTTTCTTGGGCTCTGGAGTCCTTCTGGCCTCCTTTGCTGCCCAGTCCTACCTGCAGCCCTCCCCCACAGGGGCTGGGTCACCTCTCTTGGCCTGTACAAGCCCTCTGGGCCAGCCAGGAAGCTCCCTGGGCCTCACAGCAGAACCAGCGGAAGTCTCCAGGAGTCCTGCAGTCAAGGTGGCCTCCTTCCAGGGAACTCTGACGTCTCTCCTGGCTCTGCCATCAGCACAGAGCACTCTGGGCTGATCCCATTCCAAAAAACCCCTCTCCAGCTGCTGCTTGCCCTGAGCGTGCCACCAGCTCCCCTTCTTACCTCCCACTTGACGCCCTGCCCATGTGGGGCAGATGCAGCTCCTTTGCCTCAATATTCTGAGCCATCTGCCCACTCATAAGCAGGGCTCCCGAGCACCCAGCACCAGGCCTGCCTGGAATCTCTAAGGCCTTGAAGGAGTGCTTGCTACAGGTGCAGAATACACATGTAGTGAACCAACCAACCAATGTATGCATGAAAGAAAAGTGCCTTTCTCCCTCCACAGATGCTGCTGTCTGGACCTCTCTTCCATCTCACTGTGTGCTTTTTGCTCACCAGCTCACCTGTAGCATCTGTGAACTCCTTCCCTGATCCACTGGCTGCCTGCCAGACCCTCTCCTTGCTTCTGTCTTCTAGTGACCTTGGTTGACCTTTTCTACCCCCAACTTTTCCTCTTCAGAACCCAAGCTCCTCCTACCTCCTTTCCCTCCCACATGTTTTAAGAACCTGACAACTTCTACACCCTCCCAAACAGGCCCTCTGCAGTGTCTGTTCCTTCCAGCTTCTCAACCATTAACTTTTCCATTCAAACCTCCAGGAAATCCAGCCAATTCCTCTCCTAAGCATCTCTGGAAACATCCTTCCTCCCTCCAGCCCTGTCTGCATCACCCACACGAATGCAAGGGTCCACCAGTCTTCAGAAACTTGAATCTGAGCCTGTCACTCTCCCACTATCTTCCACGCTTCTGATTGTCTGTCTTCTCACCCCGGTCCTGAGGGTCTGCTTACGCTGCCCCTCCACACCTGTCTGGCACTGCCTTCGGTCTCTGTTCCTTTTCTCTACTTCCTCACTCCTGAGAGTGCTCCCTGAACCCCAGCAGTGGACAAGAGGGGCTCAGCTTTCCCCATTACTACCCCCATCCAAGCTTGGGAGGTTGGGGCTACTCCTGCCCTCTTGCAGAACAAACACTGGCGCTGGCCTGGTGAATCTTCACTCCAGGGCACTGACCACTCTGTCCTTCCACGGTAGCATCTCGGACTAGGGCTGCCCACCGCTGAGCTTCCTGAGGGTTGGCGAAGTGCAGACTGAGAGTCCCAGGCCCTCCCGGTGGAGTCTGCAGCTCATGCTGGCAGGGGCCTCGGACTGTGTAGGAGACTGACTCCAAGGGCCACTCCAAACTGACCTGAGGAGAGGGAGAGTCCAGGCTCAGTGCCTCCCCCAGCACATACTGCATGATAATCAAAGGAATACAAGGTAACGTTTGTCGACTACTTACAACGTCCTAAGTCTTTTTACTTGTGTTATTTTATGAAACCCTCACAGTAATCCTACAAAGGTAAGTACCAGCATTATCCCCATTTTACAGGCAAGGAAACAGAAGCAAGGAAAAGATAATGGTACGTGGCTAGCAAACGGAAGAGCCTGGCTTCAGGTTCAGCGACCAGGCCCAGAGGCCAGGCCGCACGCCCCCGCCGGCCCCACTCACCGCCCCGGGGCCCGCGCCCAGCATCTCCAGCCGGAAGCGCCCTGGTCGCTCGGGGTCCGCACTCAGCTGCAGCCTCCGCAGCTGGGCCTCCACGTCCAGGCCGGCGCCCAGCGGCCTCACCGCGGCATGCACGGCCAGGAGCACCGCGGCAGAGCCGGGGTCCGAGCCAGCGGCTGTGCCGCCCGCCGGCGGCGCCATCTCCGGTCCGGCCCCCGCACTGCCCCCCCGAGCTCGCTTCCGTGGTCTTGGGTCGTTGAACGCCTACACCGGCTGGAAACTGTAACCACGAGCCTGGGGTTCCGGGCGCTGCCCGAGCGTCGGAGCCGTCTGCTGCTCCCGCTTCGCCCACGATGGCGCTTGGCCCGAAGGTCTCCCAACAAAAGCGGGTGAGGCTAGGCTTTGAGGCCTGTACTCCAGGCAGAGCGTCAGAGACGCCAGCACCGGCCACGAATGGAAGGCCCTACAGGCTCGGGTTGGGGCTGAGCTCAGCGATCCTTCTGAACTCAGTTATCTGGCTCCCAAGCCGAACGCTACTCGAGAGCCTCTTCTGGGCCGCAGCCCACCTCCCGACGCTCCCGCGCCTGCCGCGTCCCACCCACACCTCACTAGTCCACTAGGCCCTCCGGGGAACTGGGAAGCCACTGGGGCGGGGCCTTGAGGGCCGCGGCCAATGAGCGCTAGGGTGGGAGGCGGCTCGCACGGCCGAGAAGATGACGGACAGGGGTCGTACCCAGTAGAAGCGGACATCGGGACTGAGCGGCGGATGCCACCCCCAATGATTGTGCGAGCTCCCAGTTCCGACGGCTGGAGCGGGCCATTCAGACGCGTGGGGCCGGACCTGGCAGACGCTTGTTGTTGTCCGGCTCGGGGAGGCAGAGGTCGTTCGCTCGCTTGCTCGGGCCCTCTGTGGCGGTCGGCGGACAGGTCGGTCGCGATAGTAGGGCGCCGTGCAGGGGCGAGGCTATGTCGCGGTGGCAATCCGCAGGGGCCGGCAGGGCCGGGAGTAACGGGACGTCGCCGCGGAGCTTCTTCCCCCGGATACAACGCGGCCCGAGCGGAGGCCGCGGCGCCTCCGCCCGTTCTTGAGGAGCCCGCGCCGCGCAAGGCCCACCCCGCCTTCTCAGCCGCACCGACGCCCATCGACCTGACCCTGCCGAGTCTGGCCCGGCCCGATTGAGCGCGGCGCGAGCAGGTAGGTGTACGCCCTGTGCCCGGCGGCCACCCGGGCTGTCCGGACTACAGTGCCCAGCGGGCTTCGCGCCGGCGCGCACGCGCCCACCCCGAGGCGCACGGCTGCCTGGGACGCGTAGTTCCTGCGCCCCGGCTGGGGTTTCCCCCGAGACCCGGCGGACGCTGGGGCGCCCTAGCGGCCTGTCTGGCCGACACTCGCGGGGCTTCAGGGCTTCTCTCCGCCCTCTCTCATACTTTTGAAGGAAAACGGAGTTCATGGGTTTCCTCTCTCCCTCACTAGAATGCCGTCTGTAGAACAGGGAAGAGCGCCGCGTCCAGGTGACGGCAGAGCCGAGCCCCAGATGTCCTGGTTCCTTACCGGGAGCGGGTTTTCACTCTGGCCAGAGGCGAACTGTAGGAGTCACGCCCCTTCGCGGACTCCCAGGGCCTTCCTTGGTGGGATGGAGAGTGTTGAGGGAGAGACTAATCCAGCGTCCTCGGGGTTAGCAAGATCCCCAGTGGGTCCCCCAGCCTGGCCACAGAACTCGTGTGAGGTGCAGGAGGTGTAGCTGAGCTGGGCCTGGACTTGCCGATCTTACCGTTTATCCCGCCAGTGCTGAAGGGCTGGAAGCAGGCTGCAGGAGAGACCCAAGTTGTTTACAGCAGCACCTCTTACTGCGAGGAGGGCTGAAAGTGGAACCCCACGGGCCAGATTCCCATGGACTGATCTCCGTCCTCAGGCAGCACTAGCCCCTGGAGCACAGACCCCTCCCCGAGGACATGAAGCTGCTGGAGAACTCCAGCTTCGAGGCCATCAACTCGCAGCTGACCGTGGAGACGGGAGATGCACACATCATTGGCAGGTGAGGTTGGGGCTCTGGGGGCTGGCCTCTTAGAGGCCACTCTGCACTGGTTCTGGTTGAGAATGGGAGGTGGCATGCTCCACGGTCCTGCCTGCATCTCTAGGATTGAGAGCTACTCGTGTAAGATGGCGGGTGACGACAAGCACATGTTCAAGCAGTTCTGCCAGGAAGGCCAGCCACACGTGCTGGAGGCTCTGTCCCCACCCCAGACCTCGGGCCTCAGCCCCAGCAGGTGAGTGGGGGCAGGGCCTGCCTATGGGGGACTGGCGAATGGGCCAGCACTGGGCTGACACTTGTCTCTGTGCAGACTGAGTAAGAGCCAAGGTGGCGAGGATGAGGGCCCCCTCAGTGACAAGTGCAGCCGCAAGACCCTCTTCTACCTGATTGCTACGCTCAATGAGTCCTTCCGGCCGGACTACGACTTCAGCACTGCCCGCAGCCATGAGTTCAGCCGGGAGCCCAGCCTCAGCTGGGTGAGGGTGGGGTTGGGGAAGGGACCTGCAGGCCCACAGCCATCCCAGGTGTCCTCCCTAACTTACTGTGCTCAGCCTGCTTCATTCCTGCTGCCGGGCTCCTCGTCAGCCCCGACTGTGACCATCCTAGGTGGTGAACGCGGTCAACTGCAGCCTGTTCTCAGCTGTCCGGGAGGACTTCAAGGCCCTGAAGCCACAACTGTGGAACGCGGTGGATGAGGAGATCTGCCTGGCTGAATGCGACATCTACAGGTGGGCCAGCGTCCCTGCATGAGGTGGGGGTCCTAGGTCTTCATGGCACTGGGACCTCACGTCTCACCCCCCACCCCCCCAGCTACAACCCAGACTTGGACTCAGACCCTTTTGGGGAAGATGGCAGCCTCTGGTCCTTCAATTACTTCTTCTACAACAAGCGGCTGAAACGGATTGTTTTCTTCAGCTGCCGCTCTATCAGGTTGGCTGGCACCTGTCTCCCTCCCTTCCCTACCTCCCTGTTTGTCCCACACACCTTTTCCCCACCTCATTCCTAACTTTCTCCTTCTCGGACATCCTCCCTGGAGTCAGCAGTAGGCTGGGGGCAGACGATTTTAAGACTGGTCTCCTCTCCCCTCAGTGGATCCACCTACACTCCCTCGGAGGCAGGCAACGAACTGGACATGGAGCTCGGGGAGGAAGAAGAGGAGGAGGAGGAAGAGAGTGGAGGTGGAGGTAGCGAGGGTGGGCCTGAGGAGCCTGGAACCATGGAAGAGGACAGGTGTGAGACCGCCCCAGCAGCCTCCCTCCATGAACTCTGGGGTGGGCAGGGCAGGGCCCCCTCTGCCTGGGCTCCTGTGTGTGGGCTCGTCAAAGCTCACTGCACACCACCCTTTGTGCAGGGTCCCGGTGATCTGTATGTGAAGAGGAGAAACAGAGGCCCTAGCTTCACCCAGCTTCGAACAGTGCCTGGACCTGCCCACCTGAGGGCCCAGGTCCCGGCGCTGCCACAGCACCAGCCCACCCCAGGCCATGCCTGCCTAGCCTGTGGCTGTCCACTCACCCCCACAGGCTGCTGCTGCCCACACTGTGGCTGGACTAGACAGCACAGGGCCTGGTGGGAAGAGCCACTGCCCTGCTCACACGAACTGACACAGGCAGGGGCAGCTGGACCGCAGAGTTTATTTTTGTATTTTGTGTGGGCTCAGGCCTGGGCCTTCACACTCCAGCCTAAAGGGCCGGAGACCCAGCAAGTGGTCCCAGGGGTCATCTGCCCACTTGTACCCCCCACCTTGCCCGTTGGGCAGCGTGCACTGAGTGTCACTTTGCTGCAGCTGGTTTGTTTCCAATAAAAGTTTCTGTGAATTAGCGTGGACCTAGACTCACGAGGCGTCAGGGCGGGGCCTGCGTCGAGGGCGGGGCCTGCTGTGGCTGGTATCCTAGCAACGGTCTTAAGAGGCTGTTGAGCCGCCTGGACCCGCCGGTTTTGAAATGGAGTCGGAAGTGTTGGATGCAAGCAACCCCTTTATAGTAGAAGGCGACCACCTGATTCTAGACCAAGACCCATATGAGACCGACATCTATGAAGTCCCGGACCCGGGGTTCCTCAAGGAAGAGAGGGGTGAGGTGGCCTGGGCTCACTGAGGCACAGGTTCTGTCCTCGGGGAACACAGCGCTCCCTGGGCAGTCTTCTAACTGGGCAGGGCTCCCAGGAGGGCCCTTGGCTGCCCATGACCTCCAGAGTTAGGGGCCCAAGATCACACTGACGGCTTCCACTGCCGGTTCGCAGAGTCGTCATTTTCGGAGCGGGCCCCACAGCTTATTACCAACAACTCGCGGTGGCAGAACATGGCTCTGAGTGCCCGTGCCCGCCAGCTGTGGCTGCTCCTGCGTACAGGCCTCCAGACCTTTGTGGAAAAGGTGCGGCTTGGCCATGGCATCTGTGTCAAGGCCTCTTTCCTGATATGGCTCTTACCCTAGGGGTCCCCAGTAGGATCCCAGCCGGGGTCCTCTTGGCATCCCTAGGCAGGTGCCCTGCCTACCCCCAACCCTGGCCCCTGCCAAGTTCACTGCAGTCTTGTTGATTCTGGCCCATAGGAAAAGCGAGCTGAGCTGCGTGTGGCGCGCTTGACGCACGGGCTGGAACCCCTGCGGCACCTGGAGGTGGCAGCCGGGCTGTGTTCGGTGGCACAGGACCCCGTGGGCAGACGCTTCGTGGTGCTGGATGGTGCAGGCCGCCTGCACCTGCACAGGGAGGATGGCTGGGCACAAGAGAAGCTGCTGGCTCCAGTTGCACTTACAGGGCTAGTGGCAGTGCTGGGCCCTCTGGGCACTGTGGGCCGCTTTGTGGGCTGGGGCCCAGTGGGGCTGGCCATACTAAAGTCCGACCTTAGCCTACTGTGGCTGAGTAAGCCAGGGAAGCACGGGGTGCCAGGCCGCGAGCCCATCTGCTGCCTGCCGGTGCCAGATCCAGGGCTGCTGCTGGTGGCGGAGGCAGGCGGAAGCCTGGTGCTCTGGAAGTTCCGTTCAGGGGGCCGCTGCCTGGTTCCCCACGGGTCACCTCTTCAGCTACCGCCAAGCACCTCGGGTGCGCTTGCGCGTCTGGCTCTGGGGCCTCGGCCTCCCCATCATGACCCATGCTGCTTCGCAGCCTATGGCTCAGCCGTGCTCACCTTTGATCTGCAAACCTGGGCTCTCATAGATGTGCGTCGGAATCTGCACAAAACGTGAGGGGGGCCCAGGGACGGAGTGAGGGAGGGCGGAAACCATGAGGCGAGGCTGCGACGGAAATCCGGTCGTCAGAGGTGCAGGTGGGCGCATGCGCGTGTGTGCACGCGGCAGCCCACACGCACACACGGCAGTTCTGAGTCCACCCGGCCTCCCTCTCACTCCTCAGCACCATCTTCGACCTGGCGTACTGTAAAGAGGTAGAGGCTATGGTGACAGCTTCCCGGGACAGCACGGTGAAAGTGTGGGAGGCTGACTGGCAGATCCGGATGGTGTTCGTGGGACACAGAGGTGCGCTGGGCCACGGTGGCTCTTGAAGCCTGGTCTCCCTCCACCCTGGGCACGGCCCTCTGCCTTCAAGAGCCCCTGGCACACAATGTCTGCTGCTTCCTTGCCAAGCTTCTCCATCCTGGCTGCGACCCTGACCGAAGGCTCCCCTTTCCTTGGTCCCTGGGACGCACGAGTGATATGCGCCCCTCCCGCAGGCCCGGTGACCGCGGTGGCCGTGCTCCCGAACACAGCCCTGGTGTTGTCGGCTTCACAGGACGGGACGCTGCGCACGTGGGACCTGCAGGCAGCGGCGCAGGTGGGTGAGGTGGCGCTCACCTGCTGGGGCCGCGGCGTGCCATCGGAGAGTGTGAGCCGTCTGCTGGCCCCTGCAGGCCCGGGCTGGCCCTTGCTCTCCTTGGGGGCCCACAGTGTGGGGCTGTGGCGTGCGCGGGAGCTCTACTCGCCATTGGCGCAGCTGTCTGCGCCGGTGCTCCACCTGCAGTTGGCGCCGGCGCTGCCCAAGCCCACCGCCCCGCACGCGGTGCTGCCCACCCGCCTCGTGTGCGCCTGCGCCGACGGCTCAGTGTACCTGGTGTCGGTCACTGGCGGACACACCGTGAGCGCGCTTCTGCTGGAGCCCGATGACTGCGCGGCCGCCGTGGCCTACTGCCTGCCTCGTGAGGCGCTGTGGGTGCTGACACGCGCCGGACACCTGCTGTGTGCCAATGCAGCACGCTCCCCAATGCGGGTGCTGCACCGCCTGTGCCCACCTCCACCGCCCGCGCCCCAGCCCTGCTGCCTGCACCTCTACAGCCACCTCACGGACCCCGCCAGCGCGTTCACCAACTGGGAGATAGTGTGCCAGTACAAGGGCGAGCTGTGCCGCAGCGATGTGGCCTGGGCCTGGAAGGACAAGAACCGGTGGGTGCCGCAGCCAGCCGGGGCTGGGCAAGACATCCGGGCCTGTGCCAATGGGCTGTGGTCGCCAATAGGTACCTGCCCGTGGTGGGGCACACTGACGGCACCTTGTCTGTACTCGAGTTGCGCTCCTCCAAGACGGTCTTCCGAACGGAGGCACACAGCCCGGGCCCTGTCACTGCCATCGCATCCACCTGGAACAGCATCGTGTCCTCTGGTCGGTACCTTTCCCCCCTCCCCCCCACGCCGGCAGGGGACTCCTTCCCTCCCCAGAGGCGCCACCGTGGCTCCTGCCCGCACAGGGGGAGACCTGACTGTGAAGATGTGGCGCGTCTTCCCCTACGCCGAGGAAAGCCTGAGCCCCCTGCGCACCTTCTGCTGCTGCCACCCGGCAGTGGTGCTCTGTGCCCTTGGCAAGCGCGTCACGGTGGGCTTCGAGGACCTGAACAGCGCCACCTATGGCCTGGTGCAGTTTGGCCTAGGCAGCAGCCCTCGCTATGATCACCGACCCCAGGATGACCCCACGGACCGCATCACCGGTGAGGGGGCAGGGCCAAGGGGAAGCCCAGGCCTCCAGGTGGATCCGGCCCCTAAAGCTGAGTTCTGGCCGCCAGGCCTGTGCTGCTGTCCCACGCTCAAGCTGTATGCCTGTTCCAGCCTGGACTGCACCATCCGCATCTGGACAGCGGAGAACAAGCTGCTGCGGTGGGCTGGGGAGGGGTGGGGGCGGGGAGCAGCTGCCTGGGTTTCCCGCCTTCACCCTACTGGAGCCCGGCAGCTGGAGAGGGTGCAGGGGTGGCCGGGGCCTTGCCTCTGTTCCTGCCTTGGTGTTCTACTCAGAGAAGCAGGGCTGGACTCTCACCCTGAACCCCCTTCCAGGCTCCTACATCTGAACGGTGCCCCTCAGGCCCTAACCTTCTGCAGCAACAGTGGGGACCTTGTCCTGGCACTGGGCTCCCGCCTCTGCCTGGTGGACCACAGACTCTACCTGCCCACATCTTACCTACTTAAGGTGTGCAGTGAGCACAGGTGGGTGGGGCGGGGCTGCTGTGGGCAGACGAGCCGCCGAGGCCAGGGCTCTAGGCTCCTTTCCCTGTTCAGAAGCTGTGCCAAGAGGACCCTGATAAGGTGAATGATCCTCCACTGCCGCTGACCAGCCAGGAGTCACTGACCGCAGCCCAGCTACAGAGGCTTGCCAACCTGCGTGGGGTGGCCAGCCTCAGGTCTGCTGAGAGTCCTGGCTGAACTGTCACAGAAGCCCCCACCCAGCTCCCCTGGGTCAGGGCCTGGCCACATGCCCCCACAGGAGACCCCAGAGCTCCCAGGCCCCTCAGCCACTCACTGCAAGCCCATGCCAGTCCTGACCATTCGTGGTTCCCCACCAAGGGCCTAGCCACCCACCCCAGGGCCCCAGCCCAGCCTCTGCCCTACCCCACTGGCAGTGCCATCCGTGTCCCACATGCCCCTCCCTGTCTGCAGCACAGCCTTGTGTTTCATCCATCGCCGGACAACAGCTCCTCAGCAGCCAGTGTTGGAGGAGGTGGGGTGGCTCCCAGTGCCCCCCCAGTCCCCAAGCTCAGGGCCCTCCCCTTCAGTCCCTGGGGCAGGTCTGGGATCCCTGCACTTCTCTGGGTGGCACACGACAAGTCTCAAGGAAGAGTGAGCTGACTCCTGACCCCTACCCCAGGACTTGGAAGTCCTGGTTGCCCGGAACCAAGACCTTCAGCAATTGAGACTGGGGCTGGAGAACCCAGCAGCCCGGCCCCAGCTGACTTGGCAGCAGCGCCAGCAGGCCTTTGATAACTACCTACATCTGATCTACGGCCCAGGCATGCTGGTGAGCATGGGGCCTCCCCGGACCTCGCTGTGCCCTGGGCCTCTGACCTGCCTGTGTGCCCCGTCCCCCCCCCCCAGGGTCTGGATTCTGAAGCAGAGCCCCAGCAGCAGTGGGGCACGGTGGCTCTCACAGTGGAGAAAGAGACCTGGGACCCAAGTGCCCAGCCCAGAGATGGCCCTGCTCTCAGGGGCACTGAAGCCCTACCACTGCAGGACATGGGGACCCTGGGCAGGCGCTTTGCCCGCCTGCCCCGAGTCCCCTTGCCTCTCCCACCCACCTACCGGAGGGTGCACAGCAAAGCATCCCAGGTGAGGCCTCCTGCTATTCCCACCCCTGCCCTCACCTCATAATTCCTGCCCCTAACCCTCCGACTCCTCCTCCTGCCCCAGCTACTGGCCCGCTCCTCCCTGAGCTGCGAGCTGGGTCTTGGTCTGGACCTGCAGCTGCAGTGGGACCGGCTCAGCGAGAAGCCTCTGGCCTGGGATCTACCATCTCCCAACCTGGGGCAGAGCAGGGTGAGGGCCTGGTGGGAGGAGGCTGCCACCAGGGGCAGAGCTGCAGGAACACTGGAGCCCCAGGCCTCTGTCCTGTCCCCCCCCCCCCCCAGACCTCCCTGCTGCTGCAGAGGCGGCCCCAAGAGCTTCTCTCCAACCTCAGTGGCTTCTTCCCTGCCACCATCCATCCTTACAAGGTGAGAGCCCCAGGCTAAGCTAGAGGCACCTTCCTCCGCAGGGCACCCTTCTTGAGGACCCCATCTTCCCTTGGCTGCACACCTTTGTGCCAACTCTGCCCTGAGGGCCAGACCCACCTGTACCCCCCACCCCCAGCCCAGTTTCACAGCTGCTGCTCGCACTCTGGGAACCAGCTGCCAGAGGGCCAGGACCCCGAGGCAGACTGGGAGGCCAGAGCCTCTGCTTCCTGCCCCACCTGCAGCCGCTCCCAGCGAGTGTCAGGGGCGGGGCCTCTGGACTGTGCATGGGAGACCATTGTCTCGCCCCAAGGGGAGTGGAGTTACCGGGAGCCACCTCTCCACTCTGCCCCCCTCTGCCCCCTGATGCCCAGACAGACCTAGCCCCTCCCCAACGCTCGCATCTGGCACTCCCCACTGAACCTTCCAGCTGCTACTCTATCTACCCAAGCCTCCAGTACGCCCCCGGGGGCTCCTCCTGCCCCCCTCCCTTTTTTTCTTCTTGGCTGCTGTGCATAGCTTGTGGAATCTTAGTTCCCTGACCAGAGATTGAACCCTGGCCCTGGGTAGTGAGAGGGAAGTCCCTCCTATGGCCCGAGGCTGAGCCGGTGCAGAGCGTGTGGGTGTTAGGGCTCCCAAAGGCTAGCCTTACCTGGACTTCCCTTCTTGGCCACCACAGTGGACCGCACTCTGCCTGTCCTTCTGCCTGACTCTGGGAGGTTCTCTCTTCCTGACTGGGGTCGTGAACAGGGCTGTGAGCCTGGCTTAGCTCCGGGACATGGGGCCAGTGCCCGCTAGGGTGGTCTCTGGGGTAGGCAGAGTTCAGGCCCTCAGCTCGGCCCGCTGTGCCCTCCCCGCAGTACTGGCGGTGGCCCATCCGCTTCCCGGGCTGCGTGCCCAACTCGGTGGTGCTGCAGCAGATGTGGCCACCTGAGGAGGTCAGCGGCCTCGGAGCCCTCCGAGGGTTCTCAGGCAGCCACGAGAGCAAGGTGAGGCACGCGGCAGGGCGGGGTCTGCGGGAGGGCGAGCCCCTCCCCAGTCCCCGGCCCATGGCCAAGGCCTGGCTCTTGCCTCTGCAGCAGCGTGGGGACCAGGAGGACCTGTGGCTGTTGCGGGGCATCAGGCGGCGCCGCACCAAGAAGCAGCAGAAGCTGATCCAATGGCTGAGGGACGAGGAGGACGAGGACGAGGAGGAGCTCGAACTGGACTGGGGCTCGGAGTCCCCAAGTTCCCCGCACAGGCTGCCCTCTGACCCGCTGCTGGTGCCCATGAGGCTGCGGGCGCAGGTGGGCATTGGGGGCTGGGCCAGTGGTGGCGCAGGGGTGGCCTAGGGAGGCAGGGTCTGCAACTGCTGCTGCTACTGCCCCTAGAGTGCCAAGGACCCTATCCTGAGCCTCAAGAGCACCCATGAGGACACTGCCAGGACCGAGACCTACCTTCACCACCCCCAGTTCCACCACACACAATTGCTCTGGGAGCAGCGCTATGGGCATCTGCCGAAGTTCCTGCAGTTCTTCGTTGAGCAAAACTGGTTTAAAAAGCTCTTCCCCATCTTCACCCTGCAGGTTCGGGGGGGTCTCGGAAGCACGGACTCAGGGGTGGGAGCGGGGAGGCTGGAGCACCCAGGGTGACAGCAGGGGGCGGGGCTCCGCAGGCCTACCCCAAGATGGGCACGGTGGAGGGCCTGGCCTCGGCGTTCATGGACCTGCTGGAGGAGGCCTCCTGGGCTGACCGCGTTCATGTACTGCGCGCGCTGCTGCGGCTGCTGCCAGACCTCAGCAGGGAGTTCTGTAGCCGGCTGCAGGGCACTCTCCTGCACTTGCTCAACCTGGAGCAGCCCCCCAGCCTGCAGGTGAGTGCCTCGCCCCCAGCCGGCCCCACCCTGCCCTGGGCGCAGGGCACTGATCTCGCTCTCCACCTGCGCTCAGGACCCGGTCCAGAAACAGTTTGTGATGCTGGCGCTGCAGCTGCTCCTGGCGTGCTCCCTGGAGTCCCGCGAGGTGGTGCTGGAGCTGATGTCCTACTTCCTCTACTCGCCAGCCCCCTGCCGGTGAGTCCTGCTCCCACTGGCCCTCTCCGCTGTGGGAGGCCACCCACAAACCTCCCACACCTGCTGCAGGCCGGAGCTCAGGAAACTGCTGGATGGACTCGGCCTTCAGGACCCGCAGGGCTTCCTGTTCAAGGAAATGATGACCTGGGTCCAGGGCCCAGACCCCGAGTCCAAGGCCACACTGCGCAGGCGCTGCTGCCAGAAGCTGGAGGAAATGATACAGCAGCTGCAGGTCTGGGTGGGCCAGGTGGGGGTAGGGCTGGGCAGCCTACCCATGGAGCCTCTTGTCTTCTCCCCAGGCTTTCCCCAAGTCCGGGGGGGGCGGAGGAGGGAACCAGGTGAGGCCAGCGGGCTCCTCTCCCTACTCCCACTCTGTGCCTCCTCCGTCCTCCCCTACCCTGTCCCTGTCTCCCAGGATCTTCCTGTACCTCCCCAGGCAGAGGGGAAGGTGGGGTCTCTGCCTTGGACCCTGGTGCACCCTCCCCTAGCTGTCTCTCCTGCAGAAGGAGACCTTGCAGCTGTCTGTAGCCAAGTTGTCAGAGGTGCTGCCCAAGGTCTCAGAGACCTCAGGACTTCAGCCCCCTTCTAAAGAGGCCCTGTCGCAGATCTCGATGCTCTCTGGGGCAGCTGGTCACGTCTCTGTGACATCCTCCAACATCTCCCAGACACCCTCTCTGGTGGTCTCACCGGGGGTATCAGACTTGACCACCCTGGAGCCCCAAGCCCAGCAGACACTGGCACAGCTGCACTTTGCGCGGACCCAACGTGCGCTGTCGGAGACCCTGATGCGCTTCTGCCTCCAGCCTGAGGTCTTGCGGTCCTCTGCACCTGCCATACTGCCCCATGAGATGCCGCCGCGTGAGATGCCACCCCATGAGATGCTGCCCCTGGCGCAGATGGTCTGGTCACAGTCCAAAATGCTGGACCTGGGGCCCATTGATGCACTCAACTTCTTTTGTGAGCAGCAGCGCATTCGGCAGCAGGGGCCCCTGCCTGAGGAGCCCTACAGCCCACCCCCAGGCCCTGCCCCGCCCCCGAAGGTCCGTGGCATGGTGGTTCCACAGTCCCTGGATCCCCGGTGAGCAGGCCATGGGCTCCAGGGTGAGGCTGGGGCAGAGCCTGTGTAGGGTGGCTGAGGCACTAGCTCAGCCAAGCCCACCTCCCCACCCGACAGGCACGACCGCATCCTCCGGCTTCAGGAGGCCAGGGTCCAGAGGCCTCCCATGAGACTGAGGGGTGAGTGGGGTCAGGGATGGAAATCGGACCCCGGCCCAGCCCAGTTCCCACCGAGCATCCACACACCATCCTGCCGGTCCCCCAGGCCGAATGCTGTCCCGGCTCTGGGTGGACCGCTCCCTGGACAGCACCATCCGCATACTGAAGCTGCCATTGCCCCGGGTGGAACTGCAGCCTTTCCCCCCAAACTGGCCCAGGTCTGCCCGTCCGCTGCCCCCTCGGCTCCTGCAGCCTGCCCTGCAGCGCTACTTTCTGCCAGATGACACCGACCCTGACAGCTACCGCTGACCCAGCGAGTGGCCTTGGCCTGGCCCTGCCTCCCCCTTCCCTCCAGCATGGAGTCAAGACACAGCTCTCCAGCTGGATATTTGCCCCAGCTAAGGCTCAGGGCTGGAATAAAGTCCAGAGGCCACAACCCACACACTGGATGCCACCTTCACCTTTGGGGGCCACTGAGGTGGGCAGGGGGTCTGGTGTGTGGTGAACCTGCTGGTGGCCAGTTGCACGTGTGAGGCATGTGTAGGGGCCTGGTGGGGTCGGGTGGGACAGGATCTGGGCTGGGCTCATGTTGAACAGTGTTCCTGGTGGGGGTGCATTTGTCTGCCCAGAGAAGGAACCCATAGCACGGGCCTGTCCCTGCTCAGGCACTCAGCAACCATAGTTACTGGGGTCAGGATGGGCAGGAGATACCAACAGGTAGGCCGGGGAGAGGGGAAGGTCTGGGTGGTGGCAGATGTGTATGGGGGAACCTGTAGTCGTTCAATGCAGATGAAACCAGGAGTGGTCGGAGCTTTGCTACCTCTAGGCTGGAAGGGAGGAGATTGATGAAGGGGCCCCGCATGCTTTACCCACAAAGCAGTAAAGGGGCAGTGTCCTGTGGGTCTTTCCCCTCAGTCACCAGGAGATGGACCTTGTCTGGAAGGTGCAGGGTCTCAGAGGGCCTCAGCTTTCTCCTGCACTGCCATGACCTCACGGGGCCCTGCCCAGCCCCCGCTGGGCCCGCGTGTGCACTGGCTGTCGGGACAGCTTGTGTGAAGGGCCAGTGCGCACATCCTGCTGCTGGGAGGCCTGAGCAACGACTTCTTTCCTGCACCATCAGCCTCTGACTTTTGACGTTCCTTCTCAACGGTTTTGTGGTTAAAATTGGTTGCTCACACCTTCCCCACAAACCCCTACCTGTGTGGGGTCTTGTTATGGGGCTTCCGGTGGGCAGCTCTTGATGTTTTTCAGTACGTGATGTTACTTAGGGGCTCAGATGGCAAAGAATCTGCCTGCAATGCAGGAGACCCCGGTTCAGTTCCTGGGTTGGGAAGATCCTCTGGAGAAGGGAATGGCTATCCACTCCAGTACACTTGCCTAGAGAATTCCGTGGACAGAGGAGCCTAGCCGGCTACAATCCATGGGATCAAAAAGAGTCAGACACAACTGAGTGACTAACACTTTCATTTTGGGGCTTCCCTAGTGGCTCAGATGGGAAAGAATTTGCCCACAGTGTGGGAGATTACAGTGTTGGGAAGATCCCCTGAAGAAGGGAGTGGCAACTCACTCCAGTATTCCTGCCTGGAGAATTCCATAGGCAGAAGAGCCTGGCAGGCTACAGTCCATTGGGTTGCGAAGAGTCATACACAACTGAAAAACATAGACACACACGATGTTTTTATAAAGAGGAACTGTGCCCCCTAAAACAAGGATTGGGAAGCCCTTGATAGTCTGCTTCTACTGGTGTCTCTATGGTTCAAACTAGAGAGGCAATAAATGCTTTAGAAAATGGGAATTCTGGTGGTCCACTGGCTAGGACTCTGCTCTCTCACTGCCAAGGGTAAAAGGGCTCAATCCCTGTTAAAGGAACTAAGATCCCACAAGCCGTGCGGTACGGCCCAAAATAAAAATTAAAGTTAAATGTCAATTTTGTGATATGTGTATTACAACTATTTACAAAAGTTAATACACCACAAACCATGGAATTTAAATGTATGATGTTATGGAATGTTGATTTTATCTCACATGTGTTAGTCACTCAGTAGGACACAGTCTTGTCTGACTCTGCCACTCCATGGACCATAGCTCACTAGGCTCCTCTCTCTGTCCATGGAATTACATGTTGAATTATATCTCAACACATAACCAGATGGAACTAGTTCTGCCCCCTGATGCATAGGAAGCCACCTGCAAACACTGGGTTGTGGCGAGGAGGGTGTAGTGTTCGAGCAGGTACCCATCAGGGAGAACAGGCAGCTCACGTTCAAAAGGTCTGAGCTCCCCTAGGCTTTCACACTGTTTTAAAGACAGTGTGAGGAAGAACGCCATGGGTTTCATGATTACCTCGAGCACGGTTCTTTGACTGGTTGATAGTGAGGTAACTGGGTGGGGTCACTGCAGGCAGCCTTATCAGTTTTCAGGTTCCAGTTGGTCTGGGGACTAAGTGCTGGTGGTCAGCATGCAGTTAACTTCTCCCACCAGCAGGGGGTTTCGGTATCTGCAAAACCACTCCATGGCTATTGCTCAGGTTACTTCCAGCCTTTGTGTAGAAGTCCTTGCCTTTGTTTTATGGCTAAACTATTACTGCTTTGTCTTGCTTGACTGCTTTTGTCTTTGCATTTTCTCACTTCTCTGATAATTTTGCTCACTGGAACCTGGGGAAGGCCTAGGAGGCTAAAGCTCTTCTACAGAGGTGGGGGACATTCCAGTGGGGGAGGGGGTCTCTCCCCCTAGGAAGGCCCTACAGGGTCCTGTTTGATTTCAAATAAAGCTATTTTAAAAAACACAGAAACCTCCTTGAAGGGGCTTCCACTGACCAAAATGAGGATAACTTGAGGATCAAAATAATGACAGTAAAAGTATTATATTTCTTTGAATAAACTAGGAATACATGTGTCTTCTTTGATATAAATAGGTAAAGAGAAAGCTTTTTTCCCTACAATAAATGATAAAATTAGAAAACAGCCACTTGGCAACCATCATGGTAATAAATAATTCAGAGAAAAAAAACAGTACATGCAAAAACTAGGGAGCGAAAGTTGTTTGAAAAACAGCATGTTCACACAGCCTCAAAGTATCCTCCCATAAAATACTTACTATATACCAAAAGAAAAGAGTAACTTGACAGGGAAGAAGCTTGGGCCACTCCACCTTAATTAAGTGATCAAGACAAGCCTCTCCAACAGACCAAAGCCATGCTACCCGATTGGACAAGAAAAGAACCCAGCATCTCCTCCAGAGCAGTCCTGCCAGAAAGATACAACCTGAGTCTAGTCAGGAGGCAACCAGACACATGTAGATCAAGGAACGTGCTCCACAACAGCTGGCTGGGGGTCTGTGTCAAGGGCTTGAAGAGCAGTTCCTGCCTGAAGGGCACAAGAGGTGACACACAGGTACTGGGGTAACGGGTTATCTGGGAATCCGACTGAGGTCTATGGGTCGATGCTATATGGGGTTTCCTTTAACTTTAAATCACTTCTAAAGAGTTCGGATCTTTTCATTCATCTTAGGAATACTTAAGGCTCCCTACTGGTGAATTCTAAAGGAAATCAACCCTGAATATTCATTGGAAGGACTGATACTGAAGCTGAAGCTCCAATACTTTGACCACCTGAAGCAGGGAGCCAACTCGCTGGAAAATACCCTGATGCTGGGAAAGATTGAGGGCAGGAGAAGGGGGCAACAGAGGATGAGATGGTTAGATAGTAACAGAGTCGGTGGACAGGAGTTTGAGCAAACTCCAGGAGATGGTGGAGAACAGGGAAGCCTGGCGTGCTACAGTCCATGGAGTAACAGAGTCAGACACGACTTAGCGACTGAACCTGGTGATTTCTGTAGTCTTCCTTGAATCATTCAAAGCACGGGTCCTGAAGGTGCACATTTTTGCCTCAGTCAAAAGTACCCACCAGAGGGCATCATTTATCTAGATTATCCATATTTTAATTCCACATCTTAAGGAAATTTCAACTCTTCTGCCTAGGATCTGTGTGGTTGCCTTGGAGAGGCAGCTCTTCCTTGGACTCGTCCACCCTCTTCCTCAGTTTCCAAGGGACATTCACGAAAGCTGAGGTTGGGACTGAGGCTATGAAGTCTCTTCCTATTGGTCTAAGTCTCCTGCACCTTCTGACCTGCTGACTTGAGGGGCACACTGTTCCCTGCAACTGGCTGTCTTGGGCGCTCCGGCCCCTTGAGGCTTCATCCTAGCCCTTAGTGTGAAACAAAAGTAATATCCACCTATTAAGGGGCATATAGCTGTGGAAAAGTAATGCACATAACAAATAACTCGAGTCAGGTAACAAATGGCGGGGGGCGGGGGGGAACCCCTACATGAGAAAAGTAAGGTCTCCAATTAGTGACCCCAGCTTCTACCTTAAGACAATAGAAAAAGAACAGCAAATTAAGCCTGCAGTAAGCAGAAGAAAGGAAAAAGGCCAAAGTAGAAATTAATAAACTTGAAAAAGAAAACAATAAAATTAATCCAAAAGGCAGTTCTTTAAGATCAACAAAACAGATAAACCCCTGGCAAGACAAAAGGAGAAAGGAGACACAAATTATCAATATAAAGGATGAGAGAGGTGGCACCATGACAGAGCATACACACAGTAAAAGGATAAGGAAATATTATGAAAAACCTTATGACAATTAACAATTTAGATGAAATGGACTAATTAATTAAAACACACAAACTACCAAAAGTAACCCAAGAAGAAAAGGACAACTTGAATGGCCATATTTCTATTAAATGAATTGAGTCAGTAGTTACAAAACCTTCCCAAAAAGAAAATTTCAGGCTTCACTGAACATTTATGGAGAAGTAACATTAGGTTTAATTCCCAGGTGGCACAGTGGTAATGAATCCATCTTCTAATGCAGGAGATGAAAGAGACATTGGCTCAATCCCTCCGTCAAGAAGATCCCCTGGAGAAGGAAACGGCAACTCACTCCAGTATTCTTGCCTGGAAAATTCCACGGACAAAGGAACCTGGCAGTCCATGGGGTCAACAAAGCATGGGATACGACTGGGCGACTAGCACCTACGCACGCAATGTTAGGTTGACAAACCCTAACTTAAAATTCATGAGGAAAGAATATTTTCTCCAATCCTTCTGAGGCCAGCATTACGCAACACGATGTGAAGACATCACGAGAAAATAAAACTACAAACCAATATTCCTCATGGGCAGAGATGCAAAAATTCTAAACAAAACTTCAGCAAATTGAATACAACCATAAACAAAAACGAAAATATATATCGTGACCAAACGGAGATTATGTCAGGAATGCACTAGAAAGTCAATCACTGTAACTGATCATGCTTTTCTTCCAGAGAAAACAGATCTCTGCCAATCCCGCGAAGGAAGAGAGTCAACGTACGCTATGAGGGGGCCGGCAGGAGCCCCCAAAAGGCCGCTGTTATTCCTCCAGCGACTGTCATGCTCACCGAGTGCCCGAGCCCGCTTCCGGGCGGCATCCAATCCCACAATCCCCCGGGCCGAGACGTGGCCCCGCCTCTGCGCGCAGGTCCCGCCCCTTGGGTAGAGTCTTGGCCTCGGATTGGTTACTGCAGCTTCCGCTACCTGGTGGGCGGGGCCGCTGACCACCTGTAGGTTCCCGGCCTGGCTGTGTGCTTCCCCGAGCTCACCGACCTGCATGGGGGAGGACGCGGGGGACAGGGGTTCGTCGGCGGACTGCCTAGCTCCGGTAGGGTTGCCGATGTCGGAGACCAGCCCGAAGGCGGAGGCGGCGAAGCTGCTGCCTTTCCTGGCGCTCGGGGAGCGGGCTGACCTGCAGGCGGCGGCGGCGCAGCATGTGCTGGCGCTGACTGGCTCGGGGCCGGGGCGCACGCTGCTGGCCGGCCAGGCGGCACTGCTGCGGGCGCTGGTCGAGCTGGCGGTGGCCCCTCCTCCCGCCCCAGCCCGAGACGCCGCTCGCGCGCTAGTCAACCTGGCTGCCGACCCCGGCCTGCACAAGCCGCTGCTGGCGGCCGAGCCCAGACTGCCTGTCCTCCTGCTGGGCTGCGCGTTGGACCCACACTGGCCCTGGGCCGAGGAAGCGGCCGCCGTGCTGGCTAACCTCAGCCGCGAGCCGGTGCCGTGCGCTGCGCTGACAGAGGCTCTGGCGGCCGCAGAACCGGGAGAGTCGGGCCTGGAGCGGCTGGTGCGCGCGCTGTGCACTCCGGGCTACAACGCTCGCGCGCCCTTGCACTACTTGGGACCAGTGCTCTCCAACCTCAGCCAACGTTCCGCGACCCGCGCTTTTCTGCTGGACCGCAACAGGTGAAGCCCCGGGCGCTCGCGGGGAGGGGTTGGAGGTGCGCAGGGACGGCACTGAGTGGCCCTTCCCTCCAGGTGCGTGGTCCAGCGGCTGCTGACCCTTACCCAATACCCGGACTCCTCGGTGCGCAGGGGCGGGGTGGTGGGAACACTGCGAAATTGCTGCTTCGAGCACCGTGAGTCGTGGTGGGGATGCTGCCTTATGGGGGGAATAGGCTGTTCTCTGGGGCCCCTCTGGACAGGCCTGCATTCCTGTTTCTCCCCAGGACATCATGAATGGTTACTTGGGCCCGAGGTGGACATTCTCCCCTTCTTGCTACTGCCCCTGGCTGGGCCTGAAGACTTCTCTGAGGAAGAGATGGAGCGTGAGTGGCTAGGGTCGAGCCTCAGGGTTGGTTGAACAGGAGAGGGGGCTGGTAGGGGAGAGGCAGAAGGAAGTGTCCAGATCAGGGCCCTTCTGAAACCTTCCAGCAGAGAGTTGCTGAGCACAGATGAGCCTTACAATGGCAGGGTCCTGCCTAGTGGCCCAGGGGCCAGCATGGAGACCCACTGACTCACAAATTCACCCCTAGGGCTGCCTATTGATCTGCAGTACCTGCCACCAGACAAGCAGCGAGAGCCTGACGCTGACATCCGCAAGATGCTAATTGAGACCATCATGCTGGTGAGCAGGGATCCTGCTTCATTAATGTCACCCCCACACACACACACACACATTAGCACACTGACACCTGGGTACCCTCTGCCCTCTTCCAGCTGACAGCCACAGCACCTGGTCGGAAGCAGGTGAGGGACCAGGGAGCCTACTTGATCCTGCGAGAGCTGCACAGCTGGGAGCCTGAGCCTGATGTGCGGTTGACTTGTGAGAAACTCATCCAGGTGGGTGCAGGGTTGGGGGAGGGGTGGGCGTCCAAGGTATGCCAGTCAGCTCCCCACATGCCTCCCCTGCCGGCAGGTACTTATTGGGGACGAGCCAGAGCGCGGCCTAGAGAACCTGCTGGAGGTGCAGGTGCCTGAGGAGGTTGAGCGGCAGCTGCAGCAGCAGGATCACCAGGAGCGGGAGCAGTGTGAGCGGGAGCAGCAGGAGCTGGAGCTGGGCCCAGGGCCACAAGCAGAGGAAGCTGCATCCACGTGAGGCCCCTGAGGCCTGCCAGCATCTCCAGGCCCACTTCTCTTCACAGTCCGTCCAGGCCTCCCAGACCAGGCCTGCCTGCTATCCCCTGCTCTGAGAGTGTATCTGGCTGAGATGCAGAGCTGCCATTAAGCTCCAGGTGTTTGCTGAGGATTGAGGGCACCTCCATGTGCCCTGTTGCTTCCAGCAAGAATGCTGGCTGCTCAGAGGAGGACTGTTCAGCCAGGGCTGGCCCAGACCTCTGACTCGCTCAGGTGTCTCCAGGCGGAGGGCTGGCAGGGCTGGATAGAAAAACGCGGCAGACCTGAAGGGCCAGTGAGAGCTTCCCAGTAAGTCTCAGGTGTGATCTAGGGGTCTGGGTGCTTGCACTGCCCCTTGCTGCCAGTTCCAACCCAAGTCCCTCCATCCTGGGGGCCCTCGGCTGGGCCTGCCTGAGACCTGGCCTCACAGGGCTGACCTGTTGAGAGTTTCACCAGCCACAGCCTGTCAGGGTCTCCCAGGGCTGCATCCCCCTGGCCTGTCCTTGGAGTGCTTGCTGGTGCTGCCTCCTCTTCACCCTTAGCACCTTCCCTGTGCCCAGCCCCAGCCCTTGGGCCTTTGTGAGCACTTCAAGTGCTATTTCCCAGTCCTAGACCGACCTGATGCTCCCACCTTCCCTGTCTAGCTAGGCTCTCTCCCTGTTCAATTCCCCTGAGCCTTAGCCCCCCAGATCCCATGCCCACCAAGCTAATAAGCCTTGCCTTTGGCCCAAGTCTTCCCCTGGACCACGCTCTGCCCCTTTGGAGCCCGTTGGCCCCATGTGTGGTGCCTTCAAATCCACGGCCCCAAGCCCAGCAGGCTGTCCCTCACCCCACTGTATTCCCTTCCTGGGCCTCCCACCAAAGCTAGGGCCATCTTTTGCCCTGGATCCCTGTTTCCCCGCCCTTCCAGGCTTCTTACCGCAGAGCACCCCCCACCCACCCCCAGCCCTCTTGTCCTCAGTCCTGGGACCACTTCCAGAGCTGGGGCCAGCTCTACTGGAGCTCAGATCAAAGCCAAGTTCTTCGTGGATACCAGGTGCCTTCCTCTTCTGTGGTCCCCTCTTCATTCTCCCTCCCCCCAGTTAAATTAAAGCTGTGGCCTGAAGGTATGTGGACTGTTTTCCAGATGCCCCAACATCCCTCTTCCTGCATTGAGAAGTCCACACCCTTGGCTCTATAGAATAAACGCTTTATCTGGCCTCGGCCCCTGTATTCCCTTCCTGGGCCTCCCACCAAAGCTAGTGCCATCTTCTGCCCTGGATCCCTGTTTCCCCACCCTTCCAGGCTTCTCTCCACAGAGCACCCCCCCCACCCATCCCCAGCCCTCTTGTCCTCAGTCCTGGTCCTCAGTCCTCAGTCCTGAGGGGCCTCCCGCCCACCCTCAGCTAACTGGGTAGTGCCCAGGCACACTCCGGATGGAGCATAGCAACAGTGGATGCCTGGAGCGACCCACCGTGCGACCGGCCGTCTCCGTGCTCCAGAGCTCAAGCCCGGCAGAGTCTGCACCCTGTCTCGGGCAAGCCCCTGGGGGCTCAGGCGCCGGACCAGAGGCACTCTCATGAGAGGTGCCCTGTAGCTGGGGCCGCCACAGTTGCAGGAGCAACCTTGGGGGATCAGAGTCCGCGTTGGGCTCCACATTGTCCAGTGATGTTCGGAGCTGGGGCTTCTCTGTTTTTTCTGCAACAGATTGCAGTGGGAGGGTCAGGAGGGGCCCTAAGGAGCCTCCCAGCTACCCACCCAGGTAGGCCTGCCACACCTGGTATAGCGCAGAGTGTGGTACAGAAGAGGGCGTGTGCAGCAGGCAGCATCCAGTGGTGGGTGGCCACCTGCTGCAGGCCCAGGCGAGCTCGTGGGTGCAGCTGGAGTAGGCCTCGGATCAGGTCCTGGCACTCTGCGGGTGAGGATTCAAGGCTGCAGCCTCACGATAGCGGCCCCCGCCCGCCACCTCTCGTGCCCCTAGCCCACGGCCCTCACAGCCAACAATGCTGACCACTTGGTGGGGTTGCCCCATGCAGTCTTCCCAAACGGCTAGAGGGTGTCCCTGTTTCGCACTTGGGCGGACAAGCAGAGAGAGGTGAGGCAGCCTGACCTAGGGCTAGTGCAGGGTTCAAGCTTAATGGCGCCACCAACCCCAGTTTCCCCCGTCACCACAGTCCATCCCCCAGCCTGGGCAGGGGAAGAGACCAGGTCAGCATCCTCCACGCCACGGTGCATGTGGCCCTTCTCTGGACTTGGGTCTCTCTTGCTGCCCCCCCTCCAGGCATGGCTGGGACTTGGGAGGGACACGTGGTGGAGGTGCTCACCTGGGGACAGGCCTGGCCGGAAGGTGGGGCCCCGGCGCATCAGGTACAGCATTCGGTGGGGCTGGCACTCCTTGAAGGGCAGCTTCCCAGTCACCATGGCGTAGAGGATGACACCTCTGGGGGCATGGGCTTCTCAGGGCCTGCTCCTCCTCCCCAGCCCCTGCCCCTCTTCCCCACCAGGGTCCAGGAGTCCCTGGGGTGGTACTCACAGGCTCCACAGGTCGGCCTGCTTCCCGTTGTACTTCTTGCTCATGAGGATCTCTGGGGCTGTGTAGGCCACAGACCCGCAGAAGGTGCTCAGCAATGAGTTCTTGAGCCCGGACCAATTGGCAAAGCCAAAGTCTGCAAGGGACACGCAGGGAGGGCGGGACGGGTTGCTAGAGAGACGGCTCCTGAGGGGAGTGTGGGCACGGGGCGTGTGGGTGACTGTAAGTGTGGCTGTGGGCAACTGTTGGGTGCAGGCCTCATTGGAGGCTTGAAGGACAAGGTAGACTGGGGTCAGAAGTCTGGAGCAAACCAGTGTAGAGGCTGGAGCCCTGGGCTTGGGGCAAGAGTGGGGTATGTGCAACTCGCAGAAGTTGAGGGTGATCAGAGCTGGCCCAGGCTGGGAGCCTGGTTGGGGGCCGGGCCGCAGGCTCACCACTCAGCTTTAGGCAGCCTCTGTCATCTAGCAGGATGTTCTCACACTTCAAGTCCCTGCGTGGGGAAGGGGAGATGGGGCTGGACCTAAGCTCAGGCAGGTCTTCACGCGCTGGGCAGCGGGCCGGGTGGCGCCCTCACCGGTGCACGATGCCTAAGTTGTGGCAGTGCGCCACGGCACTGACGAGCTGCCACAACAGCCTGCGGGCCTCCTCCTCCTCCAGTCCCGGGCAGCGGTGGTGAGCAGACATGGCATTGATGTGCTCCAGCAGGTTGCCGCGGGCCGCCAGCTCCAATACCAAGTAGGTGCGCCGGCTGTTCGCGAAGGTCTCATACAGCTGCACCTGCCGGCGCCCCCCTCCTGCCGTTACCCCCAACCAGGGCCCTCGGGTGCACGGGGCAGGGGTCTCGGAATGGGGCCGGCCCAAGTATAAGGGTCCCAGGAGGGGAAAGGGTGGGCCTGAGGTAGATAGGAAGGGCCAGGCTGCCTGGGGTCTCTGCCCACCACGTTCAGGTGCTTGTAGGTAGCATTGAGTGATGAAATCTCACGGGGCAGGAACTTGCAGAACTCTGCAGGGGCCTCCGCAGTGGAGACGATCTTGATAGCTACCTGCAGGTGTGGAGGGTGGCCACTGTGCAAAGGCCACAACCCCCCTGGGGACAGGATGTGGTAGAACAGGCCCCATGGCCTTTGCACATGTGGCCAAAATTGACCAGGGCAAGGTTTGGTGAGCAGCAGCCTTGGGAGGCAGCACTGACCTTCCCCCCCATCCTGTCCTGGTTACTTATGTGTTCAGTGGGTCCAGGAACTGGGAGGGATCAGACTGCCAGAGGCTGAGCCTTCTGGAAGATGTGGGACTTGGAGGAAGCCAGAGCACCTGGGAGGTGCCTGAGTGGAGTTAGGAGAGGGGCCACTGGGGCTGGGCTGGAGGGTGGACTATGGAACCCCCACCCTGGGGGAAGGAGGCGAGCCTGCCTCACCATGGTGTGGCGCTTGCCCCGCAGGTCAGAGGCCAGCTTGCAGTTGTGCCGCATGCGCTCCTGTGTGGCGTAGGCCAGGTAGACTTTGGAGAAGGCCCCAGAACCAATCTTCTTGGAGGACAGCAGGTAGCCATTGTCCCTGCATTCATGCACCTGCTCCAGAAATGCTCTCTGGTCCAGCTTCTGCCTGCTGGCAGCCTTCATAAAAATCAGGGCTCTGTGGGAGAGCTGGGGCTACCCAGCACCCCGCAGGGCCGTGGGGAGGGACTCTGGGAGGTTTAGCTGAGGCCTGACTTGTGTTAGAGGAATGGAGGGATGGGTTGTAGACGGATGGAGCAATGCGCTGTGGAGTGATGGGGTGCTGTACTGCAGGAGGCCAGCTGGGGCCTGCAGGCCCTCAAGGCTGCAGCCAAGTTTCTGAAGCCTCTCTGGGACAGGACCAGAGATGGGGAGGGAGGCTAACACAGCCACACAACCATGGACTGGCACGGGGTTGGACAGGCTCTGGGAAAGCAGGGGCAGATTCTAGAATGGAAGGTTCTAGAGCTGTGTTTTCATTGTGCCCTCAAAGGGGTGTCCTTCTATTCCCCAGGCGTTGCTTGCCCTGAGAACATCTTGCTGGAACCAGCCCTGCCCTGTGTGAGGCCCACTCCATGGGGTGAGAACCCCAAGGGCCACAGACAGCCCTATTTTGGTTTTGGCTGTGCGGCGCAGCATGGGGGATCCTAGTTCTCCAACCAGGAACTGAACTCGGACCCAGCAGTGAAAGCACGAGTCCTAAGCACTGGACCGCCAGGGAATTCCCGAAGCCAGCCAACGTTCCTCTGCTGAGGCCTGCTGCGAGAGGCCATTCCCCCAGAGCGCTCTACACTTTCAATGACACATCCCCAAGCAAATGAAAAGCCCTAGCCCACCTCAAAGAGGTGAGCCAGCATGCCCCTCCTTTCTCCTGGCCCCTGCAGTGTTCTGTGAGCGGTGTGTTGCCTGTGGAGCTGTGTTGCCTGTGGGCGCTGTTTGAAGCTGCAACTACTACCTCCCACAATCCTGCTTCTGTGCACACCAAAGTGCCTGTCCCATGGTAGGCAGTCCACACCCAGGATTTCAAATGTGAACATCACCAAGTGATGCCTCCTTTACAGACGAAACAAGTAAGGGCCAAGTTCACGGTCTCTCTTCTGTGAGCTGGACAGCGTAGTGTCTGCGGACCAGATTTGTCCCCACAGGATCCATGGTGCATGCAGCACTCCCTCTGCAGGGAACGTCTTGGAAAGCTTGGAAGTGAACTATGGAGACATTTTCTCCTCCCATCGGACTGTGGGCCGCTGGAGGGCAAGGCTTGTGTCTGATATCCCCTGGCTCACCCACAGCCCTTGTCTGGCAAATTGCCTGGAGGATATAAAATACAGACAGTTTAGCTGGCTTGTTGCTCCATGGGGGTTAGGAAGAGAGAAACTGGGTGTTTCAAGGGGAGGGGATTTAACTCGTGGTGGTTACGAAGGTGTTACATGGGCTGGAGATGGGGGAGCCTACATCACCTCCCTGGCTCCCCCTCATTCCAGAACACAACTGGAAGCCAGTGACTGTTGCTCAGAGAGATGACAGGCAGGGTCCAGAGCTCTGCTCACCCTCCTCTTTCTCTGCACCTTGGGTCATCCATCTATTTCAGAGCATTGCTGAGTACCTCCTTGTGCTGGGCTTGATGCCAAGCCCTCGGGAGCCAGTCACAGGCACGGGCCTTTCTCACAGAGCTTACTGTCACAGAAGAGAGACTGCCCTTAATACTCTTTTTTTTTTGGGCGGGGGGGGGGGTGCTCATGGCATGCAGGGTGTTAGTTCCCCAACCAGGGATCAAATTCACGCCCCCTGCAGTGGAAACAGAGTCTTAAATCACTGGACGCCCAGGGAAGTCCCTGGCCTTAATAATTTAATAAAAGTTGAATGATGCTGTAATCTGTGCCAGGGCAGTGTGTGTGCATGCTTGGGAGTGAAAAAGTTCAGCTGAGCCTGGGGAGGGCAGGACCAGTGGGGTGTCCTGAACCCTGGCCATGGGGACATCGACGGGAGAGTGAGCCATCCAGGTATGAGCCTCCCTTGGGTAACACTCCCCTTCCTGCCTATGCAGTACCTGGGGGGTGGGAGCTCTTTCTCAGGGGCCAGGCCCCATCTGCAGAGCAGCATGCTGTATCAGTCATCTATAAGAGTTCTGTCCCGCTCTCTGCACTCTATCCCTAAGATAGAAGCAGGCTGCAGCCCTTCTCTCTGTGAAGAAAGAATTCCCCCCATCCCTGCTGTACTGTCCAGTGACCAGCCTGCCCCCATGTTTAAACTGAGGCCACTTTGCCTCCTCGCACCCCTGCCACAGATCCCTGCGGACCCAGTGAGATGCACACAAGTTGTTAATGCCGTGGAGGTACTGTTGCTGACTGGCCCTTTCTTCAATCGCTTTTCCTTTCCTGAGCTTCTGGAACACCACTTGCTCCTTTCATTTTGGTCTGTGGGCACACCCAGGTGATTTCAGCCTCCGGGGCTCTGCGAGGGCCATCGTGTCTGTCCAGAACCTGGGCTCCTCTCCCGGCTTCTCTCTTTCTCAGCCCCCAGCTGCAGTTCTTCACAGCACTTTGTGCAACGTACGAATCATTGACTCGCTTGTTGTCTGCCTCCCTCTCCAGATCCCAAGGTCCCAAATGCATATACTTGCTTTAAAAAAAAATCTTTTATTAAAGATTAAGAAAAGATTTTTAATTTTTTAAACTGTTTTGCTTTTTATTGAAGTATAGTTGATTCACAATGTTGTATTAGTTTCTGGTGTATAGCACTGTGATTAGTTATGCATGTGTATTTATTTTCTTTTCCATTGCAGTTTATTACACGCTATTGAATGGAGCTTCCTGTGCTATGCAGTAGCATCTTGCTGCTTGCCCACTCTGTACATACTCGTTTGCATATTAACCCGCAACGCGCAGCAGCCCCCGCCTTTGGCAGCCTCATGTCTGTTCTCCATGTCTGTGAGTTTGTTTCTCTTTCATAAATAAGTTCATTTATCTCATATCTTAGGTTCCACATATAGTGATGTCATATGGTATTTATGACTTACTTTCTATCTTTCTGACTTACTTCACTTAGTATTAATCTCTAGGTCCATCCATGTTACTGCAAATGATGTAATTTCATTGTTTTTTTATTGCTCAGTAGTATTCCATTGTATGTATGTACCACATCTTTATCCATTCATCTGTCAATGGATATTTATGCTGTTTCCATGTACTGAGTGTTGGAAATAGTCCTGGGGTACATGTATCTCTTCAAATTATAGTTTTCTCCAGATATATGCCCTAGAATGGGATTGCTGGATCATACAACTCTATTTTTAGTTTTTTGAGGAACCTCCTTATTGTTTTCCATACTGGCTGCGCCAATTTGCATTCCCACTAACAGTGGAGGAGAGTTCCCTTTTCTCCACACCCTCTCCAGGGTGTTATTTGTAGACTTTTTTTAAAAAATTTATTCCTTTGGCTGGGTTGGGTCTTGGTTGCAGCATGTGGGATCTTCATTGTGAGCTCTGTAGCTCTGCAGCATGTGGGATCTTAGTTCCCCAACCAGGGACTGAACCCATGTTTCTTGCATTTCAAGACAGGTCCTTAACCACTTGACCACCAGGGAAGTCCCTAGAGTTTTTAATGATGCCTATCCTGAGTGGTGTGGTACCTTATTGAACTTTTGATTTGCATTTCTCTAATTATTAGTGATGTTGAGCATCTTTTCATGTGCCTATTGGCCATCTGTTTATCTTTTTTGGAGAAATGTCTGTTTAGGTCTTCTGCTCGTTTTCCCCCCAGACTTTAAACTTCTGATTTTGTATTGGTGTATAGCCAATTAATGTTGTGATAGTTTCAGGTGTATTCTGCATATAAGTTAAGTAAGCAGAGTGACAATATACAGTCTTAATGTACTCCTCTCCTGATTTGGAACCAGTCGGTTGTTCCAAGTCCTGTTCTAACTGTTGCTTCTTGACCTGCATACAGATTTCTCAGGAGGCAGATCAGGTGGTCTGGTATTCCCATCTCTTCAGAATTTTTCCACAGTTTGTTGTGATCCACATAGTCAAAGGCTTTGGCATAGTCAATAAAGCAGAAGTAGATGTATTTCTGGAACTCTCTTGCTTTTTCAATGATCCAGCGAATGTTGGCAATTTGATCTCTGGTTCCTCTGCCTCTTCTAAATCCAGCTTGAACATCTGGAAGTTTACAGTTCACGTAGTGTTGAAGTCTAGCTTGGAGAATTTTGAGCATTACTTTGCTAGTGTGTGAGATGAGTGCAATTGTGCGGTAGTTTGAACGTTCTTTGGCATTGCCTTTCTTTGGGATTGGAATGAAAACTGACCTTTTCCAGTCCTGTGGCCAATGCTGAGTTTTCCAAATTTGCTGGCATATTGAGTGCAGCACTTTCACAGCATCATCTTTTAGGATTTGAAATAGCTCAACTGGAATTCCATCACCTCCACTAGCTTTGTTCGTAGTGATGCTTCTTAAGGCCCACTTGACTTCACATTCCAGGATGTCTGGCTCTAGGTAAGTGATCACACCATCATGGTTATCCGGGTCATGAAGATCTTTGTTGTATAGTTCTTCTGTGTATTCTTGCCACCTCTTCTTAATATCATGTGAAATGCCAGGCTGGATCAAGCACAAGCTGGAATCAAGATTGCTGGGAGAAATATCAATAACCTCAGATATGTAGATGACATCACCCTTATGGCAGAAAGCGATGAGCTAAAGAGTCTCTTGATGAAAGTGAAAGAGGAGAGTGAAAATGTTGGCTTAAAACTTAACATTCAAAAAACTAAGATCTTGACATCTAGTCCCATCACTTCATGGCAAATAGATGGGGAAACAATGGAAACAGTGAGAGACTTTCATTTTTGGGGGCTCCAAAATCACTGCAGATGGTGACTGCAGCCATGAAATTAAAAAGATGCTTGCTCCTTGGAAGAAATGCTATTAGACAGCATATTAAAAAGCAGAAAAATAAAATAAAAAGCAGAGACATTACTTTGCCAACAAAAGCCCATCTAATCAAAGCTATGGTTTTTCCAGTAGTCATGTATGGATGTAAGAGTTGGACTATAAAGAAAACTGAGCACCGAAGAATTGATGCTTCTGAACCGTGGTGTTGGAGAAGACTCTTGAGAGTCGCTGGGACTGCAAGCAAATTCAACCAGTCCATCGTAAAAGAAATCAGTCCTGAATACTCATTGGAAGGACTGATGCTGAAGCTGAAACTCCAATACTTGGGCCACCTGATGGGAAGAACTGACTCATTGGAAAAGACCCTGATGCTGGGAAAGATTGAAGGCAGGAGAAGAGGACGACAGAGGATAAGATGGTTGCATGGCATCAACGACTAATGGACATGAATTTGAGCAAGTTCCAGGAGTTGGTGATGGACAAGGAAGCCTGGCGTGCTGCAGTCCATGGGATCTCAAAGAGTCAGACATGACTGAGCAACTGAACTGAACTGAGTTTCAGGTGACCAGAGAAGAGACTCAGCCATACACATACATTGTCCCCCAAACCCACCTCCCATGCAGGCTGACATATAATATTGAGCAAAGTTCCATGTGCTCTACAATAGGTTCTTGTTGGTTATCCATTTTAAATATAGCAGTGTACACATGACCTTCCCAAAGTCCCTAACTCTCCCTTCTCCACTGGCAACCGTAAGTTCGTTTTCTAAGTCTGTGAGTCTCTTTCTGTTTTGCAAGTTTATTTGTATCATTTCTTCTTAAGATTCCACATATAAGGGATGTCATACAATATTTCTCCTTCTTTGTCTGACTTACTTCACTCAGTATGACACTCTCTAGAGCCATCTACGTTGCTGCAAATGGCATTATTTCATTCTTTTTAATGGTAATATTCCACTGTATATATGTACCATATCTTCTTTTTCCATTCCCTTTTGATGGATATTTAGATTGCATCCATGTCTTGGTTATTGCAAACAGTGCTGCAATAAACATGTATCCTTTTAGATCATGTTTTTCTCTGGATATATGCTCAGGAGTGGGATTGCAGGGTCATATGGTAGCTCTAGTTTTAGTTTTTAAAGGAACCTCCATACTGTTCTCTGTAGTGCCTTTGCCCATTTATATACATATATACTATATATACATTGTATATATAGTATATATGTGTGTATATATATATGTATATATACACATTGAGTTCTACGGCCTGTTTGTGTATTTTGGAAATAAAAGTCTTGTTGGTCACATCATTTGCAAGTATTTTCTCCCATTCTTTAGGTTGTCACTTTGTTTTGTTTATGGTTTCCTTTGCTGTGCAAAACCTTGTGAGTTTGATTAAGTCCCATTTGTCCAGTTTTGGTTTTACTTCTGCTGCCTCAGAAGAGTGACCTAAGAAAACATTGGTACCATTTATGTCAGAGAACCTTTTCCCTGTGTTCTGCTCCAGTTTTATCAGTGCCTTCACATTTTGATTCCCAGGGTCTATTGGCAGACTAGATATGTGCCTCGTGTGTGCAGGTGTGTACCTGTGTGTAGAGGGTCCTGTGGCCCTGGGCTCTCTGGGGTATTTGTTGGGTGTTCGTGTGTGAGAGATATAGGGCATGACAGTCCCTGCCTGTGTCCAGGTCTAGCCCACCTGGCATGTGTTCCTGGACAGGTATGTGTTTGCAAAGGGACTGGGTTTGGGTACATCGGTGCCCCAGGTATCTCAGGGTATGTGGGTCTGTGTCTGTGTGATAGGATCACCGTGGTGTGTCGGGAGGGGTCACAGAGCAGAGTGGCAAGCAGGCCCGGTCCTTCACCTACGCAGTAACCTGCCGCACCCCTTGAGGCCCACAGGGCGGCCAGACTGGAACCCAACAGTCAGATGTGGTGGTCACAAGCCGGCTGGGGTCGGGGCCGAGAGACAGACAGACAGACAGACACACCCTCGACCAATTAGCGCAGAGAGAGAGAGAGAGAGAGAGAGAGAGAGAGAGAGTGCGTGTGTGTCTCTCTCTCTCTCTCTCTCTCTCTCTCGACCAATAAGCGCAGAGATCGCGTGGGGGCGGGGCCAAGTTACCGCGCGCCCGGCCGCAGTTGGCAGGGGGCGGGCTCGTCGCGTGGCCCCGCCCACTCCGGTCAGCGGTTGCCGGGAGGGCGGCGCCCCGGCCGCGGCTGCGGCGGCTCCTCAGGTAAAGGGCAGACAGGTCCCAGGGGTCAGGGCCGGCCGCGGTCACTCGGGGAGGTGCCCCTCGGGAAAGCCTAGGCCGCAGACCTTCGGGTCGCCCCCTTGGCCCGGCCGCGGCGGGAAACTGAGTCAGAGGGCGCCTCTCCAAAGTCAACAGGCGAGCGCAGGGACGGTCCCGGGCTTCGCGGGGCCGAGCCCGCCCCCTTCCTCTGGCTCAGGTGCTACCAGCCCGGCGCGGAGACGGATTTGCCGCGTCACAACCCGGAAGAGCGGCCTGGAAGTCCAGCCGCTCACTTTCTTCCTCGCCCGGCGTTGGGAGCGCGTACCCCGTGCCCGGCCCCTCCCAGGGTGGGACTCTGGATACTCGGCCCCCGTGCCTGCCCACCCCCCGGGGGGGCGTTCAATCTGTCACTTTCCGGAGGCGTGTGGTCCACCTCCTTGCTTCCCCAGGGGAAGAACGGGAGTCCTCTGTGGGAAACTCACCCAAAACCCGAGGGTCCCAAAGCGCGGGGACCATTATATTCTTTCTACTTTCTCTCTGGCGTGAGAGGAGGAGGAGGTCCAGAGCCGGGAGGTAATGTGTCCGCAACCCTGAGGGTTATTGGTCATGCCCTGTAGGCGTGAAGCTGGAGAGGCTGCAGGAAATTCCGCTCTAAATCCGGGTGAGAGCTCGGAGGTGCTCGGCCACGGCTGGCCCCCAGTCCCTGGACTCTTAGGCCCAGTTTTGGGTTCCGGTTTTCTGTAGTGCCAGCTGAGCTGCAGTGCGGCCGTAGGGCCTGATAAGAGGGCTCTGTGTGCATGGCGGTTCCCATTTGCACACTTTACAGAGGTTCTCCTTTGCCAGCCCAGCGGGGTAGGGGAGGGGCTGACTGGAAAGCTCAAGGGCGATGAGGCACAAAGGGGTGTAGGGGGCAGAGGGGACTGTTGTGGCAATGTTAGCTGGAGTGGCTGTCTGCTGTGGGGCCATGCGGGGTTGGGGTGGAGGCTGGCTTGAGGGAACCACTTTGGAAAGGCAGGTGGTAGAGGTGGAGAAGGTGAGTCACTATAGAGTGTGGGGGATGGAGGTGGAGGAACAGGAAGGGGTGATGCTGCTTCTCACCTGAGAGCTAAATGCATGATGACACAGAAGCGGCAACGGAGCTGTGGGCCAGGGAGGGATTGGGTGACAATCGTGTTGGAGCTGTTGGGTTTGTGGCGATGATGGTCCAGGTGGAGATGGCCAGCAGGCCCTGGTCCCCAGGAGACCTATGTGGGAATCATCTGATGGGACACTTGAGTGGTGGCAGGATTGTGATGTGGTCACCTCTTTCGTCCTGACAGCCAGAGGGCCTGGGAATGCGGGTGTCAACAAGGCTTTTGGCCACCACGACTCAAGTGAGCACGTGCCTCAAGTCTCTCTTTGTTGCCACAGTGGAATGACCAAGTTGAGCTGTCTTGGTTACCTTGAAATCAATGTCCAGGCTGACGTGGATTGTTGTTGCTGAGTCTTACTCCACCACGACTGCCTGCTGAGCGTCCCAGTAGGTCAGAGGTGGAACCCTGAGGGTGCTTGCTTGCTCCCTGGAGCTCATAGCTGCTGCCTATGCCTGGAGGCAGGTATCTGTGCTTAGTTCAGACTCAGGGTCCACCGAGGCACCAGTGAGCAGCCCAGATTGCGTGAGCCCTTTCATGGAGCCAAGTTACTTGACCTTCTTGGGGCAGGCACTCCAGGAGAGTCCCTGCTGTTGTTCAAGGAATGCTGGCTGCTGGGCATCTTGAGATGCATGCTTTCCTCACTAATCCGGAGAGTCAACCACTTCTGGGGGGGGGTGACACCGCTGGCATGGCTTACATTGAGAAGTAGTGCTCTCCAGGAGCTGTGAGGAGTGAGCTGTGGACTGTTTCCAGGTCATCTGCCCCGGTTCTTGTTGGTGACTCTGGAAGTTGGTTCTTGCTCTGGCTCCTGTGCTGGGAGGGAAAGACCCTGGGCATGGTATGGCGATCCTGTGACCCCTCCCAGGCCTCCTGACTTCCTAGTCTCCCCTCACACACCTACCTTCCATACCAGCTCCTGTTGCCTCTGGGCTGGGAGGTATGTGACCCTCCTTGGCCTCTCACACCCCATTCTGAACCCCACCCAGCTCAGTGTAGTGGTCCTGTACCACTGTTAGGTTTGTCAGCTCATGTGGCAGTTGAAATACAAGTAGACATCTTTCAGGCCAGGGGCTCTGTGAACAGGGGCAGTACCTGGTGGGCTTTTACTAAATGTCATTGAATCAATGCTAACTACTGGTGAGCATGGGGGAGGGGATAGCTGCTTCTTCACTGGCGCACAGTGTGTCCAGTGCGGGGAGGGAAGGCCCTGATGGCTCTGTCCTGTGCCATGTGCCAGGAGCATCAGGGTGGGAAGGTGGGCAGGCGTGGAGGGGAGTGTGGGAACCAGTCCTGGTGGAGTCCTGCCCCACCGCTGACCAGCTGCTCACAGCGTGCCCCTCTTGAACCTACTTGGCCATGCAAATTGAGGAGATGGTGCCTCTAAGGTGCTTCCCACGGGAGGCAGGTGGCCTCCTGGTCCCTCTCCTCTCTGTGTGCCCCCTTCCTCTGTGGCGGTTTCATCTGGCTTTGCCATCAGCACTGTGCTCACAGGTCAGTCAGCTCCACAGACCTCCTGGCATGGGGCAGGGGCTGCAGGTGGAGACCTTCAAAACCAGTCAAGCCCAGGTAATCTATACTTAGCTGGCTCCCACTTTTTTCCGGTGCTTGTTTTTTCAAATCTAACCAGATCTGTGATTGACATATGTGTTTTTATGACACTCTGTGGGCTTCTATAGACGGGTATTGGAAGGTGGACAATCCCATCACAGAGTGCGACCATTCAGGCTTGTAGGGAACACTCCACAGGCTCTGCTGGCTGTCCCCACCTATGTGTGGCCACTGCAGGCCTCGCTTCCCGCCCCTCAGTCCTGTGGGGCAGTGGGGGGAAGTGGCGGTGCATGGGAAGCGGAGTCCTGGGCTGGTGGTCTTTGTGCTGCCTGTCTTCCTGTTTTTCTTATTGATGTGGGTGCACTTCTGTGCATGTTAATGTTAGACAGATTAGGCTCTTGTCATACCTATAATGAATGATTTGACCCATTTTGTCTCTCATTTACTTAATGCTCTATTGAGGATGGGGTGAGGTCTGAGAATGTACAATTGTGGACATAGGTGTATGTATGGATGTGGTCTTGAGTTTATGTATGCTTCTGATTTTCAGAAATTAAAAAATTTCATATAGTCCAACTGAAAGCTTTCATTAAGGTGTGTGGAGTTTTGTGTCTGGCTTAGAAAGTCCTTTCCTACTCTAAGACTGTAAGATATGTCCTTGTATTTTCTACTTAGGACTACATTTACTTTTTACACATGATACTTATATCCATCTAGCACTTATTTTGGGGTAAGGAAAGATGTAGGGAAAACTGAGTTTTCCCCCTGAGTGCCTACCAAGCTGTTCCTACACTATTTGTTGGCTAATGTCTTTATTATTTAAAATTTTCCCTTTTTATTCCTTATTGGTGTTTATTTCTGGATTCTCCGTACAGTTCTGTTGATTTGTGTGCCTCTTACAACAAAGGCATAGTTTTAATTATGGCAGCATTTTAGTACATTTTAACATAACATAAAATGGACTGGGATGGGAAAATTTAATTCAGATAACCATTATATCTACTATTAGGCAACAATGCAGCAGTGGCCGCAGGACTGGAAAAGGTCAGTTTTCATTCCAGTCCCAAAGAAAGGCAATGCCAAAGAATGTTCAAACTACCACACAGTTACACTCATCTCACACGCTAGCAAAGTAATACTCAAAATTCTCCAAGCCAGCCTTCAACAGTACGTGAACTGAGAACTTCCAGATGTTCAAGCTGGATTTAGAAAAGGCAAGGAACCAGAGATCAAATTGCCAAAATCTGTAGTATCATTGAAAAAGCAAGAGAGTTCCAGAAAAACATCTACTTCTGGTTTATTGACTATACCAAAGCCTTTGACTATGTGGATCACAACAAACTGTGGAAAATTCTGAAAGAGATGGGAATACCAGACCACCTGATCTGCCTCCTGAGAAATCTGTATGCAGGTCAAGAAGCAACAGTTAGAAGTAGACATGAAACAACAGACTGGTTCCAAATTGGGAAAGGATTATGTCAAGGCTGTATCTTGTCACTCTGCTTATTTAACTTATATGCAGAGTACACCATGCCAAATGCCAGGCTGGATGAAGCACAAGCTGGAATCAGGATTGCTGAGAGAAATATCAATAACCTCAGATATGCAGATGACACCACCTTTATGGCAGAAAATGATGAAGAACTGAAGAGCCTCTTGATGAAAGTGAAAGAGGAAAGTGAAAAAGTTGGCTTAAAACTCAACATTCAAAAAATGAAGATCATGGCTTCCTGTCCCATCACTTCATGGCAAATAATTACGGAAACAATGTAAACAGTGACAGACTTTATTTTTTTGGGCTCCAAAATCACTGCAGATGGTGACTGCAGCCATGAAATTAAAAGACGCTTGCTCCTTGGAAGAAAGGCTATGACCAACCTAGACTGCATATTAAAAAGCAGACATTACTTTGCTGACAAAAGCCAGTCTAGTTAAAGCTGTGGTTTTTCCAGTATTCATGTATGGATGTGAGAGTTTCACTATAAAGAAAGCTGAGCACCGAAGAATTGATGCTTTTGAACTGTGGTGTTGGAGAAGACTCTTAAGAGTCCCTTGGACAGCAAGGACGTCAAACCAGTCAATCCTAAAGGAAATCAGTCCTGAATATTCATTGGAAGGACTGATACTGAAGCTGAAGCTCCAATAGTTTGGTCACATGATTCGAAGAACTGAATTAGAAAAGACCCTGATGCTGGGAATGATTGAAGGCAGGAAGAGAAGGGGACTGCAGTGGATAAGATGTTTGGATGGCATCACTGACTTGATGGACTTGAGTTTGATCAAGCTCTGGGAGTTGGTGATGGACAGGGAAGCCTGGTATGCTGGATTCCATCGGGTTGCAGAGTCGGACACAACTGAGCGAATGAACTGAACTGAACATAACATAGGACAAATCCCGCTGTTCACAGACTTTTCAGAATTTAGTTGGCTACTGTTGTATGTTGATTCTTCCATATGAATTTGGAACCATTTTATCAAGCAGAACCCTCCAGTAAGCCTGATTGACATTTTTATAGATGAAAGAGAATTGACAGTTTTATAATATTGAGTCTTAGGTGAGGACTTTGAGTCTTTTCCTTCAATGAACAGTGTTTTGGTTGTTTTTTGAAATTGTGTGTATACTAAGAATATAAACCACAGCTTTCTCAGTGTGCATGGTGGGCTGAAGGCAGATCAGCATGCACATCTGCTGTTCAGAAAGGATGCCACTATCCCTGTCGGAGCCAGGACTGGGGTAACCCTGAGTCACCTGCTGGAGGGGTGACAGTGTCCTGGGGGAGGCAAGTGATTGACCTCTGAGGAATGAATGTGTTCTGTGGGGTGAAGAGGACAGGGTCGGGTGTTTGTAGGGATCAGCAGAAGCAGAGGTACAAGAGCTCAAGCCCTGGCCCAGGGCATTCAGGATTCCTGCAGCATGAGGGATGAGAGAGGAGCAGAGAGGGACTTGGGTCTGGGTTGCAAAAGTCTTTGTTAAGTATTGCTTTGATTCTGTGAGCAGCAGTGAAGACCACTGAGCAGTGGTGTGGCATGATATGGCCTGTGTTTGATGAAGACCAGCACTCTCAGGGTGGAGGAAGTGGCCAAGGCAGCATTAGGAGAGGCAGTCATCAGAGATGGGCTCTCAAAGGGGGAGCAGGGCACCTGCTGCCCGATATGAAGGGTTGGAGCAGGGTGAGGAGGGGGTGGCTAATGTTGATCACAGTATGGCTGTCATTGAGTGGTGTGAAGTGTGTCTGCTACCAAGTGATGTGATGTGCCATATAACTCTTGAAGTCGCATAGTATAAGTTCTTTTTTTTTTTTTCAGAGTTGTCTTGGCTATTTTAGGTCCTCTGCATTTCTATATGAATTTTAGAATCAGTCTGTCAGTTTCTACAAAAAACATGCTGGGATTTTGATTGGGAATGCATTCAATCTGTAGGTCCATTTGCAAATAATTGATTTCCTTGTACAGTATTTCTCTCCATTTATTTAAATTTTCTTTTATATCTCAGCAGTGTTTGATAATTTTACTGCATTGTCCATCTTTTGTCAAATTTGTCCCTAAATATTTAATATAATTTTTGCTCAATGGCAGATGTTGTGGCTTTTTGAATTTTTGATTGTTTATTGTTAGTATATGGAAATACAGTTGATTTTAATATTAATATTTTTAAAAAATTTAATATTAACTTTATATTTTGTGATCTTGCTAGATGACTTATTGATCTGGTTCTACCTATAGATTCTGTAGCATTTTCTGCATAGATGATCACATCACCTGTGAATAAAAATAGTTTTACTTCTTTTTCAATTTGGGTATCTTATTTCTTTTCTTGCCTTATCACACAGACTAAAACCTCCAGCTGAAAGTGAATAGAACTAGTGAGAGCGGGCGTCCTTGCCTTGTTCCCCATCCTATAGGGATTGCATTTAGTCTTTTACTGTTAAGTATAATGTTCCTATAGATTTCCCTTTGGTGCTGTTTATCAGATTGTAGAAGTTTCCTTCTGTTCCTATTTGTTGATAATTTTTATTATAAGTGGATGTTGGATTCTGACAAATGCTTTTTCTGCACTTATTGAGATGATTATGTGGTTTTAATTTTTTGGTCTGTTATTGTGATTTACAGTGGCTGGAGTTAAAAATACCCAACCAACCTTGCATTCATGGAATGACCAATTTGGTCGTGAGGTATTATCATTTTTACATGTTGTTGGATATGATTTGATAAAATATTGTTAAGAAATTTTGCATCTACAAAGGATATTGATCTATAGTTTTCATTGTTTGTAATATCTGTGTCTAGTTTTGCTGTCAGAGTAATGCTAACCTCAGAGAATCAGTTGGTAAGTGCTTTTTAGGTTCAGTTTTTCCGGAAGAATGTGTGTAGAGTTGGAATTGTTTCTTCCTTAAATGTTTAATAGAATTCCCCAGGGAAGTCATCTAGGCCTAGAGTTTTCTCTGTGTGAAGGCTTTTAACTACAACTTCAATTCTTTGTTAAATATAGGGCTATTTTTTCTTTCTTTTCCTTTTTTTTTTTTTTTTTGGACTGTGCCACATGGTACGGGGTATCTTAGTTCCCTGACCGGGAATCAAACCTGTGGACCCTGCAGTGGAAGTGTGGAGTTTTAACCACTGGACCACTAGGGTAGTCCTAGATTATCTATTTTTTCTTTTTTTTTTTTTGTAAATCTATTTTTTCTTGAGTGAGCTTTCATAGTTTGTGTTTCAAGGAATTTGTCTATTTCTTTTGTTTTTTGATTGTAATATTTTTTCATTGAGGTATAGTTGACTCATCTGTTTCTTTTAAATTGTCCAGTTTACCTTCAACAAGTTAGATATATTCTTATTATCCTTTTAATATGTGTAGAACCTATTTATTCTCATTCTTAAGATTGGTAATTTGTGTTGTCCCTCTTTTCCTGATGAGTCAGGCAGGATGGTTATCAAATTTATTGATCTTCTTAAATAACTAGCCTTTGGCACTTTGATTTTTTTTCTTATTTCTTTATGTACTGATATTTATTATTTTAATTCTTTTGCTTCTTTTGAGTGTGTAATTTCTTAAGGTAGGATTTAACATTGTTGACCTTAAAACTAAAAGAGCTAATTATTTTACCAGCAAAATGTGTTTTTCTGGGAATAGCAGAGAATTGCAACTCAGGACAGCCATACTATAGCAAAAACTGTATAAAACTAATTCCTGCTAAGCTATTTCAAATCCTAAAAGATGATGCTGTGAAAGTGGCAGTCAACATGCCAACAAATTTGGAAAACATAACAGTGGCCACAGGACTGGAAAGGTACACAGGACTGGAAAGGTCAGTTTTCATTCCAATCCCAAAGAAAGGCAGTGTGAAAGAATGTTCAAACTACTGCACAATTGTACTCATTTCACACTCTAGCAAAGTAAGTAATGCTCAAAATTCGCCAAGCTGGGCTTCAATAGTACGTGAACCAAAAACTTCCACATGTTCAAGCTGGATTTAGAAAAGGCAAAGGAACTGGAGATCAGATTGCCAACATCCATTGGAAGAAAAAGCAAGAGAATTCCAGAAAAATATCTACTTCTGCTTCATTGACTATACCAAAGCCTTTGACTGTGTGGATCACAATAAACTGTGGAACATCCTTAAAGAGATGGGAATATCAGATTATGTTACTAGCCTCCTGAGAAACTTGTATGCAGGTCAAAAAACAACAGTTAGAACTGGACATGGAACAATGGACTGGTTTCAGATTAGAAAAGGAGTACATCAAGGCTTTATTTTGTCACTCTGCTTATTTAACTTCTATGCAGTGTACATCATGCAAGATGCTGGGCTGGATGAAACAGAAGCTGGAATCAAGATTGCCAGGAGAAATATCAATAACCTCAGACATGCAGATGATACCACCCGTATGGCAGAAAGCAAAGAGGAACTAAAAAACCTCTTGATGAAAGTGAAAGAGGAGAGTGCAAAAGTTGGCTTAAAACTCAAAATTCAAAAAATGAGGATTATGGCATCCTGTCCCATCACTTCATGGCAAATAGATGGGGAAACAATAGAAACAGTGACAGATTATTTTTTGGGGCTCCAAAATCACTGCAGATGGTGACTGCAGCCATGAAATTAAAAGACACTTGCTCCTTGGAAGAAAAGCTATGACCAACGTAAACAGCATATTAAAAAGCAGAGATATTACTTTGCCAACAAATTTGCAAATATTCAAAGCTGTTGTTTTTCCAGTATTCATGTATGGATGTGAGAGTTGGACCATAAAGCAAATTGAGTGCTGAAGGACTGATGCTTTTGAACTGTGGTGTTGGAGAAAATTCTTGAGTCCCTTGGACTGCAAGGAGATCAAACCAGTCCATCGTAAAGGAAATCAATCCTGAATATTCATTGGAAGGACTGATGCTAAAGCTGAAACTCCAATACTTTTGCCACCTGATGTGAAGAGCTGACTCATTAGAAAAGACCTTGATGCTGGGAAAGATTGAAGGCAGGAGGAGAGGGAGATGACGGAGGATGAGATTGTTGGATGGCATCACTGACTTGATGGACATGAGTTTGAGCAAGCTCTGGGAGATGGTGAAGGACAGGGAAGCCTGGTATGCTGCAGTCCATGGAGTTGCAAAGAGTCAGACACAGCCGAACGAGTGAACAACAACAGTAATAGGCAAGTCCAGCAAACAAAGGAGAGGAAGTTACTTTGCAGAGAAAAGGAGGGGTTGCTCTGAAGGAAAGTCTATTGGAGGGAAGGGTGTTTAGGATGGTGGTGGCTTCCCACTCTCTGAGCTGAGAAGGTTCCCATCTGCTGGGCCTGTGGCCTGTCCCGAAGAAGAGATGTCTTCCTGCTGGGAATGCAAGTCATGGCTCTTCTTGTTGGCTTTGTGATTCACTTGAAGTGGTGTGTGTGGGATCGCCCCCTGTGGCTTCCCCTGCTAAATGAGGTTGCTGCTGTTCAGATACACAGTGTCATTCTTTTCTAGTATAACCTTTTAATGCTATTTATTTCCCACATAATTTTTAATTTTTTAAAAAATTTCTCCCACACATTTTATTTTATTTATTTATTTTTCTCCCACACATTTTAATATGTGTTCATTTTCATTCACTTTAATTTCATTTTTTGCATTTATTTTTTTTGACTCATGAATTATTTTAAAGCATATTCAGTAGTTGATAAATACTCAGATTTCTCAGATAGCTTTCTCTTTATTGATTTCAAATTTAATCCCATGTGGTCAGAGAACAGGGCCTTTCCAGGTGGCACTAGTGATAAAGAACCTGCTGGGCAATACAGGAGACTTAGGAAATGCAGGTTTGATCCCTGGGTGGGAAGATCCCCTGGAGGAGGGCATGGCACCCCACTCCAGTATTTTTGCCTGGAGAATCTCATGGACAGAGGAGCCTGGTGGGCTATAGTCCATAGAATCACAAACAGCTGGACACGACTGAGCCACCTGGCAGCGCAGAAAACATACTTTGTATGACTTGAATACTTTTAGGTTTATTGAGATTTGTTTTATTGCTCAGAATATAGTCAGTCTTGGTAAATGTTTCATGAACTTTTTGAAGAAATATATATTCTTCTGTTAATGAATGAAATGTTATAAAAATACTGCTTGAACCAAGTTGATTGATGGTATTGTTCAAGTCTTCTGTACCTGCAGTGATTTTCTGTATACTTGTTATAACAATTACAAATAGAGGGCTGTTGGAATTTCTGTTGTATTTTGCATTTGTTTATTTCTCCTTGCATTTTTTTAGTTTTGAGTTTGTATATTTTAAAGCTTTGTTATTAGGTGCATAAATGTTTAGAATTGTTATGTCTCTGCTAAGAAAATAGAGTCCTTGAAGTCAAGCTGACTCTGCTTTTAGTCTCCTAAATGAAAAGGTAGACAGAACAGGTCTTGTTTGCAAAATGAATTTAAGACTTAGTTATCTACCAACAGCAATGATACAGTTTCCGTTGTCTCACTGTAGGAAATAGGAGTAGTACATACAGAGATGAGTAAGGGTGAAGAAAGACTTAGGGAACCCATGAGGATCTTAATCTAGTTGACAGGAAGGTGACTACCAACTGGAAAAGTTGGTTAGGAAGGTGGAGGAGAGGACCTTTCCTGTAGTACAGGTTTCAGAAGGTCCAGGACTGCTTCTGGTGGCCAAGCCTCCGTGTCGGGAGACCAGCATAGTCTCATTTGCAGAATGCTGCATCATGGTGAATCATTCTGGGCAGCTGCCAGTGTGGGAGCCATTTAAAACTCTTAAAATGAGTTAAGATTTTAAATCATACTGGAGAATGAAAAGAGCAGACTGATGACCAAGCACAAGCTTCAGGAATATTTTATTGGATGTGTACAAGTGCTTGCATAATGTTGATTGAACCAGTAGGAAGTCAATTATTAAACATACACTTTTCCAAATAAAAAGCGATTTGTCTTAAAACAAATAATTACTATGTCTCTGAAGTCTACTTTATCTAATATTAATATAGTCACTCCAGCTTTAAAAAAATTATTTATTCATGTATTTTTGGCTGCATTGGGTCTTCGCTGTTGTGCATGGGCCTTCTTGAGTTGCTGCGAGCAGGCGCTACTCTCCAGCTGTGGTGTGCAGGCTTCTCACTGTAGCAGCTTCTCTTTTTGCAGAGCTCGGACTCTAGGATACGAGCGCTTCGGTCACTGCAGCACGCAGGCTAAGGAGTCGTGTTGCACAGGCTTAAGTGCCCTGAGGCATGTGGGGTCTTCCCAGACCAGGGATCGAACCTATGTCCCCTGCATTGGCAGGTGGATTCTTAACCAGTGGACTACCAGGGAAGCCCCTCCAGCTTTTTTGTGATTATTATCAGCCTCATTTTTCTTCTCCCATTCTTTTACTTTAGCCTCTTTATGTTAACATACTTAGTGTTTCCTGTGGTTTCTAGAATATATGAAATACAGTTGTAATCTAAATGTCTTATATAGTAATTCTTTCCTCTGCACCATTTCCAGGTCAGTATCTATTGACTGATTCATCCTCATTATGGGTTGTGTGGTGTTGTTGTTTTTAATTTATTTTTTTATTGACGGATAATTGCTTTACAGAATTTCACTGTTTTCTGTCAAACCTCAACCTGAGTGAGCCATAGGTATACACATATCCCCTCCCTTCTGAACCTCCCTCTCATCTCCCTCCCTATCCCACTCCTCTAGGTTGATACACAGCCCCTATTTGAGTTTCTTAGCCATATAGCAAATTTGGGTTGTGTTTTCTTGCCTCTTTGCATGCCTGGTCATTTTTGATTGGATGCCAGACACTGTTATTTTTCTTTCTTATATTTGTTTGGGGGTGCGTGGTGTTTTGTTTTCCTCTTGTTATTCTCAAGCTTTGTGCTGGGCTGGTCTAAGTTACTTGGGAACGGTTTGATCCTTTCAGGTCTTGTTTTTAGCTTTGGTAGGTGAAACCAGAATGGCATTTTACTTTTTTCTTCTTTTTCCTTTTTTGCCCGCATGGCTTGGCTTGCACGATCTCAGTTCCCCAACCAGATATTGAACCTGGGCCATGGCAGTGTGAACCTGGGATCCTCACCACTGGGCCCCTAGGGAACGCCCTAGTTTTACTTCTTTACTGAGTTGAAACCCTCCTGAGTGCCCTTCCCAGCATGCTGAGAGTTGTGGTATTCCCCTGCTCCCAGGAGAGGCCCGTTCCTGGCTCATTGTGAGCCCCACGGATTGTTCCTGCTAATCATTTTGGGCAGTTCCTCCCCCTGGCCTTGGGTCATTTCTGGCCTCCTGCCTCCATCTGTGCAGCCAGCCACAGTGGGTGTTCTTCCCATGCTTTGTCTTTTTCCTCCCTTCTTCATCTCTTGTCTCTGATGCAGCTGAGAAAGGTTCTTTGCTCTTAAGAACTAAGGTAGGTCTCGCTCACACAATCTTGAGTTCCTTGCCTTAAGGTCTGTGCCCTTGATCCCATCTGCTAAGTCCCTTTTGCCAGCTAAGTAACATACTCATGTGCTGAGAATGCGGACATGGGCATCCTTGGGGACATGATTTTGCTGCCCCTGTGCTGGCCAGTAAATCAGCTGAGTGACTGGGGACCCTCTGCAGGCCTCTGAGGGTCTCCCTGGTACTGGACCTTGTGGACTCCAGCAAGACCCAGGCCTCCCGAGTTGTTCCTGGGCCTGCTCTGGGTGTCCTTAGCTGGACATGCCCTTCAGGTGATGAGCTGGCATGATCAAAGGCTTTCCCACCCTTTGTTCCTGATGCCCATCAGCTTGAGAACTCTGGTTCCATGTGTTTCCTTCAGTTTTTTAGTTGTTTGGGTTGAGGCGGCAAATAGGTCCATTCCTCCCAGGCAGGCTGGGAGCTGATGTCCCTTATGTTTGTGTTTGCTCCTGCTCGAGTTGGGTGTGCATGCTGCTGCTGCTGCTGCTAAGTCGCTTCAGTCGTGTCCGACTTTGTGCGACCCCATAGATGGTAGCCCACCAGGACCCCGTCCCTGGGATTCTCCAGGCAAGAACACTGGAGTGGGTTGCCATTTCCTTTTCCAATGCATGAAAGTGAAAAGTGAAAGCGAAGTCGCTCAGTCATGTCTGACTCTTAGCGACCCCATGGACTGCAGCCTACCAGGCTCCTCCGTCCATGGGATTTTTCAGGCAAGAGTACTGGAGTGGGGTGCCATTGGGTGTGCATGAGGTGAGGTGAGGTGAATTTGCTCAGTCGTGTCCGACTCTTTGTGACCCCATGGACTGTAGCCTACCAGCCTTCTCCGTCCATGGGATTCTCCAGGCAAGAATACTGGAGTGGGTTACCATTTCCTTCTCCAGGGGATCTTCCCGACCCAGGGATCGAACCCGGGTCTCCCGCATTGGAGGCAGACGCTTTAACCTCTGAGCCACCAGGGTGTGCATAGCTGTCTGCATTTGTATGAAGGATGCTCCAAACTGTGGAGCTGGAGCTGTTCAACCCATCTTCTCTGAGGCCATGGAGATGGGTGGCTGTGGCTTTTTACAGGCGAAGCCCCTGTGCCAGGAGCGGGCTGCGTGCTCATAACCCAGACTGGCCCAAGGATCTCAGGAAGCGGATTCCATGCGCAGGGGTGCCTGTCTCTGAGAAGAGTCCTGATGGCTCTCTGTGGAGCCTGCGGCCAGCACCTTCATACCTGCCTGACAGTTATGGCATTTCCAGCCCTTCACCTTTGTGTGTGTGTGTGTGTGTGTGCGTGCGCGTGCGCGTGTGTGTGGTGCCACCTCCTTGCTCTGTTGCTAATGGAATATGTGTTTCTATTTCTTCTTTTCCTTGTTATCTTTAGATGCTTTCCAGGAAAAGAGGGGAAACACCTTGCTGATGCCACCAGCTTCAAACCAGTCTTCTCCATCTGCTTTCTGTCTGCCTGGGATTCCTGGACGTGTCTGGTCTGCTAATTTTATCTGTTCTTGTGTTCTAGCGCCCTTGTGGGCTTGTTCTTTTAAAACATGCATTTTTTCTGTCATTGCACTGAGGTTTTGGTGGGATGGATGAATGCCTCAGACCAGGGTGCCTTCTCCATCTAGAGTTCTCACTTGTAATCCCCACACTCATCAGACACCTCTCACTGCCCCTTCCCATGTGGCTGCAGCCAAGTGAGTGTGTCCTCCTGCTCAGGAGCAGTTGGAGGCCTGTCTCCTTTGCTTCCTCTACCTGCACCCTTTTTTGGATGGGCAGTGCCCAGAAATGAAGGTGGTGCCCAGAAAATAGAGGACCCCAGTGTGAGAAAGCAGTCCCGAACTGGTTGTCGGAGCCTGTGACCACGTGGGGGAAGTGCAGAGGCACTTGCGTATTCCATGGGCTTTATTCTTTGGGACCATCTGTTGCAAGTGGTGTTTTGAGACACATGATGTTTGAAAGTTGCAACTCTCAAATCCCGTGAGCTGTTTGGATGGTTGGTTTCAGACGCCAAAGAGCCCACCAGATCCCTGAGCTGCCTATCCAGTCTTGTTCAGCCAGCAGGAAGTGGGGGGTCCCAGCCACGCAGTGACCAAGGCGGTTGTTCTTGGCCCTCGGGAAGGGGTGTCCCTCTCTGCACAGTCCGTCAGCAGCACGAGGCCTTATGTGCACAGAGTGAAGGAAGATGCTGTCAGTGGAGGTGGTGATCGCGCTTGGCCTGGCCCCCTCTTCAGGCCAGCCTGGACGAGCCCCTGCGGGCCAAGCACATGGCGGCGGGGCTGCCGGCTGCTGGGGTGGAGCGGGTGCCGCCTGTCTTCTGCACACCACCCAGCCAGATTGTGGCAGAGACCGTTTCCCAGATGAGCCCCTTCTCATCTTGTATTTTGCGCAAATACACTAACTGCTCGTAAACTGAGGAGGCCAGTGAATTAATTGTTGCACGTCTGGTGACTCCAGGTCTGAAGAGAGGCGTCCATGTTCACACCAGGAGGTGAAAAGAAGCTGGAGCCACAGTGATGAGTGAGACCTACGTGAAGAGTGAGTGTGGCCCCTTGGCTGGCCTCCGCGGCATGCTGCGGATTTCTGAGTAAATGCACTTGGGAGGAGTGACGGCTGCTTGAACACTCTTTAAGGTTTCATTAGAAAAGAAAAGGAAGCTCTTGTCTCTGCCGACGCTGGCTCAGTCTGGGGGGGCAGCATTTGCCTGACAGAGTGGCTTTGTGCTCCGTGGGGGACAGTTGCTGTGCCTTCCTACAAAAGCCCCAGGGCCAGTGTTCACTCTGACTGGCCTCTCTACCTGCAGCCAGGGCCAGCTCTTTGCCTAGGGCATGGTCCAGGGTGGAGTGTGGGCCAGAGGTCCTCCTTGAGTGGCTTCATGGGGCTGAGCCCACACTGCCTGCTTTTTATAGGAGCTCGGATCCAGCCGGGCTGGAGAGGCGGAGAAAACGTGGCCTGGGTTGGAAGTCAGGGTAAAGGTGGCCAGAGTGACCTCAGAGCAGGCAGTCAGTGGGTCCCAGAGACCTCGGCCAGCACGGTGGACAGAGGGGGCGGTGTGTGCGCCTGAGGCTGCAGAGGCCGGGCCGGTGAGGCTGAGTCCTCAGAGGCTGAGCCAGGTGGTGGGCCGGGGCCGGGCCTGACCCTGCCATCGGACTTTGTCACTGTAGGGCTGTCCACCATCCTGCTGGACGCCATCACTGACAAGGACCCTCGGGTGCAGGAGCAGGTATGTGGCGCCCTGTGCGCCCTCGGAGAGTCGCAGCCAGTGGAGGTGCTTAGCGCCTGTGAGGAGCACCTGCGGCTGCACGAAAAGGTATTGCTCCTCACTCCTTGCAGATGGGGTGAGGCCTGTGGGGAGGGGCCTGTGGTGAGGGGTGGGACCTGTGGGCGGGGTTCGTGGCGAGAGGCGGGGTCTGTGGTGGGGCGGGGCCTGCAGGGCAGTGGCTCAGGTGGGTCTGAAGTATGCAGCCAGGCTGCTGTAGGTGGAAAGTCGCACTGGCAAGTCCAGGCCCCCTTGAGGCGGCAAGTCCAGTATAGGTGACCCACTCTGTCCTGTGGGTTGGTCCCGTTGTGGGGGACCGAGTGGTCGGCACTGTAGTGTCCAGTTGCCCTTGTGCAGGCCCAGTCCACCGTTCCTCTCATCTACCAGCTAGTGAGAGAGCGCCTGGGTCCCCGTGGTAAGCAGAATACGTGCTCGCATCTGGGACAGGGCGTCGCCCAGCGGGCCCGGGCCTCTGCTTCCCGCCCAACCAGAGACTCCACTGGTCGGGCCCTGCTGAGACTGCACCAAAGGCTGTGCCAGCTCCGCCTCTCTTGGTCCCAGCTGCAGGGTTCTGTGACACTCCTATCTCCCTGTAGTGGGACATAATTTCAGTTTCCGCAGTGCATAATTTAGGCTCATTCCTAGGAGTTAGACTTGCAGTCTCAAAAGACCGTTTTTATTTGAGTTTTGGGCTCTCATCTGTCAGCTGCCATTTCAGGGTTGGACAGCTGAGTCCTGATGGGGGCCCTGGGCTCCTGAGCCAGTTTGATGACCCCTCTTCTCCAGCAGGGCCCCTTCCCGCCCCTGCCCCCACCCCCACCCCCACCCCAACCACCGTCCCAGTTTAAGGAGACCAGGGCTCATTCCTGAGCTTGGGGAGGAGCCATGAGAGACAAGTGAGTCCCAGTCCTTCCTCCACCATCTCTCTCTACAGCTAGCTCATCCATACCGGACGATGATCCTAAGGGCCATGGAGATAGTCGTGAGCAATCACATCGGCGAGCTGGACAAGGACATGGCCAGGGCCATCATCCTCCTGGCCTCCAATGAGATGACCAGAGTGAAGGTGTGGGGGATACCTGCCCTGGCCTGGCTGACCTGCCCCTGGTTGGGGCAGGGAGCTGTTTTCTTTCCCCGTACATTGAGAACATGGGCTTGTGTCTGCCTGCCTCAGGTCTGGCCCATTGGTCCTATGTACTGACTGCCCTTGTGGGGTGGGGCGGGTCACCCCGCCATCTCAGATGGAAACCAAAGTGGAAGGCAGTGCTCCCAAGCTCTCAGGGCGAATGTAGGAGCACCAGGGTGTGCATGGGCTCAGGGCTCAGCCTGGGGCCCTGCTCACAGCAGCCCCAGAGCGTCCTGAACGCTGGCGGCCGGTCCTCCAATGGCACTGAAGGCAGAGTGTCCAGTTTTCCTCCTAGGCACCTTCAGGATGGGTGAGGTTTGCCTCCTTTGGTCAGCGTGTCAGTTGAGGTCTTTGGGGACAGGAGCTGGTCTCTGATTGGCAGCAAGCTGCCAGCAGCGTCCTGGTGGCGGTGGGGAGGCGGTTCATCAGCAGCGTGATGGAGGAGCTGCTGAGCAAGTTCCAGCCCGGGCTCCTGCCGCACCCCTGCACCATGCACACGCTCGCCAGCCTCTCCGTCTCCAATGGTAGGTGGCGGCCCCACCCCTCCGCCCACATGCTCAGAGGTTCTGAGGATGGCACCTCGGTTCCTTGGGTCCCAGTTGCTCCACCATGTGCCCCAGGCTGTGCAGAGAGAGCTCAAGGTGTGTGGCGGGGTGGGGATGGCCCCGGGCCTCTGTGACGTGCCCCTTCTTGCAGTGTTTGGCATGGTGCCCTTCCTGACGTCCATCCTCAGCACCATGCTGCCCATGCTGGGCGCAGCCAAGCACGACTCAATGAAAGTGGTGTTCTGCTGTGGTAAGACAGGGCCTCTGCGGGGTGATGGGTGGGTGTGGCCTGCCCACAGCTGGGGGGCGGTTCTTTGTTTCCAGTGCTCCTTTGTGGGGGGCTGGGGGGCCTTCAGGCTGCAGGAGGATGGTGGGACGATTAGAGGAAGGGTGATGCGGTGGGGGCTAAGCGGGCACTGCTGCGGGTAGAGACCTGACCTCTGCTGTCTGGCGGCTTTTCTCTGCTGCTGGGGACCCCCCCACCAGAACCTTATGCCGTATTTCCCTGAGCCCTGAACACCTGATGGGGGGCAGGAGGAGACTGACCAGAGCTGCAGCTCCTTCCCACTTCTCTCCCTGCTTGCGCTGGCAGAGTGACATTTCCCTGGGTATCCTGGGAGTAGTGACTCTCCCACCCTCTGTGTGCCATGGGCAGCGCCTCATGGCATGACTCCTGATGGGCAGGAGGGCACTCCTATAGGGGGGAGCAGAGGGTCTTGAAAGATGGGGCCTGAGGGAGCCTGGCCTCTTCTAGTGGCCTGCACACAGTTCTTGTCCCTCGGCTTCCTGGTGTCCCTAGTGTCCCCTCCAGTCTCAGGAAGACAGCTGCTACTGAGGGGAGGGAGAGGGAACATCTAGGCCCATGAGGCCCCATGAAGACAGGATCCCCTTTTTAAAATAGTTTATTTTTGGTTGTGGGCTTCCCAGGTGGCATTAGTGGTAAAGAACCCTCCTGTCACTGTGGGTTTGATCCCTGGGTTGAGAAAATCCCCTGGAGGAGGGTACGGCAACCTACTCTAGCATCCTTGCCTGGAGAATCTCATGGCCAGAGGAGCCTGGTGGGCTACAGTCCATAGGGTCACAAGAAGTCAGACATGACTGAGCAACTTAGCATGCATGCATGCATTTTTGGTTTTGCTGGGTCTTTGTTGCTGGCGAGGGCTTTCTCTAGTTGTGCAGAGTAGGGGCTACTCTTTGTTACGGTGGCTTCTCTTATTGTCGAACACGGACTCTAGGCACTCCAGCTTCAGTAGTTGTGGCACACAGGCTTAGTTCCCCCGAGACGTGGTATCTTCCTGGACCAGGGATCAAACCCAAGTCCCCTGCATTGGAACACGGATTCTTAACCACTGGAGCACCAGGGAAGCCCTAAGGGCCCTTTATAATCCCCAGCCCAGGCTGTTAGAGGTCCTGGGCTTCCACCCCCATGGCCAGACTAGAGGGATGTGGTTAGGCTGTGGCCACACTGAGATGGGTTGAGAGGCTGGTAGCTGAGCAGAGAGTTGGTGTTTGCAGAGGAGTCCCAGTGAAGCTGCCTGTTCTGTGCACACCAGGGCACTTTCCTATCTGGGGCCTAGGGCTTTGGGCTGCAGCCCACCTGTTAATGGTGGCTTTGGGTTCAGGTTCCCCAGCTCTCAGGGACTCTAGGAAGAGCTCTAGCCCCTCAGAGCCCCCGCGTTCCCGTTCTCTCTGTTCCACGCCTTCCTCTTGAGGGCCCCTCCCACATGCGGGTGATAGCAGGCTGTTGGACTGAAACCCTCTTTGACCTGGTTTCTGCTGAAAAGGGAACTTGGAACAGGATCCCTGAGGAGCTGGGTGGGAATCACTGCTGAGCTCAGAGTGCAGGGGCAGGACACAGAGAGGACCAAGGCAGAGCTGGAGGGCAGGGGGCGAAGAGCGCCAAGGACAGTACTCATCCCAGCTGGGGGCACAGGAGGGACTGGGCAGAGCTGTGGGGGCTGGGGGAAAAGAGCGCCAAGGACAGCACTCATCCTGGCCGGGAGGGAGAAGGAGAGCCTGTGTTGGAGCTGAGGGCTAGTCCCTGGCCCGGCAGCTGCCCTCGGAAGTGCTGGCATCGCTCCAGACTTGCAGAGCCTTGTGCAGGAGGCCCTGCCCCTCACAGGCTGCAGGCCTACAGTGTTCACCTGGCTGCCATGTCGTGTGTGAAGGGCTGGTTGGGGCAGCAGACAATGCCTGCAGCCACCCTCTGGCTGAGGTGTGTGCTCCTCGCCACAGACAGTGCTCCAGGTCTGCAGTTGAGGGAAGCATGGTCCTACCCACTGGAGCGGCCTCAGTCAAGCCAGGAGGGTCCACGTCAGCCCATCCGTGGCCTGGGGTTGGGCTACAAGAGGACTGGGACCTCTTGTTCTTCCAGGCAGTCTCCGATTCTGGGCGGATTGTGTTCATTGTGCAGTAAGATGGCCCAGGTAGGCCATGGGACCCAGAACAGGAGCGTGTGTGCACTAAGAGGTTCTTGTCCAGCTCGCAGGATGCTGCAGCCAGGCAGGGGGAGGGCAGGGAGGAGGGCCCCAGAGGTGGGTGGACAGGGCCCAGACAACAGGTGCTCAGCTGGCCTGTACACACTGCCAGTGCTGGCAGGCAACCACAGCTCACCGCCCACCAGGAAGGTCTGATGAGAGAGGCAGCAGCGAAATAAACAGAAAGGGAGACTAGGGGAAGCAGACAGTTGAGGGAGGGGAAAACAGGCAGGAGAGGAAATCTGGTTGATATTTCACTGAGACGAGAGAAGATGCATTCATGAAACAGAAGCACTTTGCTCTGAAGAAGCTACGTTTGGACAATGCAATAAAGCTTTTGGGAATTACCAACATGATGAAAATGAAAGGTAGAAACGGAAGTGTTGAGGAAATCCTCTAGAAAATAGAGCCAAAAATGCAAGTATGTGGAAAACAGAAGAGAAAGAAAAGACTTAGCGAGTGAAGCTGTGAAGCCAGTCTTGGATGATCACCCTGGATAGAAGGAACAGAGAAAGCGGAGGAGGGGGCGGTGCGGTGGGAGCTGCCCCAGATGGAGAGGCCCTCCCCGCACCCACTTCGGGAAGCTTCCGCAGGGCAGGTGGTCAGGAGAAGGCCGAGGGCTTGCCTTCTGCTTGAGGGAGAGTGCTAGAAATTTCCAGCGGAAGGCACCGCTGAGAGTTAGCTCCCTGCCCCGAGGCTCACTGAGCAGAAAGGTGTAGAGAGGCTCCTTGAGAAGCCAGGATCCGGAAGTGTGTGGCCTGTGTGGTAAGGCTGGGGGAGCCTCAGGATGTGTGGCAAGAAGTGTGGAGGTTGCCACAGTGACTTGGGCCTGGAGAACGAGGGGACTCAAACCCCAGACAGTCCTTAACTCAGAACACAGCCGGTCATGGAGGGAGTGGTGGGCTCGGAACCACGGGGGTCTGGAGGGGTGGATGGAACAGGCTGGCCCCGGCCTGGGGTACGTGGGGAACACTGTGCGCACGTGTGTGGAGAGAGAGGCCCAAACCTGGTATTTGCTTCTGGAATAAGGAAAAGCAGGCTGGGGGAGGGGCCTGAGTGGCTCATTTACCTGAGGCATGTGTGTCCTTGATTAAAAGCACAAACCTGGTAAGAAACTCAGGGCGGGGGGTGGTTCTATTTCTGACCATGTAATGTCCTGTTATCCTGAAAGCCCTTCCCACACAGGGTACCTCGAAGCCCTGGTCAGCTTGACCAGCAGTCTGAGCAACTCAAGGAGCAAGAGTAGGGGGATGCAGGGGTTGGGGTGGCAGGCAGGGACCAGGGCCCACCTAAGCGGACCCCCTCCCCCGAAGGCACCCTCAGTGGGAGGACAACCAGACGCAGGCCTCCCGCTGTGGGCCCCAGGGGTAGGGGGGTAGGGGGGTCCTATATGCTCTCTGATTGCTTGTGATCGTAGCTGCCTTCCTGTAGGCAGAGGGCTGGGCTGCAAAGCCTAAGCTGAGAAAGTAGCCGTGCAAGTGGTCCAGGTCATGAGCTGGAGCACGTGGTCCTGTCAGTCAAGATCCTGGGGGTGGGCTCTGGCCTCGGGGCCAACTGTGAGCCAACACCGCTGCCAGCCATCTGGTTCTCATCTCCTCCACTGCACAGGCCTCAGTGGGGCTGCGTGGCCAGGTCCTGGCCTCTGACTCTTTGTGGTCCCATTGTCTCCCTTGACCCACAGTCTAGGCCCTGCTGACCACTCACAGGTCTACACCTAAGTGGGTCCCCCGGCTTCCCTGCCTGGGCATCCACAGCACTGTCCCTTGCATGGACAGAGCCCCGCCCAGGCTGGTGTTCCCCACCTTCAGCACCGCACCCCCACCCAGGCTCACATACCGGGTCTTCCTGCATGTGCCCTGGGGGTCCTATGCCATCTTGGACAGCAGCCCTTGAAAGCATGTGGTATGTGTGTCCGTGAGGGGAGAGGTGGGCACCACAGACCAGAGCAGGCAGGCGTGGTGGCCTGGTGGCATTTGGGAGAGGTTGGTCATGTATTGGTATCCACTGTGACACAGGGCCACAAATCAGGGGATTAAGACAATGGGGCTGTCTTCTACAGCTTAGAAGGCCAGTGTCTGAGAGCAGGCTGTTGGCAGGGCCGCTCACCTTCTGTGACTCTGGACAGAGTCCTTCCAGGCTCCCCTGGTGTCTGGAGGTGCCTCTCAATCTGGGCTTGAGGCCGCGTCACTGCACTGTCTGCCTCCATCATCAATATGTCTGTCTACTTACGAGGAAAGGGTCCTGGTGGGTTATGGCCCACCCCACCCCACCCCACCCCACCCCACCCCACCCCACCGTGACCTTGTCTTAACTTAGTGTATCTGCAGAGACTGAATTTCTAGAAAAGTCATGTTCCAGGTTCTGGGAAGGGCAAGAGTTAGGGAACCCTTCACTCTCGTCCCACCCGGTAGTCCTGAGCCTGGCCGGGGTGCTCAGGAGGGTGTCTCACAGGCGGGCATGGGATGTTAGAGGGGTTGCGTGAGAGCCAGCGTGACCATGCCTGCTGCTTCACCGCTGGGGTCACCGCAGCTCTGCAGCGCTTCAGTGAGAGCACCCTGGAGTACCTGGCCAACCTGGATCAGGCCCCAGACCCCACAGTCAGAAAGGACGCCTTTGCCTCAGACATCTCTGGTGCTTACGACATCCTTTTCCACCAGTGGCTACAGAGCCGGGAAGCGAAGGTACGCTCTGTGGGTGGGGACTGGTGGCCGCACCTGCTGGCCACCCTCTCCCTCCCCAGCCTGGAGGTCCTGCCACAGACCCCTGGGCCCTCTGCCATCCCGCAGGATCTCGGTAGAGATTTGTGTCCATCCGCCCACGCCGAGCCTTGTGTTGTGGGTCTCCCCTGCAGGTCCTTGCAGCGTTGGGCTGCTTTGCTGAGGCCCCACCCCCACCTTGGGGCCTCTACGCATTAGGGAGGTGCCTGGCTGCTCCTACTTCTCCCCAGGCCCACTCCCTCCGCCTTGTAGGAGCCTCTGCTCTAGGTCCGTGGTGGAGGATTCCTTGCCCTTGTGCCCCCACCACTGACCGGTGTCCCTGCCCCCTCTAGCTGCGGCTCGCAGTGGTGGAGGCCCTGGGGCCCATGAGCCACCTGCTCCCCAGCGAGAAGCTGGAGGAGCAGCTCCCCAAGCTGCTGCCCGGCGTGCTCGCCCTCTACAAGAAGCACGCCGAGACCGTCCACGTGTCCAAGGTGTGCACAGTGTGGCTGCGGGCCTCCGTGGCTGAGGCCCTGGTGGGCTGTCGGCCTCAGCGAGGGCTGCGGGCAGAGCTGGAGAGCCAGGCCCCTGGCCTCACGGGGCCCCCTTCCTGGCACCGCTCCCTCCTCGCTCCAGCCCGAGGGTGGTGTCCTGCTGGGAGGCTTTCCTAGCCAGGTGGGATGGGGCTGGGGGCGAGGAGATCCTGACAGGCCGCTCCTCCCTGCAGAGCCTCGGCCAGATCCTGGAGGCAGCCGTGAGCGTGGGCAGCCGCACTCTGGACGTCCAGCTTGACTCTCTCCTTGCCGCTCTGCACACTCAGGTGGGCTGGTGGAGGGGGTTGTGAGCAGGCTGGGGCCAGGCGCTGTGCTCCTGCTATGGGGGTGCCTGCTGAGGGGCCCAGGGAGCAAGACTCGGGGCGGGGATCCAGCCAGGTGGACCTCTGCGGGCTTCCCGGGTCATCTGGGTGCAGCCTGTGGGGGTACACTGACTCGGGCAGTGGGGCACCGGCCAGCCCTACATGCAGGGGCAGGAGGGGGGAAGGTGGCCAGCAGGGCAGGGGGAGCGTCTGTGCTGCCTGCAGGTCCCCGAGGGTCAGGGCTCAGGCGGAGCAAAGGAGCTGCCTTGGCAGCTGAGGCCGGCAAGGGGAGAGCCCAAAGCTTCTGCTGGAGAAAGGGCCTCAGGGGGCTCCTCAGCCGTAATGAGCCTGAAAAATTATGAAGTGGATAGATGCCTAGAAAAATCTTAAAAATGTCACAATTGGTAGAAGAGAAATAGAAAATTTGACTAAACCAGTAAAGAAATGGAGACCGCATTCCAGGCCCTTCCTTTCTGACAGCAAACCCGGGACCCAGTGCTGTTCAGGTTGCCTCTTCCAGACTTTTGAGGGATAGCCCATTTCCACCTCACACAGGTGGGCTTGGAAATGAGAAAAGGATCTGGAGCTGCCTGACAGGTTCTGTGGGGCTGGTCTTGACTCCAAGTCAGGACCACACAGAGAAGTCTGGGCGCCCGCGGGTGAGCTGGCATGAGGGTCTGTGCGGAGGAGAGTTGGCTGCCCACCCTGTACTCGCTGCACACGGGGCCCAGTGGGAGGGGCTGTGGGAAGGTTCTCTCTGATCTCAGTGATGCAGAAAAAGCTTTTGAAGAAGTTCAGCACCTATTTGTCATTGAAACTCTTAGCAACCAGGATGGGAAAGGAACTTCTCTTACTTGGTAAATTTTAAATACCTGACCCATCAGCATGCATCATACATGTGATGGATACAGTTTGCATCACAATGGATAGAAGTGACCACCTTCCCTTAGCGTCCAGAGCAGGAAGGCGCCCCAGTCACTTGTCAGCAGGGCTTGGGGTGAATTCTGTGAGGAGAGAAGCAGAAGGGAAGGATCCAGGACAGACCTGTGGTTTGCCTTCGCCCGGCGGCCTGCCCACCCTTCATCCTGGCGGGCCGCTGCTCCCCATGCTCAGCGAGGTGGCACAGCCCTGAGGGCAGGGCTGCCTTGTTGTGGGCCCTGCCATGTCTGCTCCTAGCAGGTATTTGTTCTGGATAGTCGATGCACTCATCTAGAAGCTCATTCATACAAGAACTGAATCTATTTACAAGTCCTAGAACTCTGTTCAGCAAGGCTGCCAGTTACAAGACCAACCTGTAAAAATCAAGAGTGTTTCTCCCCGTCAGTGGTGACCAGCTAGAAAGTACCAAAAAAAAAAAAAAAAAAAGGTTTTTACAATAGCAACAGAAACTTAACTGTAAAGTATCTGGGAATTAACCTAGCGAAGAATGCCTAAGATCTCTGTGGAGAAAAAGTTTACAACTTGGGAAAAAAGTGAGGAAAAAAAGAGAGATGGAGTATTGTTTACTTAATACAAAGTGATGGCCTGAAACTAAAAACTGTAATCTGTGGGGAGGGGGGCGGGGTTTGAAAGGGGAATATTTGTGGAAAAGCTGAGAAGCTAGAAAAGTGTGCTATTTCCTTTTCTTAGTGCTTTCCATTCACGTCTTTTGTTTTTCTGTTGATTTTAGGGTGTTTGTTTTTTCATATTGGTCTGTAGCAGTTATTTACAGTCTTGTGTCATGTATGTAGATATTTGTTTCTGTTTTGTTGTTATCTGTGGCTCTGTTTATGATTTTTTTTGCCATGGAATATTAGTTAAGTTTTTAAAGCCATCACTTATCTTTCTTTATACAGTCCAGGTTTTGCTGTACTTATAAAAGGCTTTTCAGTTCTGCAGTGAGTTTTTAGGTTCTCTCACTTCCCCTATGGAGAAGGCAATGGCACCCCACTCCAGTACTCTGGCCTGGAAAATCCCATGGATGGAGGAGCCTGGTGGGCTGCAGACCATGGGGTCTCTAAGAGTCGGATGGGACTGAGCAACTTCACTTTCACTTTTCACTTTCATGCATTGGAGAAGGAAATGGCACCCCACTCCAGTGTTCTTGCCTGGAGAATCCCAGCGATGGGGGAGCCTGGTGGGCTGCCGTCTATGGGGTCACACAGAGTCGGACACGACTGAAGTGACTTAGCAGCAGCAGCAGCGTTTCCCCTATACTGTTTAATCATCTGGAGTGTATTTTAGAGGAAGAGTGAAAAGCTAGTTTTATCTTTTCTCAAGGTGACTGCCCTCGTCACTAGTTATCTCTCTGATCTATCACCTTTTAATCGATCACTGCAAACCTTAGCATCTGGACTCAGCAGCGGTTTGTGCTCCAGTCACTGTGGAGTTCTGAGCACCTCACGCATCTTCCGCAGGCTCCCTGGGGTGGGCCAGAGTGTCTGCTTCCAAGCTGCTCCCTCGCTGGCCCCAGGCCCTGGTGGGAGGTGCTCCGTGGGTCACTGAGTGACCCCGGGAGCAGGCAGCAGGGCCCTGGGGACCTGGAGCCAGCCTGGTGGCTCTGCCCGCACCTGCTCCACCTGCTCCGGTCCCCTGGGAACTGGCAGGGCCAGGCTGAGGTGGCGCCTGTGGTCCCTGCACCATGTCTCCCTCCTGGTTGGGATGCTGGGCTTTCCCGAGGGTCCCCTCAGAGCCCTGCAGGTCCTTTCTTGTGACCTTGGGGGCCGAGTGGGGACAGGGACGCCACCCAAAGCTCAGCCCCAGAGTGTTACCCACAGAGGTGCAGTGGGGCCCAGGGGTGCAGCTGCATGCAGCCTCTGCCTGCACCCCTGCCAGGGCAGCTCCCTTTCTTTCTCCATTTGAATGGACAGACTCCAGCGCTTTCTGTGCTCACGTGTCCTGCCGGAGAAAGTGGGGAGCTGTCCCCTTCCTCATCAGGAAGTGTGTCTGGGGAGTTTGTTCACCTGGCTGCCAGTGGGTGAGGGGGGGGCGTGTAGGAGGAGGGCCAGCTGTGCATCACTCAGGGCCTGAGAGCATGTCTGGGCGCAGGCAGGGGTTCCTCACCCAGGTGAGCGCGCCCAAGGACCTGCAGCTTCCTGGAAGCTTGAGCTGTCCCTCTCCAGCCCCACCAGCCGCTGACTGTCTTCTGTCGTGGACAGATCTGCGTGCCTGTGGAGTCATCCAGCCCGCTGGTGATGAGCAACCAGAAGGAGGTGCTGCGCTGCTTCACGGTGCTGGGTATGCAGGCGGAGCCCTTGGTCTCATCAGGGGGCTCACCGCCCTGAGCATCTGTCCTCCTCGCTGAGCCTGGGGGGGTGCAGGCAACCAGCAGGGAGCAAGACAGTCTTGATGAGCACTTGCCCGCAGCCTGCTACTCGCCGGACCGCCTTTTGGCCTTCCTGCTGCCCAAGCTGGACACCAGCAACGAGAGGACCCGTGTGGGCACCCTGCAGGTCCTGAGGCACGTCATCAACACGGCGGGTGAGTGCCTTGTGGAACGGAGATGGGATAGGCCTGCCTTGTCCATCTTTGGGATGAAAAGGAGCATTTTGCTTTGAGTTCTTGAAATGCTTTCCCCAACTTTCTATTTCGCAAAATTCCCTGCTTTTTGAAGAGTTGCAGCAGTGGTGCTCGCCTGCCTGCCAGCAGGTTGTCCGTCTCTGATGTTTGCCCTCGGCAGGGCCTGTAGTCGGCGGGCCGTGGCGCCTCAGTGTGGGAGGCTGGTGGCTGAGTCCTGCCGAAACCCCTCACCTGCAGCCATCCGCGGCAGCGGCCCCTCAGTGTGGAGGCCTAGCCATGGGCACAGCTCACTCCACTGTCTCTTAGACATGGACCTTGGGAAGAGTGGAGGCCAGTTCTGTGGAAAGTCCCTGGTTTCCATGTGTCTGAAGATTTCCTCACAACTGGATAGGAGAGTTCAGGTTTCTTGCTTTTAAGCAGTTTTAATCAGCAATAAGCCTGAATGGTTTTCACACCTGAATTTGTGTGTGTGTGTGTGTGTGTGTGTGTGAGTCTTGGTTGCTTAACAGTGGCCGTGACCACATCAGGTCTTCAGGTTGGAGCCAGGAGCAGGGAGTGGTGCTAAGATTCTGATGACCCTGGAGGTGCCCTCACCCCACATGAACCTGGGACCCCTGACTCATCTCTGCTGCCCTGAACTTCTAACCTCCTCACTTCTTAATTGGATAAAATAATGTCATTTGCTGAAAAAAGTCATTTTTCCCTCAGAGAGAGATAGGTGGGCCTGTGCTTAGGTGGTCTTCTCCTCCCCCCACGCAGAGGGCCGCACTGAGGCCAGAGCCCCGCAGCACATGCTGCCCGGCCTCTGCCCATCGGCAGACAGGCTGAGCCCCCTGTTGGTTTCTTGCAGCTGCTCAGATGGAAGTTAAGAAACCCTTCATTCTTTCCTCCATGAAGCTCCCTCTTCTGGACACCAACAACAAGGTGGGTCAGTGGGCAGCGCACAGCGGCAGGCGGTACGGCCACCGCTGACAGGCAGCTGCCGCCTCAGCACACCAGGCCTCTTCAGGCGTGTGCAGGCCTGGGTGTCTGCTGAGCTGCTTGTCTGGGCCCCCGGCTTCCTCCTGATGCGTTAACCAGGTGTGAAGCTAGGAAGCAGTCCTCAAGACCACCCTGGGGCTTGATCGTTCTCTAGAACTCCCAGAACTCAAGAGCCATTATACCAAAAAGACCTACGTGAGCGTCAGCCACAGAGATGCTCATGGGGTGGCCTGGGCTCTCACTTGGAGCCCCCGTCCTGACCCTGTGGAGCCGTGGGCAGCGCTGTGCTGGCTCACATGGAGGGCTGCCCAGGGAAGCCCCAGCCTTGGGTCGGGGGTCTCTGTCAGGCCTCCGTCATGCAGATCTCGGCATCCAGCCCTTCTGGTGGCCTGATGCCCCACCCAAATCACAGGGCTAGACGACTTGGTGCAGCAGAAGCCCCAGGGAACAGGAGCTTGGACTCCGGCAGGATATCCATAGCTTGGTGGTGACCCCAGAGCTGAGGGCCCTCCCTGCTTGGGCTCAGCGGCAGCGGGTCCCCTTCCTGCGGCTGCCCCAGCCTTTGTGCTCATCCTGCACCCCGTTCTTGGGGACCATCTGTGAGAGTCCCAGAAGCTACTGGAATGGAGCCCAAACTACTGAGGCTGCATCTGTTTCAGGGCTCCTGTGCCCTGTGCCACCCTCAGAGGGGCCCAATGCCTGCCCGCTGTGTCAGTGGCCAGAAGCGCCCAGCCTAAGGGCCTCAGGCTGCCGCATGGCTCAGTCCCTCCAGACCCATCAGCTCATGGTCACTCGGGACACATGTGCGACCTGGGATCTGGAGAGGAGAGGTGTGACCAGGACAGGGGGAGGGTCCCAGAGAGGGGTGCTGGGCTGGGGGAAGGCGGGAGGTGTGGGCAGAGGGTGGGTGAGTTGCCGGCCCCTGCTGGCTGTCGTGCTGCGGCCAGCACTCCTCTGAAGCCCCTTCCTGCGCCCCCTGCTCTGGGCAGGTGAAGCGGGCAGTGGTGCAGGTGGTCAGCGCCATGGCCCACCACGGCTACCTGGAGCAGCCTGGCGGCAAGGCCATGGTTGAATACATCGTGCAGCAGTGCGCTCTGCCCCCCGAGGCTGAGGTAAGGCACGCCGTCCCTCTGCTCCATCATTGCGTGTTGTCTCTGGACCTGTGGTTTGTCGTCTGACTGCTGAGTGGCGCTCTGGGGGTGTGCTAGTCTGCTAGCCGCGTGGCAGGTGTGAATAAAGCATCCGTGAAAGAGAGGGTGCAGGTTTCTGCAGGGCTTGCGTTTGTCCCCCTGTGTAAGCAGCTGCTGTGAGACGCTGAGATGTTTGATTTCATAAGAAGCTTCCAGGTGGTTTTCGAAAGTAGCTGTGCCATCTTGCGGCCCCAGCAGCAGCTCTGTTGGTACGTGAGGTTAGGTCAGTGCTGTGTGTCTCATTTTCTAGCTACTGTGATAGGCTAGCATCATGCCTGTGACCAGTGATATTGGCATCCGTGTGTCTACGTGCCTGCTCACAGCTTTTACCTGCTTTGGAGTTGGGCTCCCTTTCTTCTTCTTCAGGACAGAAGTGCTCTTCATATATTTTAGATGCAAGTCCCTTATCAGATTTATGGTTTATAAATATTTTCTGACAAATCTGTTGCATCATAGGTATTTATTTTCTTAACATTGTATTTTAAAAAGCAAAAGTGCTAATATTTTAGAAGTCCGCATTATTGGGCTTTTATTTATAGCTCTTGCTTCTGGGGTTGTAACTAGTAAATCCTTTCATTACCCAAAGTCACAAAGGTGTTCCCCCATGTTTGCTTCTAGAAGTTTTACACAAGGTCTGTGTTCCATCTTGCATTCCTTTTGTTCACCGTGAGGTGTGGGTTCAGGCTCCATACTTTGCGTGTGGGTATCCTGCTGTCCCGGCACTGCTCACTATAAAGACGCTTCTCCCCACACGGACCAGCTACCTTTGCCTGGACGTCAAGAACCCAGTGGCTTGGATGTTTATAATTTCCTAGGTGATTAGCCTTTTGTGGCTGTTGTGGGCTTGTAATTTTATTGCATTGAATCTAGCCAGGTGTATTTCTGCTTCTAAGTGTTTCTTGAGATTTTCTATTTGGCCTAATAGGCAGTCAGGCGTTCAACGTCCTTTGTGTGTATCTGGTATAAAGTTTTCTCTATATTTTTAGAGCATGCTCTAAAACTTGCTATTCAGGCCCTAAACATCTCTATTTTTTTCTTCTCGATCTTTAATTTCTTGGTGAGAGGTGCCAAATGTCTCCAACAGTCATTATGGTTTTCCCACTTTTGCTTTGTTTTCAGTGTTCGCTTTTCGGTATTTCAAAACATGAATTGAAGACTCAGCATTTAGACAGTAGAGTCCTTTTTTGCCTAGAAGACTCCAGGGAGCTGGGCTCTGGAGCACTGACTCCTTGGGTTTGAGAGAAACCACTGGCCCGTGGGGCAGCAGGGCTCATCTGTGTTCTTGGTGGGAATGGCACTTTCTCAGGCGGTGACCGCGTCCACAAGGACAGAATACCACCTGTGAGGACGCGGTTAGCGGCTCTCAGGAAAGGCTGACGGTTTATCTAGTCTGGACGCTGGAGGTTGGCCCGGGGAGCTGGCTTTTGGGGACGATTTTAGTGGAGAGCGAGTGTCTAGCCAGTGACTGGAGATGGTCCCCTCCCTAGGGGTTGGGCAGGGCCTGTCATGCTTCTGTTCAGGCCGTGTCCTCAGGGCCAGAGCCCGCAACTGGTGACCTGCAGAGCAGAGTGCACAGCATCCTGCTCTCCCGCCCCCAGACTCAGAAGCCGGGTGCGGACAGTGAGGCCCTGGCGGCCGACAGCGTGCAGGCCATCAGCGTCAGCACCCTCTACCTGGTCAGCACCACCGTGGACAGGATGGGCGAGGTGAGCACCCCTGCCCTGGGGGACCCACCAGCCTGCTCCTGACCCCTTGGTGTCTGGGAGCAGGTGTGGGGAGGCCGTGGGTACAAGGAGGCTGCAGTGCAGGGAGGCTGCGCTGCGGGTCCGGGCTCCTACACACCCTGCACTGCCCCCAGGTCCTCTGGCCGTACCTGCTTGAGTTCCTGGTCCCCATTCGCTTCACCGGGGCACTGAGCCCGCTCTGCAGGAGCCTTGTGCACTTGGCCCAGAAGAGGCAAGAGGCGGGGGCCCATGCCCCCCTCATCCAGTACAACGGCAATGGTGTGCCCCTGCCCCAGCCCAGCCCTTCCCCCCTGCCCCCCAAGGGGGCAGCCCTGAGTGCTGTGGTCTGTCTCCCTGCAGTGCACCTCCCGTCTCCCTACGCCATCACCACCAGACTCCTGGTAAGCAGCTGCTCAGGCCTCAGTGGCTTCTCTTCCCAGCCAGGTGGCCTCAGTGCCCACTCTGAGGGGTGTCGGCAGGGGGTGGACACTCCCCTAGTCCCTGTTGCCCCACCCTCATGCTGTCACTGCCCCGGGAAGGACCATCAGGCACTCCGGGACGGATTTGGGGAGCTGTGTCTCTGGGGCCTCCTTGCCCCGACCTGGGTGTCCATGCTCGGCCTCAGGTGGAGCACTGTGGCCCAGGACGCTGGTGGAGACCCCAACTGTGCCTTCTGCAGGTCGTGTCTTCCAATCCCTATGTGGGGGACGGTCGCGGAGCAGCCTCGCTGCGCCTCCTGAGTGTCTTGCATCAGGATATCCACCCGGCCCTGGGTCAGCGGTGGGCGACCGCCATCCCCCTGCTGCTGGAACACCTGGACGGTGAGGCCCAGGGGTGGGCGCTGCCGCTTCTCCTCTGACCCCGACTGTTGCCTGTTGGCATCAAGGCTGGCCACTGGAGACCAGGGTTTTAAAAGTTGGAAGAAATTGCCTTTGCTGTCGTTCAGGAAAGGGCCTGGAGAGTGGGCTGGAAAGATGCTCCTTGTCTGGTGTCACCTGCGAGCTCACTGGATGTGGGCCCTTTCTTCCTCTATCCTGGAGCCGAAGGGGCCTGGGCCTGGTGGAGGGGACTCTGAGCTCTCCACTGCTGTCCGCCAGGCTGAGCGAGTGACTGGTCATTTCAGAATACAGTGAGGAAACCCTGCCACAGGAGGAGTGGGAAGAAAAGCTGCTGATGGTGAGAGAAGAGGAGGAGACGAGAGTTAGCCTGCTTTGGGCACAGGCCCTTTTCTGGCCTGGGTGGGGAGGGCTGGAACAGTGGGTGCTGGGGGCACTGTACCTCCCAGAGTGGTAGTGCTTGCCTTGACCTGGTGGTGGGGGGGAGGGGCGGAGGGACAGGCGGGTGTCTCTGGGGTGAGGATTGCGTGCTGCGATGGGGTCATATCATAGGGGCTGCTCTGGCCAGAGAGCCCTCTGTCCTGTCCCCTGCTTGGTTGAGGCCCCAGTGCCCCATGTGCTGCACGCCTGACCACCCAGAATTTCTGTCTCGGCTTCAAAGTTACCTACGGCCATTCAGAGCTATGGCACAGGACCTGTGGTCACCGCCTGTGGCACCTGGGGCTTTGGGTTCTCCCCTAGTCTGGCCAGTGAGAGGCCGAGCCCGCCCTCATTGGTAGAGTTCCTGCCCACAGTTTCTCCGGGATTCCCTGGCTGTCGTGTCTGACAACACCTGGGTCTGCCAGCTGACCCTGGAAATGTGCAAGCAGCTACCCAACTACAACGGGATGCCCCTGGAGAAGGTGCACGGGAAGGGGAGCCCCAGGAGGAAGGGAGGGGGAAGGGAAGCCCCAGGAGGAGCTCCCTCAGGAGGAGGTGCAGGAGGACACACCGCCAGCAGTGCCGTGGGCACAGCCCTCAATCCTGTCCCCTGATTCCGTCTCTTGCTCTCTGAGCCTGTCTGACGGCCACTGTGGTCCTGGCAGGACCTGGAACAGAAGGCTGTGGGCTGGCGGCTGGAGACGCAGGGCTCCGCGCCCACCTGCTGCTCCTCAGACAGTGCGCAGAGCGCATCTGGCCCTTGCAGTGGTGTGTCTGTTCCGTGGTGCAGGCACTGAGAGTGCCCCGCTAGGGGCATCCCTCCGCTGGAGAGCTGGCACCACCCCTTGTCTGGCTTCGTTGCAGAACTTCCTGTACAAATGTGTCGGGACCACCCTGGGTGCCGCTTCAAGTAAGGAGGTGGTGAGGAAGCACCTGCAGGAGCTGCTGGAGACGGCCAGATACCAGGAGGAGAGGGACCGTGAGGTGGCTGCCCCCCCAGCGTGTGTGTGTGCGCGTGCCTCCCCATCCCACCTTGCCCAGGTGTGAGTGCACCTGTGCCTCCCCAGGGCCTTGCCTGTTGCTTTGGAATCTGTGCCATCTCCCACCTGGATGACACCCTGGCCCAGCTGGAAGACTTTGTGAAGTCAGACGTGCTCAGAAAATCTGCCGGCATTTTCAGCATTTTTAAGGTAGCGAGGTCAGGCTGACAGCTGAGTGGGAGGCCTGGGGTGGGCTGGCCTGGGGTTTTGTCTTGGCTGCAGTGCCAGCATGCTGAGGTTCGGTAGGGCAGACGGTGTTGGTCCTAGAGCTTCCTGGGCTCTGTGCCCTGCAGGTTGGGGTGGGGCAGGGAGCTGGCTTCCAGTCTCTGCTTCCTCATGGGTGGGGCTGCTGTGTGTAGGCTCTCTCCCACATTGGGGTTGGGAGCAATGAACTGGCTCTGGGCAGCAGGATGGGAGCAGCCCCTTCCTGTCCCACCACTGGTTTGTGTGTCGTCTGCCCCCTGGTGGCCGGTGGGGGCTGCATGCAGGCTGAAGCCGGTTGTGGGGGAGCACCTGCGCTGTCTGCTCCTACCCTAGCCCGTCTCCCTGGACCAGGGTTACCAGTGCTGGGGTCTCGGGCTGGTGTAGTGTGAACAGGGCCCTAGGACAGAGGGGCCCTGGGCAGCCACCCAAGCGAAGACGGGGACCCCACCTGGCCCTTTGGTTGCTCTCAGCCCCCAGCCCCTCCTCCTGCTTGCCCCTCCCACTGTGGTCCCCTCTGCATCCTTTCCCCTCTGACCCTTGGTCCCCAACAGGCCCCAGACTCCTCGGTCAAGTGGCATCTTCCTTCAGACTGGCTCTGCCGTTCTTTGGCACCTGGGGTCACAGGGCGCGGCTCCTGCTGGGGGTGTGATTGTCACAGAGCTCTGACTTCTCAGGATCGGAGCGAGAGTGAGGCCGACAGAGTGAGGAGCGCGCTGATTCTGTGCTACGGGCATGTGGCGGCCCGGGCCCCGCGCGAGCTGCTGCTGGCCAGGGTGGAGGCAGACGTGTTTCGGAACATGTCCCAGTGCTTCAGCACCAAGGTGGGCGTCTGGGTGTCTCGGAGGCTTGGGGCGGGGCGCTGCCTCAGAAGCCTCCTATGTAACTTGTCTCACTTCTGTCGTCCAGGTTCTGGGGATAAAGGTAGAGACCAAGGTACAGTGTGTGGGGCCTGAGCTCTCTCCTCTGTCTGGGCTGGCCGGGGTGGCAGCGGGGCGCTCCTGGGGCGTCCTAGTCTCAGTTCAGGCAAGGCCTGCAGGATGGCCCTCTAGGGCCTAGGAGCTCCTGCCCTGGCCCAGGCCCTGGAGGTGGGGACGACGGAGGGGAGGTGGTGGCTCCCAGGCCGGGCGGGGTCCTCAGCGTGCCCCTCTCCTGCCTCTACTCCCATCTCTGCGAGCGCCTGGTCAGGGGAGTTCTGCAGCTAAGACGGCAGCCTCTGCCTCACTAACACACCTCCCTTGTGGACTCTGGCACTAACGTGGGAACCTTCTCTGGGAGCGGCCGGACTGTCCCCTTGAAGAGCAGACCCCCAACACCCTGGGTCTCTTGGGGTCTCTGGGCCAGGGCTGTTCTGTGACCTCTCTCTCTGACTCAGCCCTTTAGAGCTGGGGGCCAGCCCTCTGCTGGGGCTCTCCCAGGGCAGCAGCATCCCCTCCACCTGGGGGAGGCCGCTGGATGGCGCGTGGCGAGCCTGCAGTCATCTGCCCGGGATTGTGACCCCGGGACCTCCAGGTCGGGCCCACAGCCAAGAGCCTTCCTTCGCAGACCCACCTTGGCCCACGTGGAGGACTGGCTGAGAGCCTGTAGACTGGAGGGGAGTCCATGTCTGGCTTGCAGGAGAGTGGCCGGTGGCCTGGCCTCGCCGCTCTGGGTGGCCCCCTCCCATCAGGCTCAGCCCGTGAGCCTCGGGCCTTGGTGGCTCCCGCAGCCCAGTTGTCCTTGCAGGACCCGGCCCTGAGACTGAGCCTGGTGCAGAGTGTGTGCATGGCCACCCAGGCCATCTGCAGCAGCGCCCACGGCGGCTCCTTCCACCTCTTGAGGAAGGCGGAGTTGGTGGCGCAGATGGTGGTGAGTGTGGGCGGGCTGGGGAGGGGTTGTGGGGCCTGACCTGGGGGCAAGCTGGAGCTTCGGCCAAGGGCTGCCCTGCGGCTGCTCTCCCAGGAGTTCATCAAAGCGGAGCCCCCAGACTCGCTGAGGACGCCCATTCGGAAGAAGGCCATGCTAGCCTGCATGTACCTGGTGTATCCTTTCCTTGCGGGGGGGGTGGGGTGCAGCTGTAGGGGGCCCTCTGCATGAGCGCTGGGCCTTAACTGGTGGCTCAGTACCCTGGAGCCGGCCCTGGAGGAGCAGGTGCAGGCGGATCTGATTCACAGCTGCCTGCACAGTGTCATGGCCGTGCTGCCTGAACCAGAGGAGGGGGACAGCCTCCAGGAGCTATCAGTGGCCCCCACGGTGGCCCTGTCTAGGGGTGGGGGGTCACAGCAGGACTGGCAGCTTCTCTTCTTCCAGTCCCTGTACCTGGACACCATGCAGGCCCTCAAGGACTTGCTGACGAGCCTCCTTCAGCGGAACATGACGCCCCAGGGTCTGCAGGTCATGGTGGAGGTGTGTGGCGGGCCGTGGCGCTCTGTGCAAGTTGGGGGTGGCCTGTGAGCCAGTGGGCAGGGCCTCTCTGGCCTGGGGGGTATGCAGACAGGTGCAGTCTGAGCAGTCGGAGCTCTGAGCTCGATCTCTCTGCTCCCCCATCATGGGGTCCGGACAGAGAGACTCTGAGGTGCCCCAAATGGGCGCTCCTGACCCTCTGAGGCCATCATGTTGGTGGGTGGCTGGCTGTGGGCTGGGGCAGGACTGACCCATGTCTGGGAACACCATGTCCTTGCATGGGCATGCCTAGAGATTCCACCAGGGGTGGCCATGGCTGTGAGCCAGGCAGGCAGGACAGAATGAGAGGGTGGGGAAGGCACTGCCCAGGGGGCCCACTCTGACCTGGCGCACTGGCCCCCGTGCCCAGAGGGTGGCCTGGCAGGGAGGCTGCCCCAAGCTGCACCTATTGAAGCCCCTTCTTCCTCAGCACCTGAGCCCGTGGATCAAGTCCCCGAAGGGCCACGAGCGGGTGCGGGCGCTTGGCCTGAGTGCCTGCCTGCTGCAGTTCTTCCTAGAACACCTGCAGATCAGCGTGAGTGCCCCAGGGCGGCCTGCGCAGTCCCTCCTCGGCCGCATGCCCTTCCCTTGGCCCAGGGCCACACCGTGGGGCCCTCGCATCTCCCACTGCCCAGTGCTGCGAGCGGCACTGTCCTCTCCTGGGCTGTGGACAGAGGACCACAAGGGTCAGCAAGTGTCCTCAGGGCTGGCCACTCAGCATCGAACCTGATGGGCTCATCCTTGGGAGCCCGCCCGACGCCGGGAAGGGTGATGGGGACCCCATGTGAGAGGAGGAGCGGAGGGTGTTGGAGGCAGAAGCCGCAGCTTGGGCCAAGGCAGGGACTTGTGAACTCCTGAAGACAGCACTATTAGTTGGAGCAGTGGGAAGGAGCGCCTCCCAGAGCCGCACGGTTACTTTGCATTTTAGTATTTGTTGGGGTTCAGCAGCTCCTCTTCCCTTGTTAGAACTTCACAGTTGTTCTTACGAGGCCGTCACTCTGCTGGCTTTAGGGTGGACTGGTGTGGTCCTCCCATGCTCCCGTGTACCAAGGGCTCCTGTGCTGATGACGGTGGACCTGGCCACCCCAGCCCCCGGCCCTAGCAGAGGCACGGTCTGTCACTGCTGTCTCCACTGTACATAATCATTTACTTACTGTGGTAGGCAGGAGAACTGGACTTCTGGATACTTAGGAACTGGTAGGAACTGGGTAGTTTATAAGGAATAAGATCCCTCTGTAACTCTTAATGAGTGTTTAGTTAATTCTCTGCTCTTCAGACACACAGCCGCAGCCATCCACAAAGGCCATGAGTTCGGCCTTTCTCACCATTTCAACACCTGCTGGCTTGTGCTGCTGACCGCAGGAAGGTGGATACTGGTGGTGGCCCCAAGCCGTTAACTCAAGCGAGATGCTCGTTGGTTGGCAGTGTTTATTTTTTTGTTGTGTTCAAGCATCGTCTGTTGGCTGGCTTAGACAGCTTTTCCCACCTAGGTTCTCCATGGCCTGTTTTTCACATAACCCTGGTCCAACCAGAGTTCACTTTTTGTTTGTGACGAGACAGGGCTCTGCCCTTGTGGAGAGGAATGCAGCTGGTGGCCCCCAACCCCCATCCAGCCTCCCCCTGGTTTCGGGAGGAGTAGTAGCCTGGAGCCCCACACCCTCAAGAGCCCGTGCCGGGCAGGGTGCGTGGTGGCACCTCCCAGGGAGGCCACTCGTGTGTGGGCTGTGTGTTGGGGGTAGGTAGCTGATGTCCCCCGATTTGGGGCGTAGGAAGCAAGGCCCTTTGCTCAGAGTACGGTTGAGAGGCTCTGTATTCGAGGAGAGCAGGAAAGGCTCTGAAGAGCAGGCCCAGTCCCCATGGGGATGAAAGGGCTTGTGTAGCACCCCTTGGCTTTTGGGACAGGAATTCCCGTGTATCTGAGGAGTGACCAGAAGCTGGCCATGCCCTGTCCACACCCCTGCTTGCCCAGCTCTCGTCCCTCTTGGGACCTACCCTGGGGTGGGGGAGGGCTGCCCTCTGGTCACAGGCCTGCCCATATCTGGGTCCAGGGGGTGCAGGTAGCTGCCCACCCCAGTGACTCCTGAGCCCCAGTGCCATCTCTGGCTATCTGCCCCCAGCATCCCCACAGCACCCCTACATCTGCCTCTCCAGGCCTTGGTGCCCTTCCACAACCTGGGCCTCCTCGTTGGCCTCTTCTCCCCACGGTGCGCCGACCTCTGGCCTGCCACTCGCCGAGAGGCTGTGAGCTGCGTCCACTCCCTGCTGTACCTGCAGCTGGGCTATGAGGGTGAGCCCCCCTGGCTGGGCAGCAGTGTGTGTGTGTTGGGGGGATGAGGGAGCAGAGGCTGGGCCTCTGGTGGCCAGGGAAGGCCTGCGCCCACCCCACGTGCCCTTCCGCCTTTCAGGCTTCTCGCGAGACTACCGGGATGATGTGGCTGAGCAGCTCCTCAGCCTCAAGGATGGCCTGGTGCACCCTGACCCTGCCATTCTCTTCCACACCTGCCACAGCATCGCCCAGGTACCTGCCAGTGGCTGCTGCAGCAGCTGCTTGCCCGTATGGGCTCTGTGGGTGCCAGCTGGGCAGGCAGGCAGGTCTTATCAGAGTTTCAAGTCCAGCACCAGCCCGCCCTTCCTGCACTTGCTGGGCCCACCCTCCGGGGCCCAGTAGTGGGTGGCAGGAGCTCAGCTTCTGGCTCCATGAGGTTGAGAAAGCTGCCCGAGCCCACCCAGTGACTCCCAAGCCAGGGCAGTGCTTCTGTTCCACTTGGTGACTGGGAGTGGCCCTCAGGGGTCTGGAGGCTTTCCCTCCTGCTGAAGATGGAAGGCAAGGGGGTCAACAGGCCCCTTTGTGGGGGTCAGGGGGGCTCAGACATTGGGAAACAAAGACAGCCCAAGGGGAGTCCAGGGGGAGCGAGAACTTCATGTTTGGGGTCAGACTTTCTAAATATTCATCCACTTCTGTGATTTTATTTCTTCTCTGTACAGAGTTTATCTGCCCTAACTTCTGGTTGCTCTCTGTTATGTGGAGGGAGGCCAGGGACCCTCCTCTGTTGCTGGGAGGAGCTGAGGGTGCTTTGGAGCCTCCGAGGCTGGGCAGTTCAGGGTAGAGCATGCCCCCATCTGCCCTTGACTCTGTACTCTAGAGAGGCTGCACACCAGGACACTCCTAGCCTACCCCATTGGTCAGGAGGATCCTCCGAGAGGGTGCTGACCTGGGCCCTGCAGATGCCCAGTGACCCCCTTCCAGGGGCCTTGGAGGCCATGGGCGGCACCTAGACCTGGCTTCAGTCTGGGGAGGGGTCCTGGGTGTGGGCCACCCCACCTGGCACTGGCAGAAGCTCTAAAGGCTTTAAGGGCCTATAAGAGGGTGGGAAAGGCTGGAGCAGGGGTTTGAGAGGGGCCAGTCCTTCCCTGAGAAGCTGAGTCCCTGGGATGCCACCCCCCGAAGGTGTGCTGACGCCCTCCTCTCTGTCTTCTTGACACAACTGTCCTCCTAGATTATCGCCAAGCGCCTCCCACCAGATCAGCTCATCAGCCTCTTGCTAACCTTGTTTGAGGGCCTGGGAGATCCCGACAAGAACTGCTCGCGAGCCGCCACTGTCATGATCAACTGCTTGCTGAAGGAGCGGGGCAACATGCTGCAGGAGAAGGTGGGGCCTGGGGGCGGGGCCAGGCTTGGGCAGGGTGGGGCCGCCTGGGCCCAGGCAAGAGGCTGGGTGGGCAGGGCCTGGTCTAGAGCTCCCTGCGGGCATGGTGTGGGCGTGGTTATGTCCAGAGGGTCTGCCAGGAGTGCAGGCCTGGTAACCTGGGGCTCTCCACCCAACTCCCTGCTCTGTGGACCTTTGGCCCTCAGCACTCTGCGCTTCTCCCTGTGGGCCTGATGGGATAAATCTTCCTCTTCTCTTTGAAGACTGAACTAAGCGAAGGTAACTGCTCAGAATGTAAAGGGAGAAAAGGCAATTGAAAGGGAAAGACCAGTGCTAGGGTCTGTGATTGGGCCCTGAGCCGGCATGGGCTGAGTGCCCTGCTCACGTTGCTGGTGAGGACAGGGGTCCACAGGGTCACCAGGTGCTGGCACAGAGGCTTCCGCGGCAGGTCCAGCCCAGAGCAGAGGTGCCCAGGACACTCAGATCCTGGCCTATCCACCATCCCATCATCACCTTTGAGGCCTTCTGGCCATGAGCTCACTTGGTGGCCCACGTGGTCCCCAAACATGGTTGCCAGCCACCCTGACAGATGTGCTCAGGTCCTGAGGCCTGAACAGGCTCCAAAGCTCAGGTGACTGCTAGATTATTGCTAGATTCATGGTGGCCCATGAATCCTATGAACTAGATGACCCAGCAGGTGGGGTCCCATATGCTTGGACAAAGATTTAAGCTCCCTATTAAAGTGAAGCATAGCAACAGAAAAGGGGGGTTGTGCTAAGTGTACAGCCTTGGGGTTCATAGACAGGAGCAGAGACCCCACCAACCCCAGAGCCCCTGGCACCCCAGCTGGCCCCACAGGGTGCCACAAGCTCTCTGCAGCACAGAGCAGGGCTTGGGGTGCACCTCGTGTAGCAGGCGCCTCACGTCTGACCTGCATGGCCATCGTCTGTGGGACAGCGTGTGTCTTCCAGGCCTGGCCATGTGGGTCGCCCCATCACTCCCTCACCTGCCCACCTCAGCGAGCGCTGGGCAGTTCCCAGTCTGAACACGAGTGCTACTTTGGACCTAGGGTGCATTTCGGTTGGAGACATGCCCAGGAAAGTGACTGGGGCCGCAGGAGAGGTCTTTGTGCCGCTGTCCCAGGGCTGTCAGACAGGGGCTGACAGCTCTGATGGGGAGCTGTCCCAGCTCCTTCGTGCACGTTTCTCTGTGGCTTATGAACTGGAACACTCGCACGTTTCCTGGCTGCTCAGATCTCCTCCATGAGGAGAGTGATCTTGGCCATTTTCTTCTGGGTGGTCTGTGCTTTTCTTACTGGTTTGTAGAAGTACTTTGTATGTTCTGGGTACAAGTCCTGTATTGGATGGGTCCCTCACAGGTGTTTTCTGGGGGGAGGTGGAGCAGGAGCTGCCAGTGGAAAAGCCCTGTGTAGAGGGGCCACCTGCTGAGGCGGGGGTGGGGGTGTGTGTAGTGTGGCGCCGGAGGGAAACGTATGCCACCGTGGGACCCCAGCCAGGGCCTGAGGGTGTGGGGCGGGGAGTGGACGGAGGATAGAGGAGGGTGTGACTGCAAGCGATGGTCAGGGGTTGACGGGCCAAGGTTCGGGTTTTGCACTGAGTGGGGCTCCTGGGTCAGCTCTGAGTGGTAGAAAGGTAGCCTGGTGGCTCTGTGTGGGGGGAGGAGGACAGGCCGGACTGCAGGCTGTGGCCCCTGGTGGTCCTGGTGTCTGTATATACATGCACACGTTTTGTTGATTCGTACCTTTGCCGGTGGACACTTGGTGTGCTTCCTTCTCTTGGCTGTCGTGAGCCATGCTGCTGTAAACATGGGTGAAAGGCATATCTCTTCAGGATCCTATTTTGTTTTGGGTAAACATCTGGGAGTGGAATTGCAGGTTATGAGCAACCTAGATAGTATATTCAAAAGCAGGGACATTACTTTGCCGACTAAGGTCCGTCTAGTCAAGGCTATGGTTTTTCCAGTAGTCATGTATGGATGTGAGAGTTGGACTGTGGAGAAGGCTGAGCACTGAAGAATGGATGCTTTTGAACTGTGGTGTTGGAGAAGACTCTTGAGAGTCCCTTGGACTGCAAGGAGATCCAACCAGTCCATTCTGAAGGAGGTCAGCCCTGGGATTTCTTTGGAAGAAATGATGCTAAAGCTGAAACTCCAGTACTTTGGCCACCTCATGTGAAGAGTTGACTGATTGGAAAAGACTCTGATGCTGGGAGGGATTGGGGGCAGGAGGAGAAGGGGACCGAGGGTGAGACGGCTGGATGGCATCACTGACTCAATGGACGCGAATCTGAGTGAACTCCGGGATTTGGTGATGGACAGGGAGGGCTCGTGTGCTGCGATTCATGGGGTCGCAAAGAGTCAGACACGACTGAGTGACTGAACTGAACTGATGGTGATTCTATTTTGAATTTTCAGAGGAACTGCTGTACTGTTTTCCTAGTGACTGCACCAGTTTACATTCCCACCAGCAGGGCACGGGGGTTCTGGCCAGTGTTTGTCAATGCCTGTGTTTTTAATAGTGGCCACCCTGATGTGTGTGAAGCAGCATGTCATACTGGTTTCAACTTGCGCTTCCTCTGCAGTGTGATGTGGATATGCTTGCCGGCCATTTGTTTGTCTTCTTCAGAGAAGTCCACATCCCTGCCCATTTCCAGATCAGGTTATTGGATTTGATATCATTTTGGAACTGTGAAGAAGTGAAGTGAAGTCGCTCAGTCGTGTCCGACTCTTTGTGATCCCATGGACTGTAGCCTCCCAGGCTCCTCTGTCCATGGGATTCTCCAGGCAATAGAACTGGAGTGGATTGCCATTTCCTTCTCCAGCAGATCTTCCCGACCCAGGGATCGAACCCTGGTCTCCCACATTGTAGACAGATGCTTTTACTGTCTGAGCCAACTGTAGGAGCTGCTTGTACTCTGAAATTAACCTGCTACCAGATACATGACTGGCAGGTGTTTTTGTGTAGGTTGTCTTCTCCCTAGGTCGCGTCTTTTGCTGCAGCTCCATATGCGGTGCTTTGAGGCTCATTTCCGAGGAGTCATTACCAAATCTAGTGTCCCGAAGATTTCTGTTTTTCTCTAGGAGTTTACTAAAAGTAGTTTTGAGTCCTGCCCATCCTGGATAAATCAGGGTGCCTCTCCCGGGGCCCATGTGCTGAGCCGGCTGCCGGCCTCCAGAGCTGCCAGGCTGTCTCCTCCAGCTCAGCCTGGAGACCCGCTCAGCATACCCACCCCAGGGCGGTGTCCCTGCTTCACACTTCCAATCTGTCTGCAGCAGGCCCTCCCCAGCTCACGTGGCAGGGACACTGGCATTGGCGCCATGGGTACCATTTCCTTTCTTGCCCCGAGAGCCTGCTGGGGGGCCCCCAAAGACACCTAGACAGTCGGACTTGAGTTTCTCTGACACCAAATCAGAAAAAGGGGTCCTAGTCGGTGACCCATGACCGGGCTGACCCCTGCCCCAACACACCAGGATGGTCAGGTGGGCGCAGACGGAACTGGGGGTCAAGGGCAGAGGGACGTGGCAGGAACGAACAGCTGCCTCCCAACGTGTGGGCGTGGGAAGCAGTGCTGCTCCACAGAGATGGCCGGCAGACCTGAGGCAGAGGGTGCCCCAGCCCAGTGGTTCCTCCTGGGCATGTGCCTGGGTGAGGCAGCCGTGTCCACAAGAACCTGTGCAGGTTAAGAAAGGGGTCCCCATGAAGGGGGTTCCCAGCCTGGAGCTGCGGGTGTGGGCTGCTAAGGGCGAATGTGGAGCAGCCCAGCAGGCCTGAGGTGTGGTGGGCAGGGTGGGCCCCGCTCACCAGTCCCAGGAAGCCGAGAACCCGGTGTGGACGCAGCCAGAGCCGCCACACCTGAGCGCTGGAGTGCCATCAGAGCTCCAGAGAGTCAGGTCCAAGCTGCTCTTGGTGCTCATGGGTATCGCTGCTGAGAAAGTCTGCAGAAGCAAAGACAATAGAGACAGATGAGCTGAGGCAGTGTCTCAGACCGACACCCAAGGGAGCAAAAGGAAACAGGGAAAAAATTACATGCAGACATTTGAAATGCAGGAAAATATACATATAGGCAGTTATTTTTCAGTGGACTTTGAGAACCTGGAGTGAGGGACAGGCCTCCGCAGGGCGCACCCACAAAAACTGCACCAGTGCCAGCCAGTCAGGCCTGGGGTCTTCTGGGGAGCCCTGCCCCTCACGGCCGGGAAAGAGTCCAGGAGACTGGAGTGAGCCATGCTCCTTGCCCCAGAGACGGTGTGGCCCGCTCCAGTGGCACTGTGGATGGGACGATCACAGCCCATCTACCCGCAAATGTCACTGGGCCCACGCCAACGGCCGACTGCTTCCCACTCCCGCACGTTGGGAGGCAGCTGTTCGTTCCTGCCACGTCCCTCTGCCCTTGACCCCCAGTTCCGTCTGCGCCCACCTGACCATCCTGGTGTGTTGGGGCAGGGGTCAGCCCGGTCATGGGTCACCGACTAGGACCCCTTTTTCTGATTTGGTGTCATAGAAACTCAAGTCCGACTGTCCAGGTGTCCACCCTCCTGCCAGGCACCCTGAGCAGGCTCAGTGTGGCAGCAGCCGGCTGGTCAGGGAGGTGCAGCTGGACGGGCCCAGGGTCAGGGCCGATGGGCAGAGCCACAGCAAAGAGGTCCAGGTCCTTAGAAGGTCGTCAACCTTCTGGACTCACGGTCATAGAAAGAGAAGGACTTGGTTATGTTTACAAATCCTTTGAGAACTGTGGTGACAGAGCCCCTCCCTCAGGCTGGCCACACGTGTGCCTGGATTTCCCCGCTGCCCCTGTTCCCCCTGTGGATGTGGGTCCCGTCAGAGCTTGGTGGGCCCTTCCCTCTGCTCCTGGGCCCGGGGCCCCTGACGGGTCCTCAGCCAGCCCTGCCCTGGGGTGGTGCCCACGACTGCCAGCTGCCCCGAACCAGGGGGCCCTGTCCCTGGGGCTGTGGCCAGCGCTCTGTCATCAACTTTTGCCTCACACCAGGGCGCTTCCTAGCTGTCCAGCCTGGACGGTGCGGGGCGGCACCCCATTGGCTCGGGCTGTTGGGTGCCCTTGCTGCCCATCTGCTGCTGCTCAGCCGCCTCGGCTGGAAAGCCCGCCCCTCCCAGCCAAGCCTGCGGCCTGGGAGGAGGGACGGAGCACTTTCTGGTGAGCAGTGGGCAGCTGTGTCTTGCCTGCAGGGGTCGAGGCAGGGTCACCCTGTGAGCCTCAGCACTCACCCCCGTGGCCTTGCCCTCCCACTCTGCCCCCTCAGGTTGTGTGTGTCTGTCTGTCTGTCCTGGCACCTCCCGCCAGCAGGCCCCTCTTGGGTTCCTCTCCCTTTTCGCATGGACTCTGGGGCTGTGAATCAACTCCCTCGGCCCTGAGGGCTCTGGCTCCTGTCCTCCTTCATCAGGGCTGGCAGCAAGGAGTCCCAGCATCCCTTGGCGGGGCGTGGTGCTGGCCTCCCTAGCCCCAGGGATTGGCGCCCACGGGGTCATGTCCTGCTGCTGGCCTGACCGCCGCCTGCCCACAGGTGCCCGAGATTGTGAGCGTGCTGCGCTCGAAGATGCAGGAGACCCGAGAGGAGCATGTCCTACAGGCTGCACAGCACAGCGTGTTTGTCCTGGCCGCCCACCACCGCGCTGCGGTGGTGTCCAGCCTTCTGGGCAGCCCCCTGCCCTTTGACAGGTACCTGGTGCCCACCCACCTGCAGGGATGGATGGGGCTCCATGCTCTGGTGTCCCCCCCCACCTGACCAAGTATTTGTGGGCCCCCTAATCCTGTGTGTGGGAGCCTGGAGGCCCTGGCACTGAGCTGGGTGGAGATGGCTTGCTCTCATGGGCAGTGCTGGCCAGTTCTCTGGGGCTGGTGCTCTGCTGGGCTTCCACCATCATCCGTGAGCAGGACCCTGGGCCAGGGCCCTCCTTGAGCCAGGAACTGGGTCTCCATCTGCCACGGACACCCCTGGCTCCCAAGGACACCACTGGCCCATCAGTGACACTCCAGTTGCCGTCCTGGGCTTCTCAGGGCAAGGCGTGTCCACACCTGGGCCTGTGCTGGACCCTGCGGGTCCCCAGTCCCCGGGGCTCTTGGTTCTGCGCTAAGGCCTCCAGGCAGCCTTTGCGCTGCTCCCAGTGCTTCCAGAGCTCAGGGCCCGCTGGGCATGCCTTTCTTTGGGTCCACGTGGTGGATGGAGGCAGCACCCGTGATCTGGAGACCCCCGTGCCAGGGGACAGGGAGGCAGCGCATCCTTCCCTGTGGCTGCAGCCTGAAGCGCCTGCACCTGCCCCAGATCGGGGCTCCCACGGCCTGCTTGGCTCTCGCTTAGACAGTGGGCACCGCTCCCCAGACACGGCGGTCCCGTTTGCCACTGCCCCTCCTGCCATCACTGTTGGCCTTTTTCCCCTTGTGCTCTAGGGGTCCCTTTCCCAGAATAAACAGCCCTCGATTGCTGATATGCTTGGGATTAAACCAACTGCCTATTTTTCTTCCCTTGGTCTTATCTTCCTCACTGTCTCTTTAGATTGACAGGGTCTTGTTGCAGTTTCACTTTTCACTCGGTTAGTTTGGAAGTTGCACCCGTGTATCTGGGCCACATTTACTCAACCGTCCCTCTCCGGGGCTGTTGCCGCGTTTGGAGCTCGAGCTCGGCACACACTTCCCTTTAGTTTGAGTAAGAGAACGTGTCCTTTCTGGCTCCTTTGAGCCCAGCTGGGGCTGAGGCCGAGGGACACGCACTGGGTGTCCCTTGTTGATGGCGCTCTGCACCTTCTGGCAGAGAGGAGTCTGAGGCTTTCCGTTCTTAGTCCTGCCAGGGGGCTCCCTGGCTTCTCGAGCCTATGAGTTAGTGTCTGTCATCAGCTCTCCCAACTTTTCAGCCTGTCTCTTCAGACACCGTCTCCCCTCTGCTTGTGAGATGCCACTCGAATGTGCACTCACCCCCACTGCCCTGCCCCTGACACCTCTGCTTCTGAACATCCGATGACCCTTCCCTGCGGGATTCTGGGCAACTTCCTCCACTCGTCTTCCAGTTCACCATTTCTCTCTCCTGCCATGTCCAGGCTGATGCCAAGTACGTCACTGAGCACAGCGCTGCGTGTCTCATTTCTAAAGGGCTGTTGGTTCGCTTCCAAATGCACTCTCTGTTTAGTTTCTGGTTCTGGTTAGATCTCTGATGTCTGTCGCTTCTCCCTGTAAACGTACCATGCAGCCACAGCCTGTGTAAATGCTGGGGCTGGGGCTGCTCAAGCCTCCTGCAGCCTCTGCCTGACCTCACCTGCATGCCTCTTTGGCCACTTGCTGCTCTTTGCTCAGGAGAAGTGACTCACAGGCGTGCTCAGGGCTGGGGTGACAGTGTCTCCTCTAGGGAGCCCAGTGTCTGCTTCTGGCAGCTCCAGGGGACACCTCCCCACCACTGGGTCTGTGCTTACCATCAGGCTGCCTGGTTAGGACCCTGGGTTGGAGGAAGGGGTTACTCAGGGCCTGGAGTCAGGGTGCTGTTTGTGGCCTGGCTGGAGCCGAGGCCAGTGGGCATGCCGGGCTGTGGAGTCAGGGCCTCAGAGGGGTCGTTCTCCTGCCCCTCCAGCCACACCTGTACCCTGTGGCGAGCACTGGCCTTGGAGCCCGGCCTCGCTGCACAGGTCTTGGGGCTGCTCCTGGAGAAGATAAGCAGGGACGTCCCGTTCAAGGAGAGCCGGGCCTTCCTGCTGAGCAGCACGCCGGACCGCGTGGCTACCCTGCTGCCCCTCGCGGTGAGTGGGGGCTGAGCCGGCATGCACCGCCCCCCTCTGCCCTCCCCCGCGGGCCTAGGAGGCGATGGGGGGCCACGTGGCCGCTGCCAGAGGGCCCCATGGGGAGCCTGGGTTGCGCCTTGCTAGCACCTGGCGGCTGATGGGAACCCTGGAGCCGGCGAGCTGTGAGCCCAGGCTCGTAAAGTCCCCACAGGTGTAGGCCCCCAAGGGAGCCCACTCTATTTCATCCTACGGGGAAAAAAAAACACCCAGCTTGGCAGCATTTCCACAGTGAAGCAGCTGCAAGAATTTCCTCCTCCTACTGAGGAGCCGAGAGCAGATGCTGGGAGCTGGTCCCCAAGGTGGCCATGCTGCCCTGGGCCTGCCTTCTGCCCCATGGGCCAACCTGGACAGGGCTGGGCTCCTCATCTCACCCCCACGGCTACCCCTCCCAGGGCCCAAGACCTCGGGGGATGCGGGGTGGGTTTTGTCCCGGGTGCAGGGTCCAGTGTTCGCTGAGCCTGCCCGGAGGGTAGGGGCAGAGGCTGAGGTGGCCCATCTGCAGGCCACCTGTGCACTGCACGAGGTCGCATCTGCCCCAGCGTCAGGGCCAGCGGTGCTGGAGCTCTACCCCCAGCTGTTTGTGGCACTGCTGCTGCGGGTCAGCTGCACCATGGGTGTCCAGCCGCCTCGGCACCTGCAGGCCAAGGAGAGGAGGAGCGCCAGCTCGGGCCTGGCCTCACGGAGCCTCGAGCCTTGCAGGTGAGGGGGCCTGGCCTAGCACCCCCAGGCCATGACATTCAGCTACCGGAAGTAGCTTCCCAGGGGTGGGGGGTGGGGGGCCGGGCACCAGCTGACCCCGAGCTGCGCCTTCCCTGGGGAGTGCTTGGGGTCGGCAGGTTCCAAACCAGCCCACCCTGAGTGCAGCCTCAGTCAGCCACACTGACCGGGCCCCCACCTGCAGTTGGCCACGGCTCTGGCCCCAGCCCTGTAGGGTCGCAGCTGCCCCATGGGTGAGGTCCTGCTGGTTTGGAGCCGGGCCTGGTGACACTGGCTGTGCCCGTGCCTTCCCCTTGGCTCTCAGTTGGGGGGTCTGGGGACAGGCTGGGGCCCCTTCAGCTCCTGCAAGAGCAGAGGGTCCACAGTGCTGCCCAGGGGAAGGGACACTGCTAGCAGGGAGCAGGCTGGGGGGTCCCTGGGCACGTTTTCTAAGAGCACAGGAGGCTGTGCGTGCAAGGAGCAGAGCTGTGCCCTGCCTGCGCCAGCCAAGCTGCACCCACGTCTCCCCAGCTCTGCGGTGGATGCGCTGCAGGCCGTGCTTATCCGCAGCGGCAATGAGGACGTGGTGCAGCGCATGGAGCTGGACGGGGGCTGGCAGCTGCTCAAGACCTCGGCTGGGCACGAGGAGGGTGTCACCCAGCTGGCCAGGTGAGCAGGCAGTGCGTGGGGCAGTGGGGAGTCCATGAGGGCAGCGGGTTCTGTAGGTGAGGTGGACCGGGAGCAGGGGGAAGGCCTCTGGTTGCGGGGGGCAGCGCATCTGAGTGGAGGATGTGTGGGGGCAGTTGAGGGGCAGGGCTAGCAGGCCAGACGGTGCAGGGTGGGAGGCATGCGTGCTCCCCAGGCCCCCGGGCCTGGTGTGCTCAGGGCAGCCTGAGGCCCCAGCTCCTGCCCACATGCCTCCTTCCCAGTGCCATGGCCAAGTTTGCAGGCCCCCGGCTGCCCCTGGTGATGAAGGTGCTCTTCGCCACACAGAGCAGCGTGTATGAGGTCCAGAGGATCACCTCCACAGCCTTCCTGGCTGAGGTAGGAGCACTTGCTTTGGACCATGAGTGGAGGGGGGAGGGGGGCAGTGTGAAGTCCCCCCACAGGCAGGCCTGGGTGGGGCAGGGGAGCGACATTGAAAACCCACCCCAGACCAAGGCAGTGGGGGCCAGGGAGGGGCTGGGGTCAGGAGTCAGGGGAGGCTGAGGCAAGGCCAGGAGCCCAGCTTGGCCTGCTGGCCTCAGCCATGTCCTCTCAGTGACTGGGGACCGGTGCTGCCCGGTGTATTTGGGGTGGGGGTCAGCGCGCCTCTGCCCCCAGCTGCTCAGCAGCAACGTGGTGAACGACCTGATGCTCCTGGAGTCGCTGCTGGACAACCTGATGGCACGGCAGAAGGACACGAGCGCCCGCGTACGGAGGCTGGTGCTCCGCGGCCTGGCCAACGTTGCCTTGGGCTCCCCAGATAAGGTGACTGTTGGGCAGCCCTCTAGGGCCCTGCTCCTGGGCAAGGGAGGGAGAGCAGAGCCACAGCTGGTGAGGAGACTCGGGGAGACCCAGCAGCCACAGGCTCGGAGGGTGGGCAGCTGGGCAGCTGGGTGTGGCATGGCCTGGGCACACAGGTGTGTATGGCCTCCCCAGGTACGGACCCACGGCCCCCAACTCCTGACGGCCATGATTGGTGGGCTGGATGACGGGGACGACCCACACAGCCTGGTGGCGCTGGAGGCCATGGTGGGCCTGGCAAGGCTGATGGACCTGGTGGACGCCTGGGACCTGCGTGCGGTGCTGCTGCACATTGCTGTCCGCATCCGGCCCTTCTTTGACAGTGTAGGCCCCCCGCCCCTGGCTGTTGCAGCCTGGTCCACTCTGCTTCTTGCTCCCACTTCACTGCCCTGCGGTTGCCCGGGAAGCTGGGCTGGGAGGGCATGGTGACACTCGCTGTTGCGCAGGAAAGGATGGAGTTCCGCTCAGCGTCCATCCGCCTCTTTGGGCACCTCAACAAGGCCTGCCGTGGGGACTGCGAGGATGTCTTTCTGGAGCAGGTTGTGGGCGGCCTGGCGCCCCTTCTGTTGCACCTGCAGGACCCCCAGGCCCCTGTGGTCGCGGTGAGCAGTGCGGGGGATGGGTAGGCCTGGCCAGCTCAGGGACTTGGGGCTCAGCGTGTGCCCTGCAGGCCTGCAGGTTCGCCTTGCGCATGTGCGGCCCCAACCTGGAGTGTGAGGAGCTGGCAGCTGTCTTCCAGAAGCACCTGCAGGAAGGCCGCGGCCTGCACTTTGGAGAGTTTCTCAATACCACCTGCAAGCACCTGGTGAGAGGTGGGGCCGGGTGGCGGGGCAGGGCTGGGCGGCGGGACAGGGCCAGCCTGACCGCCTCTCTGCAGATGCGCCACTTCCCCGACCTGCTGGGCCGCTTGCTGAGCACCAGTCTGTTCTACTTCAAGAGCAGCTGGGAGGATGTCCGTGCTGCTGCCCCCATGCTCACAGGTGAGGGTGCCCCGGGCAGCCTCCCCACACCAACCTGGCCCCTGACCTTGGTCCCACCCCTGGCCCCCAAGTCCCCCCACTGGCCCCTGACTGCGGCCCCACCCCCACAGGGTTCTTGGTGCTGCACGTGGAGGCTGAGCAGCGGCCACAGGTGGACCTGGAGCAGCTCCTCGCGGGTGAGCCCCAGTCCTGCCAACCCTGCCCCACACAGCCAGGAACCCAGAGGGCCCCCGCCCCCCCAACATGCTGGGCTGCACTGACCCTGTGGGCACCAGGGGGGACTAAGTGATTTTCCTGGATTTCAAGGATTTTTTCCCTGTCACTGGTGACCTCATCGTCTCTAGTAATTCACGGAAACTTCTTAACTGTTCCAAAAGAGCTTAAAAAACACTAAAAAAGGAAAAACTATCTTTCCGTTGGCTCCTGAGCCCTCCCGGCAGAGGCCTGTCTTAGGAGGGCGGTGGGCGGGTGGCCCCACGCACAGGGTGGGGTGTCAGCCTCAGGGTCCTGGCCCCCAGGCTCCGCGCGCCTGGAAAGGGGGGCAGCCTCAATCGCAGCTGTTAGCGGGGTGTGGGCGGGATCTTGGGCTCAGTCAGTTCTCCAAGGGCTGTGGCGGAGCCCCCAGCAGCGGCTCCTTGTCCCCCAGCGCTCCAGCTGCTGCTCAAGGACCCAGCCCCCGAGGTGCGTGCGAAGGCTGCAGAGACTCTGGGCCGCCTGGTGAAGTTCGCCTGAGTCTGCCCCAACACCCAATACCGGCCTGGCCAGCCTGAGGGTCCAAGACAAGGCCCTAAGGAGTCCCCTGCCCACAGGCAGAGTGGGGAAGCCTTGGGCCCACACAGCAAGGGAGGGCTGGAACACAAGGGTGGTCAAGTCGCCAACCCCCGTCTTCCCAATAAAGCCATTTGCTGCTCGGCAGGTGACGTGGTGATGTGACCTGGCTTGTGGGCAGGCCAGCAGCCCCCTCCCCCGTTAGGAAGCTGACTCAAGGTTACCCAGCAAATTCCTGTATTGAGAGTCCAGGGCACACGTGCTGCCCACCCCCACCTGCCCCGCCCCAGAAGCAGGGCGTCTAAGTGAAGAGGCGGAGAGTGCCATCAGCTCCAGAGGAGAAGACCCAAGGCTGGGTGGGGTGGAAGGCCACGTCGAGCACCCCCAGGTCTCTGGTTAGGGCATGCCCCTTGAGCACCTTCACGGGCACCAGCAGTGGGTTCTGCAGCAGGTCACTGTGGGGGAGAGAGAGACTCAGGACCTGGCCGGAACCGTCCCCAAGGGGCACGCGCGGGGAGGCGGGGGCATTGACACTCACTTGTACACCATCCCGTGGCAGACGATGACACTGCCATCGTCGGAGCCAGACGCGAAGAGTGGATACCGGGGGTGGAAGGCCACAGCCCGGAGGGCCTTCTTGTGATGCCTGGGGTGGGGAGAACCAGGCTCGGTGAGGCAGGGGTCGGGGCAAGAAGCGACTGGTCACCCACCAGCATCTCACCTTAGCACTCTGTATGGCTTGGTGGAGAGGTCCATGTCAAACCACACAAGCTTGCTGTCATAGCTGCCGCAGATGACGTTGTCACCTGGGGGCAAATTTGGTGGTGGGGACTTGGTGGCCCTCCAAGTGCCACCCCCCGACCAAGACACCCCCTTACCTGCCGGGTGCACCGCCAGGCTAGACACCCACTTGCAGTTGGGCATCAGCTTTTTTGTGAGCTCCTGGCGCAGCAGGTGGTAAAGGCGGACGCAGCGCTGGGAAGCCACGAGCAGGAAGGGCCGCGTGGGGTGGAAGGCTACGCGCTGCACCTGGCCATGGCTGCGGCGGAAGGGGCTCTGGCTGCGGCGCCGGCTCAGCTGGTGGATCAGCACCTGGGTGTGCCCCGGAGTGGCCAGCACCACGGCCAGGTAGTCCCCGCGCCCGTGCCAGGCCACCTGCGCTACTGGCTGCAGGGAGGTGAGGCTGGGTGAGATGCGGCCCCTCCCCGGGGCTCTGCCCTCTGCCCCGCACCCCGCCTACCTTCCCATGGTGGATGCGCAGCCGCAGGCCGCCCTGGCGCTCCTCTTGGGAGGCTTCCAGCCAGTGCGCAGGCTGTGAGGTGGGCTCCAGGGGAGGGGTGAAGGCGCTCAGCAGCTGGTCCGTGCTGCCCACCACCAGCCGGTCCCCCAGGGCTGGGTTCAGCAGCAGCACCGTGTCCTCCCTACAGTCAGAGTCAGATGGAGGTCCTCAGGCATAGGTCTGTCCCCCAACCCGACCCCGGGCACCCTGGGCCTCACGCACACTGCCACGGCCACCAGGCAGATGGTGGGGTGAGGGTTCCAGGCGACACTCTTCACCACACCATCCACGGGCACAGTCCTTATGCAGCGGGCAGTGGCCACCTCCCAGAATCGCACTGAGCCATCATCTGAACCTGGACACACAGACAGGCCCTCAGTACCTGGCCCTCCAGGCCAGCCCACCCCACTCCCCCCGGGGAGCTGCCCCACTGCGCGCCCACCTGATGCCAGCCATTGGCCATCTGGGGAGACGCTGAGGCAGCGGACAAGGTCGTTGTGGCCCCTGTAGACCTGCAGAGAAAGGGCAAGGCAGTAAAGACCAGACCCTCGGAGGCCTTTGCTCCCCACAACCCACACTGTCTGCTCACCAGGGCCTGGCACGTGGGGAAAGGCTGCAGGTCCCGTGGCCGGGGCAGCTTGGGGATGAGGTCTTCAGGGTCCACATTCACCTGAGAAGAGGATGCAGGGTCAGCTGCACCCACCTCCACTCCCCGCCCCTGCCCGGGTGCCCCCGCATACCCTCATCTTGCGCTGCCGTGGACACAGGTAGAGGTCCAGGCAGCGCTCAAAGCGCTCCTGGATGAAGCGGCCATAAGCAGGCACGGCCCGCAGGCTCGGGAACCGGCGCGGCAAGAAGCTGAGCTTCCTCTCCTCAGGCTCCTGCTGCTCCCAGGCCAGGCGCTGTGGAGGCAGGAGTGAGCCAGGAGCCAGGCCAGGCCAGGGGCCAGCCCAGACCCCACCGTGCACCAGGCCCACCTCCTCCTCGCTGGGCAGGTACTCGGGAGGCGGGTTGTAGGACTCCGAGTGGCCGGGCAGGGCCAGCTTGGGAGCAGGCACGTGCATCTTATGGCGACCCAGCACCGCGTTGGGGTCCTCCTGGGCCCACAGGTCGTAGAAGTTGGGACTCTGGTCCCGAGGCCGGCGAGGCTGGATCCAGCCCATCTTGATGGCATGCACCATGCGGGAGACCTGCAGAGACGGCGGGGTGAGGGGGGCCGGGGCAGGGGTGGGGCGGGCAGGCGCGCCCCCAGGATGGCCCACACCCACCTTCTCCTTCTCCACCAGGGAAGGTATGAAGCTGCGCTTGTCTGCAGGCCGGTTGGTCACTGGGTGGATCATGAGGTCCCCACTGAAGAAGTCCACAGCTGGCTGGGGGCAAGCAGAGGAGGGTGGGCCTGGGCCCTGCAGGTGTCCCCAACCCCAGGGCCAGCAGCTGCCGCCTACCTCGTAGGGATCGAAGCTCACATCCCCGAACTGGCCCCTCTGCAGCCGCTGCACCAGGGCCACCTGCTCATCCGTCAGCCGCATGCTGTGTCCCGTCATCCGGTCCCGCACAGTGCGCCTGGAGGGATCCAGTCAAGAGCCCAGGCCCTGGCCCCGCCCCGCAGGCCCACCCCGCCCACCCACAGGCTCCGCCCCACGCCCACCCACCAGTAGTCAGGGTCGTCCATCTTGTCCAGAAACTGGTCCAGCTCGTCCCGGGTGCGCAGGGGCTTATAAATGCGCCGGCCGTCCAGGTCGTAGCCCACATGGGGAAAGTCATCGTACCACTCCAAGGGCACATTGCCCACCGTGTTCCGGATGTCCTGGGGCAGGAGGCCTGCGAGTAAGCAGCAGATACCCACCGTGCCCACCCCTCCCTCCAAGCCCCTCAGAAAGACACAGGCCAGGAAGGGGAAAGGCAGAGCAAAGGGGCTGGCCTCCAGGCTGCAGGAGCAGCACCCAGGCACCCTGACTTGAGCTTCTCCCCGGGGTGTGACGTGGCAGGACGGCCAGCACTATCCGCCCCCCCACCCAGACCCTCAGAGGCGCCGGAGCTGTACCTTCACATTTTCCACTGAAGTGGTGCCAACCCCAGAGCCTCCCCTCTGGATTCCTTGGCCAGGGGTCTGGGCAGCCACAGGCAAGGGTGACCTCATCGCCCGTGGGCTCCCTCCCCTGGCTGGGGCCTTAGGCAAAACTGGGTAGCCATGGGCAGGGACTCAGGGAAGACCCCACCAGTCCACTCCAAGAGGAGACAAAGTCCACTGCACTGAGCCCGGCACACTTTCAGGGGCTCCCCCAGCCTCCCACCCCTGCCCCCACCCCACTCTCAGTGGGCAGAGCAGTCACATTCCTGGACACACATTCCTGGTCGAGGCCCCTGCCAGCCGCCACCCTCCCTCCACCCAGTGCGGAGACTGCTGCCCAGGCGGCCGCTTCCTGCAACAGTAGCCACAGGGGGAGGGGCCCAGATGAGACTGAACAGCCGGCAACCTGGGAACCTCGACAGGACAGGACCCTCTGGGCATGGCCCCTCTGCACCTGCCCAGCCCCCAGCCTGCTGACCTGAGTCCTCCCCGCTCGCCCTCCTCCAGATGTGCCCAGGTCCCTGCCCACTGCTGGGAATGCCCATCCTCCTGTGCTCCCCAAGTCCACACAGCCATCCCTGGACTGTACAGACGCAGGGGGCCCAGAAAAGACCCATGGGGCATTTAGCAGGGGAACAGGGTGTGGGTGGGGGGTTCTCCAGGCAGGAGTGCAGGCAGGAGCCAGACCTGGAGGGTGGTGCCTGGAGGGGCAGGTGCAGGAAAGACAGGCTGTGCCGTCAGGTGAGCCCCACGACAACCTAAGGGGGCAGCTGAGGGGGCCAGGGCTGGACTCCAGCTGCTCAGAGCGCCTCCGTGCCCTCTTTTGGGCACAGAAGGCCCAAGTGTACATGAGAGGGAGAGACAGACAGGGTGTGGCCAGGCGCTGGGGCCAGGGCATCTGGGTTAAGGCAGTCATGCCAAGTGAGAAGGCCGGGGTCACGGATCCTGCTTGACCCTCCCTCCTGCCCCCTGCTAAGAGGGAGAAGGGGGGGCAGCAGGACCTCGCACCTCTCGGAGAGGCGCCCACTCTCCCTACCCCGCAAAGACAGCAGGATGCTCCAGGCCCCTTCACCACTGCGCGAGAAGGCAGAGGGACGGAGGGCCCCTGCTCCAAGCGGCCTCCAGGGGCTGGGAGGCGGGGAGGAGGGCGGGCCGGCGCGGGGGAGGGGCCGCCGCGGCTATAAAGGCCCGGCCCGCGGCCCCGCTCCAGCCCGGGACGCACACGTGCGCGCGGCGCAGCCGCCACCGCGGGAGCCCCGAGACCCGCGTGCCCCTGGGCCGGGCGGCAGTGGCGGCGGCATGTGCGGCGCGCGACGGAGCTGACGGCGGCCGCCGGCCCCATGTCCTTCGCAATGCTGCGTTCGGCGCCGCCCGGCCGCTACCTGTACCCTGAAGTGAGCCCGCTGTCGGAGGACGAGGACCGAGGCAGCGAGAGCTCGGGTTCAGACGAGAAACCCTGCCGTGTGCACGCAGCGCGCTGCGGCCTCCAGGGCGCCCGGAGACGGGCCGGGGGCCGGCGGGCGGGGGGCAGTGGCCTGGGGCCCGGAGGGCGGCCGGGCCGTGAGCCCCGGCAGCGGCACACAGCGAACGCGCGGGAGCGGGACCGCACCAACAGCGTGAACACGGCTTTCACCGCGCTACGCACGCTCATCCCCACCGAGCCCGCTGACCGCAAGCTCTCCAAGATCGAGACCCTGCGCCTGGCCTCCAGCTATATCTCGCACCTGGGCAACGTGCTGCTGGTGGGCGAGGCCTGCGGCGACGGGCAGCCCTGCCACTCGGGGCCCGCCTTCTTCCACGCATCGCGTGCCGGCAGCCCCCCGCCTCCCCCACCCCCCGCCCGTGACGGCGAGAACGCCCAGCCCAAACAGATCTGCACCTTCTGCCTCAGCAACCAGAGAAAGTTGGTGAGTGTTGCCCGCGGGGTGTCCACGGAAAGGGAGGCTAGGAGGATGGGGTGTCCCCTACCTCCAAACCACCCCTGCAGCCCACACCTGCTGGGCAGAGAGGGCAGGGCCAGAAGCAGGCAGAACCCCCAGCAGCACCTGTGACACCCGCAGCCCCAGGTCCAGGGAGAGAGAAGACGAGGAGGGCCCAGCCTGAACCAGCGGGTCCCCAGGACAGGCTCCTGTGGGGACAGAGAGGGAAGAGGCCCAGGCAGGACCTGCACCAACGAGGAAGAAGCTAGGGGACCAGACCAGGGTTGATCAAGCAACTCTGGCCACCTACCCTGCCATCAAGGGAAGGGGACTTGGGGGCAGTGAGGAAATCCTGCTGGGGTCTGCTTGCTCTACCAGTGGCCTAAGGCTTACTGGGCACCTGCCTGCCTTCCCTGGACCCAGCTGCCCACTGATGCCAGTGTGGCTGTGGGATCCACTGGCAGGAGGCTGGCAGGAGACTCAGGGGCTGGGGGAGAGGGCCCCGCTGCCGGAGACGCTGGCCGGCTCTGATTTACGGCGCCTGCTGCGCGTGGTGGCACCGGAAGAGCAGGGTGAGCAGGGAGAAAATACGGCGCGGCTCTCCCCAATCCCCATTTCCTCTCCAGACAGCACGCGTGAGCTCCTGGGGCCTGAACATCTGGGAGATTTAATTTTACAATTTCGGCTATGCAGCAGCGCACTCTCCTCCCCAAACTGCTTGGGGAAGCCGGGGTGAGCGTGGAAGGGGGGTGCTTTCAGCGCACCCCGTGGGGAAGTCCAGAGGCACAGGCTGGCGCTGGCCTCCGCTTGGGCCCTGACACTGCCCTCCCCTCCACAGAGCAAGGACCGGGACAGAAAGACGGCGATCCGGAGTTAGAGGCGACGCCGGGCCATCCGCGGAGAGCCCCAGACCTGACTCAGGCACAGGCCTCGCTGAGGGCACCCCCAGGCCCACCCGGCCCTGGCTGCGAGTGGGGCTGATGGACAGACAGGCGGTGGGACGCGCGGCCGCCGCAGCACTTGCCCAGCCCCACTGGAACTTTCCGTGCTGGCTCGCTACATGGCTCTCCTCTGGCCACTATGTGCTAGCATTCTGTGTCTTTGATATGATAATATAAAGTCTGGAAATTTTGTATAATTAAAAACAAAACAGTATCTTCCAAACGCAGATGCACGCTGTCCTCTGGAGCAGCCCAGAACCAGCCCTGAGCAGAGCTGAGCCCACACTCCTGCCCTCAGGGCTGTGGTTGTTCGTGTCCCAGCCACCCTGGGCCAAGGCGCCTGGTTCCTGGGGAAAGCCCCCACTTTCCAGGGCTCAGGGTCAGCCCCCGCTGCCAGGGAACTGCGGTACGGGGTCTGGAGACCAGCGAGGGGAGAGGGCGAGGAAAGACGACAGCCCCCACGCACTTGGCAAGGGACAAAGCGGGACAGGCCGAAGCCAGGGAGCACTCCCTCCCCACCCCCGCTCCAAGGGCTACTAGGGGTCCGGGTGCCCTGCAGGCAAGGGCAGTGCGTGCAGCGTGCAACATGCTGGTCTCCTGGGCCTTGGCACCTCAGCCCCTGCCCGCAGAGCCCCAGGAAGTGGGGGGCGGGGCACTGTCTGGCAGAAGGAGCTCCCAGTCTGTGCAGGCCTGAGGGTGTGGACCAGGTGGCAGGTGCCCACCCTGGGCTGCCCTGGCCCCAGAAGTCCTGCTCAAGGCGGAGGACCCCGGCCGCCCGCCCCTGCACCCACCCAGCTAACCCGAAGGCCCCACCTGCCCATGAGGAGGGCAGTTCAGGCCTCTTGGAGCTGTGCACAGCTGGCTGACCATTAAAATCTTGCAGGTGACAATTACGGCTTAGTGGTGTAAGCTCACAGGCACAGCAGAGAAGCAAGCTGGGGGCAGTGCCTTGTGGCACCCCCCCACACTGGCCAGCAGCCTGACTTCCGGCAGCCGGGCTGAGAGTGCCAGGGGCCGACCCGGGGCCCCAGGAGAGGCCAGGTGCTGAGGCCCACGTGGGCACCCCAACAGGGCAGGCCCAGAGCTGCCCCCTCCTCTTAACAGACAGGCTCCAGGGAACCAAGAAGCAGGAAGCAGTGGTGTAATTTTGGAGGAAATTCTCAAAGCCAGAGCCATTAAGGGTTGGGGGGGGCTATGTCCAATCTGATAGAAATATAACAGGATAAAAAGTCACAACGGCAGGTTCCACTCAGAGAGAAACCCAACCCCAAATTTCCTCTCCTTAATCCTGCAGGAGCCTACAGCTGGCCAGCAGGAGGGGGAGAGGGCACGCTCGGTCACTGCAGAAGCCCCCCGCCCCCGCCTGCCTAGAGAGCCAGGACTCTCAGGCAGAACGTGGGGGTCCCGCTAAGGGCCGAGAAAGGTACCTCTTCTTCTCCTGGGCACTGAAGACACTTGGAGAACCGACCTGGGAAGGGTGCCCCCGAGGGCCTCCAAGCTTGCCGCCCCTGCTCCACTGGGCACCAGCAGTCCTGTGGGGACAGTCTGGGGCCTACCTGTGCTCAACCACCCACCTGGCCCATGCATACCTGGGCTGGGTGAGAGCCCAGACCCCCTCACAGATCCTCCAGAGACGACAAACAGGTAGTCAGGCATAGTCAGGTGCCCACCTCACAGCTGGGCATATGGGGGAGGGGTGGGAAGCATGCTTCGCACAAAGGTGGGGGTGGGCACGGGGGACTCCCCATGGAGCCCAAGGACAGGCAGGGTGAGGCTGGAGGGTGTCTCGGGGGTGCCAAGTCAGTAGGAGAGGACAGGCCGCTGGGACAGTCCCTGGGGGGAGCAGGTCCTGGCACAGGACGTGCAGCCAGGCCCTCAGCTGCCGGGCCTGGGACTCGACAGCGGCTGCAGCTTGGCCGGCCTCAGGCCTGGGCAGTGGGCCCGGTCGCTCCCTGAGCTGCACCGGTAGCAGCAGAGGCCGAGGGCCTGGCCCGCCAGCCAGCGGGAGAGGAGGGGCGGGGGCGGGGAGGAGCACGCCGTCACCCTCCACCGCTCCAGAAATTCAAACCAGACTGGGGGTGGTGGGCCGGCCGAGCCCCAGCGGGCGCGAGTCCACTCGGCCGTCCACTCCAGCAGCCAGGCCCCCCGTGCGCCAGAGCCCTACTCCCTGCCCAGGACCCAGCGCCCCACGCGTGCCCCGGGCGGCAGCGTGAAAAGAGGGCACGGCCCGCACCCTCGGCCAGCAGCCACTCCTGAGGCCAAGCAGGCCTGGAAACGCTCCGATGGCCGTCAGGGCCAGGCTGTCAGCTCCCTGTCCCCAGCCCGGGGAACGAGCTGCTGGCGGTACCACGTGACCCGTCACCAGGCCGCCCGCCCTGGGCTGGCCCGCCCCCACCCTGCACAGCACCTGCGCCTGCCAGGAAGCACATGTGACCCCACGGGGGCCGCGCCCGCCGACCCCTCTAGGGCCCAGACGCCCGGCCTGCACTCTCCAGGGAGCGGGGAGGGGGACACGGACGCATCCGTGCGGCGCCCCGCCCCCGGCAGCTCCGGACACCCGCGGCCACCGCTGATGTGTCGGCTGGGATTTTTCCGCTCTCGAAGAGCCCCCTCCCCCTCCCCTTCCCCCTCCCCAAAGTGGCTGCAGCTGTCAGGACCGCAGATTGGAACTGCAGGTACGGCGCTGGCCCGCTGCCCGCCTCCCTCCCGTGTCTGTCTGAGGGAGAGGAAGCCGGCCCACCTCTGGAATCCTTCACTCTCTCCTCGTTCGCCTCTCCCACCTGTCCCCCGGGAGTGCGGGGTCAGCCGCCCTCACTCTGGCGCGCTCTTCCCCTTGCCCCGCTCCGATTACAATGCCGGCAGTGTTCCCTCCACTCCCCCCCTTACCGCGAAGCGCCCTCTGTGGTGGGGGGTGGCCCGGCCGAGTGCCCCAGGCCACCTGCTGCAGCTGGACCTTCACAAGATGCCCACATGAGGAGCCCTGGGCGACAGCCCTGAGGCCGAAGGCCAGGTCCCTCTGGCCTCCTCCAGTCCCAAAGGCCAAAGCCAGCAGAGGGGCCGCGTAGGGCTTGGCTGAGTGGAGCCCACCCGCTGTACCGTGGGGGTGGGGGCGCCGGGAACTCGGACTTGGAGACCCCTTCCCAAACCTCCCCGGTCAGACTGCCCCTGCTGCACATGATCCTCACAGAAGCGCTCCCAGCCAAGCCCACTGCTGAACCTCTGGACACGTGTGGGCCTCGGGACCCTCCGACCCACTCCTTGGCCCCTATCGTGCCTCAGGGCTGTTGAAGGGCAAAGAAGCAAGTCTGCCCCCACCAAGGGTCCCAGGGGTGGGGGAAGGCCCCTTGCTCCTGGGTCCTCAGATACCCAAAACACCCCCACCCGCTCCGTCGTCCAGGGAGCGTGGGCGTCCCCACGTGCAGCCAGCATCGGTAGCTCCTAGAAACGCCTCAGATCGCTGGAAACGGGCATGGCCCCCACAGAGTGCCAAACGCCCATACTGAGCCCCATGATACTGCGGCCACCTCCAAGATCCCACTGTGGGGACTTGCCCAGAGCCTCCAGCGCCAGCCCCACCTGGGCCCCACTCCGCAGCCAGGCCGTCAACCACCTTTCAGACAGGACTTGCCCCCCATACACCTGGCTGCCAGGCCCCAGCTCCCGGGGCCACGCCTCCAGTCTAAGGGCAACCCCACACCCCTGTGTCCCTGCAGGGACCCCCAGCTTGGGCTCCTGCCACCCAGAAAACTGGCTCCCGATGGGCACATGGCAGGCCAGGCCTCTATCGCCCACGTACCCAGGCCAGAGAAGGGTGCGCTCTGAAGGCGCCCCACCCTCACCTGCCCTGCCCCGCCCCCCCAGGGGAACCCTGTCTCCTGACCGGGACCACTGGACCCAGGTGGCTGGTCTTGGAGGGAGTAGGGCACCCCGCACACCGATCACAGCGGGCCTGGCTCAGAGGTGGCACTTGGCAAAGGGACCCGGGGCACCCCGAGGTCACGGCCACCACACCCACCCCGCAAGGCCACCTGCGAGGCCCCGGGCCACAGGCTCCTCTCAGGCGAGGCGGTGGGGATACTGCAGGGGCAGCCGGAGCCCAGTCGTGGGGGTAGGGGCGGCCAGGGAGGCCGGCAGCCCACGAGGCCCAGCAGAGCCGAGAGGCACGCTCTGCACAACAGCTCGAAACCCGAGCCGCCACCGCGCCGCCAGCAGCGAGCGCGCCGAGCGCCGCGCCGGGGCGGGCCCAGCGATGCTGCTGCCGCTCGGTAGCGGGAGGCCGTCAGCGGCGCCTGCGGGAGAGCGGAGGGGGCCGCCCGCCGCCCGTGCTCTCGGCCTGCCCCCCCAGCCTCAGTTTCTCCGGCTTTTCCCAGGCTGGAGCCTTCTCCCAGGCTGGAGCCGGGACCGCCTGCGAGGGCCCCCCCCGCCCCCCGCCCCGGCCCCCGCCCCGGCCCCCGCCCCCGCCCCCGCCCCCGCCCCCTGCGGCCGGATGAGATCACGTCTGTGGGGGAGGGGCGCGGGCGGATGGGGGAAGGGCTCCCCCACTCGCGGCCGCAAAGACCCTCGCCAGGCTGGCGGCTCGGCCAGAGGCCGCAGGCCAGGCGCTGCCCAGGGTGAGAACCGGGAGGATGGCACCGTCAAGGCCGAGCTAGGACGCAGGACACGGGTGTCCCGCCGAGAAGGGGAACCCTCACTTCACCGGCCAGTGCCCCAGGGCACGGGACCCCAAAGCTGGGCCCAGCAAAGGCCAGCAGTCAGAGCACCTAGAAGCCCCAGGGTCCCCCAGCCCAGGCCTTAAGTTCAGACAAGGCCCGGGGAAGAGGAGGCCAGGCACTGCCACCCCTCAGGTCCTCCCCCAGGAACACACCTTGTCCGGAGGCCCTCACCCACTGCTGGAGGCCAGCCAGGGCCGGAGTGGGGTCCTGGCACCATGGACCACCTCCAAGGATGCTGCAGAGAAGGAGCTGCCCGACACCCCACGACCAATGTTCTGGGGCTACGGGCCCTCACAGGTGCCAACCAGAGCCCGGGGTGGGGGTCCCTGCACCCCTCCTGTGCTCTCGCCACCCCAGCCTCCCAAGCCTCTTCCTGAAGCCCACCCTGCAGAGACGCCGTGATGGGGTGGGGGGCACTTCTCAGGGAGGAGAGCCTCAGCCAGGCCAGCCTACCCTGAGAGCCAAGCCCTGCCGCCCCCTAGGCCAAGGCCGGCTGCACTGGCAGAAGCCGGCTCCTGCTGTCACTCAGGCCCACATATGGGATAGTCATCGCCGGAGGAAGCGGCCCACCCCCCAGCCCCCGCGGCGGCTCCAGAATGGGGCAGGCCAGGAGGAGCACCTCCCCGCGGGCGGGCCGAAGCCCCTCCCCCGGCCTCTGCACTCCATTTACAATCATCATCGATTTCTCAAAATACCGAATATAAAAAAGTAGCCGACAGGATGTGGCTGCCGACAGCCAGAGCCCCTGGGAGGGGGAGACAGGCCGGGAGCTGTGCTGCACGGCCCCCCTTCGCGGAGTGCGCCCGCTGCTCCGGCCAGGAAACCAATTTATTTTGTTTTGTCTCTGTTCTCTGAACGCACAGAGACTGGATCGGGCGGGCGGCCAAGGCTCCTGCAGCCGCTGCCAAAAGAGCGGAGGATGGGGGTAGAAGCCGTGCAGGGGAGGGGGCGCGTGTCTCCCGGCCGGGGACAGCCCCTGACAGGCAGCAGGAAGAGCTGCTAGGGGTGGGGACCACGGTCTCTGCAGGTCCCCCAACCCAAGGAGGCTCACATCCGGGGGGCTGATGCCAGGGCACTGGGCAGAGGGGCCTCAGGCCCCACTCCCCAGGGGGCAGGGACACACCAGTGAGGGGGTGGGCAGGGGAGCACCCATCACCTCCAGCAGGGAGCCCCTGAGCCTCAGACCCCCCAAGAGCCCATGGGCAGCCCTGGGCAGCCGAGTCGCAGCCACCTCTGGCCAGATGGGGCACCCCAGCCTGTCAGCAGGCTTTCCCCATGAGACGTAAACCGGGAGGACCAGATTCACCCAGGACCGTGGCAGCCGGGCCTCTGGGACACCGGGGAGGAGGGAGCAGAGCACGGGGCACCCGCCTCCTGTCCCTGGGGTCCAGCGCGGATGCTGGTCGGGCCTGACCCCCACCCCCACCTCCACCTGGGCGACAGCGCAGGGTGGCTGCTGGGGGAGGCCTGTCCACGCCCACCCGGAGTGGAAGCACAGCCCCCACAGAAGATGCGGTGCCTCCTGCCTGCCAGAGGCACCCCCACAGCCTAGGGCCAGGACATGGGCACGGGGTGGCCGCACCGCGCCCAGCTGCCCTGCCCGCGATGACACACACACTCCTGCAGTCATGTGTCCCCGACCCTGAAACTGCTCTTCCAGACAAGCTTGGGGCCACGCCAGGACGCCCACTCAGGCCCTGCGGTGGCCACACAGCCCACCCTGCAAGGGGGCAGCTGTGGCCCAGCCTACCTCCTCATCGGAGCTGTCCTCTGCATACTCGTTCTCGCCCTGCACGTTTGCCACCTCAGTCCGCGAGCAGGGGGTCCTGGCCTGGGAAGGGAAGGGGGGGGGAGGTTACTTCAGGACCCGGGGCAGACTGTGGGCCAGGGCACCCTGCCCCTCCTGCCCACACTGGGGCCAAGGTCCTGCACCGCAATCTCTAAGCAGCTCTGACCTGGTCCCACTGCCAGGAAACGAGTGTGGATACCCCCAATCTAAGTGGGTCTCTTGGAGAGGGGGGTTCCACCCAGGGTAAGCCTCTGTCAAGGGCCATCACAATATCCAAGCTCAGAGGGAAGACCCCAGGGAGGGGCTGACATCAGGTGAGCCACCCCCACACCCCTTAAGGAAAAAAACAGCTGCAGGGCTCCTGGCTCAAAGGCCCAGCTGAGCCCAGAGCCAGCCCGGGGTCAGAGGACAAAGCAGGGGTGGCCTCTTGGCAGCAACAGATAAAGGCTGGGGTCACCCCCAACTGGGCCAGTCCATCCAGGGGAGGCCAAGCTCTCGATGTCAGCCACCAGCACAGGGGCCACGCCGGCCCATCATAGGGCCAGACCCTCAGCCTGAGGGCACGTTCAGCCCAGCTGGCCAAGGGCCCGGAGAGGCACCCACACCCTCGGAGCACTGGGAGGACTGGCCCCGGGCTGACACCGCCCACCAGGCCAGTGAGTGGGTGCCACTGGGCACTGACACCCCAACCTGGAAAACAGATCCTCCCCTGGCGGGGTGGGAATCTGGTGTACCGGAACTGGGACTGATGGGGAAAACAGCCCGTATCTCCCCCCGCCCCGCGGGGGCAGTAAAGCGTCGGGAGCAGGAGCCCCGCTCCCCTGCCCGGGCAGGAGCCAGAATCCGCCTAGCAGCTCTTCCTCCCGCCCGCCAGCTTCTCCCTCCGTGTGAGGAGGCTGGGACAGTAAGTTTTTTTCCAGGCCAGGAAAAGGCGAGATTCGGTTTCCACGTCTCTCCCACCCTTGCTCCCCAGGCTGTGCGCTGCGGGAGCCCTGCCCGCTGAAAGTGGGTCAGCCCTACCAGGCGGGCGGCCCTCAGGGAGGGGGCACAGGGGCCAGCCCAGCCCAAGCTCCCCACCCACCCTGCCTGGAGCATCCAGCGGACACACCTGCCAAGGGCCCAGGCCGGGAAGACCCTGCGCGGAGCTGCTGTGAGTCTCCGAGACCCTGAGGCCAGCCCGCGGCCACCAGGACCCGCGTGGGCCACCCTGCTCTGGACCCCGGCCGCTCAGGCCCCGGGGGGCCTGCACCACCTGCACCACAGGCCACGGTCCCGGGCCCTGGCAGGAACCACAAGCATGGCAGTCCCAGTGCCATCCAGAGCCAGACACGGGCAGGCGCTCGGCCGGGGGGACACCCAGCAGTGGGGCTCCGGGCTCCTGCCATAGCTGCCGGCAAGGGCCTGCTCAGGGTACCGGACAGCCGCTCTCCAGAGGCGCCGGCAGTGCCACCGGCCGCCGCCAGGGGGCAGCCGCAACGCGGGGCCCAGCGGTGCGGGAACCAGGCCGACTGTGCACCTGCAGCCCTCCAAAGCCTGGAGACAGGGGGGCGGCCAGCGTCCTCTTCCTCCTCTTCCTCAAACGGTCCAGCCCTGGCCCCCACATCCTCAGACGCAGACACCAGATGGTGGGGTCTGCCCAGAGCCACTTGGCACACGAGCCACCCACACCCACCCCCAGACGGGCTCAAGGCCAGGTGTGGGTGCCCTGATGGGTCCACCTGGATGGCTGGGGGCCCGCGGGTGAGACCAGAGGGAAGTGAGGTTCTAAAGGCAAGTGTCTGAGCCAAGGGGGCCAGGTGACCACGACAGGCCTCTCCCGGGAGGGGCTGCAGCCTCGCACGGCTGAGGCGGTTTTTAACTTCGGCTACAAAGGTTTGAGTTTCTTCCTGAGGAAAGGCAGCGTCTGTGTGCTCCCACCCTGATGTGGGGGGCCAGCCCCGGGGGAGCAGCCCACAGTGGGGGTCTTAGGCGGGCTACTCTGCTGCCTAAGGGCACCCCTCTCGCTGCCCTCTGCACCAGGTTTTCACCAGGACTGCTGTGAGGAGCTGCCCTGCTGCGCGTGAGAGTCCCACGCAGGTCACCTCGCCTGGACCCCTAAATAGGACGCGTTAAGGCTCTGAGGGCAGAGCTACCACAGCTCTGGGGAGCACAGACGTTGACATGCTTCTGAGCAACTGAGGGGTGCCATGGGACCCCTCAAACCCACTCATGTCAACCCAGACTGACACCACCACCCTCCGCCTGAACTCTCATCACCAGAAACAACAGAGTCCATTGCTGGGCCAGGCAGGGCATAGCTCCCCCATGGGGGCCCCCGCCCCAAAGGGCCCTGTCTCAGGTGGCCTCACTAAGCAACCTGTGAGACATGGCCTACTCCCTCCCTAGGCACCAGACCCGCCTAGCACCCTGCCCCCTGCTTCTAGAAGAGTGCCTCCTGCCCAGGGGGTTGCAGTAAGCTCCTAAACTCCAGGCACAAACAGTTTGGGCAGAACTCAACGTAGGTTACCTAGGAAATGGTAATTCCTTACCATTCCTTGCCCAAGGTAATGGGCACCCTTAGTGAGTCTTTCGGAGAAGGCAATGGCACCCCACTCCAGTACTCTTGCCTAGAGAATCCCATGGATGGAGGAGCCTGGCAGGCTGCAGACCATGGGGTCGCTGAGAATCGGATACGACTTCACTTTCACTTTTCACTTTCATGCATTGGAGAAGGGAATGGCAACCCACTCCAGTGTTCTTGCCTGGAGAATCCCAGGGACGGGGGGAGTCTGGTGGGCTGCCGTCTATGGGGTCACACAGAGTCAGACACGACTGAAGTGACTTAGCAGCAGCAGTGAGTCTTTTGTTACATTCTTGAATGTGGCAAGAAGATTGAACCAATAGAAATGGGAACTTTTGTATGAAAGAGTATTCTGAAAACAAAATAGGAGAAAACCCACACAAGTGTTACTGAAAGGACCAACCAGACCAAACACAAGAAGTAGAAAAAAAGAGATCTAAACAAGCATGACAGGGAAAGAACAGCAGAAAGCACCTGATACGCTCCATGACAGGAGCCAAACGTCTCTCCTGACAGAGAAGCTGCCCAAGGTGCCCCCGAGTGCTGCTGGGAGCGCTGCTGGGGGTGCAGGGCAAGGCCAGGTGCGCGGGAGAGGCCAGGCCCAAGGAGGAGACAGGAGGGTGGGGCCAGGTGCAGGAGGGGAGCGGGGCCAGCGGAGGTGAGGTGTGGGGAGAGGCAGGCCGGTGGAGGATGCGCCAAAGATGAGGGTGAGGCCGGAGAGGCTTCCTGCTTCGAACGGCCCATGGCCCGCACACCTGGAACCCACAGAATCAGGGGACAGGGCTCCCCCGAAGAGTGACCCTTCCATCATGGAACTCTTAGTGGAAGAGAGAGAACAGGCTCCCTCCTGTGTCTGCCATTGGCCACCTTTGTCCCCAAGTAAGCGTCTGGACCCGGCACTTCCCACTCCAGGCAGAGGCCTGGAGAAGCACACTCCCAGCTGGGGCCCCTCGCCAGCCTGCATCCAGGTCTTTGACATCTCCCCGGCATGCCCCTGAACACCGCAGGGGCTGCCCCCAATCCTTAGCAAGGGACAGCAAAAGCCTCGAGACAAGCTGCAGCGATCCGTCCTGCCAAGGGTTGCGGAGAGTGCAGTGAGTGGAGCTGGTGAAACGCCACCCAGGAGCCACACTAAGGCGGGGCCGCTCAGGCAGCCCTGCTAAGAACTGGCGGAGAGGGCGGGGGGGTGGGAGTGGGCAAGTCACCTAAGTCCACACGTTGTCTAAACCACACCAAGGCCGTGGCTGTGGCCAGCATCACAGGAGCTCGAGGCTGCCATTCCAGAGCTGGGCCGCTCAGTGGAGGGGCTGGTGGCCGCCGGAGCGTCACCGCCACATGGATTCTGAAGCTGTGGGGTGGGGATGCTCCCTGCCGAGGCTGCACGAGGACCCACACGGGAGGGCCTCATGACACAGGGCGGCCACAGGCTGTGACAGGGGAAGGTGGTCAGCAGACCCTCCAGAGGGCCCTGAGCCAGAGAACAGCCCTTGTGGTGGGAAGGTTTCATAGGCGAGCAGCGCTGCATTGGCTTCGGGATGCGAGAAGCAGGCTAACGCAGAACACAACAGGGCTGTCACAGAGGCAAGACTGTCCAGCCATGAACTGCAGTCACCAGGAGAGTGAAGAGAGTGGACAGGAACACCTCCTCTCCCAAATGGTGCCGCTTGAAGATGTCACTCTTTGTCAAGGAGGCGGAGGAAGGGCCCACCTTAGGTCACTGCACAGAAATCCCACCTTGGGCTTCGCCCCGAGGAAGCCAGCTGACAGCTAAGTCTAGCAGGCAGCCTGAGACCCTGGAGAAGTAATGTCAGGGTTCCTGGGTTACCGTGAACAGAGCACAGGGCTCCTCGGCTCCAAGCGGCATTCTGCCCCGCCCTTACTGTGCCCAAGGGAGGAGGAAGGAGGCCCTGGGGTCCACGGAGTGGGAGAGATCAGTGCCGGGGGCCCTCAGAGAGCCCGATGCCCGGCAGGCGCTATCTTGGCCATGGTCATCTGGGGTGCGTAGAGCCCTCGGGAGACTCCTGGCTCACCCACCTGCTGCCCAGGGCTCCTGTCCATCCTGCTGCGCTGCTCGCTGGTCCCCGCCCCCTCCTCCTCCTCCGAGGCAGTGGCATCCTCAGTGCTGTCGCTGCCGGAATCTTCCAGGCCTGAAAACACACTCTCCTCGCTGTCGCTGTCGCTAAGGCCAGGATCACTGCCAAGCCTGCCGCTGGGAGCCGGAGCGCCGAGGAGAGAGGGCTGCAAGAGGCATGGCACTGATGACCCCAAGCCCACCCACCAGGCACCAAGCGCTGACCCACAGCCTGTGTGGCCAGCCTCCTCGGTCACGGCCCTCACGCCACAAGCCTCCAGCTCCACCAAAACCATCCACCCAACCCAGGCCTCCCTCACCACCCACTTCCACCGCCAGCAGGCCTCCTGCCCTTGGAGGAGACATTCAGTTAGAGTCTCACAAGAGAAGGACTTTCCAAGGAGCTCAATTCCCATCACATCACCTGCACCAGCTCTCCACCCTCCACGCCCGAAAGCCACATCTGGCATTCACATCTCCAGAGCTACCAGGGCACTGGAGTGGGGTCTGGGACAGGCAGAGAGGACCACAACCTGAGGCGCTTTTCCAGCCAGAAGAGGACTCTATCCAACCAGACAGGGACTGACAATTTATCAGTAAATTGTAAAGACTGGTTGAAGAGACGTAAAAATGATGCAAACTTTACTTAAAAGCAAGTGTTCTGGTTCACCATCCCATGGGATAGGACTAGAGCTTCCTCTGAGCAGAGGTCTGCTGACCAGACACCACCCAATCCCTAAGTTCACAAGACCCATGCACTTAGAGAGGGGAAACAAGAACTTACAGACTTTCAGCAAGCACTTACTTGAATGGAGAACCCTAGATTTCTGCTTTTTAATAGCTACTAATTCTCTCAGCTAACAGGAAAGCCTGCACTCACCAATTAGCAGCATTCAACTGAACTTCCACAGAAATAACTCTGATACACACTACTTCAACGCTTAGTAAGCTACACAATTACAACAGCAAATAAAAATGGCACAAATGGCTTGGGCACAAACACATATGGCTGCTGAGCCTGGTGCCCAGAATGCCTGCTAGCAGGAATGCAGCAGGATTGGTCAGGGTAAAGGGGCTGCCTGACAACCCAGCAACGAGGAGTGCTCCCTTCGGCAGGCGCGGCTGGACAATCTTTGGAGGGCTGATGACACCCCAAACCCAGCTGGGGTTCCGCTGCATGTCTGAATGGAATGGCTTTAGGTGCAGTTAAAAAAAGGATGCGGCCAATACAGCAGGCAAGGCCTTCCTATTCTCGTGCCCTTTTACAACGTATCCGACGTATCAGTAACCTACTAACATGCTCAAACCTCTTTAATGCAGGAACCACAATTCAAAGGGTTAGGGAGGCCACGCGCACGATGCCAGCCCCTCTTACTAGTTCGCTCCGGCCCACACTTCTCCAACCACACTACGGGAGCCCCCTGCCCAGGACGCCCCCACGAGGCCACCGCCAGCACAGAGCTGGTAAACCGCCTCCTCGCACTCCTGGGCCCTGCTCCCCGGCGCTGGCCGCCCCAGAGCCGCCATGTGCGGCCCAGCCGCGCCACCCCGTCCCGCTCGAGCAGCCCGTGGTCACCTCCTCCAGCTCCGGCTCCGGCTCCGGCGGCCGCTTCCCGGGCCGCGCCACTGTCGCCGCCGCCACTGCGCCACTCCCCGCGAAAGCCATGCTCCCTGACCGCCCGGACCCGCACCGCCACTTCCGGCAGCTAACAGACCGCGTGGGCCCGGGGGCGGGGCCCGAGGGGTCAGAGGGCGAGAGGCGGGCCCAAATGGGCTGGGCCGGCGCGCACGCGCCCGCCGTGGGGACGCGGGCGGGCGGCGCCGGCGGGAGCGCGCCCGTCGCAAGATGGCGGCGGCCATGCCAGGCCCCGGGGCCGTGTGTGCGCAGCGGGCGGCGGCAGCGCGGCCCAGGCAGCAGGCGCGGCGGCTGCGCTAGCCCGTCCCTCGGCCTCTCTTTGCGGTTGCTACCTCCTCCTCTCCCGTCTCGCCCGGTATGGATCTGCCCGTGGGCCCGGGCGCGGCGGGGCCCAGCAACGTCCCGGCCTTCCTGACCAAGCTGTGGACCCTCGTGAGCGACCCGGACACGGACGCGCTCATCTGCTGGAGCCCGGTGAGGGGCTGGGCGCGCCGGCCTCGGGGCCTGTGGGGGCGGACAGCCGGGGGTTCGGGAGAGAGCGTCCGAGGCCTCCGCTCGGTGCGCGCTGCCCGGGTCTGGGCAGGAAGGGCCTCTTCTCCTCGGTCTCTCGCCGAGTAATTGTGAGACGACAGCGGAAGCGCGCCTGGCTTGAGGGCAGCGCCCAGTTTCGTAGCGAGTGTGGTGGCCAGGTGACCCCACAGCTTCTCAGATGAGTTACCAGGGTGGTGGGGTCGGCAGCTGTTGCGAGGAAATGAGGATTTGGCGCAGGTATTGGAGGGCGCTGCTCTACTGAAAAGGAAAGGGACCGAAAAACAAAGCAAAACGTCATAAAGTTGTGGTGGGTCTCGAACTCGTGTCCGGATACCACAGCTGGGTTCCCCCAGAGCCACTTTTTATTTCGTTCCTCTCGGGGCCTCTCTATCCACGCCCCTGCCTCCAGTTGCCTGGCAGCAGGCTCGTCTCCATGGTCTGACCCTGCAGGCCAGACAGCTCCCCCGCTTGCAGAGGTAAAGCAGAGACTATCTGGAGTTGCGGCTGAGAATCTGCGTCCGGGCTGTGACGTTGCGTCCGGGAAAGGCCCGAGCCATAGCTCGCGACCCGCAGGTGTGCGGCCTGGGCTGCCCTGGTTTGCGGAACCTCTGGGTGCCTCCGGGCACACTTGCTCTCCTGAGGGCGCTGGCTCTCCCAGACTCTTCTAAGTACTTGTCTTTCGCACTGTTAAGCCGTTAGAAAGGAGGAGCAGTCTGAGCTGAGGCGAGCCCAGAGCAGGAGGCCAGGTCCTCTGGTTCCTGGGCTATTTGCTGAAGCTCTGTCTCAAAGCTGGTAAAGAGAGTCAGAATCATACTGCGTCCTTGTAGGGAACACTTCGTGTTGGTCCCGGTGATACACCTGTGTGCCACACTCCATCCCTATTGCCTGCTTCTGTAACGTTCTGTAGCGTTCCCCAAGAGGAGGCTGTACTTCCTTCCCCACAGCCTGTCCTGTTACCACCATCCCCTTGGTTCAAGGCCCTAAGCTTTGCTGACCCAAGGAAATGACCCCAGGTTTCTGTCTTTATTCTTCGTTTCTCTTCTTTTCCTGTCCCCTAAACTCCCAGGAAATACTCTTAGCCAGGTTGGGGAGGGGCATCGGAGATCCTTTGGGATAGTCTGAGCTTAATCTACTGGGATAATCGCCTCTTGATCTGCTTGATGTTTCTGCTTAAAGATTGTGAGGCAGCAGCCAAAGCCCTGCCAGCGAGCTCACCAGGTCCCACTTCCTGTGTTCCCAGCAAGGCCTTAGAGCTGGAAACCAGGACGGATCAAGCCTGCCACAGCCTCACACACAGTGGCTGCACCAGCCACCAGCCCTGTGGAACTTAAACTGGAAGGGGTGGGAGCAGCCGGCTGGAGCCCGTGCATTTAAGCCCCCTCCCCTCTGTCCTTAGGCCAACCAGGATGTGCTTGGCGCGGGGTGCAGCAGGCAGGGGGCTAGTGGTGCCAGGCAGGACAGAACCTGAGCACTGGTTCAGCTGTGGAAGGAAGCCCTTTTCCAGGCTGGGCAGGGGCTGTGGAGCTGCCTGGCCCTGAGAAAGAAGATGGCCCTCTCCCTGAGTCCTCTGCGATGCCCACACAAGCCCCAGGCCTCTGGCAGAAAGTCTGCTGGGGGAGACTTCTGCGGTCTTGAAGCCCGGAGTTGGCTTCCAGAGGCCTTGGAATGTTCTGGCATCTGTTCTCTTGGTGCCTCCCTTCCAGCTGGAACTTTTCTCCCCATTCTGCCCGGAGGACCCTGTGTTTGGCCCCAGAGACAGGAAAAGGGGGCGGGGTGGGGGGTTTTCCAGCCCCAGCAGTGCTGTGCATCCTCCGCACAGTCTGAGGCCCTACCTGGAGAGTCATGTTGGTTTCCTTTCCCTCCCAGACCCCCGGTCAGTTACCATGCTCGGTGTGGGGCCACCACAGAATAGGCCAGGGCTGCCCCTCAGACAGCCCTGTGGGACCGAAGGCCCCACAACCTTGGGAAGGAACCTGGTGAGCGTGGCAGCTGCATCCATGGGACGCTCCGTGAATCAGGCCTGTTTGGCCTCAAGACAGCATTAACAGTGGTAGGAGGGTGGGTGCATTGCTGAAGGAGGCTCTTCTTGTTAGGCTGTGGGCACCATGAGGCCCTAAGAGCAAGGGCCTCCTTTGCCTAGGAGCTGGGTGTCGCCAAACCAGGCCCCATCCCAGGTGGCCAGTGTGAGCGCCTGCAGTTAGAGGGTCTCTCTGGAGGCCCTGGCTGCAGAGCAGCCTGCAGTCAGGTTGCCAGCTCTCTGCGGGACTCCTCGAGGGCCCCAGTCACACCTGACCACTCCTAGGTGGCTGAGGATTGTTCCCGGGGCTCCCACAACAGGCAGGCCGCTCCTCCTCCTAGCCGGGAGCCAGGTGGGCCCCAGCAGGCCCTCCGCCCTGCCTTCGGGGGTTGGCAGTGGCCAAGAAAGGCTGGAGGAGCGCCTAGCACGCAGCACAGGCTGCAAGGGGCACTGAAGCCTTGGAGGCTCCTGGTGCCCCCTGAACTTGCCACCCAGGACCCGGCCAGCCCTTTCCGGCCCTCCACATAGCAGGAGGCCCAGCCCTAGGGCATCAGTTCACCTCCTCCCACGGCACCACGCAGAGGTGGCAGCTGGCCTTTTACAGACACGGGAACTGAGTCCCAGAGACACTAGGAAACACAGATGAAAAGCAGGAGGACGGCTGAACCGGACCCAGAGTCCACGGTCTCTCGCTGGTGTACAGTTGTGGCTCACGCCTGCCCTCGCTGCATGCCGCGTCTCCTGGGTAGAGGGCAGTGCAAGACCCACGCCGGTTGGGTCCAGGCTCTGGTTCCACCCCACCTGCTTTCTTAGCTGGACCCCGGCCATACTTGGACTGATCAGTACTCAGTTGTTCATAGAATTGTATTGAGTTTTTACAAGAGAGTCCCCATTTTACCTTCCGTAGAGGTACACAGATACATACATGGACAGACAGAGAAACGGATGAGCCAGGCAGAGATCTATACAGGACGGGCTCCCTGTCTGTCCCTCCTGCTGAGGTGGGGGGGTAGAGGTGTGAGGAGGAGGGGCACAGAGACTCAGAAGGGGCTGAAGGGAGGGAGATGGACACAGCGGATGTGAGCCCGCCTGGCCTCACAGGCCGTGTGTGCTCAGAGGGATCAGGGGGCCCACAGAACCCACCCTGGGCAGAGCAGTCAGCCTCGTCGGGTATCACAGGCTAGGGACCCACGTCTGCACCTCTGGCTGCAGGGATTCCCGACCTGGGAGCGCTGGGAGCTGCCCCAGAGCCCCTGGCCCTGGGCCCAGCGGTGACTGAGTCAGCAGAGGCCCCTGCGTTCAGCTGGGCCTGGAGACCTGAGTGTGGGGCGGCGGCCAGAGAGCTCGACCCTGAGCACAAGTAGAACAGGGACTTGAGGGTGGTGCAAGTGGGCTCCTTCTTGGCTGAGGAGACAGGCCGGGAAGGACACCAGGCTGCTCTGCAGCCGCATCCACACAGCACTGGCGCTCTCCCCGCACGCGGGTGCCCACTGCATGCCTGTGACTCCCAGGACACGTCACGCAGACCCATCTCTTTGGCTGGAGGGCTAGGACAGGCCTTCTCTTCTGGGCAGACTCTTGAAAGGTGCAGGTGGACCACTGGAGTCACCGTGGTGGTTAATCCTGTTGATGTGGAGCTCTTGGAGAATCTGCTCACAGACAGACCCTCCCTCTATAAAGATGTGCACATATGCAGAACTTTGTATACATTTCAGGGTGTTCACAGTTCTGTAGGAAATAGGGCCACAGGCTCCAAATTTACAGCAAGACTGGATGTTCACTAAGCCCTGCATTTCAGAGGCAAAGGCATTGCTCGCCAGCTAGCAGCTGGGCATCAGCTTCTCCCTTCCCCTGCCGTATGTCCCATCACTAGTCCCTCTTGTGTCTGAGGGTAAGCCAAGATCTTCAGGAAAGACATGGGGTCAGCAGAGAAGGAGGGGCCTTGAACTCCTGAGGCAAGAGGGAAGAGGCCAACCTGTGAGGGACTCACCAGCAGGCCTCCCAGGCTTCTAACAGCCCTTAAGGTTGGGTTGGCAGGACACACCCAATATGGACTCACCCTCCGACAGTGTTCAGGTCTGTTACACGAAAGGACGGGCAAGCCCTTGCTTTCTGTTGAGGCAGTGTTCAAACCCTGAGAGCCTGGCCTTTGGTGAAGCTGAGACAGCCAGAATTGGCAGAACCTGGTACTAGCAAGAAGGAGCTATGCGAGAGGTCCCACAGGTCTTGGCTAAGTGCTGCTCCACCTGCTGGTGGCGTGAGACCTGGGCAACTGCCCAAGAACCTTCCAGGGAAAGAACAGGCACTAGGAGCTGTGTGCTGGGCACCCTAGGCCCACCCGGGACCAGCCGAGCCATCCCAGTCCTCACAGCTGGGGCGTAGAGTCTGCCCTGCACCTCAGAACAGCCGAGGCTTGAGGGTGCAGCTGTATTGGCCCAGAGAAAAAGCTGCCCCGACGCGGTGTGAACGAACTTAAAGACAAGCCTGAAAGGATCAGGCTGATCCCTTCCTTCAGAACTGAGGGTGCAGCCCTCTTGAAAGGACGACGACTGGATGACTGAACTCAGACACAATGTGGTAACATTCCTCGTGTCTGGGATCCAGTTGAAACTAATAGATGGGCCACTTGGCAGGAGGATGTCACCAGTAACAAAGGAGGTACAGTAACAGACCAGCTGTGGTGGAACTGACTAGCAGGGAACTAGTAACTGGTAAAACAGTTACTAAAATGCTCTGTGTGCTAAAGAATGAAGGCGGATAAGCAGAATGTGTTGGGAACAAGTGTCTGCTGCAGAAGAATCGCTGCTGGTTACCTCTGTGTTCACTTCCCCTTCAAAGAGGTGGCCCGTGCACACAGTGGCTTCCTGCCGAGGAGTCCCGCGAGGCGGGGGGCTGCACAGTGGAGGCGCCGGACAGGCAGGCCTCTGCCAGCAGTGATGAGTCACATTGACGGCTGTGCCCTGACATGCCGTGATGGGCCGGGCACACCACCTCTGTGGTCTTCCTCTCCAGAAACTTATGTAACCTCAACTCATCATGAGAGAAAAACATCAGACAGATCCAAATTGAGCAACATTCTACACAAAACCAGCCCAGTCCTCAAAACCATCAAGGTCGTCAGAAACCAGGGAAGTCTGAGAGATTGTTAGTCAAGCGTGACGTAAGCAAACATGAATGTCACATACTGTCTTGGATGATGTCCTGGAACAGTAGGATGTTTGGTAAAAACTAAGGAAATCTGAGAAAAATGAGGGCCTTGGTTAAGGATGAAGCATATCACTGTGACACTTGGGGCAGATGCGCTCGTGCATGCTGTTAAAAACAGAGCAGGTGAGGGACATACAGGAACTCTACTGTCTCAGCTTTTTGGTAAATCTGACATTCTAACATAAAGCTTGTCTAATAAAGCTTGTCTTTATTAAGTCATTGAAGGGGATTAAACAGCAGACTAGAAACTACAGAAAAAAAAGATCACTGAACAGTACGCTAGCAAAAGAGACCATCCACAGTGATCACAGAGAGGAAGAATGTGAAAAAAGTGAGCAGAGCCTTACAGGGTTAATACCACATGGGCTGACACACAGTTCCAGAGTAAAGCATGGAGGAAAATTTTGGAAATAACTGGTTTATTTCTTTATTTTTAGAAAAAGCTAGACATTTTCCTGAATTTTTTTTTAAACTGTAAACCCACAGATCCAAGAACTGCATTGAGTCCCAAAGAAGATAAAAACACAAAATATACCAATGCATGTCACTATCAAAGTGTTGAAAACAAATGTTGGAGAGAAAATCTTAAAGGCAGCATGGAAAAGAAAGGAAATTGCTTGTGGAAGAACAGGACAAGAATGAGACTGACTTCCCAGCAGAGTCGGCGTGAGGCCTGGGCTGGAAGGGACCTTGTAAGCGGAAGTCTAGTCAACACTCAAGACCTGGTGTAACTCACCACATTGACAGTTTTCTCAGTGGAGGCAGAAGAAGGATAATGGTGTATTGGGTGCCCTGGTCAGGCAATATGGCAAATACATAAAGACATCAAGATTGGAAAGTATGAATTAAAAATATATACATACATACATTATTTACTTAGAAAATCCCAAAGAATCTACAAAAACCTTATTAAAACTAATGAGTGAATTTACTGAGGTCACAGGCTTCAACGCCAGTATACAGAAATTAATTCGGATTCCACATACTAGTAACGAGCTGTTGACAATGGAAATACAGTGCTCTAAACACTGCAGAATATGTACTGGTTATATTACCTACAGCTGTGTAACCAGGCACCTCCAAACTAACTTCCTAAAACAGCTGAGGCTCAGTGGCACCTGCCACCACCATCATGACTCATGAGAGGGCAGCCTCCACAGGAGCCTTGCTTTCTTCCTCCTCTTCCATCTGAGGATCTCCATCTGCTGTGCCAACATTCCCCATCCGTCCACCAGACGCTTCCTTTCTGGAAGATCCACCTAAAGTAGTGCCTAAAGGGAAATAAGAACTGCTTCTAAGCTTCGTGAAAGTTAAAAGAGCAGAGTAAAACCAAAGCAGGCAGAAGGAAGAGAATAATACAAGAAAAACCAGTGAAACTGAAAACAGTAAAACGTGATAAACGAATTCATAGCTGAATCTTTGAAAAGGTTGGTAACTTGTAGCATGACGAAGAAAAGACATAAATTCCCAACATGATGACCATCAGAGGGTATATCACAACAGACAACTCAGGCAGTAAGAGGGTAATAAGGAAGTACAACAGACAACTCTATGCATGTGAATTTAATAAAATGAACCAATTCCTTGAAAAGCACAAACTATCAAAACTCACCGAGGGTGAGAAATTATGAACCTTGCTAAAAAATCTTAAGATCAAAATGCCTAGAACGAAACTGTCACAAGAAAATTACAGACCAATATCCTTCATAATGTTCATAAAACTTTCAGTTCAGTCACTTAGTTCAGTTCATTTTAGTCACTCAGTTGTATCCGACTCTTTGTGATCCCATGAACGGCAGCACGCCAGGCTTCCCTGCCCATCACCAACTCCCGAAGCTTGCTCAAACTCCTGTCCATCAAGTCGGTGATGCCATCTAACTATCTCATCCTTTATCGTCCCCTTGTCCTCCTGCCTTCAATCTTCCCCAGAATCAGGGTCTTTTCCAGTGAGTCAGTTCTTCACATCAGGTGGCCAAAGTACTGGAGTTTCAGCTTCAGCATCAGTCCTTTCAATGAATATTTAGGACTGATTTCCTTTAGGATTTACTGGTTGGATCTTACAGTCCAAGGGACTCTCAAGAGTCTTCTCCAACACCACAGTTCAGAAGCATCAATTCTTCCATGCTCAGCTTTCTTTATGGTCCAACTCACATCCATATGTGAATGTGACTACTGAAAAAACCATAGCTTTGACGAGACGGACCTTTGATGGCAAAGTAATGTCTCTGCTTTTTAATATGTTGTCTTGGTTGGTCATAACTTTTCTTCCAAGAAGCAAGGGTCTTTTAATTTCATGGCTGCAGTCACCATCTGCAGTGATTTTAGAACCCAAGAAAATAAAGTCTGTCACTGTTTACATTGTTTCCCCATCTATTTGCCATGAACTGATGGGACCAAATGCCATGATCTTAGTTTTTTGAATGTTGAATTTTAAGCCAGCTTTTTCACTCTCCTCTTTCACTTTCATCAAGAGGCTCATTAGTTCCTCTTCGCTTTCTGCCATAAGGGTGGTGTCATCTGCATATCTGAGGTTGTTGATATTTCTCCCAGCAATCTTGATTCCAGCTTGTGCTTCATGCAGCCTGGCATTTTGGATAATGTACTCTTCATAGAAGTTAAATTATCAGACTGACAGTATACAGCCTTGACATACTTCTTTCCCAATTTGGAACCACTCTGTTGTTCCATGTCCCATTCCAGCTGTTGCTTCTTGACCTGCATACAGATTTCTCAGGAGGCAGGTCAGGTGGTCTGGTAGTCCCATCTCTTTAAGAATTTTCCAGTTTGTTTGGATCCACATAGTCAAAGGCTTAGCCTAGTCAGTGAAGCAATAGTAGATGTTTTTCTGGAATTCTCTTGCTTTTTCTGTGATCCAACAGATGTTGACAATTTGATCTCTGGTTCCCTTGCCTTTTCTAAATCCAACTTGAACATCTGGAAGTGCTTGGTTCAGATACTGTTGAATTTAGCTTGACGAATTTTGAGCATTACTTTGCTAGCATGTGAGATGAGTGCAATTGTGTGGTAGTTTAAACATTCCTTTGCATTGCCTTTCTTTGGGATTGGAATGAAAGGCGGGACTTTTCCAGTCCTATGGCCACTACTGAGTTTTCCAAATTTGCTGGCATATTGAGTGCAGCACTTTCACAGCCTCATCTTTCAGGATTTGAAATAGCTCCACTGGAATTCCATCACCTCCACTAGCTTTGTTCATAGTGATGCTAACACCCGCTTGACTTTACATTCCAGGATGTCTGGCTCTAGGTGAGTGATCACACCATCGTGATTATCCTTTTTGTATAGTTCTGTGAATTCTTGCCACCTCTTCTTAATATCTTCTGCTTCTGTCAGGTCCATACCATTTCTGTTCTTTATTGTGCCCATCTTTGCATGAAATGTTCCCTTGGTATCTCTTCATTCTCTTGAAGAGATATCTTAGTCTTTCCCATTCTGTTTTTTTCCTCTATTTCTTTGCATTGACCGCTGAGGAAGGGTTTCTCATCTCTACTTGCTATTCTTTGGAACTCTGCATTCAGATGGGTATATCTTTCCTTTTCTCCTTTGCCTTTTACTTTTCTTTTCTCAGGTATTTGTAAGGCCTCCTCAGACAACCATCTTGCCTTTTTACATTTCTTTTTCTTGGGGATGGTCTTGATCACTGCCTCTGTACAATATCATGAAACTGTCCACAGTTCCTCAGGCACTCTGTCAGATCTAATCTCTTGAAGTTATTTGTCCCTTCTACTGTATAATCTTAAGGGATTTGATTTAAGTCATATCTGAATGGTCTAGTGGTTTTTCCTACTTTCTTCAATTGAAGTCTGAATTTTGCTATAAGCAGTTCATGATCTGAGCCACAGTCAGCTCCAGGTCTTGTTTTTGCTGACTGTATAGAGCCTCTCCATCTTTGGCTGCAAAGACTATAATCAACTTGATTTCGATATTGACCGTCTCATAATGTCCATGTGTAGAGTCATCTCTTATATTGTTGGAAGAGAGTGTTTGCTATGACCAGTGCATTCTTTTGGCAAAACTCTGTTAGCCTTTGCCCTGCTTCATTTTGTACTCCAGGGCCAAATTTGCCCATTACTCCAGATATCTCTTGACTTCCTACTTTTGCATTCCAATCCCCTATGATGAAAAGGACATCTTTTTTTGATATTAGTTCTAAAAGGTCTTGTAGCTCATCATAGAACTCTTCAACTTGAGTTTGTTCAGCATTAGTGACTGGGGCATAGACTTGGATTTCTGTGATATTGAAGTTTGCCTTGGAAATGAACAGACATCATTCTGTAATTTTTGAGACTGCACCCAAGTACTGCATTTCAGACTCTTGCTGGCTATGAGGGCTGCTCCATTTCTTCTAAGTGATTCTTGCCCACAGTAGTAGATACAGTGGTCATCTGAAATTAAATTCACCCATTCAGTCCATTCTAGTTCACTTATTCCTAAAATGTCAGTGTTCAGTCTTGCCATCTCCTGTTTGACCACTTACAGTTTGCCTTGATTCATGGCCCTAACATTCCAGGTTCCTATGCAGTATTGTTCTTTCTAGCATTGGACTTTACTTCCATCACCATGTCCACATCTGGGCATTGTTTTCGCTTAGGCTCTGTCTCTTCATTCTCTGGAGTTATTTCTCCACTCTTCTCTATTAGCATATTGGGCACCTTCCGACATCTTTCAGTGTCATATCTTTTTGCCTTTTCATACTGTTCATAGGGTTCTCAAGGCAAGAATTAAACTTTAGCAAATCAAATTTGGTAGTACATAAAAAGACTAATGTCAAAACAAATGGGATTTATCTCAGGAATGTATGGATGGCTCAGGATTTTTAAATCAATATAACCAGCATGTTGACAATGTAAAGAAAAAGCACACAATCATATTATTTGTTTCAGAAAAAACATTTGACAAAATTTGATGTTTGTGATATTTAAAAAAAATCACTTAGGAAACTAGAGATAGCAGGGACCTTCTTCAGCCTGATACAAAAACAGAAACTGTACACCTAACATCATACTTGCTGGTAAGCTCCCGAATGTTTTCCCCATAAGATCAGAACAAGGCATAAAATCTGTTTTCACCAGTGCTAGCTGATTTTGTATTGGAAGTCCTACCCAGTACCTTAAGACAAGAAAAAGAAATTAAGGCTAACTGGGGTGAGGGTGATTGAAGCCCCAGTATTCTGAGCCTGTCATGCCTGGGTAGAGACTCCATTTTGTAAATGGGGGCAGAATGGAGAAGGGGACCCTCAGCCTTTGAGTTGGGCAAGATGAGAGATGCTGGTAGCCTGCCCCCTCACCCTCTCAGGAGGATACAGAAAGTGCTGATTGTAAACTGAGGGGTAAGAAATCCCCACCTTCTAGGCCAAAGTCCCCCCAGAGTGTGCCATCAATCCAGGTGAACTCTTGAGGAGGAGGAGGAAGCAGGTTGTCGCCAAAAATGCCATAGTTCACTGTTTTTGTTGAGTTTTAGATTTTCTTGAATAAATGTTTCTTCATTTGTTAAATGCCTTCAAGACAATTTCCAGAGACTAGGTGACTTATGCTTTGTTTATCCTTAGAGTGGTTCACAGGATCTCCGTAGCTGCCTTCCCAGGCATCTTCAGAGGATAGTTTTGCTGGATATAGAATTCTTGGCCAAAAGAAAAAGGCTTTTTTCTTTCAGCACTTTCGGCATGTCATCCCACTGGCTTCTGGCCTGCATGGTTTTTCATGGCAAATGAGCTGCTATTCAGTTCAGTTCAGTCGCTAGGTCATGTCCGACTCTTTGTGACTCCATGGAGTGCACACGCCAGGCCTCCCTGTCCATCACTAACTCCCAGAGCTTGCTTAAACTCATGTCCATCAAGTCGGTGATGCCATCCAACCATCTCAGCCTCTGTCGTCCCCTTCTCCTCCTGTCCTCAATCTTTCCCAGCATTGGGGTCTTTTCTAATGAGTGGGTTCTTTGCATCAGGTGACCATAGTATTGGAACTTCAGCTTCAGCATCAGTCCTTCCAGTGAATATTCAGGAACTGTTATTAGGGATTCCGTATGTGTGATGAATTGGTTCTAACTGCTCTAAAGAGTTTTCCTTGGTCTTTTGATTATGGATATCTAGATGTGAATCTCTGTGAGTTTATCCTTCTTGGAATTTGTTTAGCTTCTCAGATATTTTTCATCAAATTTGGGGAGTTTGGGGTCGTTATTTCTATAGATATTCTTTCCGCCCCTCTCCTTTATGCGTGTGTTGGTCTCTGCTGGTGTCCCGTGTGTCACTGTCTTCATTCACTTCTCTTTCTGTTCCTCAGTCAGGAAATCTCAGTTGATGATACTCCTTCACATTTGCTGGTTCCACCTTATTCCTGCTGAGATCTGCTCTTGAGCCCCTCAGGGAATTTTAAATCCAATTTGTTACACTTTTCAACTCCAGGACTTTTCATATTTGTAATTTCTGTCTTATACTTTCTTCTAAGAGGTATCATTCTTATGTGTTTCTTTATTTCTTTAGATACCGTTTTATTTTGTTCTTTGAACATATTTCAAATACTTGAATTTGAAGTCTTCATCTAGTAAGTCCAGTATCTGAGCCTCCTTGAGGACGGTCTCTTCCGGCTGCTTGTTTCCCTGTGTGTGGGTCATACTTTGTCTCTTTGCGTGTCTCAGAACGTTTTGTTGAAAGGTTTTCCATTAATATAGTATGGCATCTGTTAAACTCAATATCATATTTTCCCCGCGCACCAGGATTTGTTGCAATTTCCTGTTGTTGCTGTTTGTCTAGTTGCTTTTCTGAATTAATTCTAGGCAACTTGTGTTCTTTGCTGTGTGTGATCACTGAGGTGCCTACGCAGTGAGCTCCGTGGTTATTCAGCGAGGGGAGCAGGCATGTTCCTTAATGCCTGGAAGCAATAAATCTCCCAGTCTCTGCGGTAAACTCTGTGTGTGCTGGGTGTGCCTTCAGCTCCCAGCCACATCGTTGGCACCCTGACTTTCTCCTCAGCTTCCTGCTTACACAGAGCTGCCTTGGACCTCTCCCGGACATGCACACAGCTGTATATGCACATGTGACTTCTGGATCCCGGGGATATCCTGGAGCTTTTCAAAGCTCGTCTTGATATCTTGTTCCTTAGCTCTTTTACGTTTCCTGGCTAGCCAGTTTTCTTCATCTGTGGTCCACTGTGTTTGGCGTGATGAGTTAGGTTTTTTTTTTTCATCATGAGTTTAAAATTCCTTCTTGATGCTTTCAGCAAACATCTCTAGGGAAAAGGCTTTTTCTGCTAAGAGCTTCAGCATAAAAGGTCAGATCAAAAACAGCCTTGGAGGTGGAGCCTTCCAGGGAGACACTGCAGGCCTTGAATGAGCCCTAGCTCCATGGATGCCAGAACGTTTATTCCACCATGATTTGAGCTGTTGGCTTTCTCAGTTACAGGAGAGGAGGAGGGACATGGCAAGTTAGAATGCCACAGTTCTCGGATCTTACTGAGATTCAACCATTTCTTGAATAAATTCTCCTCATAGGTCATTTTCAGAGTTCTGAAGAAGTTGATTCTGACATTTTTTGCTGGTGTTCTTACTGTGTCTGTGGAGGAGAAAAACTGTAGAAGGTCCCTTTTCCACCCTTCCCCTCAGCTCACACACTTCCACTGTGTCTTTTCATGCATGCGTCCATGTTGAAACCACGGGGCCCATCCTGCTCCCCGCCAACCCCTTCCCGCACCCCAGCGGGGCTCGTGCCCAGCCCACCCAGCCTCGGCCCCCCTGGGAGCTTCTGGACCGAGGTCTGGATGGACACGAAAGAGCAGCGTAGCGGTTTTTTCATCTTGTTCTCATCTCTGTTCCCAGAAAAACCACAAAACTTCAGTTCTGAGCACAATTGTGTTGTCTTCCTCCCGAGGACTTGAAGTTAGGTCCCGTCTCCTTGGCTGCCTCCATTTGGGATCTTAGCTGTTGGTAGGGGAAAACTGCAGATTAGCGCTGACACGGGGCCCCTCAGGGAAGGGCCCGCAGTGCTGAGATGTGACCTGGCAGGCCTCCAGCAGGGATGTGGGATCCCAGGTGAAAACTCACCCAGCCCAGGGTTGGGGTGCAGCCCCTGCACGGGGAGGCCATGGTGACCCCCATGTCTCCTGGCAGAGCGGGAACAGCTTCCACGTGCTGGACCAGGGCCAGTTTGCCAAGGAGGTGCTGCCCAAGTACTTCAAGCACAGCAACATGGCTAGCTTCGTGCGGCAGCTCAACATGTGTGAGTGTACTGCCTTGGCCCTGCATAGAGCCCCACGCCGCCCAGAGCCCATGCAGCTGAAGGGGAAAGGGGTGTCTCAGGGAGTCTCGCTGAGACTAAGACCACCCAGCCACCACAGGCAGGGCTTCTGGGAGGGCAGTGCTGGGCATTCCCTGAGCCAGGCCCTGCCCACCGGGGCCTCCCTCTGTCCTCCCTGGGGCAGGGGCCTCACTGGAGTGAGGGGTGAGACCCCAGCCCTGAGGCAGCAGTGCCCTGACTCCATTGTGCGCAGATGGCTTCCGGAAGGTGGTCCACATCGAGCAGGGTGGCCTGGTCAAGCCAGAGAGGGACGACACCGAGTTCCAGCACCCGTGCTTCCTGCGAGGCCAGGAGCAGCTCCTCGAGAACATCAAGAGGAAAGTGACCAGCGTGAGTAGCCGTTCTCCCCCCACGGTCTCGGATCTCCGCCCAGGCTGCCAGCAACAGCAGCGTCCACTCGCTGGCCTGCCTTGACCTAGCTGTGCCAAGCCTGCTTCCTGCCGGCTGCCCATCCCCCATCGGCCACCCCAGCGAAGGCCCCTCCACCCCAGCAGCCCCTCGGCCCTTTCTGCTGTATCCCGCCCTGCCCCCAGGCCACCTCAGTGACTGCTCCCCCGGGGACCCAGGTGTCCACTCTGCGGAGCGAGGACATAAAGATTCGCCAGGACAGCGTTACCAAGCTGCTGACCGACGTGCAGCTGATGAAGGGGAAGCAGGAGAGCATGGACTCCAAGCTGCTGGCCATGAAGCAGTAGGTTCTGGGACACCGTGGGAGCAGGGTGTGCCTCCTCTGGGATACTGGGGTTACCGTGGGGGGTCCAGCCTGAGGGGAGCCTAAAGCTGGTTCTGTTGTGACCAGACCTGCCCCAGGCAAAAGGTTCCGGAAAGAACTTCGTGCGGAGTGATGGGGTGGGGGCGTGAGAGGCCTCCTGCACAGTGACATGCAGGAGGCGGTGCTGGTGAGGCCGCTCCCCAGCCCTGGTCCCACGGGCTACGGGCCTTTCACTCTCGGGCCAGGGCCACGTCTGGACTTGCACGGCCTCCTGGCCCTTGCCAGGCTGGACTCGTTTCCTGGGAGGTGGGGTCAGGTGTGGTCCCGTGGTAGCCCGCAGAGCTGGGCCCAAGCACCAGCGGGCCCCTCATGCTGCCCACACATGCGCCTGGCACCAATCAGTGTGTGTCACCTCTCATCGGGCCTGGCGCAGGAGGCACTGCAGGTTTTTTCTAGACCCCCTCTCCCTGGGGCACGTCTGGTCGCCACAGAACCAGTTTTAGACCCCAAGCCCCCCACTGCCAGTACCCCCATAGCGGCCAGTTTAGATCTCCTCCTATGTACTTGGGGCCCTCAAGCACCCCAGCCCGGGGTGGCCTCAAAGCCACTCGGGGCAGGCCATCACACCACCAGACCGTGGAGGAGGCTCCTAGCCCCTGCCTAACTACTTATGTCAGACCCCAGCAGGAGTGCCTGGCTGGCTGGAATTCAGAGGTGGGATCAGGTGGCCTTGGCCTACAGGACAGGGATGCCTCTTAGAGTGAGCATAGGAGGGTCTGCCGCCTGTCAAGAAGACATACTGGTGCTGAGCAGGGCGTGGGCTGCTGCGGCAGCCCCTTGCGCTCTTTAAGGCCACTTCTGACCCCCTAAAAGCACAGGGGAACCTGCACTCGCAGCCTTGTGGCCTGAGAGCTGCACTGCCTCCGTCCCCTGGAGCCCCATCCTCAGTCCAGGCAGAGAGCCTGGAGGCTCTGCCATCTTGACAGAGAGGGCCCTGGGGTCTCAGCCTGGCCCCTGGCCCGTGCTCAGCAGCGGGCAGGGACGGGCCAGTGGGTGGGCGCACGGTGGAGCGGGATGTCCCGGGGCTCCAGCTGCCCGCTGACCACGCCCGGTCTGCTGCAGTGAGAACGAGGCGCTGTGGCGAGAGGTGGCCAGCCTGCGGCAGAAGCACGCCCAGCAACAGAAAGTCGTCAACAAGGTGTGCACCGGGCCAGCGGGGAGGGGGGCCCTGTCCGCACCGGGCTGACTGCCTCTCCCCCTGCAGCTCATCCAGTTCCTCATCTCGCTGGTGCAGTCAAACCGGATCCTAGGGGTGAAGAGAAAGATGTGAGGCACGGGGCACACCCGTCTCCCGTGGGCCGCGACCTGGGGGCCACGAGGCCAGGCCGCCGCTCACCCACCCCTCCCCACAGCCCCCTGATGCTGAACGACAGCAGCCCCGCGCACCCCATGCCCAAGTATGGCCGGCAGTACTCGCTGGAGCACATCCACGGCCCAGGCTCCTACCCGGTGAGCTGCGGGCGCCTGGGGTGGGGGCGGGGGCGGGGGCGGGGGCGGGGCGGGGGCAGGGGCATAGCGCGCACCACCGTGCTCACCTCCCTTCGGTGGCAGGCCGCTTCCCCAGCCTACAGCGGCTCCAGCCTCTACTCCCCAGACGCTGTCACCAGCTCCGGACCCATCATCTCCGACATCACTGAACTGGCCCCCGGCAGCCCCGTGGCCTCTGCAGGCAGGAGTGTAGATGAGAGGTGCGGCCCAGCGCCTTCCCCGCAGGCAGGAGCGGGTGGGGCTGGCAGAGGCACCCGCTGACGCCTGTGCCCCACGGACAGGCCCCTGTCCAGCAGTCCCCTGGTTCGCGTCAAGGAGGAGCCCCCAAGCCCACCACAGAGCCCCCGGGCAGAGGGTGCCAGCCCCAGCCGACCGTCCTCCATGGTGGAGACGCCTCTGTCCCCGACCACCCTCATTGATTCCATCCTCCGGGAGAGCGAGCCCACGCCCGCCGCCTCCACCACACCCCTCGCGGACACTGGGGGCCGCCCCGCCTCGCCCCTGCCCGCCTCAGCTCCCGAGAAGTGCCTCAGCGTCGCCTGCCTGGACAAGTGAGTGCCTTCCAGGCACCCTGCAGTCTCTGGAAGCGCAGGGGCCTCCGATGAAGACAGTGCAGGGCTGGACACGCGTGGCCCTCAGGCCCTCAGCACGGGACTTACCGAGGGGAGCTGGCCTACCTGGCCCAGAGCACGGAGCTGGGGAGGGAGACATGCCAGCCGGGGGGTCCCACAGCCCCTGCATTGTGGGAACCAGGCGCATGGCGGACGCCCCTGCCCCCTGAGCTGCCCTCCCCAGGCCACCTGGTCTGTGTATCCTGCCGCCCCAGAGGTGGACGAGCGGGGTGGGGGCTTGGAGTCCGCCTGGCCCCCACCGGCAGTGGGGGGCTCTTGTCTTTCTATCTTGCAGTTTGGCTCGCACTCCAAAGATGTCTGGGGTCGCCCGCCTCTTCCCCTGCCCCTCCTCCTTTCTGCATGGCCGAGTCCAGCCAGGGTTAGCGCTGTCCTACTGGGGAGGGAGGAGGGCTCCGCCAGAGCTCGGGCCCCTCCCCAGCCTCGGAGCAGACCCCCGCCCGGCCTGTGAACAGGCTCCCCCCCACCTTTGGGGCCTGAGGCAGCGCCCCGAGGTGCTGCCTGGCCTCCTTTTGGGGGCAGGCCTAGTCTCTCTCCTGGCGCGTGCTGGGTGAGGCTGGCTCAACCCAGCTGAGCGCAGCTCCACCCTCCTGCTGTCCTCCAGTGCTAAGGGCAGGTATTGCTGAACCTAAGAAGCTGGGGCCCTGGCCCCTCTGAGCTCTGAACTCCTCAGCCCCCTGGCATCTTGGCTGACCCAGCCTGACGTGCTGCCAGAGGCCTTACGCGGCCTCACGGTGATGAGGGAGCCTGAGCCACCACTGTAATGGCCAAGTGTCCCAGCCCCACCTGGCACAGGGCCCCACCTCAGGGCCTCCCGTGAGCCTGCGCAGGGCAGGCTGGCACATGGGCACAAGGGCTGGCAGGACTCACCTGGGGGTGCCTGGATGCCACGTCACCCGCTCCCCTCCCTCTCACCAGGACCGAGCTCAGTGACCACTTGGACGCCATGGACTCCAACCTGGACAACCTGCAGACCATGCTGACAACCCATGGCTTCAGCGTGGACACCAGCACCCTGCTGGATGTGAGTCCCAGCCCTGCCCGCCCCACGCCCAGCCCGCCCCGCTCCCAGGGCAGTCTGACCGCCCCCCCCTTCCCTGCAGCTGTTCAGCCCCTCGGTGACGGTTCCCGACATGAGCCTGCCGGACCTGGACAGCAGCCTGGCCAGCGTGCGTAGGCAGGGGGTGGGGGTGGTGGGGCTGGGGGGCCGGGGGGCAGGGCCGAACGGGAACCCTTACCTTGCTCCCTCCTGCTGCCCCAGCAGATCCAGGAGCTCCTCTCTCCCCAGGAGCCCCCCAGACCTCTGGAGGCAGAGAAAAGCAGCCCAGACTCAGGTGAGCTGAGCCCCCTGCCCCCCCGCCCCCCAGCCCCACTGGCACCCTGACCCAGTCCCACCCCTAGGGAAGCAGCTGGTGCACTACACCGCCCAGCCCCTGCTGCTGCTGGACCCAGGCTCTGTGGACGTGGGGAGCAGCGACCTGCCGGTGCTCTTCGAGCTCGGGGAGGGCTCCTACTTCTCCGAGGGAGACGACTACTCGGATGACCCCACCATCTCCCTGCTGACGGGCTCAGAGCCCCCCAAAGCCAAGGACCCCACTGTCTCCTAGAAGCCCCAGGAGGAGAGCAAGCCTTGGGCGGGCCTGGTTGTCGGGGAGCCTGGTCCCCTGGCCGGCGGGGGGTCGTGGCCCCCAGCCAGCACCGAGGGCCTAGCCCTGTGAGCCACAGCTCGCCTGGGCTTCACGGCCACACTCAGACTGACCAGGACGCAGGTGTTCATAGAATTGTATTTTGGATTTTTACACGAGTCCTCCTTTCCCCTTCCATAGAGATATAACAGATATATACATGGACGAACAGACCGATGAGCCAGGCAGAGATTTATAAACAACGAGCTCTGTGTGTGGTCTCCCTGTCTGTTCCTCCTGCCTGTGTGGGCAGGGTGGGGGAGCCATGATGCGCAATGTCTCGGAAGGGACTGGAGGGAGGCAGATGGACACAGCAGTCTGGAGCCTGCTGGCTCCCCTGGGCCGCATGTTCTCAAGAGTTCTTTATGAAGGGACCAGGGCGGGATCAGCGCGGGCCCACAGGAGCCCTTGTGGCCAGGTCCATGCTAGAGAACCAGGTGGGTGCACCGGGTCAGCACCATGGGTCTGGAGTGAAGGAAGCACAGGCGCCCCCCGCCCCCGAGTCAGGCAGTGGGGGGGTGCAGAGGTGCATGTGATGGAGGCGGTGGGCCAGAGCAGCCCACGTGGTGCCCTGCACCCCCAGCTCAGCCCTGCTCCCCGTCCTTGCTGATGACTAGGGCCCAGGGTGGTGGCTTCCTAGAAAGCAGGGATCAGGGAGACGCTGCCTACACCTGCTGTAGACCAAACAGTCCCTAGCCAACCAGCCTCTCTCGCCCAGATGACCACCATGGGCTGGAGCGGCTTCTAGTTGGGGCAGGGGCAGCACAGCTGGGTCCGCTGCCCACGCACCACCTCGGGCGCCCATCTTACTGGGCCATGGCTGGCTGTCAGGGCACACCTGCCTGGCACAGCCTCAGGGTTTCCAACCCAGGCAGCAGAGCCAGTAGAGTGGGGGAACAGCCCAGGGTTGCCCCTGCCTCGCTGCCAAGCTCTTGAATGGCAAGCTCTGGGACCAAGCTATCCCAAGGGTCACACCCAACTACCTGGTGAGGGCATGGAAAAACGGGGAGCCCCCGGCGTCAGGCCAACCTCTGCCCTGAGGCCCTCCATGAGGGCTGGGCCAGGCCACTTGCCTCGTCCAAGCAGCTCAGAGCTGGCCACTTGTCTCGTCCAAGCAGCCCAGCACTAGTCTGTGCGCAGGGGCCTGTGTGTACAGCCTTGCCTTGGAGTCTGCTGCCCCTCAAGTTGGCCTGTTCTTGACCCTCTTCCACACCTTGGCCTGGCCTGGCCCAAGTTGAATCCACTTGTGTGCAGACCTCAGGCACAGGGCCTCAGAGCACAGAGGCTCCACCTCACAGGGCAAGACATCTGACCACAGAGCCTGTGAGGCAGGGAGGGTCACCCCAGCCCCAGCTCCACTCGAGGCGCTGGGGCCCCCTTCCCACAGCATGGCCCCATGTGGGAGGGCTGCCCTCTCCTGCCAGCCCTGTGCCCTGGAGGCTGAGGGAGCTCACTGTGCACAGCACTTTATTGACACATTCAGACCCTCGGGAGAGAGCTGTAGGGTTTCCAGAGCATGGGCACCTCCCAGAGCTGCGCTGGGCCTGCCGTCCCCTGGCAGGAGGAAGCTCCTCAGGGGCAGAAAAGCCTGGTAGGGGCCAGGAGGCAGCTTCCACCAGCCAGGCCCCTCCCCTACGCCCAGGTTGGGGGCAGGCTCCAGTCCAGCGGCAAGTGGTGAGGCAAAGCAGTCCAACACCCCTGAGGGAACCAGCCTGGAGGGGCTCAGGTGCCGGCTGTTGGGGCCTCGCGGTTGAGCACGTAGTAGTCGTGGACGTACATGAGGACGGCCACTGGCTGCCCGATGATGAGTGACAGCCACACAGCCGCGTTGCCATAGTTACCACGGAAGAAGCGGCCCACTATCCAGGCCAGCGGGATCTGGGGACATGGGACGGGAGTGAGCCTCTGCGCCCACGGGGTGGGCTCGCAGGTGGGGGTCCAGGGCTGCTCACCTGTGCCATCATGCCGGTGAAGGCCCAGAGGCGGAACATGCGCAGGGGGATGCTCACCAGGTACTGGGGGGAGAGGGGCGTCAGCCGAGCCCCTGCCCCACCCCACCCCCAGGGGCAGGGTGCGCCCTCAGTGCACTGACCTCATGGAAGAAGGCAGAGGCCAGGAACACCCCTGTCCTAGCTGCCCACTTGCTGCTGCCCCGCCGGAGCATGGGCTTGTAGAAGTGTCTGGGGGGGGAAGCGGCAGTGGGCCGGGTGCCCAGGACACTCACCCCCGCCCCACCCCCAGGTGCATACCTACCTGAGGCACCACTTGTGAACAGGGATGTTCCAGTTCTGCCAGAAGTAGGTGATGGACTCCGAGTTCCTGCAGGGGCAGGGCGGAGTGGGCAGGGGCTCAGGCCCCAGCCCCAGTGGGGCCCCCACCACCTCCGCCCCGGCGGAGCCACCCACCACCAGTCCCGGTAGAACTCGCGGTCTCCAAACTGCATGAGCTCAGCCACGGCGTTCAGGCAGGAGTGGAAGAGCCAGTAGAAGAAGATGAGCCAGATGAGGTGGTTGGGGACCTGTGGGGAGCGGGTGCCAGGTGCCAGGACAGCCCCACCCGCCCCCACGCGCCCCCACCCAGAAGGCTACTTACCGCCAGCTTCAGGAGGCGCTCCACGATGCGGGAGTAGTCCATGTCCTGTGGGCACAGGGCACAGCTGGCTCCCTCAGCCCTGACCCCGGAACCCACCCTGCCAGGCCTGCCTGCTCACCTTGAAGGGCTTCATGGAGTTCTGGATGGCCGGGACCATCCACTGCAAAAAGCGCAGTGTCAGCTCGCCCACGGCCCCAGGCCCTGCCCCCGCCCCCCGCCGGCCCCCTCTCAGCCCGGGCCGCGTACCTGCTGAATCAGCCCCACCTGGAGCTGGGTGAGGAACAGCTGGGGGAGGAAGCAAGCGGACAGTGAGTTGAGCCCCGGGTGCCGGCAGGCCCGCCCACCCTGGCCAGCGAGGCCCCGCCTCACCATCTCCAGGAGTCGCCGCAGCAGGAAGCGCTTTCGGATGCGGGGGGAGCGGGGGAAGTTGAGCTCGTAGCACAGGGTTGGGGCGAAGAGGAAGTAGTAGAGATCTGGAAGGGAGGGCGGGGCTAGCAGGCCAGGCCGCCCGGCAGCCCCCCCAGCCCCAGGCAGGATCCTCACCGCGGTAGGTCAGGTTGTCGGGGTAGCTCACGGTGCGCTGGGCAGCTCCCCCGTTGGCCTTCTTACCTGCCAAAGCTACGAGCAAGCGGCAGGGGGCGGGGCGGGGGTGAGCCGAGCCCCTGCCGGTCCCGCGGCAGGTGACAGCCCAGTGGCCCCAGCCCGAGGCAGCCCTCACCAGCCTTGGCTTTGGCCCCAGCCCTGCGCTCTCGGCACCAGAGGTTGACGTCCCGGTAGGAAAACAGCTTGAGGAAGAGGATGGTGTAGACCATCAGGGCCAGCACGGAACCCACTGTGGGAGAGGCAAGCTCAGGCCATGCCCCCCGCGGCCGAGACAGCGTGGGCCGGGGCGGGGGGCGGGGGTGGGGCCCACCTGGAGTGATGGACTCTAGGAGGAAGGCCACGGCCGCTGGGAAGCAGAGAATGGTGGCCAGGTTGACCCCGTGCAGCAGCAGCCCCGCCTGCTCCGTCAGGGCTCCCTGGGGTGAGGGGCAGAGCACTCAGCCAGGGACCCCCTCCCTTCAGAGGACCTCCCTGGGGAAGGGCCGCCAGGCCTGAAGTGCAGCCCCTCCCAGGAAGGCCACGCAAGGCCCGACACCCTGAAGCACAGTGGGACCGGCTGGTGGCCCGCCCTAAGCCTGACTAGTAAGGACCTTGAGGCAGGTCAGGGGCGGGTGTGAGGGCACTGCTTACCACGGCCAGGCGCTTCTCCACCTGGAACGCAGCCACGGCAAAAATATTGGCCACTGAGGACAGAAGCAACCCAGGGCAGGTTCAGGCCCAGGTCAGCCCTGTCCCGCCCACCGCTGGCCTGAGGCCTCCTGGGCACCCAGCTCACCAATGACCAGGCACAGAGCTGGCCAGCTGTAGGGGTCCTTCAGGAACAGAGACACCACCTGGATGGGGTCCACCAGGATGCCGTACCTGCAGACGCAGGTGGGTGAGGGTCTGCGTGGGCGAGGGGTGAGGTGGCAGGGGCTGGGGCGGGCCGGGGCCCACTCACTTGATGAGGTTCTCTAGAAATAACCGTGCGTTGCTTAAGATCTGCGATAGAGAGAGAGGGACACAATGCTGTCAGCCGCAGCCCCAGAACACCCACCCCAGCTCCTGCCAGCACCCAGAGCTCAGGACAGCAGCCTCCATCCTGCAGGCCCAGCCCTGCGGGACCTCACGCCAAGCTCTGAGACTCCCCACCTATGGCCTGTGTGCCTGCGCAGGGGCACGCAGCCCCCGCCCGTCTGGAGCCAACTGCAACCCCAGGTGCCTGTGCCACCACGGCAGAAGAAACCCGCTGCCCAGCAGCCATCCTCCGTCCCACCGAGCGGGTCAGTGCCCCTGGCCACAGCGACAGCCCCAAGCCCCAGCGAAGTCCAAGCCTGCCTGCACGCTGCCACACCGGCCCAGGGCTCCGCCCTACCAACCGGGCCCATCCCCACAGGCGGGGTGTGTCCACGCCCTTGGTGGAGTGGTGGGAAAGAGCGGGCCTGTCCTGAGGGCCGGGGAAGCTGGGCCTGGGTCTCCACCCCTACTCACACCCCCACCCGCCTCGGCCGCTCCTACAGCAGCAGCAAAGGACGGATCCTCCATCACAACGAGCTCTTGCCAGTGGCCTGGGGCCAGATGCCTGGCTGCCCTCTGCAGGGGCAGGGGCCACCGCCTCCACCCTCAAGGTTCAGGCCCCACGGGGGTTGCAGAAGGCTCTGTAGAAAAGTGATGCTTCTCTAGGCGACATGGATGGAGTCCCCTACCCGGAAGGCTTCCCAAGGAGATGACAGGCTCAGAAATTCAGGGGCCACCTGCCACACCGTCCCCCAGCTAAATGCCTAACCAGCCAGCTTACCAGGACACACGTGGTCCTGCAATGTCCGCCCACTGGCAGTTGCCTGTCCTGAGAGCCCACCGCAGGCAAGAGTTGGAGCTGCCAAGAGGCCCACCCACCTGGAAGCCCAGGCTGCCGAGAGGACGCAGCAGGCGGCCCAGCTCCTTGGGTAGGGGGAGCTTTGTGGGTGCACCAAAGGGCCAGGAGGCCGGGGGGCTGCAGGAGAACAGACAGGCTGCTGAGGGCCTGCCCTGCACGACTACCTTGCCACAGTCCTGAACCAGCCGTGGCCTCGAAACCAGGACGCATGGACTATTGGGTCTGGACTGGCACATGGCCCCTACCGCTCCCCAGGGGACCGCCTGGGACCACAAACAGAAGCGTGGGGGCCCCTGGTACACAGCCTCCAGAGCCACACCTAGGGCAGGCAGACACGTCAGCTGGAGGGGCGAAGGCCTCGAGCCACATCAGCCCTGAGCGGTGGGGCTGGGCCCAGACGGGCCTCACCCTGCCCCGCCCCGCCCTGAAGGCTGCCCCTGGGGTTCCTGCACTCCAGCTGCTGCTGGGCAGGCCTGCTGGGGCCCCGCAGCAGTGGCCTCAGCCAGGTCAGAGTGAGGCGGACACAGGACTCCAGTCCTGCTCCCTCCAGGGCTGAGGGAGGGGCCAGAGTCCCGCAGAGTGCAGCCTGGAGCTGTGGGCTGGGCTGAGAAACGCATCCTCACCCTACTCCCCCAGGTTCACGACCACCCAGGCATGCCACACCCACGAGGGCAATTTGGAACAGAAGAGGAAGTTCTTTGTGGACCCCCAAGACCACTCACCTGTGCTGTCAGGGAGGGCCCGGGCCCACAGAGTAGCCATCCCCCACCCAAGGCCACCGGACCGTCCCTGCCTACTCTCTCTCGCCCCCTGGGGAGACTCCAGTGCCCCCTGGGTCACAGCCCCCGGCTCAGAGGCTCCCAGGCTTCCCTGGGAATCCAGCAGGCGTCTACCGGGATTCAGCAGGGATGGAGTGAGCATGCTCCCCGTGGGGTCCCGGGGTACAGCTGCTCCAGGGACCCCCACCACCAGCCCAGAGCTCCATTCACCCCAGCTACACGAGCACAGACACCCACCCCGGTAGGGGCCGTGTGCCAGTCCAGGCCGTCAGGACCCCTGCTCCAAGGTGCCACTCTACGTACCAGCATCACCACACACCAATTCAGGATGCCGCGGTAGTTGCTGAAGCCACTGTCAGAACTGAACAGGGAGTCCTGCAGGCGGTGACACCTGGAGAGCGGAGATGGACACTCGGAGCAGAGCATATGGCAGCAAGGCCGCCCCGCTGCCCACACATCCCCCTCCTCAGGCAGGGCCACCGAGGGCCTGCTGCTCCCACTGGGGGAAGGGGCATGGGGGGGGCACCACAGGAGCTGGTGATGCAAGACGGAAGTGGGGAGGGGGCAGACCTCCCCACAGCAGCTGGTCCCTCCTGGTATCCTGGGAGCCCAGGGGCCGCCATTCAAACCACCCATGACCTCCATTTGGCCCTTCCGGAGGAGAGGACCCAGGCTTCACGTGGCCTCGCAGGGTGAGCGCCACGCTCCTGCCTGGGCAGAGGGCCACACGAGCCCCCTGGGGGATCGGCGCCTGGAGTCCACTGCAGAAGCCAGCAGGGGACTTTCAGAGCCCACCTCTGAGAGCCCTGCACCCGGTGCTAAGCCTAGGGGAGATGGAAGCCAACCCTCAGCTGGAGGCAGAGGTGGAGGGTCGCAGCTCAGCCCAGGCCCAGCCCCGCTGGTGGGTTCTAAGCAGCAGCCCCACCTCCCACCAACCGCCCTGCCACGAGGAGGCTGTCCAGGGCATTGAGCAAGGCCTCCAGTTTTGTAAGGGGAGAGGCCAGAGCTTCCTTTTCCCTCCTGTGGACACATGTCCCCAGGAGTGAGGCACCGGAGAACAGCTAGCCTCCGGGGGTGGCTGGGGTCAGCACTCAGATGGCTGCACCCAGGAGACGGACGGCTGGGGAGGACGAGGTGCCAGCATCCTCAGCCGGACAGCGCTGACAGTCTGCCCCTGCCTGCCGTCACACCGGGCCCCCCCCACCCCCCGCCCCAGGCCCCGGCCTGGCCTGCCCACGCACCCCCTCCAGGTCTGTCCTAGGCTGCACACGCAGTGGGGTTCTGAGCCCCCAGGCCCTCTTCTTCGTGACTCTCTGCGCCTGCATTTTGGCGAGGCGAGCAGGGCTCCCAGGCCCAACTACCCCAAGAGGACAGTCTAGGGGGGTATCCGCTTGATGGACCTGCCCAGAACCCCCCGATCCAGCCCACTCACTGTCACTGGAACCGTCCCAAAGCCGCCTCATGCTACAACCTGCCAATCACCATCTGCATGTCCATGTCTGCACCAAACACCCAGGGAACGGTTTCACAACAGTGTGACCCCTGCCACCTTGGAGGCCACCAAGACAACCACACTGACCGGATGTGCAGCAGTCTCTAAGATGAAAGTGGGGGAGGGAGGAGGGAAGCAGTTCCCAATCCTGACAACAAGTAATATTATTCAAGCTTTTCCAGATCCCTGCTGTCAAATTCCTGAGGCCTGCCCCCAGCCACCACACAGACCCCTCAGGTCCCTCTACCAGCCTTCCGATCATCCCACCTGGGCAGCGCCCTGCCCCCAGAGGTCAGAGGCCCCAAGTGGGAAGGAAGCCCACTGCCCACCAATCCCCACAGAGGTCCAGCCCCATGGCACAATTCACTGCAGTGGACCAAAGGGCAGCAGGCATGGCCAGCATGGAGGTGGAGCCTCACCCAGAGCTTCTCTGTCACCCTCTCCCTGACTGAGGTGTTGGCTGTGCCTCTGTGCCCCCCAGCAGCCCCCAACTGCTCCCCAGTCCCACCCAGCCGGCAGGGCCATTCTAATTCATCACAGTCAGCACCTCATTCAACCTGCACATCAGCACTGGGAGGCGGGCACATGGGGAAACTGAGGCTCACCGATCTTCCCAACTTGCCCAGAGGCACAGCCCCAAGTGGGGATCACATGTGCGGGGCCATACGGTCCAGCTCCAGGGCCAGAGAGAACAAGGAGGGACAGGGTGCCAGCTCGCCTCCCAGCTGCCACCTCCTCAGCACTTCCTGCACCCAGCCTAGAGGCTCTGGACTAGAAAGCCATGCCTGGAGGGCCCATGAACCAATGGCTGGAGGACGCACCAGGCGTCCAGGCACAGGGGAGTGTGGAGGACCTGGAAGGGACGCGCTCAGAGGCGAGGCAACAGCAGCGGCCCTCCTTCTGGCACACAGCTGCACCTCGCTGCCGGAAGGAGTGAACTCACACCCGGTGCCTGACCCCGCCTGCCCAGACGTAGGTGAGCAGGAAGTGTCCGGAAGAGCCCGAGGAGGAAGAGAGTAACAGGCAGGGAGGCAGAGGTGGGAGGAGGATGACTGGGAGGCGGGGAAGCAGAGGCGATACCAAGAGTAGAAAGACCAAGGCCCAGTCCTGCCCCAGGAGGCCCCCAGCCCTGTGGCATGTGGCCTGGGGACAGGCACACACAGCTGCGTGTTCTGGAAATCAGGAGGGGCTCCGGTGGCCCGTCCTCGCCACCAACTGCTCCTCTTCCCGAGGGCCCAGACCTCGAAGGTGGGCCACCAAGAGGACAGGAGCGGCTTCTGCCCATCTGGCCTGTGTAGAGCAGGCAAGTGACGGCCCATCCAGGGTGACAGCTTGGCCCAAAGCTGGTACCCGCCCCCACCTCATACAACGTGACCCCAAATCCAGTTCCCCAGGAGTGGGCAGAGGGGCCTGTGGGCCTCCTGGCCTTTGCAGCCACCCAGGGACTGTAGGAAGCCAGCACCCCTCACAGAGCCACCTTCCCCATGGTGTCTTCCTGAACTCTGCGCCCGACCTTTGCTCTCACTCTTCAGGGCTGAGGCTATCTTATCTCTCAGGTGAACTGTGTGCCCCCCAAGGGCAGAGACAGTACCTGCACCCCAGCTGCCCTTGTCCCTCCACTCCCCACAGCACCCAGTGAAGAAGATAGCAAATCCTTGCTGACTGACCTGTTGCCCATTTCCTCCTTGATAACCTCTAGCTCTGGAGCTGATCCCAAAGCCAGAGCCCCTGCGAGCCCTTGACCAGGATGAAGGTCAGGGCTGGGGGGAGGGGCGTGAAGGATGGCAAAGGGGGCGCCTGGAGGCAGCCAGCAGGACTTAGCTGATGCCCACGTAGGTCAGATCCTCCCTTTCAGCCACAGCTTGCTCCCCCAACTCCTTCCCATCAGTCCTTCAGCTAAGCAGGGCGCCCACCTGTGGGTGTGCACACTTCCAACTCCTCCCCTGCACCCCAACCAGGGGTGAGGGTCCCATTACAGGACCCACTTTGACCCTAGAGCAGGCATTTGTGCTGGTAATAAGCAGGACCCTAGGCCAGTCAATCGCCGGGTGACGGATGAGGGACCTTTGTGAAGACCATTCTCTGGAGGGTCTGCAAGGGATGAGAAATCTCGCACTGCCCCTGCCCCTGTTCGCCGGTCCACCCTCCTCCTCCGGGAGCTTTATCAACCCACAAGGCACCCCTCATAGCCCTCAGGGGGACCCCCGTATCTCCTTCCAGGTAGAGGACACTGTGCGTGGTGGGATCACCCTGGGAAAGCTTCAGAACCCACCTAAGGAAAGCAGAGGGAGGGCGTCTAGAAGCTGAGCCGCTGCCCTCCCCTCGGCCCCCGTACCTGGGTGTCCCCGGCAGGAGACCCTCCGCCCCCAACCTCCCGCTAAGTTTCCCCGCGGAGGCCAGAGGGGCACAGCTGTGCACGCAAAGTCCCGGCGCCAGACTCTCGGACTCGAGTCCGAGCAGCCGCCGATAGGCCTGGGGCACCAGGTTGGGTCGCAGTGGCCCCATATCAGGGGTCAAAGGTTAGGGGTCACGCGCACCGCTACCTCAGGTCCCAGTGGCCGCTGCCCACGTCTACGTCTCCGTCCTTGTCTGTGTCCCGGACCGGCGCGTCCCCTCCGGCGCCCACATCCCGCACCTCCTCTTCCGCTGCCGCTGGCCTACTGCCGCCCTGGATCGAAGGCCGCGACCCTGTCCTCCGGCGCCGGGAGCCGCCCGCGCCGCCGCGGTCGCCCATGGCCTCAGCCCGCACCCCGCCGCGGCCAAGTAGTAGCCCGCCGGGCTGGCAGCACCCGAGGCCTGTGGCCCCGCCTCCTGACCCTTGGCCAACTGCCGCCACCGCCCCTACTACGCCACTGCCGTGGTCCGCGCCACCAATCAGTGCGTGCAAATCCGTGCCCGCAGGCTCCTCCCGGAGTCCTGGGAAGCGTAGCTCCCAAAGCCGCTAACTGGCCCAGGGCTGCGGCGCGCATACCTTTGTAGTCAGTTGGCGCGCGGTGCACCCTGGGAGTTGTGGTCGCCGTGGGCGCGATGCACTCTGGGAGTTGTAGTCTCTTGGCGAATGCAACCCCGAACTGACGAGGAACACGCGGGGCTTCCTGGCAGCTGCAAGCCTCTCCTGACCGCTGCCTGCCCCTTGTCCCGCTCTATAAACACAGGATTTCGTCATTTCTCAGCTCAGGCGCGGTGGGGTTGTAGTTATTTATGAAATGCCTAGTGCGTTAACGTCAGGCTGACACTCAACGCGTCTACCGAACGTGCATCCCGCGGCGCGGTTGTGCTCTGTGAACCCACTAATTACCACCGTAGGCACCCACTTTTCCTCCGCTTAGGCTGTTCAAACACGCGCCAGGTCAGAGGATGGAGGGGGAGAAAGGCCTTAGTCCTCGCGTCCCGGGACTTGTGCCATGCCCACCAATTCCCAGGGTGGCCACCTCTCCCCTGCCCAGGCCCCCACAATAGACACGCCAGCCCGCCTCTCCACCCGCCCCGCTTCTGCCTTCATCCGCAGACTTGCAGAACTCCCCGCCTTTCCCACTTGGGCCAGTTTTGCCAGGGCGTTAGGATCCTGGGGTGTTGATTCGCAAGGACCCAGAGGTTTCTGTTTCATTGCACAGTCGGCAGTCATCCAGTCGTTGAATGAAGCAACCAATACACCAAAACAACTGCACAGTGAGGCCCGTGCGCGGGCAAGGCCTATCTTACTTGGTTTCACAAGCATTTGGCAAAGAGCATGGAGTGTGAGCATCCTGGATCTCCAGATGCGAGGGTTCACCGGGAGTTGAGGCCTGGTTTACCCAAGAAACACCCCTAGCCACAGAACCCACTCCGTTCACTCCCATGGGATAAGCAAAGCTGGGAAGACCGCCTCTCTGAAAGCAAATAAACCAAGAGGCTGAGCCTGAGATCAAGCCTCCTTCCTGCCGGACTCGCTCCTGACCCCCTCACCTCAACCAACAGGCACCTGGGACCCTGGTGACATGTTCTCCCACTGGACCATTTGCAGCTTGAGGCCAGCCTGACATCCTTACCTGGCAGGCTGGGGCTAGCTGGCCCTTGTCTTGGAGTAGCGTGTGGAAGGATCCGCCCTCATCAGGCTGAAGAACCCCTCTTGCCTGCCCACAGGCCCGGCCTCGGTGGATCGGGAGTATCCCCTTAGCCAGTGTCCAAGCACCTTCATCTATTCATAGGCAGAGTTGGGCCACTCAGTGCTAGGACTCTCAGTATAGCTCCCAAGGGAGAATGGAAGGAGGAGAGAGTCCTCTCAGGAACCCGCAGCAGGGCTGAAGTCCCGGGAGCTCTCTCCTTCCCTCCCTATTCCCTCTCCCAGGCAGCTGGTGGGAAGCCCCCAAACCCGCGCGCACGCGTCCCTGGGCGCCTTCGGGACTTGCCATCCTTCAGTACAGAGCCGTGACTAGAGGGCCTGAACTGGCTGGAGCGCTGATTGGCAGAGGAGAAGATTGACGGCTCAGGCTGCTTGTTGGCCTGGAGAGGCTGAGCACAGTAGCCAATGACGAGTGAAGGTACGCGTTGGGGGCGGTTCCCTGTGTCCGCGTCCAGGCTCCTTTGCCTTCGGCTAACCTGAAGCAGCTGGAGTGAGGAGACCAGGGTGGGCCGAGGGTCATCAAAGAGAACCGATCTGATCGGGGACGTGAGGGAACCAAGGGTTCCACCACTGGAGTTGAGAGAGAGATCAGGGCCTCAAGCCAATGGGAAGGCACGGACTGTGAAGGCACAAATCGGGAAGGGCCTCTGTACCAAGGCGGGGCGGGGCCTGTTTGAGGAAGACTGGGCCCACGGTTGATATAGGGCGGGGCCTCCTGGGGGCGGGGCCTCCTGGGGGCGGGGCCTACAGCTCTGGCACCTCTAGATCCTGGATGAGGTGCTGCAGGGCCACAGCGAAGAGGCACGAGGGAAAAGGTCAAGGTAGGTGGGGTCTTTTGGGGACAAATGTGTGCGTGAGGAGTTGTTGAAGAAAGCAAGCCCAATGAGGAATCTCCCCCTGGTGGAAGCAACATCTGGCTTGGGACGAGGAATCTGCAGGCTGGCAGAATGAAGGGCTGGAAGGGTTTGGGGATTTAGAAAGAGCCTTGGGCTGACTCCAGGTTGGAGACGCCTTGGGCCCGTGAGAGAAGACCCTGGACACAATGGTCAGCAGCCTGCACCACACCACCCATCCTCTGGATTGCAAAGTCCTGTCCATGGACACCTGTGGAGACAAGGCTAGGCCTGTCCCAGGCACTGAGGAGGCAGCCTCTATCCGTCGTCCACCCCAGCCGCCCATCAGAGTCCTGGAACAGTCAATCCAGGCCCCAAAGCCGAGGAGGCTTGGGGAGGAGTGGGCCTCTAGGAGCCTCTCTTCCTGCCAGTGGGACTCACTCAGGTATTCAGGATCAGACGGGTAGGGTATCGGGGCAGAAAGTGAAAGTGTTAGTCACTCAGTCGTGTCCGACCCTTTGCGACCCCATGGACTGTAGCACGCCAGGCTCCTCTGTCCGTGGGATTCTCAGGCAAGGACACTGGAGTGGGTTGCCATCCCTTCTCCAGGGGATCTTCCCATCCCAGGGACTGAACCTAGGTCTCTCACATTGCAGGCAGATTCTTTAAGGTCTGAGCCACCAGGGAAGCCCAACTGGGGCAGGGCTTAAGTCAAAGGCAGCCCTTGGCAAGCTGCTTCTCTTCCTGAGGCTCAGACTCTTCATATGCAGATTGGGCAATGATGCCTACCTAAGCTCTACCAATACCGGAGGCTTTCATCCTGAGGTTATTAAGACTGACAGTGCTCCCCAGAAGGGGGTGCCCACCTCAGGTGATCCCACCCTGAGCAGGTCTACTGCAGGTCAGGCTCTCCTGCTGTCCACACCAGTGGAGTCTGGTGGGCCTGTCCCCTGCCAGGGTGCAGACAGCTGTGCTGGCCCTGGGCTGATCCAGTTTGACCACATGTCTGCAAAGATTTGGAGCCTCTAAGCTCATGCCTACCTACCTGGTTGCCAAGGGCATTTGCTGGGGCAGGGGTCTATGTTCCTTGGTTGTCTGAGCCCAGCACACCCCTGCCATTCATCTTCTCAACTTGACTCACCCTGTCTAGAGCCCAAGGGCAGGGGGTGGCCGTGGGAGGTTCTTATTCCTTGGGTGTCTCCTCCCCACAACCAACCTGGTCCAGCTACCAAGGAAGGCCTCCTCAGTGTGGGGACATGTCCCCTGAATCTGGAAGTCAGGATGTAGAGAGCAGGCTGCAGAAAGGGGTCTGCAGTTCCCATTTCTCCAGTGGCATTGAGGAAGGCTTGTTGGCTGTCGGGCCTGTCGGGGCAGCAGGAGTTCCTACCAGAAGAGTGGGGATACCCCAGGCCACAGGATTTACAGGCCCTGCTGTACCCACTGTGGCCGTTCTAGATCAGTCCTGGGTTAGACTTGACTTAGGCTCCCCACTTCCTGGCACAGAGAAGATTCACCTGCCATGGGAGGAAAGCCAACTGCTTTGCGTTCAGGAGTGTCCTCTTGTATTTGGTCTGCCTCTAGGGTGGAAGACTGTCCTCTTGCCAAAGAAAGCACAGGCCCAAAAGGCAGCGGTATGACTCCAGGGCTGCGTGGGTAGACTGCCACTCCCGGCGCAGGGCCTGCACCTGCCTGGCCTCTGAGATGCTGCAGGCCCAGAAAGATGCCCCCCAGACTCCTCAGCGTCTCCTGCGGCGCGGGCCCAGCCTTGCATACATCAGCCCGACACTCCAAGTTCTATCAAGAGTGGCATTTATTCTCCTCGTGGAGGTGCGGCGCTCCGGGGAGCTGGTGCTATTGTGCTTAGGAAGGAGGTCTGTCCGTCCGTCCGTCTGTCCGGCCGGCCCGGCCCCAAACGGGGGCGGAAGAGGGGCGCAGCCCGAGTAAAAATCCCGGCCTGTTCCGGGTGGGAGTATGTACAAGGCGGCGGGGTGCAGGCGGGGGTGAGGGCAAGGCGGGCCGGCGGCCGCAGCCCCCACCCGAGGGCCCCCGCATCTCGGGCCCTACTTATAGAATCAGTACAAAATAGGTGCTACCTAAACGTTCCTTCTACCTGAATTTGCTAAGTCGGTTATTGTGCTGCTTAGTTACGGGGGCGGGAGGGGGCCCATGGCTTTCCACGGCGGCGGGGTGTGGGGAGAAGCGGGAGACCCTGGCCGGCCCACGGCCCTCCGGCCTTCTCCTTAGGTAGGTAGGTAGATAGGTGTGTAGGGTAGGGTGGGGCACCTGTGTGTGCCTGTGCATGCGGGTCTGCCCAGCACAGGTGGGCAGGCCCCGGCCTGGGAGCTGTGTGAACACTGAGCTGGGATGGAGGGGTCTTGGACATGAGCCCTGCTATGCTGGGCTCTGAGGCCCGGGTCCACCCCTGTGGGAGCCGCTGGGCCTGGTACCCACTGGGATAGGGCTGGCCAGGTCAAATGCTCCAGCATGCACCTTGTCCTCTGACCTGGGACCCTGGCCTGACGTGACAAAGCTGCCATTGCCAGGGGATGGAAAGAATGGGATTCGGTATGGGTGGCCCTGGTGGCGCTGGGCCTTTGGGCCCGGGTCTGTGCCACCTGAGCTGAGGACCCGGGCCCAAGTCAAAGCAAGGCCCCCTGTGCCTAGCACTGGCCCCACGCTGGGGTGGGGAGGAGTGAGGGGCCCACGCTTGGGTCTAGGGACCACGGCTCTCTCTGCACGTGTGACCATCCCTGGCCCACCCAAGCCGGTTGGATCCCTCACCAACATGCACCTTCCCGCAGGTCGCCACACCCCTGGCGGACTCAGCAGTGGGCCTGGCACATAGTAGGTGCCTAATGAAGGATGAGTGGGTGATGGACGACTGAAGGAGGGGTCTTGAGGACAAACACCCCGCCCCGCCCCTCAAACCATTACACCCGCCGGCCTCTGCCGTGGGGGGGGGGGGAGGGGAGGGAGGGAAGAGCAGGAGAGGGGGGGAGAAAGTCTGCGCGTCCGGCCCCGCGCAGCGTCCCTGATCTAGGGGCCTATGGGGTGGGTAGGGCAGGGGGATACCTGATTCTCAGTAACTCTAGAGGCGGCGGCAGCTTCGCATGCAGTGCGCATTATTGCTCTATAGTCGGCTTCGGACTAACTAAGAGGGACTGGGAGCGGGCAGCTCCGGGAAAGGAAGGGACGGGGGCAGGGGCTGCATGCAGTGACGTCACAAAGGCGGCGGCCAATGGGGCGGGCCCTTGGGGCGGGGTCGCCGCCGAGGCTTTGGCTTAGACGGGTGTAAATTGGCAACAGAGTGAGGGCGGGGCCTGCGGCTCCCGAGAGGCGGAGCCCAGGTGGGCGGGGTTCGGGGCGGGGAAAGTGATCCTGGACATCCCAAGCCCCCGGCGTCGGCGGGAAGGATAGGGGCCTCTGCGCCCCTTCCCGGACCCGAGTGCAATCCTTTCATAAATAAAACGTACAAATACAGAAAGAAAACCCGACGCATCCGCAACCCCCCTAGGGGGCTTTACCCGCAAAGCAAATACAGAGAGGTGTGTAGAGGGCCGTGCCCAGGCCTGCCTACCGGGCCCCAGGAATCCGTCCTCCAACACCGAATGCCCGGGTACGAGGGAAGGGGGCCCCAGGGAAGGGGAGCGGGGTCTGAGGAGGTCGGATAAGTCCATGCGGTTTGATATGCGTCATTATTATTCGTTATGGAGGACAGAGCCCCGGAAGCTGGGCTGGAAGAATTCGGATTTGGCAGAGGATGCGAGGCAAGGGTAGGAAAGCGGCTCGGACTGAGGCCCCGGAAGGAACCCAAGGGAGAGAGGTGCCGCCGTCCGCCCCAGTCCCCGATCCGCACGCGTCTAACACTCCTGGGGCTCAGCGGACACCGAGAAGGAGGCGCAGGTAGCCTCTGCGCCCCTCACCCTGCTCCTCCCCCGTTGCTGCTCCCCGACGTCTAGGCCGCAGGCCGGGCTCTGGAAGGCTTGGGAAGGGGTGGGGAAGACCTGAGTCTCTGCCACGCGATCCAGGGGCGCAGAAGAGGGAGGAGGGGGCGCTCCCTACCTCACCCCACCCCGGTCTCAGAGACCTAACTCGCAGATGAGGTTCGGTTCTGGGTCTCCTCGACCCTATTGCTGGGAAAAAGCCTGGGGCACCCTGGAGGGGAAGGGAGGGGGCTCGGGGTGGGTCTCCCCTCGGGACCCTATTGCTTGAAGGGGCCGGGAAGGCCCTTGGCGGGCGGGGCGGGGCCGGGCCCCCTCCCCCTATTGCTGTGAGGAGGGGCCCGCCCTCCGGCCCCTCCGCCTGGTCGCCGGCGGAGACCTCCCTGGGGGCCCATATTGCTGAGAGCCAACCCGGCTGGCGGAGGTACCGCCGCCCTAGGCCTGCACAGGGCTGAGCTGCGGCGGCGCGGTGGGCGCAGGGGCCGGGGGACCGCCGCCGGCGGCGCCCTTGAAGCAGGCCGACTCGTAGTGCTTGTTGAGATAGGACTTGAGCGCGAAGCTCTTCTTGCAGCGCTTGCACTGGAAGTGCTTGAAGGCGGAATGCGTCTGCATATGCGCGCGCAGGTTGGAGCGGTCGGCGAAGGCCTTGCCGCAGTGCGCGCAGCCGAAGGGCTTCTCGCCGGTGTGGGAACGCATGTGGCCCTGCAGCAGCCAGGGCCGCGAGAAGGCTTTACCGCACACGCCGCACTTGTGGCGCAGGTCGTGCGTGAGCAGGTGCATGGCCATGGCCGGCATGGACACGTACACCTTGCCGCACGTCGGGCAGCGCCGCGCCAGCTGGCTGTCCAGGCTGCGGTGCGTCTGCTTGTGGCGGCTCAGGTTAGACGACGTGGCATACGTTTTGCCGCACTCGCCGCACGCGTGCCGGCCTCCTGAGCTGCCGGCCCCAGGCGCCGCGCGGGCCTCGGTGCCCGCCCCCGCGCGCGCGCCGCCCCGACCCCCAGCCCCCGACCCTGCACCACGCGTGCCCGCCCCGACCCCGCCTCCGCCGTCGCCGTCGGGGGCCGCCGCCGAAGCTGCGGAGGGGGCGGCGGCGGTGCTGGCGTTGGCTGCCTTACGACGGGAGCGCCCATCGGTGATGAAGAAGGCGTCAGCTGCGTAGCCCTCGCTGACCGCCGCGTCGCCGTTGATGTAGCCACCCGCGGCTGTGGCCAGCTCCGGGCGCGGGGTGGGCGGCGGCGCCGAGCCCGCGGCCGCCGGGCCCAGCTCTCCCCGTACGGCCGCAGCGTACATGGGCTCCGGGGATGGCCCTTTGAGCAAGGCCGCCTCGGCATCGCCATCGTAGACGGAGGCGGGCCCCGCGTAGTCGTTGAGGTATCCTAAGGGCCGAGGCGGACAGACAGGCAGACAGCGGGAGGGGAACCGGGCAGCAGGCAAGACACACAGGAGGGTGGCGAGAGACACCGGGGCCGGCGAGAAGGGAGCGAGGAGGACAAAGGATAAGGGGCCGAGGGAGAGAGGGGCAGGGAGGATGGCGACGGCAGGGAAGGGAGGAGAGAGAGGAGAGATGAGCCAAGGCCCGGCCGGGCTGCACCCCGCCCTCGCTGGAGGAGGGAAAGACTCGCATCTTCGGGCGCGGCTGCCCCCCCCCCCACCTTCCGCGGAGCTTCAAGGTCAGGGGGGAGGGGCGGCGCTTCCCTCGCCCTCCTTCCCCTCCTCCCCTCCCCCTCTCCCTCCCCCTCGGGTTCTCCCCACTTCAGCAGTTTTCCTTGATTATGCAACACACTGCAGAACCGCAGCGCACAAAGCCAGGACCGCCTGTCCAGGGACCCCGTCGCTCCTGCCCTCACGGTTCCCACTGGCTTATCCACCGTGCCCAGAGCCCGTGTCCAGCCTCGATGCTCACCTGTTCCCCAACAAGCCCTGGAGAATTCTACCTCCCTTTGATCTTCCAGGTCTCCCACTACTCACTAGATTTGACCATCTTCCGTTCAGCCCTGTCTCCCTCCATCCGCTCTGTTTCTCCCCACTCCACTCCTTTCCGTCATCCTGCACCGTTGGGTACCACCTTGTTCCACATTACCCCCTCTCCCCAGGCCCTAATCCTTTGTGGGGCCTTCCTGAACCCCAGGAAATGTGACCAGGAAGACACTGTGTTGGAGGCAGTGCCAGGGCATGCACCAGCGGACACCTTCACAGGGACAAGTTGCAGGTGGCAGCATTATTCATGCCTGCAACTGCGGTTGTTCTCAAAGCATGAGATGGATCTCACAACCTCAAAGTCACAAATACACACCCCGCACGAGTGTGAAGCAGAGTCTGGCTTCTTCAGAGTTACCCTCAGCCTCTAAGACTCTGTCAATTCTAGAGTCCCCTCAGGGTGGGCCGCACCCTGAGCCAGGCCTGCACCACCTACTCACGCAGGGTCAGACATGTAGCCAACCAGACACACTCTCAGCTGGGGTTGCCAGTCACATGGGCACATAGCGGCCTCAGAGTCACATGGTCCCATGTAGTGGCACACAGACAGGCACACACTCATACAGGGTCACACACAAGTGCACATAGTCACATGGCCACACGCAGTCACATGGGTGCACACAGGCTCGCACACAGGCTTATGCTCCTGCAGGTCACACTTGTTTTACCACCCCAGGCTGCTGGCACTCCCAGCCCCCTTGCCCACTTGCTAGCAATTGTCCTTGAATTTGGGCACCCTAACACAAAGAGCCTCCTCCTGCCTCCAGCACTTGGACTTCCCTGCCCACAGCCCACCTGCCCACACCCTTCTCCCTGACCCTGCTCCAGGGACGGGGGCACTGCTACTGCCTCTGCCCCGACAGGTGGGCGGCCCCTACTGGACCACATGGCTACTCCCTGGAGCTCCTAGCACTTCCCTGCTGGCCCTAGAAGGGGGGCTAAAGGTGCAGCCAAAGAAAATAAGAGGGTTCTGAGGCAGGCTGTTTTCTGAGTGTGGTTTGCATACATTGCTGGTTCCTGTCATGTCAGCAGGGTCCATTCTGTGTTGGTCAGGGCGCGGGTCAGTGTGTTCCTCCTGTTCCTGACCCCTGTTCCCGACCCCTGTTCCCCACATTCTCTCCTGCATCCACGCTCTCCCTGCCCAGCCTTGGCTCCGTTCTGGCCTACCTCTGCGTTCCCCTCTCCCCACCCCCATCTCCATCCCCTCCCAACTCCGCTTCAGCCACTGCCTCCTGCTGGTTCTGGTTCCTCCGAGCCTATTGCCTGGGGTTCCTGGTCCCTCCAGCCCCACTCTCTGACCCTCTACCCCTTAAAGCACTGAGCCCCTCGCCCGCCGCCCCCCAGCCCCATCCCAACTCGCACCTTTCTCCTGCAGTCGCACGCCGAGGTCGCTCCGGGCGCGCCCGTAGGAGCTCTCGAGGTCTGCCGAGGAGAATGTGTCAAGTTTGACCTTCTTGACCAAGAAGGATCTGGGCATGATTCCTGCGGGGCTCCGGCGCTGTGGGCCTGCGGAGCCGGGACGCGGGGGGGCTGCGGCCGCGGCGGGGCCCCGTCACCATCCGAGGAGCGGCTGAGGCAGCACGGGTCCTCACTCTGGCCTCTGGATGCTGCCGCGCGGTGCCGTCCTCTCTCCTGCCTGCCCGTCCTGCGTTTCCTCCTCTGCTGCTCCGGACCCCTCTTTTTCTCCTTCCTTCCTTCTCTTCTTCTATTCTTCACTGCTCTTCTCTTCTCTCTTCTCTTCCTTCCTTCCTTCCTTTCCTCCTCTGGTCCCGGCTTCCCAGCCCGCAGTGCCGCCCCTGGACAGGCGGGGGAGGAGGCTGGGGGGGCGGGGAGGGGGGGAGCGGCTCCGTCCCGGGCCCGGAGGCTGCGAGTGGGTGCAGGGCTGGCCCGGCTCCGCGGCCCCCTTCCCCTCCCCCCCGCCGCCGCGGCGGAGCTTCAGTCAGCGACCCCCCATGCCCCCGGAGGTAGCGGCGCGGGGCCTGGAGAAGGCGGCGGCGGCGGCGGCGGTAGCGCCGGCAGCTTCAGCACCGCGGCCAGCGCCGGCCCGGCCAGCACCTCGGCCAGCGACCGGGCGCGCACAGCCGGAGGGAGCGGCGAGGGGCGGGCCGCGGGGGCTCGGCCGCCGGGCGGGGGTCCTCTGCGGGGGTCTCTGGGAGCCTTGCTTTATTGTTCTGCAGCCGGAGCGAGCGGCGGCGGCGACGGCGGCGGGCGGGGGGCGGGGGTCCTGGGGGGGAGGGGTGCTCGGGGAGGGCGGGCCGAGGGAAGGTGGGAGGGAGGGATGGGGGCTCCGGGGGCGGGGCTCGGCGCTCGGACAGCTCCCGGGCCCAGCCTCCTGCGCCCGCGGCCGCCTCTGCCTGCGGCCCGGCCCAGCCTCCAGCTTTTAAAGCCCAGGAGCGACGGCAGGGGGAGGGAGGAATGGGGGAGAGGACGGCGGAAATGGCTGCGCGGGGCCTGGCCCCCGCCAGGGTCTCCTGGGAGGGGTCTTGGGGATGCCGCGGCCCCAGCTCGTGTGGAGTTCCCCCATAAGCTCCGGGAATGGAGGCCCAGACGTCCGCAGCATTGTGCGGCGTGGGAGGAGAGGTGGGAGCAGGCCTGGGGCCCACGAGCCCGGACTCGGGATCTTTGAGGGAAGAACACAGGGTGGACCCCAGAATGGTCGGTCCGCCCAGCCCAGCTGTCGGGTGTGGAGGCGAGGGATCTGCGGGGGCAGGTGGGGGAGGCGAGCGGAGAAGCAGCGAATGCTGAGGCAGCGAAAGCGCCGTGTGGAAGTGCTGCGCGCACCCCGTGCCGCAGTGTGTCCCTGCCGCTCGGTCACCCGGGCTGACCCCGTGCCCGCTGGAGAGGCCTTCTGCACCCCCGCCCTTCCCCCAAGGGGCGGAGGTCGAGCGCAGCGGCGACGCAGCGAGCGGAGTGTGAAGACGGAGAGGGGCTGCTGTGCCCTTGCTCCAGAAATTCGGTTTCACTGGTGGTTTTACGCCCTCCCGCGCGCCTGCAGCTCCCCCACGCGGCCCCGCAACCAGGCGGATAACCCTTCCCCCGGCCGCCCGCCCAGAGTTTGCAGCCCCCATGACGTCAGGCCCAGCAACCAATGGCTGGCGCGGGGGTGCGGGGAGTTCCGGGCCGCACAATGGCCGCGCGCGGGGACATATGTCCCCAATTAGGGCCCGGCGTCGCCATTGTCCCCTCACGCGCCCCCGCCCGTGGCTCGGGTCTCCCTGCTCCGAGCGCGCCCCCACGCGGCCCGCTGTCTCTGGGGACCAAGGTCGCAGGGGCTGCCCGGGGAGTGTGCGGGTGCGCTCCGGCTGGGAGCGCGTGCGAGGCGGGGGCACGCGCACCCGTCGCGGCGCGCGGTGACCTTGTGCCGGGCTGGTGGTCGGGCCCGCGGACCCGGCCGGGAGCGCGGCAGGAGGGCCGCTCCGGTGGCGCGCTTTCGGCGGCTCGCCGCCGCCCGCGGATCTCTCGGCTTCACCTAGCGTCGCAACACAGGAGCCGAGCGAGCGTGGCTGTAAGCGAACCGGCCCGGCGCCGGGCGCGGCAGGGACCGCAGGCCCGCTTTGTGGCGGCGGCGGGATATTCATCTTGTGTGGCTGGTGCTCCCGAGGGGCGGGGGCGGGACGCGGCCGCCCCCTTATCGCGGAGCCGCAGCCGGCGGGGCCCGTAGTGGGGGCGGGGGCAGGGATCCCCCTCGGCCGAGCGGCTCATCCCTGCCCCTTCCCGGGGGGCCCGGCGGAGGCGCAGCCGGAGGCGCGGGGCCGATTAGCATTTTGATTGCGGGACTGGGGGCCCATCTGGACCGAGGCCTAATTACCGGGCGGACCCTCGGGGCGCCAGCGGGAAGTGCCAAGCGCAGTCCCTTCAGCCGGAGCTCCCCACCTCCCTCAAAGTCCGCCCCAACACTGCGGTCGGACCGCGTCCCTGTCCCCCTCCGTTGGTCCCATCGCCCCGTCGTCTGTCGTGCGCTTTTGTTCCTCCACCTCGTCCTCGTTCACTCCCCTGGCCCACCCTTTGGCCCCACTCCGCACCTCTTTCCTCAGTCCTATTCCTCCATCGCCCTCCACTTTTCCCTCATTTCTGTCTTCCTTCAGCCAACTTCTCTGTTTCTCCTTCCCCGGCTCCTCGTGCCAGTTCCTGCCTCTCTGTAAATTTCCCATCCCCTGGCTCTCAACGCTGTTGATGACAGGGCGGTGTCAGAGCACTAACACATGTGTCCCTCGGCCAGGCACTCCCAAGGGGATCGTCTGGGCCGCCCTTGCTTGCCCTCGTGTGGATAGAGCCTGCAGCCCCTGGGGCACCCAGCAGGGAGGGGCAGCTGGGCCTAGGCCCTGGCCATCAGTCCAGAACAGCCAGGGTGTGGAGCACACATGGGGCCCGTGAGCAATTACTTAGTCCTCCTCGCCTGCCTCCTTTCAGGCACCCTGAGGTCGAGGTCACTGCCCCACGATGGGGTCCAGCCCACCAGGGAGAGGCTGGGAAAGGACAGTTGGAGACACTAACGCTTTTGGAAAGTTGCAGCCCCTTCCCCTCGGGCCACCATGAGTCTTCCACTGGGAGCTGGAGGTATAAGGGGCCTTGCTGCAGAAGAGACTGGGGTATCAGTGGCGGACCCGGTGGTTCTGTGGTTCCGCGCACTCCAGCACCCCAGGTGTATGCATATGCTGCGCCCCGAGGAGCCTCTCAGCCTGAAGGTCTCAGCTGCCCTGACCTGCTTCACATTGCTGCAGCAGCTCCTCATCCATGTCAGATGGGAAGGATTTGGTGTTGGTTCTGTGTTCCTCTGCCTGCCTCTGCTTCTAGGTGTGTGAGGCCTGGCAGGTCCCAGGTAACCAAAACGTCAGACTTTAGGGGAAGACTCATAGGTATTTTACTACGCAAGAAATGAGGCTTCACCAGAAAAGACATTAAACAACAAATATGCAAATTCAGGTTTGGAGTTTTTTTTTTACATTATAGAAAATATCAGATATGCACAAAAGTGTTGAGCGTCAGACTGTGTGCCTGTCACCACTATCACCTAAGACCAATTCACAGCCAATCTGGGCTCCTTTTTGTCCCTCCCCCCATCACAAAATGCCACTTCTCTCTTAGGAAATAAAGACATGAGAGCAGGTGGGTCTGGTTGTTGTATCAGAGACCCCCTGCCTCCTGCTGTGAGTCAATCTAGCCCTGCCTGGGGATACCAGGAAGTCCCACCAGACCTTTTTGGGCAGGAACATCCCCTTAGCCTGCTGTGTTCAGGGTCTCCAGCTGGCTATTGGAGAGGCCAGCCTTCCCAAAGTGGCCCAGGACCCTCCTCAGTCCAAGGGATCCAGCTGCCAGAACTGCTCACAGTCTCTGCCTCTCATCCTCAGCCTGAGCTGTAACTCCCAGAGAACTGAAACACCTCTGTGCCCGAGTTCCACGTGTTAACACAGTGTCTGCCCGATCAAGTCACCGGGCACTTGAGTCCAGGAGTGTTCTTTGAAGAGTTTTAGAGGAGACTCCAGAGCAGGGGCAGAGAGAGCCCTGGGGAGGAGGGAGACGGTGACCAGAGGAAGGCCAGCACCGGGGCCACCAAGGTTGGCTCTGGCAGTGGGCAGCCGGCTGACATCCCGCCTGCACTGCAAAGAGGCTTGGTGGGTGGTGGGTGGTGGCCTGGCAGCCTGTACTTCCTGATACAGTGTGGGCCCCATACGCTTGCTTCCCTGACCTTGCCACAGGGTTGCCACTTTCATTCAACATCTGCTCTGGAACTTGGTGCCCATGACCTGGAGTAGGCTCCTCCCCCGCTCTCCCCAGACCGAGGACCAGGCTTACGGCCTTCTCTCTGCTGCCCGTTTACCTTCTCACTCTCACAGGAACCTGAGACCACACTTCCTCACCAAGGGCACTGGTCAGTCTTCTGAACACTTGCTGGCCTACGTCCCACCCCCCATTGCCACTCCTGGGACTTTTCTCTGGGGTGCACACATGACACATGGCCTCTGTGGTCCTCCTGGGAAGGACTCTGGCTCCATTGCCTACAGGGGACACCTTCAGCTGTCAGAGGCTCCAGGGGTTGCCCCTCGCCCCACATCCCAGCCTTCTAGTGGTGGCCAGCACCCAACGGCTGATCAATGCAGGAGGCAAAGGCCTGGCGTCTCAGCCTGATGTGTGACGTCTCTGGTGAGCCATTCTGACACCGCAGCCCTCGCAGGGTGCTGGGCTGGCCTCGGCCCTCCTGCTTCCTCTCTTTCCTCCTCGGGGCTGACCAAGGGGCATGTCCTCACACTGCTGCCTCAGTGGCTCCCTCTTGGAGAACCCAGACAGGCGTCAGGAAAGAACAGTCCAAGAAGGCAGGCAGCAGGAACTTGGGCAGGCTCGCCCACTGCCTGGCTGGCAGCGAGGACCCGTCCGCAGTGCAGGTGGAACTCAGACAGGCCAAAGCAGAAGGCCGAGGTCCGATGGTTAGACCTTCGGCCAGTGGTGAGCAGGGATCACACAGCAGGGAGGAAACGTGGCAGCGGGCCCAGGACCTGGTGTTTGGGAAGTGCAGGAGCAGCAATCACCGAAGGGGCTGGGGGTGGGATGGCTGTGGTTCAGCTCTACTGACGCCCCAAAGGGAGGACAGCAAGGGGCGGAGAGCTTTGTCTAGCCACTGAAGGCCCAGCCCCTTGGTCCCCTGCACTGAGGCAGGCTCCCAGCTCTGCAGCCAAAGTGCAGAGGGTGGTGAGGGTCAGGCCTTGACTTAAGCATCAGACTAGTTGAGCTCCAGAGAAACTAAGGTGGCTGCCACTTCCAGCACAGAGTGCAGTTACAGGAAGCAGATTTACCACCCTACCTGGAACAACTAGAGAACTGGACAAAATAGGGCTTCCCTGGTGGTCCAGTGGTGAGGAATCTGCCTTGCAGGGGACATGGGTTCTATCCCTGGTCCCAAAGGATCTCACGCGCCACAAAGCAACTAAGTCCATGCAACACAGCCACTGAGCCTGTGCTCTGTAGCTCACAAGCCACAACTACTGAAGTCTGGCACCGTAGAGCCCATACTCTACAACAAGAGAAGGCACTGCAATGAGAAGCCTGAGCACCACAACTAGAGAGTAGCCCCTGCTCTCCACAACTAAAGAAAGCCTGCACAGAGCAACAAGGACCCAACACAGCCAAAAATAAGTATTTGTTCAAAACTGGACAAAATAGATGAAACAATGGGCCTCAAGACATTGGTACTGGGCAGCGAAGGACAGTGACCCCTGAGAGGGCCATACCCAAGAAAGGACACCTGAGAAACCTCATCTGTATGTGGACTTGACTTAGATGCAAGATCCTGGACTTGCAGTCTGAGCTGAGTTCTGCAATGGGAGGAGACGCTGGAGGTCTTGGGAGGAGCCAGATGGTGGACTGTGGTGGGCTACTTACATTTGTGGATCCCAGGATCCTGCTGGTATTCACACATTTGGTAGACTCTTCCCATTCTGGCTCTGGGTTTGGCCACATGACTTGCTTCTCCACTGGGATGTGGTATGAATAATGCATGCAGATGGTGCGCACTATGGCCCACTGGGTCTTGTCCTCTCATAACACTCCCTCTTGCAAACCAGCAGCAAGATAGTCTGCTGAATATTGAGATACCACTTGAAAAGAGGCCCTGGAGGATGAGGGTCATCTTGGACATTCTGGCCCCAGCTGAGATCCCAGCTGATGCAGCCATATGAGCAATTGCTGCTACACCTATGGAGTGGAACCGCACAGCTGAGCCCAGCCAGCCCACAAAACCATGACAAGTACATCACTGCTGTTTGAAGCACCAGAGATCAGGGTGCTTGTTTGTATCCACTTGTCCTCCACCCGTGAGTCCTTCCTTCACTGTTCTGCCTGCTCGGCTCAAGTCCCACCCTGGATTCCTTTCCAGCCTGCATCCAGCCCGCCCGCAAATCCTGTCTACTATGGCCTCAATGGGGCTCAGACCTGCCCATGATCCTCTCCGTTCCCCTGTGCCCTTCTCTCCCTGCACAATTCCTGCAGCCTCCTGGTCCTTCCCCACAACCTCCTCAGATGGCAGTGCTTACAACTCCCCAGTGATTTCCCGAGGCCCCAGTCCCCTTCCTCAGCCCAGCCTGTCTTCTCATGGCTTCTCCTACACGTCCAGTTCCAGCCTGCATTGCACCTCATACACCCTTTTCCCAGAAGTCTCTCCCCCAGAGCTCCACACGATCACAACTTCTCATATCAGCTCAAATGCTGAATCCTTGCAAAGCTCTGATCCCCTAGCTGAAGGAATGCCACCCTCCTCCAGCCACTTTGCCAGCAAAGAAGTAGGCGCTTCAACCTGGGTCACCCTTAGGTCATCAGCTCCAAGTGGGCAGAGGCTTTGGGTCACTGGGTGGAAACAAAGCCCACCCTAAAGTCTCACTGACTGACTGAGCAGAGCCCAAGCTTCGGGAGCCCAGGCAGCTGGCATGCCTTTCTAGCCCCTGTCCACATCTGACAGACAGCCTGGCCATCCCAGGCCTGGCTTGGTCACAGGCACTCATCCAGGCAGCCGAGCCCCTGGCTCACATTCCACACTCCATACCTCCCTCGCTGCACTGACCCCCAACCTATCCCAGTACCTCCACAGCTGGGTTCTGCCCAACCTCTTGAGCCCATCTCCTGGTAGAACCCCTCCTGAGAAGTAGGGGTTCCTAGCCTTGAGCCATGAACAACAATTGCTCCCTGGGATTGCCTAATGCCATTCACCTAGCTTTTGGACTCCACTCCAGAGATGGGCACAGATGCTGGCAGCCAAAAGGTGAGCAACGCTGAGCCAGGGTTCCAGGCAGGGCCAGTGTCACGAGCATGTGACATGAGGTCCGGGAGCCAGTGCTTGCTTTAATGCTCTAGTGCTGCCATCTGGAAACTGATAACTTTTTAACAAGGACTTCTGCATTTTCATTTTCCATGGGGCCCTGCAAATTATGCAGGTGGTCCTGGTTCCAGGGACACTAAGCTGGCATGAAGCACAAAGACCAGACCAGCACAAAGGTCATGAGCATGTGAATGTGTGAAGTTGCTCAGTCGTGTCCGACTCTTTGTGACCCCATGGACTATAGCCTACCAGGCTCCTCTGTCCATGGGATTTTCCAAGCAGTAATACTGGAGTGGATTGCCATTTCCTTCTCCAGGGGATCTTCCCGATCCAGGGATCGAACCCAGGTCTCCCGCATTGTAGACAGACGCTAAACCCTGACAGGCAACTAAAGTGACTTCTCTGCTCCCACAGCAGCCTCCAGCACCCAGGAAGCAAAAACACCCGCCGCTCAGAGAATATGGAACTGGGGCCCCACAAGTCAGGCAGGAGCATGCTCGAGGGGTACCATGGGTCTGTCCCCCAGCAGGCCTTGAGCTCTGGCCCAGGGCGCAGCAGCAGTAACTCTGGGGAGTAGAGTCCACCAGAAGACACAGGGCTTGACCTTTGGCTGTGTCCTTGTCTCATTTCTGATTGGACTAGAAAAGGCATCTGGCCCAGCCTGGACCAATCAGATTCTGACCCATGGATTCTGCTCATTGGTCAGCACTTCTACTGACCCCTGAAAGGCAGTGTGTCCCACACATGTCCTAGATGCCTGGCTGCTTGTCAGGCTCAGTCCCACTACTACCATCTTCCAACCCAAACTCCCCATTGCTTCCTGCCAGATCTTCTGAGGCCCTGTGAGCTGGGCAGGAGGGGAAGATCCTGGAGAGGCAGCCCCAACTCGCACAAAGAAAACCCCCCGGCTTGAAGCAAGAGGTCGCTTTATTGAGAAGAAGGCCCGTGGTGGGGTGGAGGCGGGGGACTGGAGGGGAAGGCAGAACGCCTCGTGAGGTGGGAGAAGGGTGGGTGCCTGCTGGCAGCATCACACGTCCGGGTCCCACTGAGGGTTCCCCTTGTCATAGGCACCGGTCTTGCGCAGCACGATGCCTGGGCTGAAGGTGGTCCCCAGCGGCCAGTGGCGGACCACGTGCCGGTACGACGTGGCCAGGCAGTCAAAGTAGTTAATGTTGAGCTTCCGGGCAATGTACCGGCCCAGGTATTCCATTTGCTGTGTGAGCGGGTGGCGAGTGGCGGTCAGGTCAGCTCTTGCTAGTCCCTCCCTTTGCCAAACCGCACCTCCAGCCCTGACCGTCAGCCCTGGCACCCTCTCTGCCAGCTACCAGCTTGAGGGCCCGGGCCAGGCACCCATTGTATGCACCATTCACCTGCGAAATGTCCCCATCTTAAGAGCCTAAACAATGGTCCGCATCCCCTTGGACCGAGAAGGGAGAGAAGAGAGTCTGTCGGACGCACCTCATAGCGCTCCGACAGCTGCACCAGCACGAGCGGCTCCAGCTTGTGGCCGCACAGAACCAGCTGGAAGAAGCACCTTCGATAGGCTAGAAAGGGGCAAGTTGCTCAGCTCCCGGACTCTGGGGAGCGGAGGCGGGGCTCCGGGGACGGGGCGTGGGCCCGCGTGTGTCCGCCCCTCCCCACTCCACGTGGCTTCCCGTCCCTTGCACGCCCTGCCCTAGTCCGCGGCCCTTCCCTCGCATCACCGTCCGAGTTGAGCGCCAGGCGCACGTAGACCAGGTGCATGGGGCCCTGACACACGGTGCGGCCCTGGATGGAGAAGTGGTACACGCCAAGCGCGTGGTTCAGCACCAGGCGGCGCCGCGGCAGCGACGAGATCATAAGCCACAGGCCCACGCCCACGCCGTAGGCAGGGAAGCCCCAGGTCTCCTGCTTCTGCACCTGCGGGCGCCGCGGGGACTCCCTGAGCCGCCGCGGGGCTGGTGGCGAGGCGGGGCCGGGTCCCCGGGGTAGGAAGGTCGTGTGGGCGGGCCCGGGAGCCCAGACCTCGCTCACGAGACCGAAGCTGATGAGCAAGATGCACACTATGAAGAGCAGCGTCCCCTTCCACAGCGTGTCCAGGTAGTACTCGAGCACGAAGACTAGGGGCGGCGCGCCGAGGACGCGTGAGAACACCGGGCTCCTGCTTGCTGCCCGAGGTGGCAGCGCCAGGGCTCGGGCCCGGAACAGCCCGCCCCACGTAGGGCCCAGGGCCTCGGATAGGATCCAGCCTGCGGTTCCAGCGCCTAATCGGGCCCCAGCAGGCCCGGCCTGGGCCCGGGGCTCCAATGCCCCACCCCCGCTTCGGCCCCGCCCCGCCCTCTGGGCCCGCCCCTCGAGTCAGCCCCGCCTCGCCCTCTGGCCCTGCCCCACCCCTCCCCTCCCTACTCTGATTCCGGTCCCTGCCCTGAGTCCCCCCGCATGAGCGTTGGAGTCCCGGTCCCTAACTTCGGTCCGCGCGCACCGTTGGGCTGCTGCTGCATGAACGGGTAGAAACTGTTGTTCTTGAGGCGCCTGGCGAGGCTGCGCTCGGTGCAGAAGAGTCCTTGGGCCCAGAGCTGGAAGGGCTTACTGCTAGAGGTCGTAGGCAGTCCGCTGATCCGGCCCTTGGGGGCCTGGGTCGGGTACGGATGGTCAGCTGGGCAGCTCGTCTGTTGCCACTACCCACTGCCCACAGCTACGCTCATACCTGGGAGAATAATGCCTCCAGGGCTGCGGTCAGGAAGGAGCAGGAGCTCTGAGAAGACAGGGGAGCGACACCAGGTGGCGTTCTAGGCTGCGCGGCGCCGGGTTCTAGAAGCTCTGGTCAATGGGTTCTAGAAGGGACCATTCTGTTGTGGTGGGCGTGAACTTCCCGGCTAGCCCCTGCCCCACTGGAGGCCCCCTATACAGCCTGGCTCACATCACGTGCTCGGATCACTCCTGCCAGCCTGCACAATGTGCCATGTCAGGGTCAGTGCTTCCTGGGTGGCAGGTGGGCAGGCGGGATGCAGGGATCCTTGCCCACCCAAAGCTCATGCCCACTTCTCTCACCTCCAGAGCTGGAGCAGCTTCACCTGGGCCTGTATGGCATGTCAGACCGGCTGACGCTAGCCAAGGAAGGCAGCCCTCTGCTCACCCAGAAGTGGTGTCACAGTCTGCAGGAACTGGACTTGAGTGGCCAGGGCTTCAGTGAGAAGGACCTGGAGCAGGCCTTAGCTGCCTTTTCAGGCACCCCTGGGGGCTTCCACCTAGCCTGTGGTCCCTCAGGGCTCGGGCCCGGAACAGCCCGCCCCACGTAGGGCCCGGGCTGCCTACGTGCGGGTCCAGCCTGCGATTCCAGCGCCAAATCCGGCCACATCTCTGGCCTGGCCCCTAGATTCGGCCCCGCCCCCACCCCAGTCGGATTCCAGTCCCCACCCCGCATCCCGGCCTTTTAATCCCTGACTCAGGTAGGTCAGCCTTAACAGTGAGACACCCTAGGCCTAAGTTGGAGAGAAATCAGCAGGCAGGTGCCCACAAGGAGCCCATGACTGGGCGTGGTCACCCTCTCTTCACTGCCAGCTCTGTCCTAGACAGCCTCACATACTATGAGGCAGCTCACCTTAGTGCCCTAGGATGGGCCACACAAGCACAGGCACTCAGTCCACGAGTGAGCTGGCAAGGCACAGCAACAGGCAAACTCAGGGGGCTACCCCCAAGTAGTTCCCTCAGGGACAACCCCTGTCCCCTCACTCTGATCCCAAAGACTACACAACGAGTTCCAAAAAGGGTTTTATTATAACAAAACACTCAAATATCCAAAACTGGGAAAAGAGGCAGAGCAGGGCTGGCTGGCAGAGGGGCCTGGAGCTGGCTAGCTGGGGGAGGGGAGGCTGGTGAGCAGCTGCTCCAGGCACCATTGGACTTCCTCTGGGCCCCTGTAGGCCCGCTTGAGGCCCCGGGGAAGGCAGCGGCAGGACTCCAGGTTGAGGTACTGCAGACCTGGGCAGCTGCTTATCACAGAGCTGTGGGAGCAGGGCAGGCCATGGCAGGTTAAGCACCAGCAGGGCTGGGCCAGTCTAGGGTGCCCTCGCTGCCCTTGCACCACAGCTGGCTATGCCCCCTACATCCATCAAGGCCCACCCTCAGTACCCTGGGTGTCCCTAAGGACAACCCCAAGCAGGGGCTTGGCCAGTATGGGCTCCCTTTTCTGACCCCTGGAACTGGCAAGCCACACAGGATGGAGGCTAAGCTATACTGGCTCTAAGGAACTAGTGGGTTGCTAACCTGACTGTGCCCGGTGTGACCCGAGTGCCCCTGAGGTTGAGGGAGCATAAGGCCAGGTGGGAGCCCCCAGGGGTGCCTGAAAAGGCAGCTAAGGCCTGCTCCAGGTCCTTCTCACTGAAGCCCTGGCCACTCAAGTCCAGTTCCCGCAGACTGTGACACCACTTCTGGGTGAGCAGAGGGCTGCCTTCCTTGGCTAGCGTCAGCCGGTCTGACATGCCATACAGGCCCAGGTGAAGCTGCTCCAGCTCTGGAGGTGAGAGAAGTGGGCATGAGCTTTGGGTGGGCAAGGATCCCTGCATCCCGCCTGCCACCCAGGAAGCACTGACCCTGACACGGCAGATCGTGCAGGCCAGCAGGCGTAATCCGAGCACAGCCGCGCAGATCCAGCAGGCGCAGGTGAGGGGATCCGTGGAGCAGGCGGCCCAGGACCTCGTTGCTCACAAAGTTACAGGTGGAGCTAGCAAGGCAGAGCTCCTCAAGGCTGGGGAAACCTGGGCCAGGAGTCATCGCTCGCCCGGAAGGCTTGGGCAGCCACATCAGGTTCAACAGCCGCAGCACCTGGGAGCGAGGCCCAGGCTGCAGATGGGGAGGGGGGTGACAGGTGCAAGAGGTGGGGCGTCAGGTACCTGCAGCTGGGGGCAGCCTTTCTGCAGGGCCTCTACAGGCAGCTGGAGGGGAGTGATGTTGTGGTTGAGGCCAGTGCTCACCTCCAGGACCTGGAGCTGTGGGCAGCAGCTGCCCTGCAGAGGTGGGGAGAACACAAGGTCGGGCATCTGGCAGTCCCTGGCTTGGCACCCAGCTCTGCTCCTGGCTGTCACCAACCTACCAGCAGTGCACCCAAGATGGCTGTTGTCTGGGAGTTGTAGGTCAGCCACAGCTTCTGCATTCGGGGTCCAGCTTCCTCCAAAAAGCTTACCACAGCCGTGGACTCCACCTAGGGACCCAGCACAGGAGTACCTGCCACCTCAGCCCAGGCTTCCTTGGGGCTCCTGGGGACATAGGGCTCACCATTGAGTGCTGTATGTCCAAGCTGTGGAGCTGAGGGCAGGCTTTGGCTAGCATGATCAGAGCGTCAGGGGTCACACCATGACAGTCAGAAAGCTTGAGGAAGGTGAGCCGAGGACAGGACTCGCTAACCAGCTGTGGAAGACCGAGGGCCAGGTGGGAGTTGGAGAAGGGAAAGAGACCAATGGCTGGTGCCAACGCCACTTCACTGTCTCAGCAATGAGCTCCTTTCTGGCCATGCCAGGCCTACCTGGGTGCTCCCACTTCTCACTCCTCCCTCCTGGAGATGCCAGGAAAAGAAAACCAAGCAGGCATCCTCATGGGGCACCACTGGGCCCCCACGGTACCTGACTCACTTCCTGGAAGTACTGGGCAACCCCAGTGTGTCATGGCTGGTGGGTAGGGCAGCCTCGCGCTCTCACCTTCAGCACAGGGTGTACCTGGGACTTCCAGTGGATGAGAGTCAGCCTCTGGAGCTGCGAGAACCTGGGCCGACAGCAGAGGCAGAGCTGCAGGCTGTTTCCTTGCTTCCCTTCTGCCAGCGTTCTCCCCGCCCCTCCCCCTGGTGCTGGGATGCAGAAGGGGCCTGGGGCTTTCACACAACACAAAAGTGATGTGAGGGAGTAAGAAAAAGATGGAATTCCTCACCTATTGGGCATAAGCCACTCCAAGGAAGAAAGGAGCTTTTTCTCAGCCTTGGCCCCACTCTTGGCGGGGCGGCCAGCCAGCGGGGGAGACAGGGTCAGGGTGTGCCAGAGTGCAGGCTGGGAGGCGGCCTCGTTCCAGAGGCGGCACACGCGCGCAGCCCTGGGAGAAAGGATTTGGTGAGGAGCCGGGCCTTCTGTGGCCGACGCTCGCCCTCATTGGCTGCCGCTGTGGGGTTTCCTAAGAGGGACCTGCCCCCCCCCAACTCTCACAGCGCCGCGGTCAGTTCAAAGTGTGGCCCCGGGTTTTCCAACTAGACCCTGAGAGACTGCTGCCGTGGACACGTGTGTGGGCGCTCGGGCCCCCGCTGCGTGCCTATTCGGTCGGCCTGAGCTACGGCGCTGCGCGCAAAAGGCCTAGGGTACCTGCCGAGAAAGGGTATAGGCCCATCAGCCGCCACCAGCAACCCGAAAATTTGCAGCAGGATTTCCAGGGGAACGCGGTAGCCCCAGCCCGGGTCGGGCTCCTGCAGCGCCGTGGGCGCTGGCGCGGTCCTGGGTTTGGCCTCGGCCGCACGGGACCCTGGGGACCGCAGCCGCTGAGCTCTGCGGACGGCGCGCCTGTGCGCGCGGGGGCGGGCGGGCCGCGGGCCTGGCAGCACCAGCAGCATGCTGTCTGACTGCAGCAGGTGGTACCCTGAGCCGCTCGGAGCAAGTCGATCCCACCACCAGTCTTCCGCCGAGCGGGTCCGCGCCGCGGCCGGGTGCACGACCCGGACTCTGCGCCGGGCCCGGCGAGCCCGCCCTGCAGCCCCTGAAGCCATAACCGCCCGCCGCGCTCCAGATTCCGCCCGGGAACGGAAGGGGCGAGTCCTGCAGCGGAAGGGCGTGACCAGGGCGGGGCCTGGACCTCGGGCCGGCCCCTCGCTCGGGCTCTGCACCTAACTTCCGGGGCGGGGCTTCCGGCGCTGGGGCCGGTCGGGAGAGCGCTTTCGCCTAGTCCGGGAGGGTGAGTTGCGGCTCTCACTACGGCTCAGCTGCGTCTTAGCTCTACTGTAGTGGCCCTGGGCGGAGGCGGCGCCCTCAGAGTGTGGCTCGACGGACCGCCGCCGGACCTGGCAGCGCGCAGGTTCAGGACCGGGAGGCGCGGGACCTGGGCGCACCTGTCGGCACTCCGCGGCTCCCCGACGTAGGGCGGGGCGGTGCCCGCCGCGGTCACACCCCTAGCCCCGACTCGGCTCCGACTCTCCCGTGGCTCGCAGAAGCCGCAGCAGTGTGTGGCGCCCTGTCCCGGAGTTCTTGTTCCGTGTCCATAGGTGCGAGTGTGGTGGCGGCGGTCTCGGCCACTCAGACCCGAAGGTCACCTCCCTCTTTTACTCATTCTGCCCTGGCTCCGGCGCTTCCCGCTACTCTGCCAGCCCGCGGGGTATGTGTATCCTGGTGTCGTGTCCCGGGTTTGCTTGGCCCCTCCTACCTCCCACACCCCACCCCTGGTACCCCACTCAGTATCTCTGGCTGCCTGGTCCTCTCCTTACTCCGGTTTTGTGTTTTTCTGTCGTGATCCTGCATGCGAGTCTGTTCCCTTCAGCCAGACCAGGTTTTCAGTTCCCAGGGCCGAAGCATCTTCTTTGGACCTAGGTGGGGAAAAGAAGAGCTGGCTGTGACCTTTGCCCTGTCCTGGAGGCTCCAGCCTTGGCCTGAATGGCAGCACCCCCGCTGGGCCGTCTGGTGTTGACCCACCTGCTGGTAGCCCTCTTCGGCATGGGCTCATGGGCTGCAGTCAATGGTATCTGGGTGGAGCTCCCTGTGGTAGTGAAAAACCTACCTGAGGGTGAGTGGGGGCCGGGTTGGGTTGGGGGGTGCTGACGCTGAAGCTGCTCTCCTTCCCTGGGCATCCTGCCCCTGACGCAGCTGCCTCCTTTCTTTCCTTGCAGGTTGGAATCTCCCCTCCTACCTCTGTGTGCTTGTGGCTCTGGGGAACCTGGGTCTCCTGGTGGTGACCTTGTGGAGGCGGCTGGCCCCGGGCAAGGGCGAGCGGGTCCCCATCCAGGTGGTGCAGGCGCTGAGCGTGGTGGGCACTGCCCTGCTGGCCCCCCTGTGGCGGCAGGTGACCACAGTGGCGGGGCAGGAGCACTCCGTGGCCTTCCTGACCCTGGCCTTCATGCTGGCACTGGCCTGCTGTGCCTCTAACGTCACTTTCCTGCCCTTTCTGAGCCGCCTGCCACCTCCCTTCTTGCGGTCTTTCTTTCTGGGCCAAGGCCTCAGCGCTCTGCTGCCCTGTATCCTGGCTCTAGTGCAGGGTGTGGGCCGCCTCGAGTGCCCACCAACCCCCACCAATGGCACCCCTGGGCCCCCCGTCTACTTCCCAGAGCGTTTTCCTGCCAGCACCTTCTTTGGGATCTTGTCCACCCTGTTGGTCATTTCAGCTGCCGCCTTTCAGGGTCTCCTGCTGCTGTTGCCATTGCCGCCGTCTGTACCCACGGGCGGCCCAGGGCCTGGCCTGCGGGTGGGAACCCCAGGAGTGGAGAAGGAGGAGGAAGAAGAAGAGGCCTCGCCCCTGCAGGAACCCCCCAGCCCGGCGGCAGATGCCACCCCCAGCCCAGAACCTGTGGTCCCCAGGCTACTCTCCACCCACGGTGCCTTCCTGCTGGGCCTCCTGGCTGTCACCAATGCTCTGACCAACGGCGTGCTGCCCGCTGTACAGAGCTACTCCTGCTTGCCTTACGGGCGCCTCGCCTACCACTTGGCTGTGGTGCTGGGCAGTGCTGCCAACCCACTCGCCTGCTTTCTAGCCATGGCTGTTCTGTGCAGGTACACAGGGAGCCCAGGCCCCTCGGGGTCGGATTTAGGGGTGAGGCCCTGGGCCAAGCACAGCCAGCTCTGAATTTTGACTCACCCTTGGCAGGTCCCTGGCAGGGCTGGGCAGTCTTTCTCTGCTGGGCATGCTCTTTGGGGCCTACCTGATGGCACTGGCAGTCCTGAGCCCCTGCCCACCCCTGGTGGGCACCTCCGCAGGGGTGGTCCTTGTGGTGAGTAGTCTGGGGACAGGGCAACAAAAAGGGTGGCCATCAGGAGGGGTTTGCCTTAGAGCAGGGCATCTTCACTCAGCCTGCTACTGTGTTCACCCTCCCAGGTGGTGTCGTGGATTCTGTGTCTGGGCGTGTTTTCGTACGTGAAGGTGGCTGCCAGCTCGCTCCTGCATGGTGGGGGCCAGCCGGCGTTGCTGGCCGCTGGCGTGGCCATCCAGGTGGGCTCCCTGCTTGGCGCTGTGGCCATGTTCCCTCCCACCAGCATCTACCAAGTGTTCCGCAGCGGGAAGGACTGTGTGGACCCCTGTGGCCCCTAAGCCTCATGTTGGGGGGGACTCTGCTCCCCCGACCTGTATTCAGGGTGCGGCTGCCACAGAGACTGCCTGCCCACTGCCTGGGGAGGCCCGCCTCACGTGTGGCCTGCTCACAGACAGTTGCACACTCCACAGGCGAACCTGGCACTGCAGGCAGGTGGGGGACACGGCAGGCTCAGAGCCAGGGCCCAGCTGGGGACTCGGACTTGGCCCGGGATCTGTGTGGGATTTGTACAATAAAGCATTTTTATTCCATGAGTTGGAGTCGATCCCGGGAACAACTTCTGTTGTGCAGATAGACCTCCTTTGATCTGGAGCCGTAGTCTGACCTATTCAGGAGGGGCTGCCGCTCCCTGGGGCAGTGTCTGGAGATCCCGGGTTTGTGGAACTCTGTCCTCTGAACACAGAGAAGTGCCCAGAGGGACAGAGAAGGCCTGCTCCCGGGGCCTGGGGTCTGGGCTAAGGATCCACACAGATTACAGCAGCCAGAGGTTGTGTGATGGGCCAGGCCAGCCAGGCACAAGGGCCCAATCACATGGGCTGCCTGCTGGTTGCTGGGTCTGTGGCCCAGGTGTGGCAGCGTTTCCCTGCTACTTTATGGAGGATCCTGGGGGGGATTTACACCAGGGGCTTGTTGCCCGGTCCTTGCTTGGAAAGGGCTCTGTGAGCGGGAATCAGAAGATTGGGGTGTGAGGGTCTAGCCAGTCTCGGGATCCCTCTGCCCAAGGCTGTGACCCCTTCCCTCAAGCCACCCGTCCCATTTTTAGCTCCTGTGATCAAAGCTGCCAAGCCCCAAGCTGTTATTCAGGTGGACATGACCGCGGCTGCCTTCTTTCTGGGCTGCTGGCAGATGGCTTTGTACAACCCACACACGACGGTGGTCCGGACCTCTGCTTGTTGGTGTCTGTAGGGAGCCAGGCTGTCCTGGACTTGCAGGCTCCCCCACTCAGGGCTGCCGCAGCCTACAGAGAGCCCCAAGCCGGGAGGGGCTGGGAGGGGGGGCTGGGCCTGGGCTTCCACTGTCTCCTCTGTGCCTCCTGGGCAGGTGGGGAGCAGAGAGAGGCCTGTGGAGGACAGGCTCCCAGTGGGGCCCTGAGCTGTGGTCCAGTGGGACCGGCCTGGTATGGAGACCCTGTTCTCACAGACCAGGCACCTGCTTTCACAGGGGGCCCTGAGGCCCAGGGTGTGGACTCGGGGCAGTGGTGCCTGCCTTGCCATCCAGCCCCCTCCGGATGCCCTTTCTTAACTTCAGAGGCCAGCTGTCCTTGACTCGGGGAGCACGTGGGCTTCTCAAGGCCTTCCGCCCCGGCCTTGGCCGGACCAGCTGAGCAGGAGGAACTTCCTGGTGGGAGGGAAGGATTTCCAGGCCTCGACCCTCCAACAAGCATTCAGCTGGGCCACGCTCCCACGGGGCTCAGACAGCCCAGCCCTGAAGACGGGCCCTAGTGGAGCTAACCGCCAGGACACCTGACCTGACGGGACTGGGGAGGGGGCAGCAGTAGCTTGACTTGCCTCTTGCATTTGGGAAGCAAGGTGACAGGCAGCTGTGAGTTAGGGACATTGCCTTTGGTTGCAGCGAGCAGAGGCTGAGGGCATGAAATGGGTGGTGTATCTCTCCCCACACCCCCTGACACTGCCCTTGTCCCTCCCTTGCCCACCCTGGGATGGCTCCCAGTTCCTTCCTGCCCCTCTCCCCTCGCGTTGGGAGTCCAGGGAGCCTCTATCTGCCTGTGTGTCTGCCAGGTGTGCCAGGCTGCGTGGAACGTGCATGATCTCCCGAGGAAGCGGGTGGGGTGGGGGGGCAGGGGAACTGGAGGGGGTTTGAGGAAGCTACCGCCCTTTGAAGTCTCCAGGATGTTCCGGCCAGTGTCTCCGAAGCAAACAAGTTGGGGCCCAGATGACAAGGGGAGGAAAGGCCGCAGGGCCAAATCCTGGAGAGTCACTCGCTTGGCACACCCTTCCCGCTCTCAGCCGCCTGGGGATGAGGCCCAGAAGCGGGGCAGCCCACCATGCCAGCCCCTCAGAGCAGAGTGTCCCCCAGGACTGCACGCGGGCACCATGCCTCCAGCTGGATGGCATGTGGCCAGCCACTCGGCCTCCCAGCCCTGCCCAAAGGGTGTCGCAGACTTTGAAGGAGACCCCAGACAGTCTGTCCATTGCACTTTCCAGGGGTCTCAGAGGCAACTGTAGTTCTAGTGGGTTATTAATCACAGACTCCTCTGGCCCACACCCTGTGGCTGGGTGGGTGACCCAGCTGATCCAGCCTTGGTGTCCACACCAATTGAAATGGGGGAGGAGAGGTGGCCCTGTGGAGCAAATGAGGACCCAGTAGATTGGTACTGGGCATGTCAGTTGTTCCAAGAGTTGTAAAAACTACCCAAACTACTTGGTGCACACCAGATGGTGAAGACACCACAGAGGGAACAGAGCAAGGGGTGGAGAAAGCCAGACCCTGACATCATCCTGCAGTTGCCTGGATCCAGCTGTACCTGAAGCTAAACCCCTTGGACTTACAAATTATGTCAGCCCACAATTTTGTGCTTATTTTAGTTGAGTTGGCTTCTATCTGTCACAGCTGCGAGAGATGTGAGGTCCTCTCTCATCTCTGAAGCATCTGGGACCATCCAGAAGTTCGCACACCCAGCACTGGCTGACCTTTCTGTGCCTGGGGGAGGATCAGTCACACCCTGCAGACTCTCTCGTCGTACTCCCCATATCAAGAGCCCTAGGCTTTCCTAGGCTCCCCCACCAGCTCCTGAGCAGGATGCTTTGCTGACCACTTCCACACTGGAAAGGAGAGTTTCCTGGAGGTTGGACCCTCTCAGAACACCTTGAGCCAGGCCAGGCGGGGAAGGAGGCAGGACCTTCTTCAGCTGGACTATCCAGACAAAGCCCTGGAGGAGGTTTCTGTTTTCATGTTTCCTCTCCTTTTGCAAGTGTGGCAGGAGAACGGAGCTTGTTAGAAAGCAGATTGCAAGAGAGCCCCTACCTGACCCCTCCCAGGCGTCCTGCTACCCATGTCCCCCTGCCACCAAGCGCCCACCCCATCCCACACGGATTTAGGTCAGAGGGATGTGAAGAGATGCAAAGGCCAGGGCGCTCAGGCGTCCAGAGGAGAAGCAGGCAGATCCCCAGACGAAGGTGTTTGCTCTCTGTCTCTATTCAACGTTGCACTGCAGGTCCTGGCAATGGTGGTTACACAGGAAAAAGAAAGAAAAGGCATCCAGATGGGAAAAGAAGTAAAACTATCCTCAGATGACATGGTTCTATGTATACAAAATCATAAGGAGTCCACAAAGAACTTGTTAGGACCCAAAACAAATTCAACCAAAATTTGCAGAATACAACATCAATATACAGAAATCAGTTGTATCTTTATACATGTTCAGCCGATGACCTGAAAGTGAAATTAAGGAACATTTTTTTACAGTAGCATCAAAAAAATAGGTACCTCGAAATGAATTTAACAAAGGAAATGCTAAACTTGTACATGGAAAACTACAAAATGTTGACAGCAATGAAAAATGTGAGTAAATATTCATAGATCAGAAGACTTCTGTTGTTAACTTGGCAATACTGATCTACAGATTCAAGTAATCCCTATCAAAATCCCATCTGGCTTTTTTTGAAACAAACAAACAAACAAACCCTAGTCCTAATATTCATAACAAAACAAAATGCAGGAGACACAGAATAGCCAAAACAATCCTTTTTGTGTGTGTACCATGCCACATGGCTTGCAGGGTCTTAGTTCCCTGACCAGAGATTGAACCTGGATCTTTGGCAGTAAAAGTGCTGAGTTTTAACCACTGGACCGCCAGGGAATTCCCCAAAACAATCTTTAAAAGAATATAGTTGGCTACAAAACTACAGTAATCAAGATAGACATATAGGTCAGTGAAACAGAGTGCCCAGAAATAAACCTGCACACTTAGGATCAATTAATCTACAAGAAAAAGAAACAAGAATATTCAAAGGAGGTGGGGGGAGGGGCTTCCTAGGTTGCAATAGTGGTAAAGAATCTGCCAGCCAATGCAGGAGAATATACAAAGGGGAAAAGACAAACCTCTTCAATACATGGTGTTGGGAAGACTGGACGCTACAAATATTAAAACTCAAACTGGAGTACTTTCCCATTCCAGATACAAAATAAACCAAAAATGGATTAAAGACTTAATGTAAGATCTGAAACCATTAATCTCTTAGAAGAAAACATTGTCATCGGCCTTGGCAATTTTTTTGAATATGTCTCCTCAAGCAAGAGAAACAAAAGTAAAAATAAACAAATGAGACTACATCAACCTAAAAAGTGTTTGTACAGTAAAGGAAACTATCAACAAAATGAAAAAGCAGCCTACCGAATGGACAAAGATATTAGCAATGGTTACATCCAACAAGAGATTAATATCCAAAACATTCAAAGAACTCACATGATGCAACCTCAGTAAAACAAACAAAGAAGTTTAAAAATGGGCAGAAGACCAAAATAGACAAAAGAAGACATACATATGGAGAGCAGGCACATGAAAAGATGCTCAGCATCATCAGTCATGAGAAAAATCAAAGCCACAATGAGATCTAACCTCACACTCATCAGAATGGTCATTATCAACAAGACAACAAATAAGTGTTGGAGAGGGTGTGTAGAAAAGTGAACCCTTGTATGCTGCTGGTGTTGATGTAAACTGGTGCAGCCACTGTGGACGACAGGATGGAGTTGCCTCAAAAAGTTAAAAATAGAGTTACTATATGATCTATCAGTTTCACTTCTGAGTATTTATCTGAAGAAACACTCATTAGAAAACATACATGAGTCTCTATGTTAATTGCAGCATTATTTACGATAGCCAAGATACAGAAACAATCTAATTGCCGATTGACAGATAAGTGGATAAAGAAGATGTGCCACGTATATTATATATATATATACACACACACAATGGAGTATTAGCCACAGAACCCTGTCCTTCGGCTTCCCTGGTAGCAGAGTGGTAAAGAACCCACCTACTGATGGAGGAAACACGAGACGCAGGTTTGATCCCTGGGTCGGGAAGATCTTCTGGAGTAGGAAATGCCAACCCACTCCGGTATTCTTTTTTTTTTTTCCACTCCAGTATTTTTGCATGGAAAATCCCATGGACAGAGGAGCTTGGCGGGCTACAATCCATGGGGGTCACAGGAGTTGGGCACAGCTGAGCAATTGAGCACGATTAGCCATAGAACAGAATGGAATCTTGCCATTTTGACAACATGGATGGACTTAGAGGGTATTTTGCTGAGTGGAATAAGACAGTGAAAGACAAATACTGTATGATTTCACTTATAAGTGGAATAAAAAGCATAACAAGTGAACAAACATATGGAAACAGACTCATAGATGCAGAGAACAGGTAGTTGCCAGAGGGGAGAGGTATGTGGGATGTGAGTCAACAGGTATGAAATGTACAGTGGGGAATATAGTCAATAATATAGTAGTAACTTTGTGCAGTGACGGATGGTAACTAGACTTACCCTGGGGATCATTTTATAATGTACAGAAATATTGAATCACTACATTGTTCACCTGGAACTACTGGTGTTGTAGGTCAATTATACATCGAGAATAAACTCATAGAAAAAGAGATCTGATTTGTGGTTACCAGAAGCAAGGGGTGGGGGGAGGCAGAATTGAATTAAGAGGGGTAAAAGGTACAAATTTCCAGTTATAAGACAAGTACTAGGGGGACTTCCCTGGCAGTCCAGTGGTCAGAGCACCATGCTTGACTGCAGGGGGTATGGGTTAGATCCTGAATTAAAATCTTGCATGCCCAGCGGCAGGCTTCCCAGGTGGCACTACTGGTTAAGAACCCTCCTGCCAATGCAGGAGATCTAAGAGACATGGGTTTGATCCCTGAGTCAGGAGGATCCCCTGGAGAAGGTCATGGCAACCCACTCCAGCATTCTTGCCTGGAGAATCCCATCAACAGAGGAGCTTGGTGGGCTATAGTCCATAGGGTCGCAAAGAGTTAGACACAAGTGAAGTGACTTAACATGCATGCATGCCAAGTGGCACAGCCAAAAATAGGTAAGTATTAATACTAGGGATGTAATGTACAGCATGATTAATTAACTGCTGAATGTTACATATGAAAGTTTGTCAGAGTAAATCCTAAGAGACCGCAACATACGGAAAAAATTTGTTTATCTTTTATTTTGTGTTTATACAAGATGTTCAGTGAATGTATTGTAGTGACCATTTCATGATGGATGTGAGTCTAATCATGCTGCACACCTTAAACTTACACAGTGCAGCATCAGTTACATCTCAATAAACCTAGAAGGAAAAAAAGCATTTTATTTCAAAAGCATTTATATATGTATGTATGTATATATATATGGGCTTCCCTGGTGGCTCAGATAGTAAAGAATATGCCTGCAATGTAGGAGACTGGGGCTCGATCCCTTGGTCGGGATTTACAAGATAATGTAAAAATACGTAGTCATATATTTCATATATATAGACGCAATAACATTTTAAAAGTGCTAAAAAAAAAAAAGAATAAAGTTGCAGGAATCCAGGAATCTCTCACACTTCCCAGTTACAAAACTTACTACAAAGTTATACTAGCAGAGCCTTCCCTGATGGTCCAGTGGTTAACACTGTGCTTCCAAGCAAGGGGCGCAGGTTCAATCCCTGGCTGGGGAACTAAGATCCCACATGCCACAGGGCAATGGAAACCCTCCGGCTGCAATGAAGACCCGACTCAGCCAAAAAATGGAATCAATCGATACATAACACTTGCTTCTCACCAACTCACCAACTCACCTCCCTGATTCTGACACTGAGACTTTTACTGAGCCTTACTCTTCGCAGCAGCATAGATATGTATGCACAAGTTCAGTTAGAGTCTATCTTCCTTTTTACCAAGACAGAATTGGAGAAATTTGCTGTGTGCAAGAGGCCTTGTAAATGGCCACACCAAGAGGGTAGTTCATTGACAGGCGTGAGTCACTTCTAGGGAACGTGGGTCGACCTTCTGGAGCGAATGCTTCCAGAACACTCCCAGGGTTTCGCACTCCATGCCTTATAGGCAGTCAGGAAGGCCTCTTCCTAGCAGGCTCACAAACAGAAATTCGCTGGTAAAATATACATTATGTTTCTCACCTGGGATAACAAATAATGGAGGCCTTTGAAAGTCCAATCTGAGAGTTTCATAATAACTTCTAGGCATCACGGACTCGATGGACGTGAGTCTGAGTGAACTCCGGGAGATGGTGACCAACAGGGAGGCCTGGCGTGCTGCGATTCATAGGGTTGCAAAGAGTCGGACACGACTGAGCGACTGAACTGAACTGAACTGAGAGCAAACTTAAGGTGGCCTGCGTGGTATCTTAGCATCCTTAACTTGAGAGCCAGGACCTCATATTGCAGCAAGAAAAGCGAGGCTTGAGCAATTAGTCTCCCTAATCTATCGCTTGGAAGTCCCCACCCTGGGTTCAACTCCAGCTGTCCACGCTGACTCCCTAGTGGGGTCTCTTCTCCTTCCCAGCTTCCGCCCTTGCTGTGAACTCCTGGGGGAACAGGTGACCTGACCTCCCCAAGCCTCAGCTTCCACTGGGGGTCGGAAAAGACCCCAGCAGCAGGGTCTGGGGACGACAGAGGAGATGGTTGATGGCATCACCGACTCGATGGACGTGAGTTTGATCGAGCTCTTGGAGTTGGAGATAGACAGGGAAGCCTGGCGTGCTGCAGTCCATGTGGTCGCAAAGACGCACATGACTGAGCGACTGAACTGAGCTGAGCGGTGCCTGACCGCGTGCTTTGACGGAGCGCAGGTACTGGCCCTAAAGCTAGTGGGCCGGGAGCCGCCAGAGGGCGCTGCTCCACTGCGGCCGCGGGACTACTCGGGGGCGTGGCCTGTAGTCCCCGCCCGCCCGTCGGAAGGCACGAGCGTGCGCACTGCGCCCCTCCCGCAGGGCCTGCTGGGCCGGCGGCGGGTGTGGCGCTTGTGGAGAGCGGGAGCTGAGCTGCGGACCGAAAATGTGGAGACCTGTGAGACCCCGCGCACTCGCGCCCCTGCCGCGGCTCGGGCCGCCCGGCCGGGACCCGCAGGGCCCAAGACTCGCTCCCCAGGGATCCTCCCGGCTGGCCGGAGCCCGTCACAGCCCTCAGGCAGCCTGTCCTCGGGTCCCTGCTTCAGCCCCCAGGCTCTGTGGGGGAGACGTCGGGCCTTCCCTGCCGCACGCCGCAGCTCCGCTTCTCCGAGGCTGCTTCTTGGTGCGGGAATCTTGTCTCAGAGGCGACTCTCCAAGCCTCCTTCCCCGCGAGGGACGACCCTCTCGTCCTTTACGGACGACCCTCCCCAGGGAGACGCCCTTTCCCGAGGCGACTGCCTGGCGTCCATCGCCTCCGCCTGCCCCGTGTCTGCCTCAGACCCCTCGCCGCTGCAGGCTCTGACCGAATCACAGAGCGGACCCCCCGCCTTTTCTTTACCTGCTCCCTTGGGCACCCTTTTCTCCTTGTCACCAGCCCAGCCCGGGTCATCCCGAGCTGACTGCTGCCCCCCGACTCTGGGGAGACAGGACTTGCGGGGGCGGCAGGTGGGATGACAGCTGCTGCGGCCCGGCTCTGTCTCGGAGTCACCCCTCCTCTCAGGCCTTCCTAGGTTTCTGCCTGGCCCTGGGCTGCCCTCCTAACTCAGCTTCTTTTGGTCGTGAACATGGCACCTGCCTTTCCAGTCTCTCCCACCCCCCCACCCCGCGTGGGACCTCCCGTTTTATTGCATCTCCACACCTTTCAAACAGGGTGTCATAGTTGTTGACCCAGGTCTTAGCCACTCCCCAGAAACCTAGCCCTTTTCTTGTGGTTGGTTTAGAGGTGAGGAGACTGAGTGGGGCTTATTATCATTTTCAACATGGAATTTTCTGTAGACCTGGTAGTTTTCTAATAAGCCTAGCCTGTGGGTTTAGGTGTCAATACAAATGAATGTCCATTAGCTTCTGTGGCTTGTAGAGTGGCTCCATTACACAGGGGTGTTTTGTGGGTGAGATGATGAAGCAGTGTTAGTCTGAGAATCAGGTAGAGACAGTGAGTTGGTCTCTTATAGTTTATAAAGCTGCTTCACTCATTCAGGTCACTGAGTCCTCTACGCAGCCCTCGGGAGTGGCAGGCGGGCTTTGGCCCTTGAGCAGGAGATGCTCATGACCAGTAAGTAGAGCACGGCCCACTAGGGGCTTCTGAGTCCAGACTGGCGCTGAGAGGGTCAGAGACCCTAGAGAGGCAAAGGACACGGTGTTCAAGGTCATCTCCATTCCCTTTCCTGGGCCCAGACGCCCAGTTTCTCTTCCTGACCTTAAGAACAGTTCGGGCTCAGTGCTTGGCTTACTCTCCAGCTGTGCGCAGGGCTGTTGACCTGCCCTTACACCGCCCATATTCTTGTCACTTCTTTGTAGTTTCAGGTCTCGTGAGATTCAGCAGTTGCTTCTTTCTCCTGGGGCCTGGCTTATCTGCAGTGACTTTTCAAATCTGCTGTGTCTCATCTACAGGGTGTTAGAAAATCCAACAGCTCAGCTTGTGCCTAAAACATGAGTGCAGGTGCTCGTGGCTTTGTGCTGATGTACACACTGAGTTTGTGAGCTCTGTAGTGTCTGTCTGAGTGACACTGCTGGATAGATTGTTAGCTGAGTTCCAGATGAGCATGGTGCACCTGGGCTGAGAAAAGACCCCTCTCATCTTGTCCCAAAGTGGGAGGCTTCGGGAGTGAGAGGACCACCCCAGGAAGGCTGCGTGTGTGTTCATGCTGCTGAGGAGGCGCCCTCTCTGCACCTGTTTGCTGCCGCTCGGTGTGGTACGGGTTACATGTGATGTGTGGATATTGCCCTGGACTGGTTTCTGGGAGTACTGGCTGCTGGCTCTGCTCCATTCATAGCTCCGTTACCCTCGGGTGTCTCCTGGGTGGTGGGGATATTTGGGGAGTCACCGGCATCCAGCTGGCATGAGCCAGCAGGGCCCCGTGGGGGCTCTGGTGTTGTGAGCAGAGGCCTCATTCTCCCGGGGAGCTGCTGCTCGCTCTCTCCTGACCGTGGCCTTCCACCTGTTGCTCAGCAGCATGGCCTGGGCCATGTGGGGTCCTGGATTTTTCTCCACTTAGCCGCCGTTTATCTCAGGTCAGCAAGTGTTTGTGATAAAGAATTTCTGCTGTATCTTGGAGATGATTAAGAGATGGCCCTGCCCAGCCTGATGGGGAGAAAGCCTGCAGGCTAACCTGTGCTCCTGTGATAAGGACAGTGGAGTAGGGTGGGGTGGGGGGACAAGGAACCCTGGTGAATGGGGGCAGGCTTCAGGCAGAACAGCAGCCTGGAGAGCAGGCCTGGGCCAGGCTCCTCGCGGCTGTGCAGGGTCTGCCAAAGGGATGGTCGTCCCGGGCGATTGAGTGAGGGGTCAGGGGTGGGAATGAGACAGCGCAGCCAGAGCGCCTGCTGTGGTGCTGATTCCTCAGGAAATGACAGAAAGCTGCTCTGGGGGCTGTGGTCAGGGACCGTTACTTTTCTGGCTGTGCCCCCTTGGCATCGGCCATGTGTCCAGAGGCTGTGGACGCTGGTCTTCAGCTTCCCTTCCAGACCCCCAGCCGGTGGTGGACAGTGGTCAGGAGGCTGTGGGAGCAGCCAGGGCCCTGAGCTTTAGAGTCAGTGATTCAGGTTCGGCCTTCTGTGAAAAGAACCGTGTGTTTAGTAAGAACATGATATGTAAACTTACTTGTTAGGTGACTTGCCTTTTTCTCACTGGACTCTCCTACTAATGGCTCCAGGGACAGTGTGCTCCACCCGGTGGCTGGTTTGGGCATGGGAAGGGTGCGGGCTGGGGAACTGGTTCAATTTCCCAGCTTCTGGCATCTCTGCTGTGCTGTGGGCCATGTGAGGAAATAAGCCCCGCCTCAGAAATGCCCGCCTTTTACTGAGCACCTGTTAGGTGCCAGGCCCTGAGCAAGGCACTTTATTTCTGCCATCTTCCACCTTTCCAGCTTGGCAGCGCACAGCAGGGAGCCACCCCCCAGGCACAGAGTGCGGTTGGCGAGGCTCCTGGGCAGGCCCGTGGCGCGGTGCAGGGCTCAGCCTATGGGCACTCTGCCCCGCTCTGCAGCCCCTGTCGGCCCGGGGTGCCATTCCCCTGGAGGAGGACCCACTGGCGCTGCACGTGCTTCTCCTCTGGCAGTGTCCTCGCCATGTGCCCTGCCGAGTCTCCCTGATGGACTCTGGGCCTTCCCCAGGTGGGGGCCTTGATGGCAGTGCCCTCTCAGGGCACCCTCCTCACCCACAGTCTCCTGCCGTCCCTGAAACACACCCGGAGCACGTGTGCAGGGTCCCTGGCGGAGGAGGTGTGACCCTGGGCTCAGCCGTGGTCTTGGAGCCTGCCCTTTGGTGTGGCAGCCCCTTCGGGCCTCACCTCAGCCTTGGCGCCGGCAGCCTTGGATCTGCAGGCCATTGGCATGCTGGCGAGAATAACTTGTGGATCTGCCCTTTCCTTCCCTCTGAACGGTAACGTCTCGGGGTATTCGTTACCTGTCAGCTTTGGCCATTTTCCTTCGCTGTCTTGGGGGCATCCCCATTGGGACTTGGCAGTGGCCCATCCACTCCAGAGCTGAGGGTTTCCTTATCAGCGTGTGTAATCTGCTCCACACTTTCTACCTGTTGATCCCTGACTCATGATGGTGCGGAAGTGGTACACATTCAGTAGAAAGTACTTCCAGCTTTGAGTTTGACCTTTTTCTGGACCAGCGGCGGGAAGTGGATGCTCTCTTTGAGGTTAGGCGGCGGCTGCAGCAGTGCCCCGTCAGCCTGCAGTCACCAGGCTGCACTCGGGCGCCCTGACCGCGTCCTGTGTCCACTGTCGGCGCCGTGTGCAGTCAGCTGCAGAAGCTGGTCCATGCTTTGGTGCAAAGCAGGCTTTGTGCTAGATGGTTTTGCCCACTTGTGAGTGTTCTGAGCAGGTTTCAGGAAGACCAGGCTAAACTTCGGTAGGTTCAGTGTATTAAATGCATTTTCGACTTCTGGAATTCTCAACTAATGGATTTAACCCCAACCCCATGGTAAATCAAAGAAGATCTGTAGTCTGTTTTCTCAGTTTAGTTCAACCCAGCAAATAAGTCCTTGTTTGTGTTAGGTGGGGTGGCCTGTGGAGCTGGGAGGGCAGGGTCGCTGGGAGGAGGGTGCCCAGGGGGGGACTGGGGACCAGCGGGCAGCTTGGCACAGCGAGGAGCGCCTGGAAGGGCCTGCCCACTCCTTGACCACAGGCTGGCCTTGGCGGTGCTTCACCTGCTCCCACACTGGGCACCGCCCAAGGGCTTTCCAGATGTCAGTCCGCTCACCTGCACTGCAGCAGTGCAGTGGTCCCCACCCCGCAGACAGGGAAACTGAGGCACAGAGGGACGGAACTTAAAACAGCATGGCTGGCAGGTTCTTCAGCCCAGATTCCAGCCCTGGCTGTGTGGCTCCAGACTCCGCCCTGGGCTCAGCCTGAGGCTCTGGGGAGCCCATCCAGTGGCTGGTGGCGAGTGGTCCCCTCGATGCCGGGAGCGCCTCTGCCCCGGGTCGTGACCACTCAGTGTCTCCGGGCAGTGCCAGGTCTGCCCGGACCCACTCAGCTGCTTCGCCTTCCCGGTTGGGCTGGAGAGTGCGGCTGGATGTGCTACTCCTGTGACTGGGAAAACCGTCAAGCGTAGAGTCCCTGAGAGTTACTTACCCAGGAGCTACCGCCTGGGTCTACCCAGTGTTAACATCTGGCTCCAGCTGATCTGTGTCTGTTTGAAACCATACCCATTTTGAAAGTCACAGACTTCTTGACGCATAATCTTGACACTTCATTGTGCACCCCTAAAGGAGGAGGGTATCCTCTGATGTGACCATCAGAACCATCTCACCTCAAAATCCTGACTGTGGTCTGCTGTCTGTGGTCCCACGAGTGTCTCATAGGTGTTTTCTTTCAGACTGAGGTTGTCAGGGTTCATGCTTTGCATTTGGTGCAAGTCCTCCCAGGTTTTTCCTTGCGACTCTTTTTTAGTACTTCTAATGAAAACTAGGCAACATGTACAAGAAGGAGAGAGAATTGATAAGTGCTTGTACTGGGTGCCAGTAGTTCTCAACGCATGGATCTGAACAGGTTTTGGAGAGGCCAGACTGCTGTGTAAAGAGTACCCCACGCTCAGGAATCCTCCGGGTCACAGATAACGAACCAGAAGCCCCAGGGCTGCTGGCTGCTGTCATTGCTTTTTCTGTGGGTTTGTGGTCTCTCTGAGAAGACCAAGCCGCATCAGACCGCTGGTATGAGGGGAATGGCGGCCTCTCAACTCAGGCACCAGCCTCAGCCCTCGTGCTGGCTCCTCATGCCGCCTCCCTGATCGCCCCAGAGGCCCAGCTCTGCCTTGTGCTGCAGCCGGTCTTGCTGGGCATCTGGCCTTGCCTGCTCCTGCGGCCTTCCTGCATGAATCCCCTGCGGTCCCTTGGGACACCCCACCTGGCTGCAGCTCCAGGGTCCCAGGACCAGGCCTCATGGCTGGGCCAGCGCAGCACACGGGGGCACGCGCCTCCTGCTGCGGGACAGCAGTGGTGAGGGGGCCCGGGGGAGCCTATAGCCAGTGTGTCTCCAGCAGACATGGCGCAGAGGGCGCTGCTGGGGAGGAGACAGGCTCGTGCTGTCAGCGGGCTGGGGGTGGGGGATAGGAAAGGGTGGGCACTGTCTGTGGCGGCTGGCCCTCACTGCCCGTCTGCCCGAGGCTGCCTCTGTGGCCCCTGCGGGGTTTTCCTTGAGGATCTGCACTCACTGCGGGTGGCCCTGGGGAGCAGAGCTCTCTGTCAGGCCCTGGTCTCCTCTGAGGACGGTAGGTCATGGACCTTTTCCTTTGACTTTTGTGATGTTTTGTATCCTTGAAATTGTCTCCAGGGCTGTGTGCTTTGGCCAGAAAGTGATTGGAAAGTCAGTTCCTTGTTTGGCTCAGATTTCATAATAATGTTAACATCTGTGCTGTGGGCTATGATTTAGTTTGCAAAATCTTTTTTTGTCCCCCAAACTGAGACTGTTTACAGTTGGGGAACCTGAGGCTGAGAGCCCTTCAGGTCTTACTCCAGTAAGATCGGGAGACTGAGGCTGCCTGTGAGCGTGGCGTGGTTTCTTCCGTGCCCCTCAGCCAGGGCAGCTTGTGGGGCCTTGACTTCTCTGCCTGCCCCTGGCTGTACCTCCCCAGTCCCCTACCCCAAGTCTCGCCGTGGGGTTTCAGAGACACAAGTTATTGTGTCTGTTTACTTGCCCAGCGCCAGCCCCTGGGACCCTGCCTCCTTTATGATCCTGACCCTTCCCTGGGAAGCTGCTGGTCTCAGATGGGAAATAGGCAGTGAGGGCGCCCAGGACCCTGCAGGGAGCTCGGGGCAGGGCCTGTGGGGGGCGGCCTCCTGGTGTAGATGCGGCCTTGCTTACCTCACGTGACACTTGGCCCTTGCCCGCATTGCTGCTCCTGAGTCAGACACATGGGCCCGGGAAGCACTGACGCTCTGCAGTGATGGGGGGCAGGGGGGATTCCTGCCGCCAGCCATGTGCCCTCTGCTCTTTGCAGGCACAGCTCTGCCACTTCCACTCGGCCCTGCTGCAGGGCAGGCCCAAGCCCTGGCCGTCCCCTGCCACCTTCTTCAGGAGGAACCTCGCAGCCCCGCTGGCAAGGTGGGGAGCTTGCTACAGGGACCCTCTGGCACGTGCCCCTCACCATACAGGGTGTTCTCCATTGGGGGCCATAAGGCTGGACCTTCTCTGCGTGCCTTCCCACGACAGGCTGTGCCGGCCCCCCACCGCCAGGGCCCTGGTCTGGGACCTGGTAGGGGCTGTGGGCTAAGAGTGGTTGGGGGGCACGCCTGTTGGAGACCAGGGGGCAGCGAGGGTGGGGGCTGGAGGGTCCAAGGCCTGGGTGGACAGTGGCAGGATGGAGCCCACATGGGGTCCGGGCGTCTGGGGGCCTCAGTGGGGTGACCTGGGCCTGCAGGTCAAGCACCCGAAGTCGGTGCCGCCTGCCGAGGTCCTAGTGCAGCTGCAGCGCCTGCGGCCTTGGCCAGGGCGGAGCCGCCCGGGTGACTGGGCTGCGCGCCCGTGTCCCTGCAGGCCCCCGAGGCCCCAGCCCCTGTGGAGGAGGGCGCTGTTGGCTGCGGCCCTGGGGGCACCCCTGCTGCTCGGGGTGCGGTACCTGACGGCGGGAGCCCAGGAGAGGAGGCGGATGCGGCTGGTGGTGGACGGCGTTGGGCGCTTCAGCAGGTAGGGCGGGCACGGCTGCCTCGGGGGCTGGGGCTGCAGGGTTCTGCTGGGCGCTCTTTGACGCTGCCTCCCCGGGGCGCTGTTCTGCCCTGGGGATGACTGAGTACCGCGGGACCAAGCTGTCTGCACAGGGTGTGGCCCCCACAGACCCCCCTCTGGCCGTTGCCTTGTCTTCCTTCTGGCCGCCCCTGCTCTCCCAAGGAGAGCTTGGGGTCGCGGGGGGCTTCCTTCTTGCCTCCACTAGCAGTCGCCTGGACCAGCACACGCCGTGCTGGTCACTGGAGTTCTTGCATCTCCCAGGCAGGGTTCTGGGGGCGGTGCAGGCGGTCTTCCTTCTGAGAAGCCTGGGCAGGCATCCTGCTCCAGCTAGGTCTGAGCCTGCTGCACACAGAGGCCTGAGAGCCAGCTCCTGTAGTGGGAGACCTCAGCCCACCCCGCCCTGCCGAGGGGCCGGGAGGCGCTGGCTCGAGGCGGCTCCTGCGTGGCCTTGCGTGAGGAGGCTGCTGCGGCTGTCCTGCTCCGCCAGCTCTGAGCCCCCTGCCCTTGGGCGGCCCAGTTTGGGGCCCAGTGGAGAATCAGAATGCCTAGGACAAGGACGTTTGGCTGCCGCTTCGTTGAGATTTACCCCAGCGGCAGCTGCGGGTGGGCGGACAGGCGAGCACCTCACCTCCTCCCACCTGTGGGTCTGCCTGGAACTCCTGGCTGCCCTCCTGAGCAGGTTCCAGGCAGCGGCCTGTGTCCTGCAGGGTTCAGGCTCCACAGCCCAGGGGTGGGCAGGGCCAGCTCTCCCCTTGCGGCCAGCAGCATGGCGGGGCCCGTCCAGCGGCCTCAGCGGGTCTGGGCCATTTCCCCTTCCAGCTCGAACATGCTGCTGTCCCCTGCATGCAGGCTTGGCGCGCCCGCCCGCTCCTCTTCCCTCCTTCAGGGGGCTTTCACAGCCAATTTTCAGAAGCCGAGCTGGGACTGAGTGGAGTGGCGCTAGAGAGGTTACCTTCCCCACCAGCTGCGTGGCCTCCTCAGTTCTCAGCCCTGACAGTTGCCAGAATGGGTGGGCCTGGCCAAGCCCTGGTGGGTGCAGGGCAACCACGGGGCCCCTGGAGACCCAGGAGCCTGCAGCGTGCTGGCAGGAGCCCAGGAAGTCCGGCCTGGCTCGCCCGAGGATGGCAGGCTCGTCCTGCTGTGGCAGGAGGACTGGGACACAGCGCACGCGCCAGGCCCGCTCACAGGTTCGGGGTGCTTGAGGGTGGTTTCTGACCCCACCTCTTACTTAATTTTAACTTTACAAACCCTGTGGGGTTTTGTTTTTGTTTTTTTGGGACACAATTTTAAATGTCCAAAGAAGTTGGACTAATAATACTTTTTAATTTTTGAAACACTGACAAGTATCAACATGCTCCATCATTCCTGAAACCTTGAGTATTTCCTAAACAAGGACATTTTCCTCCACAGCCACGATCAGGGAGCCTTCAGACACATTGTGACCCTCTAACCCTCAGACCCCGTCCTGTGTCACCAGGCTCTCCAGTAACAGCCTTTTCTACATGAGGATCCATCTGGGCCCGAGTCTAGCCTCCTTCAGCCTGGAACAGCTCTCAGAGTCTCCTCGGCTCTCATGGCTAAACTCAGGCTCAGGGCACGGTCCCCAGACCCCCCCTTGCCCAGGGCGTCTGACAGCAGCTGTGAGTCCCAGCGCCCCCATGGGTTCCCTCCCCTCAAACCACGGGCTACACGTGGAGTGGTCCCCACCCTCCCTCAGTTTTGATAGTTTCCTAGGATGGCTCAGAAAATACCATATTGATTTTGGTGTTTTTACTACAAGAAGGTGAAGCTAGACTCAGCACGAGAACGGGGTGCCCAGGAGGCGTCTGGGCGGCCCCGCCTCAGAGCTCCCACACCCTTGCCTCTGGCCCCCGACTGTGGTGTCCAGAATCTCTGCTGGGGCTGCGCTCCATAGGCCTGACTGAACGAAGACTCTGAACTTTAATGCTGCGGTTGTCCTTTCTGGCCGGCATCAGCTGCCTCACTTAGGAAACCTCCAGGAGCAGGCTCACGTTAATTCTGCCTCATATGATGACTTTGACATGTCTGCGGGCTGATAGGCCTTATGACACCATCGGGTCAGCACCCTGGCCCTGTGCCATATGCAAGGTCCGAGGTGCTGCCTGCGCTGTAGAGCGAGCTCCTTGGAGAACAGCCCCGCCCCCCGCCCCTGCTGAGGCTGCCCCTGAGGCCTAGTGTTCACTGTCTAACCTTTACAAGAAAAGCTTTGCCAAGCCCCGACGTGTGTACGCCTGATGTGTGCTCATGGTTTGTCCCACGTTTGGCCTTCGGCTTCCCTCGTACTTTGACACCGGTGCCCTGCCCTCTCTCGTTGCTGCTGGTTTAGCGCCTTCCCTTCTGGTGCTTGTCCTGTGAGCTCGTCCTCCTGGCTCAGCCATCCCATCCACCCCCAAGGGCTGTTCCACCGTCAGGGAGCTCTATCCTCCCGTGTGTCTCCCCCAACCCTGGATGCATCAGCCTGTACCGGACACATGGTGTCACTGCTGGCTTGTTGCTGCAACTCTTCAGGCTTGGTTTGTAGGAGCCCCCGCACCTGACTTGTGACCCTCTATTTTAATCTCTACAGTTTTATTGTAAATCATTTCAAACGTACAGCATTTTATTTCTGACATTTTTGAATCCTTCCGACGTGATCCATCCTTTGAGCATTTTACTCCTACTGGCACCACAGTCACTTCAGGCTCAGCCTTGCAACCATCCACCCTCAGGACAGGCAGGGGCCCTGGCGCGGCGCCAGTGTGCTTGCTGCTCCAGGCTGCGCATGCAGTCCAGCTGTTTGCTGTTGTCAGTGGTAAATGTGCCGTTCCATTTTCAACGCGAGTCCTCCGGGTTTCCGCTCTTTCTGTGTCTGTAACCTTTTCTCTACCTGGGAGACACCCAGCTGCCCTTGTCCCTAAATTAGTGACTTATTAGGTCACCCCCATGAGTATAGACCTCACCCCACTGGCCGCACCTCACTGTCAGCCTCTGTGCAGACCTTGCGTTGGCTTTTGGACAGAGTGCTCAGGAAGGAGGGCAGCTCCCTCGGGTCCCAGGAGTTTAGAGAAACCTGTGTCGTTGCTCACCCTGCCGTGCTCAGACAGTCCTTTTTGCTGGAGTGGCTGGGTGGACCTGGTTTGTGGTGCTCAGTGAGGGCTTGGAACCTGGTTTTGGATCCTCCCCTCTCCAGATCCGGGGCTTCCGTGTCCACAGCCTGGGTTGCAGAAGGGACCAATGACCCCAGACCACACCAGAAGGCCGAGGCCTGTGAGACTGCTCGGGGAGCACCCGCGGCTCCGGGGCTCGACCCGGGGCTCCAGTCCACAGAGCGCAGCCAAGTGCAGAGGAGGCCGGGCCGCTGTGCACGGGCTGAGCGAGCGTGTCCACAGACGGAGCAGCTTTGCTCAAGGGTGGGCTTTCCTATGTAACAAGTGCTATCAAAGAATGAAGGAACACGTCTGCTTGTTAGGGACTGCGCCCCCTTCTGTCCTGGGCACCCCTCATCTGCGTGCAGGGACCGAGGGGTGGCATGCATGCAGGCTGCCCAGTGCCCAGGCCAGGAGCTGAGACGGACCTGCTGGCTGTGCAGTCCCGAGAGCCCCGCGGCGTCCCCTAGGTGCTCACAGCCCTCCGAGGCGCTGGTGGGGTGCCTGCTGCACGGGCCAGCTGGGGCTGAGGGTGTCCTCTGCCCGCAGGTCTCTGCGGGTCGGCCTGCAGATCTCGCTGGACTACTGGTGGTGCACGAACATCATCCTACGTGGGGTGGAGGAGGTTTGTACCTGGGTCCTGGCCGGCCCGTCCTGTGCCTGTGGGGTGGGCATGCCTGGGGGGAGCAGGGGCCTGCCTGCCCCCATCCCTGTCCTCTCTGCCTGTGGTCAGAACAGCCCGAGGTACTTGGAGGTGATGTCTGCATGTCATCAGCGGGCGGCTGACGCCCTGGTGGCGGGGGCCATCAGCAATGGGGGCCTGTACGTGAAGCTGGGCCAGGGGCTCTGCTCCTTCAACCACCTGCTGCCCCCCGAGTACATCAGGACGCTGCGGGTGCTGGAGGACAGGGCTCTCACGCGGGGCTTCCGGGAGGTGAGCCTGCCCCCCGGGTCGCGAGGCGGGTAGTATGGCCCCACGGCGTCCCCCACGCTGCTCAAGGCCTGTTCTTCCAGGTGGATGAGCTGTTCCTTGAAGACTTCCAGGCCCCGCCCCATGAGCTCTTCCAGGAGTTTGACTACCAGCCCATTGCTGCAGCGAGCCTGGCCCAGGTGCACCGTGCCAGGCTGCACGATGGCACCGTGGTGGCCGTGAAGGTACGAGGGGTCCCCAGGGCACATGGGGGGCGCGGGGTGCTGGCGGCCGGCCCTCCCTGAAGCCTCCCGTGCAGGTGCAGTACATCGATCTGCGGGACCGTTTTGACGGCGACATCCACACCCTGGAGCTCCTGCTGCACCTCGTGGAGCTCATGCACCCCAGCTTCGGCTTCAGCTGGGTCCTCCAGGTACCGCGGGGCAGGGGGCTGGGGTGGGCCGGCTCCCAGGCTGGACCCCCAACTGCCCGTATGGTCCCCAGGACCTCAAGGGGACCCTGGCCCAGGAGCTGGACTTTGAAAACGAGGGCCGCAACGCTGAGCGCTGTGCACGGGAGCTGCAACACTTCGACCATGTTGTGGTGCCCCGCGTGCACTGGGGCACGTCCAGTAAGGTGGGCTGGGCCCCCCCGGGTGGTGCCCGCGTGCACTGGGGCACGTCCAGTAAGGTGGGCTGGGGCCCCTGGGTAGGGGAGCTCTGACGCCTGTTCTCTCCCAGCGCGTGCTGACGGCGGAGTTCTATGAGGGCTGCAAGGTCAATGACGTGGAGGCCATCCAGAGCATGGGGCTGGCGGTGCAGGATGTGAGTGCTGTGTGTCCTGGGCTGTGGGGCTGGACTGGAGGGTGTGGCCCGGGTCTGGGGTGATGGCGTGTGGTCTGACCCCATCCCCACCCCCGCCTGTCCTTGGCCCAGATTGCAGAGAAGCTGATCAAGGCTTTTGCTGAACAGATCTTTTACACGGGTTTCATCCACTCTGACCCCCACCCCGGTAATGGTAAGGAGAGCCCCAGGGCTGAGGGTGGGGTGCTGGGGGCTGCACCCCAGAACCAGGGAACTAGAGCCTGCCCCTCCCCAGTTCTGGTGCGGAAAGGCCCGGATGGGAAGGCCCAGCTGGTGCTGCTGGACCATGGGCTCTACCAGTTCCTGGACGAGAAGTAAGCTGGGTTTGTGGGCTGGGTGGGCATGCCCCCTGACTGGCCACCCCACCCCCCCGCCCCCCACCTGCTCATTGCTGGGCCTGCAGGGACAGGCTCGCTCTGTGCCAGTTGTGGCGGGCCATCATCCTGAGGGACGAGGCGGCCATGAAGGTGCACGCAGCCGAGCTGGGAGTGCAAGGTGAGGCCGGGGGGTGGGTGTGCGGCCCGGAGGGGGCACAGCCTGGCTCAGGCCCCCCCAGACTACCTCCTGTTCTCCGAGGTGCTCATGCAGCGGCCCGTGCGCCTGGGGCAGCTATGGCGCTCACGCCTGCTGAGCCGTGAGGAGGCGGCCTACATGCAGGACATGGCCCGTGAGCACTTCGAGGAGGTCATGGCCGTGCTCAAGGCCCTGCCGCGCTCCATGCTGCTCGTGCTGCGCAACGTCAACACTGTGCGCGCCATCAACAACGCCCTGGGCGCCCCGGTGGACCGCTACTTCCTCATGGCCAAGAGGTAGGGCTGCGCAGCCTGGGGCGGTGGGGGCGGGCGGCCGCACCGGCCTCCCTCACACGCTGTCTCTTGTGCAGCGCGGTCCGGGGCTGGAGCCGCCTGGCAGGTGCCATGTACCAGAGCATCTACGGTGCCAGCATCCTGCGCTACATCAGGGTCATCTGGGAGACATTCAAGTTTGAAGTGGCCCTGAGGTGAGCTGGCGTGTGGGGGTCGGAGGACGGGAAGCCAGGGCCCACTCCCCACCTACCTGCCTCCCCCGATGCCCCCACACAGGCTGGAGACCCTGTCGATGCGGCTCACTGCCCTCCTGGTTCGAGTTCTGGTCTACTTAGGCATCGTGCCTGACACCAAGGGGCTGTCCGAGTACCTGGAGACCTAGACATCCTGGGCAGAACCATAGAGCTCATCCCACCACACGCCCGGCCAGGGCCAAGTGACTGTGATTTGTTGGAGTAGGGGATGCTCTGGGGCCCCAAAATAATTACAACTTTCTTCTGAAAACAAGTGTTTTTATATTGTACAAAAAGGGGGTGAGGTGAGTGGCAGTATCCAGGGGTCTAGAAGTGGGCAGTGACTCGGTCCGTCTCCAACAGGTCATCCAGGATCTGCGGAGAGAGGGCTGGGTGAGGGCGGGGAGCTGGCGGGGTGCAGGCGGGGGTGGGTGGGGGTGGCTCACGATGTCGGGTGTGGTGCCGATCTTCTTGGCCAGCTCCCCGCGCTCCATGGTGCTCAGGTACAGGTAGCGGTTGAGCAGCTCCCCATCCAGCACGTTGCGCACAGCGTTCTGCAGGACGCGCCTATCCACATGCAGCATCCTGGGGGGTGCGGAGGGCACAGGCCATGAGGGGTCGGGGTTGACCCGGGGGGTCTGGTCAGGCTGGGGGGTGGGCTCACCGGAAGGCGCGGGGGTTGAGGCCAGCGTGGTGGGGCAGCATGGTGGTCAGGGCATTCTGCAGCATCAGCAGCCGCCGGTAGGTCTTCTCCTGCATGGGCAGCAGCAGCCCGATGCCACCGTCCAGTGTGGCTGAGGGGACAGGGAATGAGCACAGTGGACCCGCCACGGCCCGCTGCCCCCACCCCGGCCCCACTCTCACCGAACCATGTGATGTGCTTGTTCTCCCACATGACGGACTTCTTGCTGGGCCCCTCAGCGGCCCCCCGGCATGGGGTCCTCCAGAACGTGTTCACGTGGGCACCCACGTGGAAGTCCGCCCGGCGCAGCAGCCTCATGCCCCCAAAGCTCTCCTTGGCTGGGCCACAGGGGACCTCAGGTCACTGCCCGCCTGGCCCCCGCCTGGCCCCCACCTGACCCCACCCGGCAGAGGAGGGAGGGAGCACTCACCTTCCGGCAGGTACATGTAGACCATGAGGTTGCGGTCACGGTCGGACACTGGGGATCAGAGCCGAGTCAGCCCCTGTGCACACCCGGGATCTCAGGGACCCCAGCCCCCAAACTCACCCAGGAAGCCCAGCTGCGCATTGTCCACCATGAAGTCCACGCTGTACACTTCCAGGGGCTTGGCATCCTAACGACAGGAGGGCCGGGGAAGGCGGGCATCAGGATGGCCTGGGCCGGCAGCCAGCCGCCAGCCCCCAGCCCCCGTGGCACAGCACAGCTCTCTCCGCACCCGGGACACGAGGCTCAGTGTCTTGCTCTCCTCCTGGTAGCGCAGCAGTGAGATGCTCTTCATGACGTCCGCGGCCAGGATGAAGTTCTTGACGCTGATCATCTGGTGTATGTAGAGCTGCGTGTCGATGAAGGCCATGCCCGTCAGCTCGCTGGCCCGCAGGCTCCACAGGAAGATCTGGGGGTGGGCGGGGGAGTGAGTGGCTGGGAGTGCCGGGGGGGGGCAGCGGGGGGGGGCACTGGGGCGTGGGCGCACACCTTCTGGCCGATGGCCGACACCAGGTGGCCATTGCAGTGGCACAGGGCGGTCACGGGGCCCTTCTGCTCCTTCTCGTACAGGACCTTAAACTTGTTCTTGGTCAGGGGCTGGCCAGGCTCAGGCACCACCTCAATCACATCCATGATCAGGATCTGCCAAGGAGATGGGTGGCTGAGTCAGGGTGCTGGGCACTGCCTGCCTCGAAAGCCCCGCTGGCTACCTACCCGCCCTCGGCACGTGACCTCCTCCCCTTGCATGAGGCAGGTCCCAGCGGCCACGTAGCCCTTGAGGCCCGATACGGTCTCCTCGCTGCGCAGCGACACAGTCTTCATGCAGGTCACGTGCTCCCACTCCTCCAGCTCGATTCTGTGGGCGGAGCCCCGGTCAGGGCCAGTCCTGGCCCGCCCCACCCCGGCCCGCCCCACCCAGGCACAGCCTCACCTGGCATTGGGGATGGCCTCCCAGCTGACGGGGGAGATGAGCTGGATGCAAAAGGCCTCCTGCTGAGGGTGGACGTACCGCTCATCTGTGAGGACAGAAGAGGACCATCAGGGAGGAGTGGCCCCCAGGACAGGCCCCGTGCGGAGCCCCGCGCACCTCTCTCGATGGTCTCAAACTCCTTCTCCTCGCCCGTCATGCGTGGAACACGTGTGCAAGGTGTGCTGGTGCTGGTGGCGACGGCGTACACCTTGGGGAGAGCAGGGTGTCAGGAGCCAGAGCCCACCCCAGCCCCGAGGGTCACTAGCCAAGTGGGGACAGACCTTGGACTCCACATGGTAAGCCACATAGTGGGCGGTGCAGCGCAGCGGGATCTTCCGAACAGGCCACGGGGCGTCGTAGGACAAGTAGGCGGGCAGAACGCTGATCCTCAGCTCACCCTGGGTGGGCACAGGGGTGAGGGAGGCCTGGCGCCCACTGAAGGCCGAGCTGATGAACCCAGGCCTCGAGGGCTCCCTCAGGTCAGCCCTCAGCTCCGCTGGAACAGGGGCAGCAACAGAGGCTGTGGCCCACTGTCCTGCTCTTCAGGGGCTTCCTGTCCCTTCACCCAGGTTTGCCCAGGGCTGGCCATAGGTGTCGCCTGAGGCCAGGCTCAGGGGGTGCTGGAGGCTGCAGGCACAGGGTGGGACACCCACGCGCACGCCACGCCAGCACCTGCACACAGGCACAGGGCCCAGCGGCTCCCCTCCAGCCCAGGCCTAAGTGCACTGGTGCATACCGAATTCTTGGTGGCCCATGGGGCCGCTGCTGTCATCTTTATGACATGAAGCTCAGGCTCAGGGGACCTGAGCATCCCAGCCAGTCAGCCGGCACCTTGATCAGAGCTGGGTGCCCAGTGGGCAGACCAGTGACTGAACCCGGCTGGTGCCCTTGTAGGCCACAGCCTGCACTGCCGATCTCCCCGCCCCGCAAGCCTCCCAGCATCAGCCCCACACCACCTCCTTGACCTTGGCTCCCACCCCCCGCCGGACAGCCCGACTCTCCACGCCACGGCCCCCCCATTCCCAGCCATGGGTTAAGGCCCTCTTTCTTGGGCCCCAGCACCTGATCCTGCCCAGCTGTCCTTGGAGGGGGTTGGCACGCCTGGCCGGGCCTCGTGGGGCCTCCCTACCTGTCTGTTGAAGTACAGGAACCCTCGGGGGCAATTGATGTTGTGGAATGGGGCAAAGGAGTCGATGGGGCCGTCGATGCCCATGGGGTGCAGCCGCAGGGCCCCCCGGCCAGTCACCAGGAGCCAGTGGGGCGAGGGACCGCAGATGAACACCTGGGGGCGGACAGTGTGAGAAAGCCCCTCACACTGGGGGAGGCCCCATGCTCGCCAACCCTGCTCCGCAGAGCGGCCGGCCTACCCCAGAGTAGCCGTAAATGTCCTCGAAGTAGCGGAACCGCGCCACGCGGCCTCGGGGCCCCGTGCCCTCCTCCGTGCTACCCCCTTCTGCCTTCTTCTTGGACGGCTTTGGCTTCTTCTCCCGGAAGTTGATGTTGTGGGGGACCTAAGGGTGCTGCAGTTAAGGGCCAGGGCCCCCAGCCCTGCCTCACCGTCCCCACACCGAGCCCTGCCACTCACTGCACCTTCTTGAAGCGAACTTTGAGGTTCCCCTGGCCGAGCTGTGAGTCATGGGGGAAGGCCTCATAAATGAGGAGCTCCTGGTCCACGTGCACCTGGGGACAGGGGACGTCAGGGGGCAGGGCCCACGGGCAGGCTGGGTCGGGGAGGGCAGGCGGGCGCACTCACCAGCAAGTAGGGCCTGCGCTGGCGACTGCCCAACGCCACCAGCAGCACCTCCTTGACCAGGGGCAGCTCACCCTGGCGCGTGGCCTCCTCCTTCCGGGCCTCACCCTGGGTGGTGGGCTGGCCAAAGGAGCTGTCCACCAGGACGCGCTGGCCAACAGGGAAGTTCTTCACCAGGAACACGAGCCGCCAGTCGGGGAGCTGGTAGATCTGTGGGGCAGCGCAGTCAGCGGGGGGTCGGGCGCCCAGCAGGCCTGGGGGGCGCAGGCACAGGGCGCCACCCACCTCCATGGCTCCGTTCTCCCGCACCAGCAGGCACCAGTGGGTGGGCTCGGCCCGGAAGGGTGTGGGGTCCCGGTCGGCTGGTGGCTGACTGCTCCTGCGCGCCTCCTCCTTGCTGGGGCTGAAGAGGGAGCCGGAGTCCCCGTAGAGCATCTCCTCCTCGTCATCCACTGTGGGGCTGTGGCGGGCGGGCGTCACAGGTCATAGGCACAGGGGCGCGGCCTGCCCTCCCCGCCCCACCGCCCTCGTACACTCGCACACCTGATCTCTGCACCAGGCCCTGCCCTCACACACCTGGTCTTTGCACCCACCCCACCCTCACACACCTGGTCTCTGCGCCCTGGCCCTCGGCCTCAGGGCCGCCGCGGCCCCCCAGCTCGTCGCGGACTCCACCCAGACGGCTCTCAGTGGTGAACATGCCGCTGACGTCCCGGTACACGCACAGTGTGATCACCTTGGACTGCTGCGGGGAGGGAGAGCACTCAGCTGGGGTGGGGGCACGTGGGCAGGGGTCAGCAGGCCCTGGGACAGAGCAGGGCGCCTACATGGTGCAGGGGCGGCTTGTGCAGCGCCAGGCGGTGATGGCGGCCCCCGTACGAGTCGTTCTTGAGCAGGAACATGGTGACGTGGCCCTCAGCGCTCATGATGACCACGTAGGGGTCGGCCACGGCGCACTGCACGATGGGGGAACCCAGGTCCACGGGGATGAAGTGCAGCTGGTTCACTGCGGACACAGGCCAGTCAGCCCCAGGCAAGGGCGTGCGCCGGCCCCGGGCCCAGGTCCACCCGCCCGAGGCCTGGCCCACCTCCTTCCAGCAGGCGGATGCCGAGTGGCGACACCTGCACGATGTAGCGATTGTCCCCGATGTTGCCAGCGAAGACCGTGGGGCCCTGCGTGGCAAAGCCGCTGGCGTCCAGCTCCATGATCTCCTGCCCCGTCTGCAGGATCTGTGGGCAGCGGTGGGTGAGGGGCCCTGCTCACAGAAGGGCCCCAACCCGGGCTCCGGGCGCCTCACCATGGTAGAGTCTTCCCGGCTAAGAATGAGGAACCCGTGTCTCCGCCCGTCATCCTCGGCCTCAGGAGCACCAGGCTCTGGCTCCGTGCCTTCCCCCTTGAGGGTCTCCTCCTGTGAAGGCAGAAGAGGGCAGGGATTCCTGGCCCAGCCCACGCCGCCTGAGCAGCAAGCCTGAGCGGCACAGAGCTGGATCCCGGGCCCCACGGCCCCTGGGCACCCGCAACAGGCCAGGCGCAGGCCAGCATCGCCAGCTGGATGTCGCCAACCTGGACACACACACCTGCTCCTTACGCACGGGGGCAATGACTGTCCACATGTCATAGCAGCCAGGGAGCTCAAAGGTCGTCACCACCTGGGGCCGGATGCTCTTCTGGAAGGACAGGCGGGGGTCAGCAGCCCACCCAGGCCCCACCAGGAGGCGCCCCCTTGCCGCCCCTCACCTGCAGCACCGACAGGGCCCCGTTCTTGCCATAGCCAGAGCACACCACGATCTCCAGGTCTGGCTCCGGACTGTTCTGAAACTACGGGGGGCAGGGACGGGGGTGAGGGCCGGACCTCTGCTGTGCAGCCCGCCCCACCCTGCCCTGTGCCCCCAGCCCCCGGTGGGCACCTCTTCAGAGAGGAAGGCGGGCTCGCCCATGGCAGCGTTGGCACAAGGTCCGATGTTGAGGATGCTGTCACACACCTGTGGGCACGGCAGTGGTCAGGCAGCAGGCAGGCCAGGACCGGGCAACCACTCTGAGCCCCACCTCACCTCAAAGGAGTACGTGGCCAGCTGTGTGCCTGACTGCGCCTCGCTGCCGTACACTTCAATCTCGTCCACCTCGTCCTGAGGCACTGACTTGCCCCCTGGAGCATGACAAGAGCCCACCTGAGCCCACCTGCTGGCCCACACCTGACCAGCCTGACGCTCAGCCCTCCCGCACCCGACCAGCCCGAACCCGACCAGCCCGACAGTCAGCCCTCCTGCACCCAACCAGCCCACACCTGACCAGCCTGACGCTCACCCTCCCACACACGACCAGCCCTGTCCCCGACCAGCCCCTCACCCGACCAGCCTGACGCTCAGCCCTCCTGCACCCGACCAGCCCCTCACCCGACCAGCCTGACACTCAGCCCTCCTGCACCCGACCAGACCCTCAACCAACCAGCCCACACCCAACCAGCCTGAAGCTCAGCCCTCCCAAACTCGACCAGCCCTCACCTGACCAGCCCGTGGTGGCATCCACACGCTTCTTCTTGGAGGGCGGCTCTTCCTGTGAGGTGGGAGGAGTAGGGACTGAGCACCCCGGAGGCCGCCTGCAGGGGTTGCATCCCCACGGGCCCACACTCACCTTGTCGGCAGCCTCACGGGTGGTACTGGCTGGGGGCTCCTGCAGCTTCTCCGTGTACTTGAGGAGCAGCGAGTTGCCGAGACGAGAGCCGAGGAACAGATACCCAGGCTCCATGGTGACCATCTGGGGGCGGGACGGGTGAGGGTGCGGCTGGCCCGGCCTGGGGCCCGGGGCCCGGGGCCACCCTCCGAGACCCCACTCACGCTGGTGGTGAGGACGCTGGCGGCAGCCTTGTCGAAGTGGAAGGCCCGGACACTGCGCATGCCATCCGTGATGAGTGTTAGCACGTAGCTGCCGGGGCGGGAGGGTTGGGGGGACACTCAGCTGGTGTGGGGGCACCACTGCCCCGCCAGGGAGGACGGGCCCCAGAGCGGGGACTCACATCTCACCACCCTTGAGGGAGATGACCATCTTGTCATAGGAGATGAAGGCTGCCTGAGCACAGTCCAGGGTGATCCGCACACCTTCCTGGGTGCCTGTGGGCAGGGGTGGTCAGCCAGGCCCAGCAGCAGCCCCCGCCGCCCCGGGCCCTGCTCCCCAGCACTCACGCAGGGGAAAGGCAGTGGTGCCGGTGGTGAGGCTGTTAAGAGCCACGCCGTAGGGAGGGACGCTCTGGTTCAGGTACAGCAGTGAGTTGACCGCGAAGATCACCACCCCGCCTGGAATAGACACGCTGGTGGGAGGGCCCAGCACGCTCTACACACCCCACCCCAAACCGGCCCCGGCCCCTCTCACCTATGGGCTTGGGCACCGCCAGGGCCTGGGTGCAGTCGAAGGGCAGGCTGGTGAGGGACCAGATGACGGGGTGCACCTTCTGCATGATGTTCAGGGAGATGGCCACGATGGAGCATGTGTCCTGCCGCACGGCCACCCGCCTGGGGGCCAAGAGGAGTCAGCGCGGGATGGCACAGCAGGCCCGCTCCCCCGGAGGCCGGCCAGGCTCCTCCCCCGCAGCAAGCCCTGTGCACAGCCAGGCCGCAGGCCCTCACCCAGGCCACGTCTGGTTGGGCTCAAACAGGATGAGCAGGGTGGGCTCATAGTAGCCGTGCAGGAACTGCAGGTCGACGATGTTGAGAAGCTTCTCGTCCAGGGCCCGCACGTCGATGATGTAGCTGGGCAGGAAGCTGGACCTCTGCCTGGGGGCAGCAGGCATCAGTGGGGGCAGCATGGGGCGGCGGAGCTGGGCTACTTGGGGCCTCCACCCCGCCCTCGCACTCACCCCTCCCCCACGAGCCCCTCGTGCTCCTCGGCCAGGCTCTCCCTGCGGAAGGGCAGGACCACCAGCCGCGTGCCGTAGATGAGCATGGCCGCGCAGCGCCCGTCGGGGTCCACACGCACCCGGGGCGTGTGCACGTTCTGCACGAAGCCGTCCTGCAGGAGAGGGGCGTCAGGCAGGAGCGCCCCCCCACCCTGAAACATGGGGCTGGGTTGGGGGTAGGGAAGTGAGCCCTACCCGCAGCTCAGGCTCCTCGAAGTAGTGCAGAGACAGGGTCTTGAGGTCGTGGGTGCCCGGGTCGTACTCCACCACCGACAGCTGGGGGTAGCAGGTCAGAATGGGGCCCGCCCCCTAGAGCCCCCAGATCCCACCCCTGCCCACCCTGCCCCCGCCCCACCTTGGCATCCTTGAAGCTCAAGAGCAGGGCATCCCGCTTGGCACCAGCCAGCTGCACACTGGCCATGGACATGACGTTGCCAAAGAAGGAGAAGGAAGCCACCAGCTCCAGCTTTTCCCGGTGCTCCCGGTGGGCCTTCCCGTCTGCGGAGAGAAAGTGGACAGGGCCTGGGGCCCGCGTCCAGCCCCCACCCCCGGGCTCACAGCTGGGCAGCCACCCTGGGCTCACTCACCTGTGCTCCTGTCACTTTTGGTCGGCGCCTGGAGGAGGGCGGAAGGAGGAAAGAACTGTGAGGGGCCCACCTTACCCACAACTGGCCCTGTAGCCAAGAGCCCTCAACGGGGAGCAGGGGGCCAGCCCGCAGGAAGCGCCCCCAGCTCTCCCAACACTGGGGCTCTCAGGGTCGAAGGCTGGACAGCGCTGTATGTGCCCCCCAAAACAACCACTCAGACTCACCCTGGGCCAGCCAGCGATGACATGTGCTTGCTGGGAAGAAGGAACCCCAGCTCTGCTGAGCACAGCTGGTTGTGCCAGTGACCCTAGCGGGGCCGTGGCCTCACCCCATCTGCGTCCTCCAGGCGGGCCCGGGGCGCAGGACCCTGGTGAGGGGAGGCGGCCACACCACCACTGAGCTGCATCCCGGGAACGCCCCTCGCTACAGCCCACCGCTCTCAAGCAGGGAGAAAAACCATCTACTGTTTTCAGTGACTATCTTGAGCACTTGACAACAGACGAGACCCATTCATGAGAGAAACCCCTTGCTGACCCAGAATACAACTTCCTTAATCCAGGAAAAGTAATCCCCGGCGGGTCTCTAGCAGGGTCGCACTTGAACTGGACATGAAAGTCGCCCTCAGCAATGGGTCCAGCCCAGGACACCGTCCCCCTTGGCCAGACACAGGGCCAAGATGCAGACTGACTGCCACTCTGGGCAATAACAAGACACAGAGGGAAAATATAACTAATTTTAAGACACACGTGGACATAATTAAATAGTCTAACACACCACTGGCAATTTAGAAGGTAGAGGGAGGAAAAGGACAGAACCTCGAACTGAAGACATAACCAAAATACCCTGATGAGAAGCGTCAGCCTACAGACTCAAGGACAGCAAGTCCCAAAGCAGGACAAACACAAACAAAACTATAGCCAAGCACGTCGCAGTTGAAAGACAGAAAATCAAAGACAGAGACAAGTACCATAGAAGCAGTCCGAGGAGAACAGAGATGCTACCTTCATTACAATTGACTATAGGAGCCAGAGGCGGTCTTTAAAGTGATGAAAGAAGAAAACAGTCAGCTTAGAATTGTAAACCCAATGAAAACATCCCTCAGAAAGGAAGTGGAAATAAAAACATTTTCAGACAAACCAAAGTGGACCGAGATCATCAACATCAGAAACACTCTTCAACAATTACCAAAGGAAGCTCTTCAGGCTGAAGACCCCAGATGACAAAAAAAGACGACAGGGTCCTGCACAGAGTGTGAACTGCTGAACTGTGTGATAATGAAGGAAGGCCTGGGGGGAGGGAGGCAGGCGCACCTGGAGGTGGGGAGAGGGTGAGCGAGGTGCGCCCCAGCCGCCCAGCCACCCCACAGACGCCGAGCGCAGAGGAAGGTCTGAGCACCAGACGGCACCTTCCACCTCGAGTCCGTGTCACAGTGGGGAGGCTGGCTGGCCACCCACCTCTCCAAGCCACCGACACCAGCGCCCAGGACCACACCAAGGATCTGACCAGGCCTGGACTCGCACGGGCCTGTGGTCCCAGCAGGGACTGTGGTGTTGCCTGGATGCACAGATGTGGTGACCTCTGGGAAAAGCCAAGGGGATCCTCCAGGCCCAGGGAAAAAGCCAGAGATACAGCAACATGTTCAGGACTGTAGACGAGGGTATGCAGGAAATTCTGGTGCTTATGCAGCTTTTCTGAGAGTCTGAATTTATGTAAAACCAAAATGCTAACAACAGTATAACATTCTGCAGGAGCAAGCCTGTGACAACAGAACGCAGTGAGCAGGGAAAGACGGTGAAGGTGACTGCTGTGACCTCAAATGTGACCCATTAGAGAGTAAGACAAAATGCACAACCGGAAGTCAAGATGAAATCAGGGAGTCCCCTGGTGACCCAGTAAGTAGCTAAGACCCCATGTTTCCAATGCCTGAGGGCCAGATTTGATCCTGGTCCCACATGCCACAACTGAGACCCAGCATACCCAAATAAATAAAACTAAGTGAACAAATAAAATATTTCCTGAAGAGACCAAATGAAATAAAATAGCCAATCAATCCAAAACAACAAATAAAAGAATAGCAAGATGCAAGATGGTGATACCAACCCAACTACACAAGAAAATACCTCAAATAACTGGACCAGATCAGAGCCATTCATGACAGAATAAATACCAAACAGTCAGGCCAAAAGACAACAAAAACCGTCAGAATAATAAACACCACCCAACTATTTGCTATTGATTCACTTTAAACATAAAAACACAAACTTAAGAAAACAAATAAACAAAAAACTGGGGTAGCCAAGTTACTACTAGACAAAGTAGATCTTAAGGCAAAAGTATTAAAGAGGGACGTTTCACGACAAAAAGGTCAGTTCAAAAGTAACTCTTTTTCGGCCACACAGCACGTGGAGACGGTTCCCCAACCAGGGGTGGAACCTGCACTCGCTGCAGTGGAACCACCATGGAAGTCCCCCAGAGGGACTTATAAATTTGTCTTTCTGTGCCTAATAATTCAGCTCACACACACACACACACACACACACACAACTCCTGACAACCCTCTAGGGCAAGTGCTCCACCTTGTTCATCTCTAAAATTATACATTCTTGATTTTTGGCTCCTCCATGTAAATCTGAGAATCAAGATAAATAAAACTGTTGAGAAACTTTATTGCAACTTTGAGAAAAAGGACACAATTTTGGATTAATTTGCGCGGGTGGGGGTGGGGGTGACATCTCTACAATGTTGAGGCTTCCCATCCGTGACGCCTTTTCTGTTTACTTGGGACCGTCATTAATTTTAGGGAAGTGCCCTACATTTCCTACATTTCTTTTCCTCTCAAAGGTCACAGCTGCCCAGGCCAGCACTCACCCGCTTCCCACACACAGCTTCCCTGCCCCGGCCGCTGTCCACTGTCTGGGGACTGCCGGCCCAGGACCCGAGCCAGGCGCATACCCAGCGCCAGGCCTACCACCTGCTCGGGACCCTCTCCTTCTCCTGCCGCCACCCTGCAGACCCTGCCCGTGCACCTGGCTCCCTGGCGGAGACTGCACATGACCCCGTGGGGCTCACCATCCTCTCTTCATCCCAGCTGGGGGCTGCTCTGAAGGACAGGAGCCTCAAAAGGGAAGAAGAGCCCCCCGAGTGGTCTGGCCCCGGCCTCGTCTCACCGCCCAGGAAGCTTAGCCACAGCGAGGCCGCCAGTCAGACACCAGGTTAGCCCCGTGGAGAGAGAGGAGACGGGCCCTTCTCGTCACACAGACCGGGCCCAGGCTGGGCGTCCGTCCGCATGGTCCCTGTGGCGCTGTCCTGGCTCCTGGCTGCCCTCAGGACTGCACCACCCTGGTGACAGCGTGTCTGGGGCTCCAGGCAAGCTGTCCTGCAGCAGTGACTAGGCTGGTCCCCGATGAGCTCAGCCACCGAGGCCTCCACCCAGGCGCCATGCTCCGTTCCGCCACTACACTCTGTGCTCTGTCCAGGAGCTGGAGGCTGCCCTACACTGAAAGGCTGCAGAGCAAACACCTGACTCAGGCCCAGCAGCCGCATCCGGTCTGCCGAGGGCCTTCTGTGGGATTCTTCACAGCTCTTGAAAGGTGTGCAGAGCCTCTGAGGGCCTCGGTGGGCTCCACGTGGGGGCTTCCCAGTGCTCCTTTCCTTCAGAGCATTAATGCGCCCTCACTCACCTCACAAAACCCTGCTTTTCCTACCAGTTCCTGCTCCGTTCCTTCCCTTCCCTTTGCACAGATCTCCCCCATGGAGTTGTCTCTGTCCACTGGTGCTAACTCTCCTGCTCTGGGCTCCTGGCCTCGCCAGCCCACGTCCCGCCTGACGCCAGGCTTCCGCGTCAGGGTCGCCAAGCACGTCCAGGTCTCGGGACCCATCTGAGGCTCAGAAACACGGGGCCCAGCATCCAGATTGGGTCACGAAAGACTCCACGGCTTCCAGTCTGGCGGGTCTCTCAGCCCTTGTCCTGGGGGAGGCCGCAACGCAAGGACGGATGCTTTCTGCAGTAGCTGCATGCATGCATCGAGAGAGGGCAGAAACCATACCCCTGTGGGGCCTGCAGACGGCGGAGCTCCCGGCTTCCTGACCACAGACACTGAGGCGCCGGCAGCTGCTTCAAGCTGCTAACAGCAACACATACTCCGACAACGTCCAAAGTGCACTCCTGCCCCCACGCCCCCCACCCCACAACCATCTCCCTGGCAGGTGCCAAGAACTTCACTTGCAGGGTTAGTCTGGCCCGAAACCCAACTCTGGCAAAGCCTCTGCACGGCCCACAGCTCCGCTCCCTTGCACGCCCCACATCCTGTCTATCCTGCCTGCTTGCCCCACCAACGACCACCCAGCCCAGTCGCCTTCGACTTGTCGCAGCCACAGTAACCCCAGGACACAAGGGTCAGATCAGCTCACTCCTCTGCCCAAACCTTAACTCACCATTGGCCTCAGGTCAACACTCAGCTCCCAAGACTGCCCTCACGGCTGCCCTGCTGATGCCCCGATCCAGCCTTGCAAGCCCCGACCAGCCACTCTTCCCTCCCTACTGCCCTGGCACCTTCACTCCGCCTCAAAGCTCTTCACCCCACACCTACAAGGCTCTCCCCATCAGCTCCTCCTCACCACTCAAATCTCACCTTTCCAAGGAGGTGACTTTAGACCTCGCCTGGCTCCCCACTCCCCATCCCGTCCTGGTGGTGTGCATGGGCACTCTGGCCTCCAGTGTGTGCTGCACTGGCAGCGTGTGGCCCCCCACCCACAGAACCACAGCCATGAGGGCAGCTCACCAACCCCTCCCAAGATGCCCACACAAAACAGGCTCTTAACAGATGACCCCTAGAAAGACACGTGAGTGATCGCTAAGGGGCTGTGAATCCACGTGTAAAACATATACAGATGTAAAAACATTCCATTTGTCCCTCAAAGTTGACTGAAAGCCAGTGTCAGATACAGTATGACAAAGATGCTCTCATTCAACGTAGAGACACATGTATTTATTTGCAAAAATTCGTTTTCCATTTGGACTGAAATGTTCGCAAAAGCCAAATGCTGATCTCAAAACTGCTGTATCACAAAAGCTTAAACTAAGACTATTTACTGACACAGTCACTAACCTCTCATACATTCTTCTGTATCTTGCTTGCTTCACCACGTGTGGATCAGTGCAGCAGTACACACATTTAACACAAAACAAACACTAGTGTCCTGAAGTAAGTGCTCGGGAAGGGGGCCTCCTCCCTGCTGCCCCATCCCTTACTCAGAACTCTGCCCTGCGGAGGACAACCCTTCCAGCCCCACTTCCACTCTGCACCCCAGTCCAACCCTGCCGGCCCTCAGATGCTTCTGGCCGGCACACTGACCTTGCATCTGCCTGGAACCCACCCCTCCCCATCCTTGCATCTGGCTCTTACTCCCCTTTGAAGAACAGATGTGAAGATGCTTCTTGCAAGAAGTCACCCCTCACCACCAAAACCCTCACACCTCGGGTAATCAGAGCACCCCCGGTGTTTCCCACACCGAGGGATTCATCACACTTTACTGACCTCCAACCCACCCTACACCCAGCCTTGTTCCCTTTGCCATGAATGTTCTTCCCCCAGCGAATGCCTAGTCTGTCTAAAGGAGGCTCCTCTGATCCCTCAGCCCTCATCTATTTCCTTCGCTGTTCCTGCAGGGTGTCCACAGGTGTGTGTTCTCACGCGTGTATTTAGTCAGTAGGTGTCCTCCTGCTCCAAGTGTGTGCAGGTTTTGTTCTCTACCGTATCGCTAAAACCGAGCACACGGTACATGTTCATGCGATTTGTTGAAAAAAACTAAAGAGCAAATGAGACGCCCAGGGTAGGCCACCGAGCCCAATAGAGAGTGACCAGGTCGAGGAACGTGGTTCCTAGGCACGACCAAGCGCGGCGCCATCGGCCCGCTCCGCCTCGGTCCCGGGCACCCCTCGCCGCGGGGCGCAGCGGCCCCAGCGGGCCTGCCTACCTCGGAGTCCCGGTTGAGGCGGTATACATAGAGCTGCGAGGTCCCGGCTACCACGAGGTTGCGCTCGCTGTTGTTAAAGAAGTTGCAGTACATGGAGAACTCCAGGCCGGTGGGCGGATGCGCCTGCTTGTACACGGCGTACATGGCGCTGCGCTCGGGCTGCACAGGAAGGCGACAGGGTGAGCAGGAAAGCCCGCGCGCGACCCCGGGCCCGCTCGCGCCCACCCGCCGCCCACCTGGCAGTTGGAGCCGGCTGATGGGGGACCTGTACGGCACCGAACACGGCCCGTCCGGACGCGGAAGCCGCGCGCCACGGTTCCGGGTACTGCGCCTGCGCAGCGCCGCAGAGGCGCGGGGGCCGCGGGGGACGCAGCGGCCCCTGGCGGCCGGGGGCAGCCTCGCGGCTCCGCTCCTGGGTTCCGCATCCAGCGCCCCGAAAATCCAGCTCGCGGGAGATCCAGGGTCTCACTGCGGAGGATGCAGAGCCGGCTGGAAGCCGGACGGTGGCTGGGCGGCTCAGGGCTGGCTGGTCAGGACCTGCCCGCCCCCCGGATCCCAGAATGGGGTCACTGCAGAGGGTCTCTCCCGCAGGAAGAGGCGAGGTCTCAGGCGCCCTGCTGGATGGGGCAGCAGTGCGGAGGCCGGGGGAGCAGAGACCCCCCGGGCGCAAACACGTGCCGAATTAGGCCCCGGCGGCTGCCGCAAGCGTGGCGGAGCCCGACTAGCACAGGGTCAGGAGAGCTTCCTGGAGGCGTCTTGTCCTGTCCCTGGTCAGCGTTGCCCCCGCAGGACGACCCCCGACACCAGCACCAGAAGACGAGCTCACGACGCGGGGCCCTGGAGTGCCTCTCTACGAGCCCCTCCCCCGAGGACACCTTTTCGCCCGTCTTGCCCACTGCTCTCTCCCCAGGCCTGGTAGTTGTCCGCTTCAAGGGCCCATGAGCCAGGACCACCACGGGCAGCTAGGCAGACCTCTCTTCACTGGGCTCGGCTCGGCAGGCCGCCCTGTGGCTTGCGGGATCTTATTTCCCTGCCTAGGGATCGAATAGAGAAAGCTAAGCGCGGAAGAATTGATGCTTTTGAACTGTGGTGTTGGAGAAGATTCTTGAGAGTCCCTTGGACTGCAAGATCAAACCAACCTATCCTAAAGGAAATCAGTCCTGAATATTCATTGGAAGGACTGATGCTGAAGCTGAAACTCCAATACTTTGGCCACCTGATGCGAAGAACAGACTCGTTTGAAAAGACCCTGATGCTGGGAAGGATTGAAGGCAGGAAAAGGGGCCGACAGAGGATGAGATGGTTGGATGGTGTCACCAACATGAAGGACATGAGTTTGAGGAAGCTCCTTGGACAGGGAAGCTGGGCATACTGCAGTCCATGGGGTCGCAAAGAGTCGGACACAACTGAGCGACTGAACTGAATGAAGGGATGGAATCTGTGCCCTCTGCAGTGCAGAGGGGAAGCTCGGAGCCCTAACCACTGGACTGTCAGGGAATTCCAAGAAATGGAATCTTAAGAAATAAAACAAGTAAGAAAATATAGGCAAAGCCAAGAAAGTAGCAAAGTATGTGTTTGTTGCATCCAGAGCTGCCCACTTAGTCATGTCAGCGACAAGACTTGAGCTGTGGACCAAGGGGTCACTTGGGTGCCTGGGCAGGTGTGTGACCCCGGAACCACACCAGCGCCTTTAAAAGTCATAACAGAATTGAACCCTGAAGAGAGGGGTGGACTGGGGCCGGGCTTCTCATGGGCCTGGGAGAACACAAGCAGCCCTTCCAAGAATTACTGAGGCCAGTAACTGTGTCCACATGTCAGCAGGCCCTCAGTGGGGAGCCTGCCTTCCAGACTCACTATTGTATGTCCTGCATTTACAGGTGTTTTTTTGTGACAGAAGACGTGGGGGAGTGAGGAGTAGCTGCTACTCTCCCCACTCAACCCCCTTCTCTTGTAGCAAAATAAGCCCCCTTCCCCCTCAGCCCTACATGGCACCCTGGAGGGCTGTGTGTGAAGAGGCTGCTTTAAAGTAGTTTGGGTACTGGGGTCAGACAGCAATGAAGAGTCACTACTTATCTTCAGTCAGTTCAGTTCAGTTCAGTCACTCAGTTGTGTCTGACTCTGCGACCCCATGAATCGCAGCACGCCAGGCCTCCCTGTCCATCACCAACTCCCAGAGTTTACCCAAACCCATGTTCATCAAGTCGGTGATGCCATCCAGCCACCTCATCCGCTGTCGTCCCCTTTTCCTCCTGCCCCCAATCCCTCCCAGCATCAAGGTCTTTTCCAATGAGTTAACTCTTCGCATGAGGTGGCCAAACCAAAGTATTGGAGTTTCAGCTTCAGCATCAGTCCTTCCAATGAACACCCAGGACTGATTTGCTTTAGGATGGACTGGTTGGATCTCCTTGCAGTCCAAGGGACTCTCAAGAGTCTTCTCCAACACCACAGTTCAAAAGCATCGATTTTTCCGCGCTCACCTTTCTTCACAGTCCAACTCTCACATCCATACATGACCACTGGAAAAACCATAGCCTTGACTAGACGGACCTTAGTCGGCAAAGTAACGTCTCTGCTTTTGAATATGCTATCTAGGTTCGTCATAACTTTCCTTCCAAGGACTGAGCGTCTTTTAATTTCATTCCTGTAATCACCATCTTCAGTGATTTTGGAGCCCCCCAAAATAAAGTCTGACACTGTTTTCACTGTTTCCCATGAAGTGATGGGACCAGATGCCATGATCTTAGTTTTCTGAATGTTGAGCTTGAAGCCAACTTTTTCACTCTCCTCTTTCAGTTTCATCAAGAGGCTTTTTAGTTCCTCTTCACTTATCTTGCTTCCTTGCAAAAGCAGCATCTGAGTTTCATCCCTGTGTCATTATCCCTCTCTTTTTGAGAAACTGGTCCTTTTGTCATTCGTCATATTCTCCTGAAGAAGGAATTCATGGGGCCTGGACTCCATCTTAGGCTTGTTCAGGCTGATCACGCTCGGCCACCTTTCCAATGGACTCTGAACTCCGTGCTTAGTGCCTATGAAAACAACAACAGAAGGATACGACCCCCTCCAGACAGGGCAACCTTGAAGATCGTATCTAGGTTACTCATCGCCTAAGAGAAAACATACCCTAATCACCCCTTCCTCCAGATAGGCCATAAACTTTTCTGTATCAATCAGAGTGTAACCTCGGGTTTATTGATTAGTGGCTAATCGTTTGACTGTTTGAGCACATGAGCACATAGCACGTGAATGACTGGGTTACTGGGATTGTATTTTCCTTGGTTTATGTAAGTCTCAAGGAATTTGGAGTGGTGGGCTCAGACACACACACGTGGGGTATAAAAGATTTTCACAAAAACTGGTCGGGGTCCTTGGCTAAGAGGAGACTCTGCCTTGGGCCCACCGGTGTAATAAACTACATTCCACTATCTGCATTGTCCTTCTGAGTGAGTTTGTTTCCCGGAACAGGTGGCTACAACATTTGGTGCATTGGCCGGGAAACTCCTCACTTTGAGGAGACAGGTCTCATTTGAGGCCACCCCGAGGCTTTGTGGCTTGAATCTCCTAGCAGGGGGAAGGCGCCTCGCCCCTCTAGAAGACTTCAGCCTTTCAACGCCTGGTTTCTTCGCTTTGGCAGGTAGTGAACGGCAGCAAGGGAACTGAGCGCTCAGGTGAGGAGGAACCCACCCGGCAGGGTGGAAGAGGGGGCCTAATCAGCCCCCTGGGAGGAACTAGAAGGGGCACGGACCCACAGGGGCCTAGAATAGGCAGGCGGCAGCGATTGCTTGGTACACAGGTCGACGAGTGTGCTACGGTTTAGGAAGGAAATTTGTGAAGGTCATTTAGGAGGTGTGTCCACGCCATTTCAGGGAAAATTATTACCAGCGATTGCCAGGGCATTTTTAGGTTAGGAAACTGGTCCTTGTATGCTCGTATTCTGCCCTCCCCCAGGAGGTGTCCCGTCTGCTGTGAAATTCTTGACTCCCTCGGAATTGTTAGGCTAGAAGGAAGGAGATACATAAGTGAGTATGAATTGGCTTTCCCGGAGATGGCCTGGGACATGGTATATTTAACCCATCTGTGTTTTCATCTGCACCTGATCAAGCCCACCGAGGCAGAACGGACTTTAAGGGAGAAACAGTCTTGGACCACGTGGTTTCAGGTACGGCTGTGCTGACCTGCAGGTGAAGGCACGCTGATCCCCCTTCTCCCTCTGGGATCTGGCAGGTAAGGCTCTTCTCACCCCAATTAGGAAGGAGGCAAAATGGCAATTTAAGTGTTTCACTGAGTGGAAATATCAGAAGTACAGAGGGTACTGAGGACTACGTAGACAGAACGAAAAGGAAAAGTAGAAGAAGGTCCGAGAAGGTAAGCAGGATGGGGGGAAGGGAATCCAAGGCGACTGTACTGGAGTGCAGGATTAAAAGTTTAAAGAAGCGATTTGGAGGAGACTATGGGGTGAAGATGACGCCTCACCGCCTCCACACACTCTGTGAGGTTGAATGGCCCCCTGTGGGAGTAGGATGGCCCCCAGAGAACACCATGAACCTAAAAATAGTGGAAGCAGTCTGTACAGAAGGAGAGCCGGGGCATCTGGATCAATATCCACATATTGACTCATGGCTGGGTTAGCTCAAGACCCTCTTACTTCTGCATCCAGAAGGGAAAGGGAAAAATATTAATGGCACAAAAATTGACTGATGATAAAAAAGGAAATTCTACAGGATTTGGACGGGGATGACCTGACCCCTCCCCCATACGGGATAATGACGCGCCTGCCTCCCAGTGCTCCACCAGGACCGGAGGCCGCCTTAATGCCCCATCCAGGGCCAGGTGAAGTTCCTGCAGCAGCCACTGCTCCTCTGCCAGCTCCTCCTGAGGTCGTAGAGCCGTCACCTCAGCAGGCTTCGATCCCGGTGACAGAAGCCTTTGGCCAGCACTTCCAGGATCCAGCTCCAGCAAACTGCCCAAGCTATATCTGCCTCTCCAGTGAGTACTGACAAGAAGGGGAGGGAGAGGTTGGGATTAAGCAGAAACTGTGCTCTGCCAGAGAGCAGGAGGGAACGAAAGAGAACAGACAAGAGATTTGCAATGCTAGCTGCTGCTCTGGGAAGGTCTATCTTGGGCCCTCTGGAAGGACAGTCCTTCAACCGGTCCCAGTGGAGGCCCCAGGCCCCGTTACAGCCAAACCAGTGTGGCCGGTGCTGAGCTTTTGGCCACTGGAAGAATGAATGCCCTAAGGCAAGGAAGGAAGAGGAAGCTCCCGCAGTTGTGGGGCTTGCTGACTTGGAAATTAAATAGGGCTGCCGGGGCTCAGAGATATCAGGTCCCCAAGAGCCCATGGTAACCTTAGAAGTGGGGGACCAAATCATTGACTTCTTGGTGGATACAGGAGCAGAACTGTCGGTAGTAACAAAACCTGTGGCACCACTGTCCAAAAAGACTACTGCTGTAACTGAGGTATCGGGAGAAGGCATGATTAAATCATTTTGCCAGCCCAGAAAATGTCAGATGGGGGGACACCAAGTGATTCATGAGTTCCTCTACATTCCTGAGCGCCCAGTACCCCTGTTGGGAAGAGACTTGCTCTCCAAACTCGGAGCACAAGTGACTTTCTCCCCCGAGGAGAGGCCCACCTTCCAGATGGGCACTAGGACTTTTTTGCTCTCTCTCTCAATACCACCCCAAGATGAGGGGAGGTTGCATAAGCCGCCCAAGGAAGAACTGGATGGGCCGGAAGAGCATGAGAGAGAGCTAACTCAATTATTCCCTGAGGTCTGGGCAATAGACAACCCCCTCTCCCCTCAGGTTGGCTAAACATCAAGCCCCAGTGATAATAGAACTTAAACCAGGCACCATCCTGGTTAGAAAGTGCCAGTACCTGCTACCGATAGAGGCCTGGGCCGGCATACTGCCCCACATCACTAGGTTGAAACAAGCGGGCATTCTAGGAGAGTGCCAGTTGGCTTGGAATACGCCGATCCTGCCAGTCAAAAAAGAAGGAGGACAGGACTATAGGCCTGTACAGGATCTCAGGCTAGTCAGCCAGGCTACTGTGACTTTACACCCCACTGTCCCAAACCCCTATACCTTACTTAGCCTCCTCCTGCCGAGGACTAAAGTTTATACTCGCCTAGATCTCAAGGATGGCTTCCTCTGCGTACGCCTCGCCCCAGCGTCACAGCCCACCTTTGCCTTTGAATGGGCAGATCCAGTCGGGGGCACCAAGCAACAGCTCATCTGGACTACCCCCCAAGGGTTTAAGAACTCCCCAGCCATCTTTGGGGGAAGCCTTGGCTTCTGACCTGGACTCATTCCATCTGGAAGAGTATGGATGTTGGCTCCTACAATGTGGGGATGACCTGCTGCTGGCTGCCGAGACCAAGGAAAAATGCTGGGAAGGGACAAAAGCACTGCTCGAGCTGCTGATGGAAGCAGGTTACCGGGTGTCGAAGAAGAAGGCACAGATCTGCAAGGAGGAGGTAAAGTATCTGGGGTTTGTTTTAAAGAAGGACACAAGGTTCCAGACCCTAGTTGGGTCCTATATACTGATGGCACTAGCCTGATAAAACAAGGACGACGGCTGTCAGGTTCGCCAAAGTGGAAGGGGCCATCAAGACTGAAAAGGGATGGTGGGAATTGCCAAGTGGCAAATTATTGGTACCGGAGGAGCTGGCACACACTCTGGTAAGCCAAACACACCAAGCGACCCACCTAGGCCATGCTGCCTGCTCACAGGTTAATGCTGCCTCTCGGGTATTCAGACAAAAACCTCCGGGTATTCAGCTGAAAGGCACGCTGCCCTTTGAACACCTGGGAGTGGACTTCACTGAAATGAAACCTCACCGACACTGCTGTTACCTCCTGGTCATGATATGTACGTTCTCGGGATGGGTAGAAGCTTTTCCTACCTGGACTGAAAGAACATCAGAAGTAGCCCGGTGCCTGCTCAGGGAAATAGTTCCCAGATGTGGACTTCCTACCAGCATTGGTTCAGACAATGACCCAGCTTTTGTTGCTGATTTAGTACAAGTAAGCAAAACTTAAAACATCAAATGGGAACTGCACACTGCATATAGGCCCTGAGTTCTGAGATGGTGGAGTGAACCAACCGGATATTAAAGAGACTCTCCAAGAGGATCATAGAGACTGACCGCTCCTGGGTGGACTTGCTTCCGATGGCTCTGCTCAGACTCAGGATGACCCCACAGTCCCAAGGCTATTCTCCATAGGAAACTGTGTATGGGAGGCCCCCTCCCATAATAAAACAGGTGTCAACAAATTTGCCTCAGGTAAGAGGGGATAGGGTTTCACAGCAGATGGAACTGGGTAAGGTAATAAATTGGGTAACTACGTTTATACAAGAAAAGGGTGCCATTCTCCCTTGGGGAATACATTTGTGAGTTTACGCTTGGTGACCAAGTATGGGTCAAAGATTGGAAACTTGACTTGCTAGCCCCTTGGTGAAAGGGCCCTTATGTTATTCTAACTACCCCACTGCAGTTAAAGTGGCAGATATTGCCCCTTGGATCCATCATAGGAGGGTGAAGAGAACATATCACGCAGACCCAAAAAACGCTGAGTGGACTGCACAGGGGGACCCGCTGACCCTCGAGAGACTAAGCCCATCCTTAAGAAGGAGGAAAAGAAGGTCCTGGATGAGCCCCTTCAGGATGAAGCCGGACAATCAACTCCTGCTGCTAGGCCTCATCAACGTGATTTTGAATTTAATTTCCGTTTCAACTCAGGACAATGTTTTCATCTCATGGGCCCCTTCCTACGCAGACTTCCACAGCACTTCCAGCTGCTGGGTATGCAGGGCTGTGCCTCTGTCAGTGACGGAGGGACTTCCTTGGTGGGTGTCACCACTCTGCCAAGGAGATTTTAAACCACTCTGCTCTTTTCTGGGATGACAAAAAGAGAATTTCCTCTCTCTTGCCAATCACAACCTCTCCTTGCTCTCTTGGTGTAAGACCTACAGTCAATAGACTCGGGGCATGGGGTTACATTTGATATAAATGCCAGTGTAACAAAAGCCAAACCTATGTGTTGGAAATCTACCCCGGGAGCCCCGGTAAATCTACCTTATTTACATGCTAGGCGGACAAGATCCATATGAGTACGGTATGAGTATGTTGCTGCCTTATTCGTACCCTCTACAGGGACAACAGCTATCACGATTAAAGTAGAGGCCTTGACTAATTTCACACAACAGGCCCTCCTAGATAGAACAAAAGCCATCCAAGCCTTAAATGAAGAGCAAATCCAAATGAGAAAAGCGGGAATTCATAATAGAATGGCTTTGGACATACTCACAGCTGCTCAGGGAGGGACCTGTGCTATAATTAAGGTTGAACGTTGTGCACACATTTCTGACTTATCTGGCAATGTATCGACTGCTTTAGATGACGTGAAAAACCAGGTAAAAGCAACGTCAAATGAAAACATTCCTTTTTGGACTTTGGTCCTATCTTGGGTGAAGGGCGATTGGTGGAAAACTATATTTACCACTGTTGTAGTTGTCTTGATAGTTCTGCTTTGTGGACCCTGGATTTTACAATGTATTATGAACTCTGTAACCTGAAGGTTGATGTCATTGTCCCAAATTGGCAGTCGGAGAGCCAGGATGCAATATATCCCTATGAATGAAGCTCATAATATGAGTTGAGAGCATCAAGAGGGGGGAATGAAGAAGGAATTCATAGGGCCTGGACTCCATCTTAGGCCTGTTCATGCTGATCATGCTCAGCCACCTTTGCAATGGACTCTGAACTCCGTGTTTAGTGCCTATGAAAACAACAACAGAAGGATACGACCCCCTCCAGACAGGGCAACCTTGAAGATCGTATCTAGGTTACTCATCGCCTAAGAGAAAACATACACTAATCACCCCTTCCTCCAGACAGGCCATAAATTTTTCTGTATCAATCGGAGTGTAACCTCGGGTTATTGATTAGTGGCTAACTGTTTGACTGTTTGAGCACATGAGCACATAGCAGGTGAATGATGGGGTTATTGGGACTGTATTTTCCTTGGTTTATGTAAGTCTCAAGGAATTTGGAGTGGTGGGTTCAGACACGTACTCATGGGGTATAAAAGATTTTCACAAATGCTGGTAGGGGTCCTTGGCTAAGAGGAGACTCTGCCGTGGGGCCGCCGGTGTAATAAGCTGCACTCCACTATCAGCATTGTCCTTCTGAGTGAGTTTGTTTCCCGGAACGCCTGGCTACAACACTCCTCCCTCCAAATCTTGATCTGGGAGTAGCAGAGGTATACCCCCTGCCTCTCACCCAACATAAAAGTGGCGCTGGTTTGTCTCCATATGGAGCTGGGGCTCCTGCTTCTGGTCCGGTCTTGTCCTAAGAGACTTGCCTTTTCTTGGTGGAAAAGTTTTAAAATATTTGTTAAATATTTAAAATAATCTGAATTTGTGTCCAGAGATATTCAGCCAGTCATCTCTCCGTTTAAAAATCAGAGATATTTTCATCCCGGTGAGAGCACATCTCCAACCAAAGGTTTCTCTGCTCTGCTTGTGCTCAACCAGGTGGGCGACTGTCTCAGAGGTTTTCTCTCTCCTTTGCCCAAACTCAAGCTAATAAAGTTCTGAGAGCATGAAGAAAAAGTAATTCAAAAAACAAAAAAGAACTGGAGCCAGGGCTTCCCTGGTGGCTCAGTGGCAAAGAATCTGCCTGCCAACGCAGGAGACATGGGCTGGATCCCCGATCCAGGAAGATCCCACATGCTGCAGAGCTACTAAGCCCGTGCGCCACAACTATTAAGCCTGTGCTCTAGAGCCTGGGAGCCGCAAAGGCTGAGCCCACGTGCTGCAAACACTGAAGCTCAAGTGTCCTAGACCCCATACTTCTCAACAAGAGAATCCGCCACAATGAGAAGCACACACACTGCAACTGGGGTGTGACCCACGAGCCCCACAACTAGAGCAAGCCTGAGCAGCAGCGGAAACCCAGCACACCAAAACTAAGGAAAATCGTAAAAAACCCAAATCAACCAGCCAGAGCCACCCGGAGGATGTGCTAGAGGAGGGAGTGGGCAAAGCAGGGGCCGTGGCCAGGCCACCGGCCCTCCCCGTCTGAGTCAGACGGGCAGTCACAGCACTCACATCACAGGGCAACTGTGATGGCTAAACAGCTCAGTGACCACAGAACCCTCAGACTCAAGCCTGGCACGTGGTACACGCCCTAACTGTGCGATGTGTCTGTGGGACAAAGGGGCCCAGCCTGGAGAGAGCTAGAGGCACTGAAGCAGCTCCGCCCTGGGAAGAGCCGCAGAAGGCCGGCAGGAAGTGCGGGAGGAGGGCCAGGGCGGGAGGTTGCGTCCTGATTGGACACCAGGTCCTACCTGCTGCCCGAGCCCCGGACCCACTTCTCTGGGCTTCGCTTCACATGCGTCACAGACGCGGGTCTGAGGCTGGTTTCTTGGAGGGCCCTGAGTTCAACTGTCCTGACTCCCCATCAGGCACCAGGCACTGCTGTGGGGAGAGGATGCCCCACCTGTCGACTTTTCCTGGTGGGAAACGTCCTCTCCTGGGGAGGTGAGATGAGGCGAGCAGGCCGGGCTCCAAGGACAAGAGCATTTATTGAAGCTGGGAAGCAGGGGGCGGGGGAAGGGCTGGGGCGCTCCGGGAGACGGTGCTTCTGAAGGGCTGCGAGAGCCCAGGGTCAGGAGCCAGAGCCAAGGGGAGGAGGGCGGGGGGGCAGAAGCTCTCAGAAGGCGATGTTATCCTCATACAGCGACAGCAGCAGCAGGACGGTCCAGCCGCCCAGCAGGCCAACGTTGTGGAGCAGGAAGAGGAGCCAGGGCCGCCGGTCGCGGACGTTCAGCATGGCTGGGAGCTGAGGACGGGGCCTGAGTCAGGACCGGCTCAGAGCGCCCGCCCAGCGCCCGCCCGGGGCAGCCCCCGCCCGCCCGGCTCTGACCATGTCGCAGAGGGCCACGTAGAGGAAGAGGCCGGCGGCCACCGCCAGGATCCAGGTCTCGCCGTCTTCGCCTACGCCGGCCGCGAGCGCAACGTAGAGGCCGATGAAGGCCGTGAGCCCCGAGGCCAAGTTCAGGAGCAGCGCGCGGCGCACCGACAGCCCCGCGTGCAGCAGAGCCGCGAAGTCCCCTGGGGCGGGAGGTGGGGGTGGTTTAGTCGCTCCGTCGTGTCCGATTCTTGAGACCCCATGGATCGTAGCCCCCCAGGCCGCTCTGTCCATGGGATTCTCCAAGCAAGAGTACTGGAGTGGGTTGCCATTCCCTTCTCCAGGGGATCTTCCCGACCCAGGGATCGAACCCGGGTCTCCTGCACTGCAGGCGGATTCTTCACTATCTGAGCCATGAGTCGCGGGCGGGGCTGGGGTCAGGTCGAGGGCCGCGCCCACTCCCCAACAGTCCCGCCCAACAGCGCGGCCGACCAGCCACACCCAGACCCCCGCTGCGGGCAGACCCCCCCCCCATCCCCTCCGCACCCCGCCCATGGCCAGCGGTAACCCCTCAAGGCTCACCCAGCTCGTGCGGCACCTCGTGGCAGAACACGGCCAGCGAGGTGGCCAGACCCGTCTTCCAGGAGGACAGAAAGGCGGCGCCCACGGCCAACCCGTCGGCGAAGTTGTGCACGGCGTCGCCCAGCGTGATCACCCAGGGCAGCAGTCTCAGCTCTGCGGGCGCGGCGGGCGTGGGTGCGCGTTTGCCCCGCCCGTTCCTCCGTCCCCCTCCCCGTCCCCGTGCCTGCGGCCGCGCACTGAGACCCTGACCCCCAACGCTCCGGGGCCTCCCTCAGGGCTCACCTGGGCTCAGCCTCTGGGGCTCCGGGCTCAGCAGCTCGGGGCCCTCCTCCGCCACCTGGAGGGGAGACCGGGTTGGTGGGCGGGCAGTGTAGATTAGACTCAGGGCGGGAAGGTGAGGAGGCACGGGGAGCCAAGTCCCCAGATCAGGCCAGGGAGGAAGCCCTGGATGGGTGACTGGGAGCGCAGACAGGGCTCCGCCAGGGCGGGTGACCCCAGGCAGGGCGGGCTCACCAGGTCTGCACGAGAGCCCTCATGGAGCTGCTTGGACTGCCGGCGGTCGCTGGGCGCCAGCTGCAGGGACACACCATGGCTGTGGCCACCGTGACTGTGGCCATGGCTGCAGGCCCCATCCTTTGGGTCCTGTGGGGACGGAGGCTCAGGATCCACCGTGCCTCCGCCACCCCTGCCCACACCATGCCCATCCCCCAAGCACCTGACCTCGGGGTCCAGGGGCAGCAAGAGGTTGAAGAGGCTCTCAAACAGGAAGAAGGCATAGAGCCCGCCCAGCACAGCTAGGAGGTGCCAGGTGGTCTGGAGCCCAGGGTCCTCCCCGTCATGGGCGTGCAGCCCCAGCACCTGGTGGGAGGGTGGGCAGAGGACACTGGACCCGGTGCCTTGGGACCTCCTCCTCCCAGACAGGCGGACAGAGGTTAGGGGTCAGGAAGGGCTGTGGCAGGCTGGGGCAACCTTAGGCATCAAGTGCAGGAGGGCGTCGCCGGTGAGCGCGCCCACAGCCATGCTCAGGAAGGCCTGGATGACGTAGTGGGAGGTGATCCTACAGCTGGCACAGATGAGGAGCAGGAGCCCGAGGACAGAGCACAGGCAGATCAGCAGCGTGGCCAGGGAGCCGTACAGGTACCCTGGGCAGGGAGGACAGTGAGCGCCTCCCTCCCAGCCGTGGCCCCTTGCTTTCCCGGGAGGGGCGTCCAGACCGAGTCTGGGAGGAGCAGGAGCCCCCCAAGGTTGCAGGCAGTCGGGTGCAGTCCTGGCCTCGGCTTCCTGCTGGCCCCTGGCCTCAAGCCCCCATCCTCTTCCCTCGCAGCACCCCCTTCCCTGTTGCCTCTCCACCCCGCTGCCCTGTCTGCCAGCCCTGGCCCCAGCTCTCCGCAGCCCAGCGGCTACTTTCTCCTCCCTGTTTGGTTCCATCTCCTTGCTGCCAGCCCCTTGGGCACCGCCGGGCTGGCGCTTCTAGGGAGTAGGGTGGAGACTCACTCTCAGCCTGGCTGAGCTGATCCTGGGTGGGGAGCGTGGGCTGGGGGCTGCAGGCCCCGCTCAGCTGCTGCTGGAGCAGAGCCGGGCTCAGTCGGGCCCAGTCGTCCGGCGTCACCCCAGCCTGCTCAGACATTCCGTACACAGCCATGATGTCTTGAGCATTCAGGCACAGCTGGGGTGGGGGTGACAGATCTGGTGTTCAGGGCCCTGAGCGGTCCATGGGCCCCCACCTCTTTCCGGGACTCGGGCACATGGACGGCTCACCGTGTCCCACGCGCTGGCGCTGCTGTTGGTGGTGGCAAGGGGCACGGGGCCCTGACCCTTTCCCAGAGGACTGTCGTCACTGTGGCCGTCGTGGGGCTCTGCCGCTCCGCCCAGCCCCAGGCGCTCCATCAAGGCCGCCAGCTCTGGCAGAGGGTGAAAATCCGTTCCAGCCCTGCACTCCCCAGGGGGGCGGATGCTGGGGTTCAGGGCACTCCCTGCCCCGTAGCCCAGCTCAGGCCTCACCGTCCAGGGTGATGTTGGGGTTCTCGCTGCTGTGCTGCCGGAACACGAAGTCCACGAAATACTGGGGGGTCGGCAGGGCATGGAAGCAGGCGCCGCTCCTGACATGGTCCAGCAGGGCAGCCAGCACCGGGCCGGGGCTGCCGGGAGCCCCCACCCCTGCCGCCTCCCCCAGCAGCTGAGGCAGGTCCACACAGGCCTGGGGAGGAGCCGGCCTCAGTGTCTCAAGCAGCGCGGCCACACTGGCCTCTCGCTCCGCAGTGCCCCGGTGCCCCCGGACTCCGCTGAACTCCAGGCACCGCAGCTGTCCCCTTCCCAGCCCCGCCTTGTCCGGGCTCTTCCTTGGAGCCCTGGGAGCTTTCTCAGCCCCGTCGAGGATCAGAGCCCTCTCGGGATGCCTGCAGCCCTGCCCGGCTCAGCGGTGAGTGTCCACTTGTGACCCCCCAACCCAGGCTTCCCTGAGCACTCAAAAGGTGCTGAGCCCAGCGCCACCCAAGTGGTCCCCCTTCTCTCACTCCCTCTCGGACCCTCTTCCCCTAGTGCCCCTGGGTAGCTGGCCCAGGCGCCCACCTGCCGAGAAGCGGGCTGGCCAGCGGCGCGGGCTTGGATCCGCTGCAGCAGCCTAGTTAGGGCCGGGCTCAGGGCCTGAGGGCTCTCGAGCAGGACCAGGAGCTGGTCGGCGCGGGCAGCCCAGCGGCCAGCCCGGACCTCGGCGCAGGTGCCCACCGGGTCGCTGAGGTAAAGGGCGGCGGCGGCACTGAGGCGGGCGATGTGCCTAGGCTCCAGGGCCGGGCCCAAGGGGGCCTCGGGCTGCTCAGGCCTGCCCAGAGCCAGGGCGTCGTCCACAGACAGGCACTGTTGGCACAGACGGGCAGGTGGGGGCCATACACGAGGGCTGCCACCCTCCTGTCCCTCACGCTGGTGCCCTCCACCGTTGGCTCACTCACAGACCCCTGCCCTCCCCCGTGACAGTCAGGCACACCCACGGAGGGTCCCCCATCCCAGGGAGGTTTCTGCGTGGAACCATTTTAAATTTTGGGGTGGGGAGAGGGGGGTGCTTAAGGGGTGGGAGGCAGCCGTAGGATCCCAGAGCTGTACCCCCCAACCCCCAGGGAGCTCAGAGGGCTCCGAAAGGGAGCAGAGGAGAGTGGGCTTGGGCCTGCGGGCAGGGCCCGGCATCAGGCACCACGCGGCCCGCCTTCTGGAGTTTGCCCGGGCCCTTTGCAGCCAGCCTCGGCCTTGGGGTGGAGCGGCGGGCTTGGGCTGGGGCCGGGCCGGAGGACCCGTCGGTTGGGGGTGTTACCTTTCCACACGGCCCGTCGGCACAGTGCACACGGGCCGCCAGTGTATTTAACAGGCCGCCCAGCGCCACGCGGTCCAGAGCACCCTGGCCTGAGGACAGCAGGGTCAGCAGACGAGCAGGGGTGTTCGTCGTCCCCGACGCTGCCAGCGCGGCCAGCACAACCAGCAATGGCCCCAGTCCGGGCCGGCCCAGGAGCGCCATGCTGCAGCAGCCCAGTGCCTTGAGCTCAGGGTAGGCCGTGCTCGCCTATGTGGCTGCGGGCCCGCAGGGGCTGCCTGATGCTAGACTGGGGTTGGGCCGGGACGGCCCGCCCGGAGAGGCTCTCCAGGCATTTCCTGCGGGGCCCTGTGATTGGCTGCCAAGGCGTTGCCACAGGTTAACCATTCCAGTGGGAGTCCTCCCTGAGCCCGGTGCTGCTGCCCCAGGGTGAGGCCGGGGTCCCTGGGTGGATGGGCTTGGCTCACCCCTCTGCTTCTTCAAGGGTCTTGTTACTGAATGCAAGTCTGTGTGCACGACACATGGTGACGTTGAAGCTTGCAGCAGAGAAAGGTTTATTGTGGTGCCGAGCAAGAACAGGTGACTCATGTTCAAAATCCCTTAAATCTCTGGATGGCTTTGGGGGGAGTCTGCAATAGGCAGAATTTGGGAAGAGGGCTTTCTCATAATTGGTTGGTGGAGAGGTAGCGGTGGTGCCCTGGGCTCCCTTGCTAGGCTGGGACCTTAGTCCTGGCAGAAAAGCTCAAGAGACCCTGCCCCAAAGCTGTAGTTTCTCAACTGCCCCTCCTTGGTTTCTGTGTCCCGCCCTTCCCAGATTAGCAACTATTTGAACCTGACCTTTGGAATTCAGGAGAGGTCTTAGGGGACTGAAGGAAGCCTGTTTCCTACAAGGAGAAATGGAGGACCTGGAAAGGATTTTACTGGGAAGGGCCCTACAGGGTGCAGTTCATTTTCCATCTCCGTGCCCCAGCCCCCTTTTTAACTTCTCAATCTTGAGAACAAGCGTTGGACAAAAAAGGAATGACATTTTGTGTTCAGAGGTTAAGCGTAGACTTGGCAGAGGAACTTGCTTTTACGGGGCCTCGGTTTCTGTCCGGGTTGGCTTCCTGAGGCCCTCTCGCTAGGGGCTGCCTCCAAGCCGAGGGCGTCTGGGGCACAGGTTCCAGGAGGCCACCGGGGCTGTCCCCCACCCCACCGGAGAGCTCCAGCGCAGCTCGGCCCCCCTCCCCACCCCCGCCCCCCCACCGCTGCAGCATCTTGCCCCTCAAGGCAGCTCAGACACCGCGCAGAGCCCTACCTGGGGGTGGGGTGTGGGTCCTGAGCTGTGTTGAAATTCTCAGGGTGGACTTGCTGGGGCCCATGTGCGGAAAGCAGGAGAGACTGCATCCTGAAGCCTGTCATCCATCTTAAAGAGAGGATGTGACCTGGGCCTGAGCCCTGCCCGAGAGTGAGGAAACCGTTGCTAGTGAAAACCAGGTTTCCTGGAGGCTTCCCTGGTGGCTCAGAGGTTAAAGCGTCTGGGAGACCCGGGTTCGATCCCCGGGTCAGGAAGATCCCCTGGAGAAGGAAACGGCAACCCACTCCAGTACTCTTGCCTGGAGAATCCTATGGAGAGAGGAGCCTGGTAGGCTACAGTCCCTGGGGTTGCAAAGACAGGACTGAGCGACTTCACTTCACTCCTTCCGTACAGGTGACAAACGGAGATTGTAGTTGAGGCCAGGCTGCCTGTTAGATTAACCATGGAGACATCCCCCCTTGATATATAATCATTGTTCCCCCCTTTAGTCTTAATTGTTTGTTCTCCTAGCACCTACTTGTTGTGAAACTGAATCATATGCAACATAGAGGTTGCTAACATGTAACCAGTCGCGTAGTGGGGGGTATGAAACGGGGCCTCTCAGAAACATCACGGTCCTCGTTGGGAACAGATCCCTGTTGGACCTGCTGGCGTAATAAACTGTACTCCACTGTCTTGAGTGTCCTCCGAGGTGTGTTTTTGACTCCGGATTCCACAACAGAATCAGGGGGAACTGAGATGAGGTGCTGAGTCATACTCGCTCTCCGGCCTCCAGGGAAAATCCCCGGGAAATGGCCAAAGTGCCACATAAACAGAAGGGAGCAGGAGCCAGGCTTCTACCCTGGGCACTGGTCACTCCACCTGGGAAGGGGCTCGGGGGTGGGGAGAAGTGTGGCTCCCAGCCCTGCCCCTCCCTGCGGGCTCTCACTCTGGCCTTTGAACCCCTAGGCCTTATCTCTGCCTCGTTGGCAATCTGGGGAAAGGGGCAGACCGCGGGGAGCCAGTCGCCTCCGCCCAGGCTGGTCTCAGGGCAGCCTTGCCTTCTAGAGGGAGTGTTTAGGTGGCCCCTTGCATACCTGATTGGACAGACCCCTCTGTGGGGTGTGGTTGGGGTGGGGGAGGAGAAGCTCTAAGAGAGCTGGGAGCCCAGGCCTTGGGACTCTGTCCCAGCGTCCCCTGCCACCTGGGGCAGGGCACCTGGCCAAGCAGGAGCCATGGGCTGAGTTCAGGCGCAGTCCTGCCCCTCCCTCACTGCAGGGTGACCTTGGTGGGCTTTGATGGGGTATGGGGAAGTGGCGGACTTGGAAAGAGCCTGAGGGTTCCTGGACCCCTGGGTCAATTAGGAAGGGCCCCCTCACACAGTTGTGAAGTCCATGGGTCAAACTATCCCTTTTCCTATCCCACCTTGCCACGTCCATTGGGCCGGCCGGAGCTGAGCCACCTCATCCTGCACTCTTCGGGCCTGGAGAGCTTCAGGGAAGAGGTCTCAGCGCAGACATCTGGTCAGCCCCCCAGGTCCGGTGTGCAGGCCTGACCCCACTGGCAGGCCCCCGGGTCTCAGCGCCCCTCTGTGTGGGCCCACGTTTCCTGCTTCATGTTTGCCCCAGCCCTGCCTTCCTAGCCCAGTTCTGCCAGAGCATGTTAGCAGCTTCCCTGCACACGTGCCTGTCCACCCCCAGTGCTGGGCAGACCCCCAGATCCCTCCTGCATCAGCCCATCCAGAAAGCACCAGATGCCGTTGTTCACTGCCTGATATTCACAGCAGCCCTAGAGCCCATCCCTGGATGGAGATAAAATGGCTCTAGACATTTTTAAAATGTCTGGATCATCATTCTCCATTTTTGGCTGCAAAGAATATAATCAATCTGATTTCAGTGTTGACCATCTAGTGATGTCCATGTGTGGAGTCTTCCCTTGTGTTGTTGGAAGAGGGTGTTTGCTATGACCAGTGTGTTCTCTTGGCAAAACTTTATTAGCCTTTGCCCTGCTTCTTTCTGTACTCCAAGGCCAAATTTGCCTGTTACTCCAGGTGTTTCTTGACTTCCTACTTTTGCATTCCAGACCCCAATAATGAAAAGGACATCTTTTGGGGGTGTTAGTTCTAAAAGGTCTTGTAGGTCTTCATAGAACTGTTCAACTTCAGCTTCTTCAGCATTATTGGTCAGGGCATAGACTTGGATTACTGTGATATTGAATGGTTTTCCTTGGAAAGAGAGCATTCTGTCATTTTTGAGATTGCATCCAAGTACTGCATTTTGGAATCTTCAATTGACTATGATGGCTACTCCATTTCTTCTAAGGGATTCTTGCCCACAGTAGTAGATCTAATGGTCATCTGAGTTAAATTCACCCATTCCAGTGCATTTTAGTTCGCTGCTTCCTAAAATGTCAACATTCACTCTTGCCATCTCGTTTGACCACTTCCAATTTGCATGATTCATGGACCTAACATTCCAGGTTCCTGTGTTAACAAGACCAGGAGCTGACTGTGGCTCAGATCATCAACTCCTTATTGCCAAATTCAGACTTAAAATGAAGAAACTGGGGAAAACCACTAGACAATTCAGGTATGACCTAAATCAAATCCCTTACGATTTTACAGTGGAAGTGAGAAGTAGATTTAAGGGACTAGATCTGATAGATAGAGTGCCTGATGAACTACGGACGGAGGTTCGTGACATTGTACAGGAGAGAGGGATGAAGACCATCCCTAAGAAAAAGAAATGCAAAATAGCAAAATGGCTGTCTGAGGAGGCCTTAAAAATATCTGTGAAAAGAAGAGAAGCAAAAAGTAAAGGAGAAAAGGATAGATATACCCATTTGCATGCAGAGTTCCAAAGAACAGCAAGGTAAAAAAAGAAAGCCTTCCTCAGTGACCAGTGCAAAGAAATAGAGGAAAACAATAGAATGGGAAAGACTAGAGATTTCTTCAAGAAAATTAGAGATATCAAGGGAACATTTCATTCAAAGATGGGCTCAATAAAGGACAGAAATGCTATGGACCTAACAGTAGCAGAAAACATTAAGAAGAGGTGGCAAGAATACACAGAACTACTACACAAAAAAGATCTTCATGACCCAGATAATCATGATGGTGTGATCCAGAGCCAGACATCCTGGAATGTGAAGTCAAGTGAGCCTTAGGAGGCTTCACTACGAACAAAGCTAGTGGAGGTGATGGAATTCCAGTTGAGCTGTTTCAAATCCTGAAAGATGATGCTGTGAAAGTGCTGCACTCAATATGCCAGCAAATTTGGAAAACTCAGCAGTGGCCACAGGACTGGAAAAGGTCAGTTTTCATTCCAATCCCAAAGAAAGGTAATGCCAAAGAATGCTCAAGTGAGTGAGTGAAAGTTTCTCAGTCGTTCCGACTCTTTGCAACCCCAACTATACAGTCCATGGAATTCTGCAGGCCAGAATACTGGAGTGGGTTGCCTTTTCCTTCTCCAAAGAATGCTCAAACTACTGCACAATTGCACTCATCTCACACCCTAGTAATGTTCAAAATTCTCCAAGCCAGGCTTCAACAATATGTGAACCATGAACTTCCAGATGTTCAAGCTGGTTTCAGAAAATGTAGAGGAACTGGAGATCAGATTGCTAACATCCGCTGAATCATTGAAAAAGCAAGAGAGTTCCAGAAAAACATCTACTTCTGCTTTATTGACTATGCCAAAGCCTTTGACTGTGTGGAGCACAACAAACTGTGGAAAAGTCTGAAAGAGATGGGAATACCAGACCACCTGACCTGCCTCTTGAGAAATCTGTATGCAGGTCAAGAAGCAACAGTTATAACTGGACATGGAACAACAGACTGGTTCCAAATAGGAAAAGCAGTACGTCAAGGCTGTCTGTTGACACCCTGCTTGTTTAATTTATATGGAAGACATCATGAGAAACGCTGGGCTGGAGGAAGCACAAGCTGGAATCAAGATTGCTGGGAGAAATGTCAATAACCTCAGATATGCAGATAACACCGCCCTTATGGCAGAAAGTGAAGAACTAAAGAGCCTCTTGATGAAAGTCAAAGAGGACAGTGAAAAAGTTGGCTTAAAGCTCAACAGTTACTCAAAGTAAGATCATAGCATCTGGTCCCATCTCTTCATGGCAAATAGATGGGGAAACAGTGACAGACTTTATTTCAGTGGCAGACTTTATTTTTTTGGACTCCAAAATAACCGCAGATGGTGACTGCAGCCATGAAATTAAAAGACACTTAGTGCTTGGAAGAAGTTATGACCGAACTAGACAGGATATTAAAAAGCAGAGACATTACTTTGCCAACAAAGGTCCATTTAATCAAAGCTATGGTTTTTCCAGTAGTCATGTATGGATGTGAGAGTTGGACTACAAAGAAAGCTGAGCGCCGAATTGATGCTTTTGAACTGTGGTGTTGGAGAAGACTCTTGAGAGTCCCTTGGACTGCAAGGAGATCCAACCAGTCCATCCTAAAGGAAATCAGTCCTGAATATTCATCTGAAGCTGAAATTCCAATACTTTGGCCACCTGATGCGACGGACTGACTCATCGGAAAAGACCCTAATGCTGGGAAAGATTGAAGGTGGTTGGAGAAGGGGACGACGGGAGAATGAGATGGTTGGATGGCATCACCAACTCAATGGACATGAGTTTGAGTAAACTCTGGGAGTTGGTGATGGACAGGGAAGCAGGGATGCAGTCTGTTGACTTAAAAACAAAAAAAAAAAACATGTACAACTTAAGAGCTGTGAGTTAAGTTTTATTTGGATCAAAATGAGGACTGCAGCCCAGGAGGCAGCATCTCAGCTCTGAGAAACTGCTCCAAAGTGGCAGTGGGGGAAAGTCAATATATAAGGTTTTGGTGAAGGGGGAGTCCAATACCATGAAGCACTCATTTCACAAAAGGTTTTTTGTTAGTCATGAGGATCTGACTTCACCACGAAGGGAAATATTTAGTGCTTCTCTAGATGGGAGGAGATGCAAGGATTGAGATAATGAAATATGTTCATAAAAACATCCAACTATCTAAAGACCAGTCCCACCAGATTCCCTGGAGCACAGAGTGCCTCACTCCACCCTGAACTCCCTCAGGGGGTGTTGAGGTCTCTAGAGTTTTCAGAATCCAGAATGGTAGGTGGAGGTGGCAGGAGTAGTGGGCGCCTGTGAGAAGGGTTCTGGAGATGGGTGGGTGGAGGCAATGAGACCCCAAGGACCCTCCCTGGCCCTCTGCCCCTTGACCTCCCTAGACAGCAGGGCTTTGGGGCTAAGCCCCACCCACTCCCTCAAGGTCACTGGGAGGAGCCCCGAAGGCCAAAGGAGCCTCGGGCCTCACAAGACTCAAGCCTGAGTGCAATTCCCGAGTTCTCTCCCCACTGCTGTCTCTGGACCAGCAGCAGCAACTGTGGGCACCACACACAGCACAGTCCACACTGACATCAGCCCCCAGCTGCCACCCTGCTCTCACACAGAGACACACACACACGCATGAACTCTGCTCCCCCCAACACACATACACAGCTCTGAGAGCCTCACTGGCATCCAGGACTCCTGGGTACAATCCTAAGCCTTCACCGGCCAGTCCCCACCCCACCTGTCTTCCTGCACCCCTCTCCTCCTTTTCCAGCAACCCTGCTCATTCCCGTCATCCTCTGCTCTTGCTGAGTCCCTAAGCGCACCTCCTCACTGCCCCCTCGAAACACCACACTTTACCTTGTTGCCTTTAGAAGCCAGATACGAAGAACCACCACCAAGAAAATGTTACAGTGAAACTGGCTTGTCCCTCGTCCCAATGCCACAGCTGCTGAGACTAACCCACCCTGGCACCCAGAGCCTTGGTCTCTGGTTTACTGCTGTCTGCCTGAAGGGAGCGGATGTGAACAGCACGGGCCCGAGGTCCCGGAGCGGGCACAGGGAGCAGGGGGTGCTTCCCCACCAGGCTTTGGGCAAGGCCAGTCCAGGGGTTCTGAACTGTCCACTGGCTCTGCTCCTGGGTCAGGACTGCCCTTGGCAGCTGTCAGCTGGGACTCCAGTGAGCCCTGCGTGAGGACGGGTCCTGCTGCAAAGGCGTGAGCCTGCCCCAGCTGCCCGTCTCCAGGGCCAGGAGATGCTGGTGGGGCTGTGGCCAGACCACCAAGCCCAGGCAGCACAGCCTCCTGCTCTCAGACTGGGGGTGGCTGTGGCCGGCAGATTTAGTCACCCCTGCCTGCTTGTCAGACTGTGCCCACCAGGGAGGCCAATGCCTGCTCCCAGGGCTGAGAGGACAGACAGGGAAGGGCTGGAGGGGGAGGAGTGCCCTCAGCAGCAGAGAGATCAGAAAACAGCTTTATTAGGAAGAGGGGACTCCAGACGCCATGAACAGACACAGACGGGTGGTCGTGGAAAGCAGGTGTCCGGGGAAGCAGGAACCATGGTGGAAGGCGGGCCTGGGGGGCCAGGGCTCAGGCGTGCAGGAAGCGGTTGAAGGCATTGTAGGCCGACTCCAGGTCGAAGAGCATCTGGCGCACCTGGGAGTCATCCAGCTCGTCTGAGGCCGACATGCCACTCAGGGTCTGCAGCCTGTGGGGCACAGGGTGCAGTGCCTGTGTGTGTGCGGTGGTGGAGGGGGAGGGCTGTGGGGCTGGGGTGTGTGTGTGTAAGGCTATGGGGCTTGGAGGAGGAGCTCTGTCTGGGGGGGAGGGCTATAGCGCTTCTGTGTGTGTGCAGCGGTGGACAGGGAGGGCTATGGGGCTGCAGTGTGTGTGTGTGTTTGTATATATGTGTGTTTGTATATGTATATATGTGTGTGTGGAGGGAGGGACTATGGGGCCAAAGCGTGTGTGCATGCATGTGTGTGTGTGTAGCTACAGACCCAGGTGGTGTGAGCAGGGGAGAGGGCTGGGGCTAGGGGTTGGGGGTGGGTAGGGTTGGGGGCCCTGGCAAGCGACAGGCACTCACCACTGGCTGACTGTCTGGCGGCCCTCGAAGTCGGGGGGCAGGTGGCTCATGCGGTGCATGGTCTCCATCAGCTCCCGCAGGTCAGGCTGGATCTAAGGGAACAGCGCCCGCTGAGACCCGCCCCCCTGAGCCTGGCTCCTCAGAATGCCCTCTCTTCCCCCTGCCCAGGGCCGCACCTCATCCATGGCTCGGATCTCCAGGCGCAGCTTGTCCATCACCGTGATAAAGAGCTGGGAGCGAGTGTGTGTGCGTGTGATTTCCCGGACCCCCGGCTCAGAACCCCGACACCCTGGTTCCTCTGTAGAGAGGGGCCTGGGGCCGCCCCACCCCGCCCCTTGCTCGCCTTAGCTGGAGGGTCACACGGGCCTACCCCTGCACCCATTCCTGCAGCCAGAGGGCTACTGGGTGGGAATGCAGGACACGTCCCACGTAGGCCTGTGACGGGGCGGGGCCTCGGAGCGGACCCCCAGCCCCCGCCCCGGAGGACCCCCCGGCGGTTCGGCTCATGTGCACAGGGCCCGCACCGAGACCACGTCGGCGATGCAGCGGTTCAGGTTGCCTTTGTCGTCCTTGATGGTGATGGGTCGGTCCTCCTTGATCCTCTCCATGGCCAGCGGGCAGTCCAGCTAAGGGAGGGATCATGGCTGGCCCTCACAGGGCAGCCCGGCCACAGCCCCGGGCCCCTACACCTGCCCTCGCCCTCGGGGTGAAGGAGTTGCTCACTCACACGAAACTTGCGGCAGAATTCATCAATGGAGCTGATTTCTGAGCCCTGGACCTGCCGGAAGGCCGCCTTATACTGGACCAGGAGTCGGGAGCAGGCTGCGGTGTACCTGGAGGAAGAGGCCAGGCCAGCGCCTCTGGGTCCCTTCTGTTTATCCTCTGCCCTTCCAGACATGGGGCCGCTCGCATGGACAAGACGTGAAGGGCCAGAGACTGGCCATGGGGGCAGAGGCTTCCTCATGAAGCTTTGAAAGGTGCAGGGGGTGCGGTGGGGGTATTATGCCCAAAATATGGCTGCCACAGAGGAGCAGCCTGGACTTTGCAAGTTGGCCCTGCAGGTCCCAGCCAGGTCCCTGAGCCTGTTTCCTGGGCTGTGTTGGCTGTGCCCCTACACGGACAGCTCACAGTGCTGCTGCGGGGCGCAAATGCGCTAGACAAAGGCCCCACATACCTCCGGGCTGCCAGGCCTGGCCAGTGGCTCCCCATGGACTGACTGCCCGAGCCCCTAGCTCCCCTTCAAAGTGTTCTCACCGATGAAGCCCCGGGGAGTGGAGCGGGGGCAGAACCCTGGAGAAAGCTGGGTGCAGTCACGCCCACGCGGGCACTGCCCCCGGACTGCCCACTCTCCCTCCCCACTGAGCACCTGGCCTCGGAGGCCAGAGCTGAGCTTCAGAGGGTGAGCCAGTGGTGCAGGGAGGCGGGCTCTCACTCGTTGGGGGTGACGCAGTCCTTGATGTACGCCTTCTCCAGGGCCTGCATCGTCTTCACCACTGCAAACAGCTCTGCCATGTTGTCGTACCTGAGGGGGCGCAGACTTTAGGCGCGGGTGCCCAGGCAGGAAGCCGAGGGCCTGAGCACACCTGCCAGCCCTGCCTTGGTGCCACTGAGGCGGAGCTCCTGGTCTGGCCACCTCCTCACCCTACCCCGAGCAGAGGCTTCTGGGGACCTGTTTCCCTGGGAAGACCCCCATGGTGGGGAAGGCAGGCAGCCTGGGGGCTGGACTCACTTCTCCCGCTCACGGGCGTTCTTGTACAGCTTCACTTCCTGTCGGGAGACCGGGTGGAGAGTCGGCCAGCAGCACCAGTGAGGCTGCAGGGCCCCAGAGAGGACCACGCAGACGAGAACCACAGTTGACGTGGCCAGGAGGGTGCCCACCACTCACCTCATACAGCTCCGGCTTGTTTCCAGGGGCTGCGACAGAACAGGCAGAGTGGAAAGTCACCCCAGTGAGCCTGGCCACCACCCTGGCCCAGCCTCCCTCAGTCTCCAGGGGACCCGAGCAGAGGACAGGCGCCCCTCACTCTGCGGGGGCCCGAGCAGAGCACAGGCCTCTGGGTCCAGGGGCTGCATGCCAGGTCCAGGTGCTCCATTCCACCCCTGTTGCTCAGCTACTGCCCCACAGCTGAGCGACCACAACTTGCTTATGGTGTGGCTGTGGGCACACAATGTCTGTCACATGCTTTGCAACCATCCCCCTGGCGTGGGGACTCCGGGATACTTGAGACACCCTGAAGTCCCGCCACACTACAGCTGTCATCTCTGCATCCAGCTGACCTCACTTGGAGGAGGTCTTTAGGCCCCTGGCTACCCCCTGGGACCTTGTTGTGTCGGACCTTATAGCCTGCCGGCAACCCCTGGCCTCTGCAGGTTGAAAGCCTCCACCCTCTGGGTCCCTGGGCCCAGCATGGGCCATACTCGCCTCCCATGCCAGGAGTGGCTGGGATCCCGTGAAACATCCTGCCAGCTCTGAGTCAGGTGACCGGGAGAGAGAGGAAAATGCTGCAGCCACTGGAGGAGTGACCTGGGGAAGAGAACACACGACGCAACCTCTTAAAAGACAATCCCGAGTATGTCTTCGCACAAGGATAAATTTGGAGGAGCAGACCAATGGGGGTTGGGGTGAACTTTCTGAATGAGGACAGTCCAGGGCATGACAGAGGTGGGGGTGGGGGGTGGGCTCGGGTATGTGTGTGTGTCTGAGGGTGGTTTGCCAAAGGATGCGCCACTCACAGGCCAAGACGAGTCTGGGCTTATCCTGGTGCAGCGAACTGGAGTCACTGGACAACTCGGGACAAGTCCTCAGGGACCCTGATGGTCAGTGAGCTGAGCAGACAGTGGAAGCAGGAGCCCTACCCACTTGAGAAGCTGATGCAGTGGCTGGGGCCAGGTTCAGACGTGCTTTGGAGACGGACCCACCAGGTGCAACGGAGAACTTAAAAATGGGTAAAAATTAAAAAGCACTCAAGAACGACATCCTTATTTTCGGACCGAAGGCACCATGACCGTCAGATAAGCTGACAAGGAGAAGGTAAACAAAGTAGGTGTGGAGAGCAGGTGGATGTACTACGGTTTGGACATGTGGGCTTTGAGAAGCTCTGCAGGCTCCAAGGACGCTGCAGAGGCGCCTGGAGGTCAGGGGAGAGGCTCGGACGGGCAGGCTGAGACTGTGGTACTGAGCGGGTGGGTGGCGCCCCACAGAAAATGGCCGAGGGTGAACCAAGGTAGCGAGAAGACAGCCCGTGCTGAGCTCCGGGACCCGGCGCGGAGGGAGTGCAGCGGGAAGGCGGGATGAGGCCTGGGAGACGAGGCTGTGAGTTCAGCAGGGCGCGGCGGGGGCGGGGCAGGGACACGGAGACCGCTCAGCAACCGTGAGGCGGTGGGACGGCCAGGAACAATCAGGGGCTCGGCTGTGGCCCTACAGCGGGACCCCACGCAGCCACGAAAGGGGAGGCCCGCGGCCACACGCTGAGTATCGTCACCCTGCTCGAGCAGGGCGGCGAGCTCCCAGATAAAGCCCAGCGAGCGCCGGGCGCGCAGGCCCGGGAGACGGCCTCAGAGCCCCGGACGGACCCAGGAGACCCGGGAGCCCGGGACACAGAACTCCGAGAGGGGACCGAGGAGCAGGGACGCAGAGGACCCTACGCGGCGTGGCGAAGACCGTGGGTTTCGGTCAGACCGCCTTTTCCACCCGTCCCTGGCCCGGAGTACCTGGACCGCCTCGCAGGTCCCAGCGACGGCGCGAGGGCGGGGCGCGCCTGACCTCTGCTCCCGCGCCTGCGCGCCAGGCCCCGCCGTCTGCGCCTGCGCGCCGACTACGCCCCGCCCCCGAGGGCTGAGGCTGAGTGAGTCTATCCTTGGCAGGGAGGGAAGGTAGGTGCGGATAGGTGGCTTTGCGTTCCCCTGGAGGGCCTCTAAGCGGCGAGCTCTGCCCTTGAAACCGCCCCACAGGGTTAACAGAAACTGGTAACAGAAACCGGTAACAGAAACCTTAGAGCTTGTCTTGCCGCTTAAGAACCCCGCGGTAAACAAGGCCCTACTGTATAGCGTGGGGAATAATATTCAGTTTCTTGTAATAACCTATAATGGAAAAGAATCTGAAAAATAACGTGTGCGTACACACATATAAAAAACTGAAGTAACACTGCAAGTTAACTGTGTGAAGGTTTGCTGCCCTTCGGACTGTACAGCCCATGGAATTTTCTGGGCCAGAATACTGGAGTGGGTAGCCCTTCCTTCAGACCCTCCATTTGTAACCTGTCTTCACGGATCGAGCTTGCTTTAATTGTTGATACAAAAGCTTGCTTGTACGACGCTATAACTGGCCCTGCTCCGGGGTCCAGCGAATGACCTCTTGCCTTCAGAGCTCCACCCCATCAAGTGCTACCATTTTTAACGTGTCCCATGAAGAAGTAATTCAAATGTGCCTCTGCAGAACAGATGATCTCACCTCTTCCCTGCCTCCAAGGTTCTCTCCCCACACCTAAAATCATCCTGCTTTTTGCGGGGGGCACTGAGGCTTGTGGGATCTTAGTTCCCCTACCAGGGATCGAACCTAGGCCATTGGCAGTGAAAGTGCAGAGTCCTAATCACTGGACCACCAGGGAATTTCCCCAACCTGCTTCTTTATACTGTAATGTCGCAAGCCCCTCGTCTTTGAGGAAGCAAATATGAGACCTGTCCTCCTATCACCTCACTTGGCTGCCTTGTGAATAAATCCTTCCTCTGCTGCAAACCTTGTTGTCTCTGGGTTTGCCTTGCTGTTTCCTGGGCAGACGAACCTGCTCCAGTAACATCCTCAATTCCTGTGGGCTCTAAGCTTTACAACCCTGCCTTCCACCTCCCACTTGCCTTCCAAGGAGCAGCAGCAGAGAGGGGTGGAAGCAGCAGTGGCTTCTTTATTAGAGGCCTGGGGAGGGCACACCATGGGGCTGGCCAATTAGAGGTGCCTGAAGAAGAGCTTGGGGCCCTGGTCCAGGGTGCACACTCTGGGGCTCAGCTGGCTGGGCAACAGCTGGTGCAGGGCATCCCGGTCCTCAGCGGAGAGACGTCTGGTGCACAGCTGCAGCTCCTGTAGCTGCGCCACAACCTTGTCCCAGAGGTCCAGGCCCAGGGGGCCCTGGACAGCACAGCCTGCAGAGGGGAGGCAGAAGTCAGCCTTGGGGAGCTGCTCCTGGCAGGATGCAACAGGAGGAGCCCCGCGGGAGCCCGTGGGGTTGCCTCGGGTCTCATAGGACTTTTTTCTTTACCAGCGTTGCTCTAGGGACGATATGCACTTCCCCTGAGGCCCCGACAGCTGCAGTGAGGGGCATGAGCAAAGCCCAGAAGAGGCCAGATCATTCTCAGGGATAGAGGGTGCTCTCCCAGAGGCTGCCTAGGACCGCAGACCCCTCCCACAGCCAGTGGTCAGGCAGGAGGGAGGTCAGCTATAGGAGACAGTGTGTTCACATCTGTGCCTCTGACAGTGTCTGATGATGTCTCTGTCTGTAAGATGGACCTAGCATGGCTTCTTGGGAGTCTCAGGACACTGAACTGCCAATGCTCAATCCTCAGAGACCACAAAGTACCCAGCAGGGGGAGTGGTGAGAGCCTGCAGGTGCCGGGAAGCCAGATGTGTGGGTAGCGGCCCAACACCTGAGTGAGGGGTAGGTTGCCTACCAGCCTGCCTTCAGGAGGCTCTTCCTGGAGGAACCAGCCTGGCCCTGTGGGGCAGGGGGTGAGCAGCAGGAGAAACCCAGGGGTGTTCCTGTGCACCACACCCACTCCCAGCCCTGGTTCTCCTGGAGGGCTAAGTCTGGTCTGCCCTGCCCCCAGCCCCAGCAGGATGCCCCAGTTCGCCCAATACACCTCCCTGGGGTTGTTCTCAAGACGGGGTCCTGCAACAGGTGTGACCACTGAACCACCTAAGTCAGGCCACAGGCCTAGATGGTACGGTCAGGGCACCCTAGCCAGAAGCAGGAGGGTCCCTCAGAGGCAGGTATTGCCACTCTAGGCTGACCTGCCCTCCCTCCCTCTGGACAATAGGAACGAAAAAGTCCCTGTGGCAGTGGGTCCCCCAGCCACGGTCTTGAGGGTCGGGCTGACCAGGCTGGAGGCAGAGGCCTACGCGCCTCCCACCCTGTGGTTTAGGGGGTGAGGGTTGCCCCTGCCTCTGGGCATGCTGGGCACTGTCCTCCACTTGAGCACCCAGGGGCCCCAGCTCCACCCTGCAGCCTAGCTAGTGGCAGGACGGCCCCTTAAGAGGAGGCACCTGGGCCTCAGGCAGGTCCCCGAGCATGGGCTGTGTCACCAGTTGCAGTTGGGCAGCTGCGGCCGCCACACCCAGAGCTCACCTGACAGGCCCAGGAAGCTGAGGCCTTGGGGCCGTTTTTGGAGGGTAGACAGGAGCTCCTCCAGGCCAGCACTGCTGACCTCAGGGTTGGCAGACAGGTCCAGCGAGACCAGTGAGGGGCAGAGAGGGAGACATCTGAGACAGGGTGGAAACACGGGGGTCAGTTTCCGTCATGAGGGGAAGCTGCCCCAGGTGACACCAGACACTCCTGAGAGCCACTGAAGCTTGAGGCCACGGAGCAGTGGCCCTGGCATGGGCCGTGGCACACGGGTGACAGGAGAGGACCCAGCAGAGGGATGTGAGAGCCCAAGGGAGGCAGGTTGTGAGGCCCCAGCCTCCCCAGGTGCCCAGCTATGAGACCAGACCACAGGACAGTGGCGGCGTTACCTGCTCAGAGCTCTCACGTCTTTGTCGCCCAGGTGGTTTGCCGACATGCTCAGGTGCTCCAGGACACAGCCTTCCTATACAACGGAGGGGGACACCTGCCCTCCCTGCGTCCCAGTAGAGGCCCTGCACCCAGGGCGCCAGACACCGCCCCCATCCCTTGAGAATGATGGGAGTGAAGCCTGCCTGACCCCTGAAGCCAGAGGGGGCAGCATCCCCCCAAGTCTGCAGGTCAGAAGGAAATGCTTCTACCCAGAGGAGTGGGTCATACTTGGCACACCACGACGTGATCTCAGGAGACCTGCGCCACCCAGGTGCCTTTCCTGCTAGCCAGGACCTCGGAACCCGAGGCAAGCGGGTCCATAGAAAGTGTTCCCCACTCCTGTTCTGCTCCCCCACCCCCAGTCCTGGGGGTCAAGGTGCCTCTGGCTTAGTGCCCCCTTGAATGCGTACCTGGCTCAGGTAGCGAACCACGGGCTCCATGAGGCCTAGGTCACTCTTGCTGGTGGCCACAGAGCCCAGCTCCAGGCGCAGGAGACTGTGGGCCGGCAGGCTCCCCAGGACCTGGCCCAGGGCAGTGGGGCCCAGGCCGTTGTAGGACAGGGACAGTGTCTTCAGGCACTTGGTGTCTATATGAAGGCCAGAACCTCCATCAGGCTCCTTCCTGCCCCCAGGCCTTGGCCCAGAGCCTTCGTGACCCTCGGGAGGCTGTCACTGTCTCCGAGGTTCTGTGCACTGGGAAATTCTCTATGCACTGGGGTCTCCGGCCCAGGGTCTCACGCTGGGGAGGGGGCAGCACCAGACTCCTGAGCTCAGTTTCTTCCCACCACTTCTGGGTACCCGACCTGTCCCTACTCATGACAGGGTGGCCCCAAGACTGGGACACCCACGCATGGTGGGGCAGGGGTGGGTGGGGGCACTCCATCTACCACCCAAGTCCCAGCCCTTCCTCCCCTCTGCTACGCTCCCAGCTCTGAGCCCCACTTCCTAGCTCAGGCCTCCGTGGAAAACCTCCTGGAGGATGCCCAGTTTCCTGCCTCTCGGTGCTGGGACTGCAGGTAGAATTGTCTCCCTCAAACAGAATGCTCAGAGCTGGGGAGCAACAGGAATGGGCCTGCAGTGTAGCTGGGACTGGGTCTGGGTCCTGGGGAGCTGCCCAGGCCAGGCAAGCCACCCCTATGTCCACCCACATGCTCCTGAGAGCCGAGCTGGTGCCCTGGTTCGAGGCTCTCTGAATCCCTGGGGCCAGGGAGTGGACGTGCTGGTAGCTCACCTTGGAAGGCGCTGCCCAGGGTCGCCTGATGGCTCAGGAAGAAGCTGGGGCCAAAGCCACAGGCCTGGAGGTGCAGGGTGCAAAGCACAGGGCAGGCCCGCAGGACAGAGGCCAGGGCCTGGCCACAGCCATCCCCAAGGGGGTTCATGCTCAAGTCCAGCTCTTCCAAGTTCTGTGGGAGACACGGCCCCCAGAGGGTCTGGTGTTTGCCACCTGGATCTGGGCGCCAGCCAGTGCTCTCAACCGCACCTCCCCAGCAGGGATGGGCTAGATGTGCACACTCAGATGCTGCTGTTCCCCATACCTCTTACCTGCAAGGTGGTCTGCCCCAGGAGGCCCGCAGCAAGCTGGCGCAGGCCATCAGGGCCCAGGTGGTTAGAGGACAGGTCTAGGAGGGTCAGGCCGGGCACGGTGTCTAGGGTGGCCAGCAGCTCAGCAACACACCCATCCCCCAGCCGGTTCCCGGCCAGGCGAAGCTCCCGGAGCGCCGAGTGCAGCTTCAGGGCCCGCAGCAGCGGTGTGAGCTGGGCCTGGCACAGTGCCAGGGAGCAGGCGCTGAATGTGGGGGCTGAGCCCTGGTGCTCCATGGCCTGCAGCACCTGCTGGTGCTCCTCTGGGGAGGGACGTGGTGTCACCAGGACAGGTTCTACCTGTCCTGCCCTGGGAGTCAGCCGTGGCCAGTCAGGCGGCACCCCACCCCCCCTTCCAGCATGAGCTCCAGGGCAGCTCCCGGGGCCCCGAGGCATGCTGCAGAGCCAGGGTGGGTGATGCTGACCCACCTCCAGATGGAGCCACCTCCTGCCCCCACTACCTACACGCTAGGGGGCTGCTAGGTAGGGAAGACAACCCTGAGGCTAGGTGTGGGGGTGGGGGACCCTGGTCAATGCCTGGGGTCCTGGGACTGAAGGCCATGGGCCTGGTCTAGTTCTCTGCCCAGGCCTCTGCAGGGCTGCCTGGACCCTTACCTTGCTCCAGGGCCTGGCAGGCCCGGCGGTAGCGGTCCTTCAGCGGGGGGAGGTCCCATGAAGTCACCTCAGCCAACACCTGGCGAGCAACAGCGGTGAGCGGCCCCGACCCCAGTCCTGGAGGACGCCCCCAGCTCAGGGACCTGGCTCTGGCCACTCACCTCCTCGTTGCTCTGCAGCACGTCGGGGATGGGGTCCTGAGGGGCCAGCAGCGCCCCCTCTTTTTGCAGGGAGAGCCGAGGCAGCAGCCCGGAGGCCTGGTAGTGACGCTGGGCAGCCTGCTCAGCCAGCCAGGCCACGGAGTGGGCCTCCCTGTGTGGGCACGAGCGCGGGCTGAGTACAGGCCCCGGCCAGGTTCCTGCCCTGCCATCTGGGAGTGCGGAACTCCTCCCTCTCCTGCCTGCCTGCAACATGCACACCGGGGCACCTCCGGGCCACTCCTAGGGATCCCAGGGCCTGCTGGACCATTCGGGGCCTTCCTGAGCCTCTGCTTGCTGGCACCTCCCCGCTAGCAGTCCCCCAGGGGCGAGGGATAGGGCCAGGCGGGCTCTCATCACGTCTCATCTCAACAAGGGCCCTTTACTGCGCCTGGGCACCAGCCCCAGCACAGAGCTGGGCGCCGGGAGGAGACACCTTACCTGTGTGGAACGGGAATGAGGAAGAGGTTGTCCTGAACTCGAACTCGGACTCGGATGGGAGGGGGCAGGACCTGACCCTAGGGGTGGGGGCAGGGAAGAAGGGGCTGAAGCCAGGAGAGACAGGCCCCTGCCCATCCTCTCCCGCAGCTTGGGTGGCACTCTGCCCCAGGCATGAGCACCCACCGGGAGCTGGCCTACTGTGGGGTTTTCTCCAGCAGGTGCCACGGCCCTGGGGACATCGGGGCTCCGTGTGAGCTCTGTGGCCGGGCTGTCGGCTCTGTCTGCTCTGGCTGGTGTGCTCCGGCTCTCGAGATAGGGCAGCCGGCTCTGCCGGGCCTGGGCCCAGGGCCTGCGTGCTGTGTCGCTGCCTGGGCCGGAGGCACAGTGTCTGCCGCCATCCCCATCGCTCTGGGGGCGGGCTGGGCGGCGGCCCCGGTGACTGGAGCTCATCGGGAAGTCCTCCTCCAGCCAGTCCCCGGCCAAGCACTCCTCCTTAGGAATGAGTGCCGCTTGGGGGATGGGGGTCTCGCTGGGCCCTCGCAGTGGACTGGGGCCCAGGCAGCAGGTCTGGGCACTGCCCACTCCATGCATGGCCACCCGGTAGGCTGCCCAGCTGGCACTCGTTGTGGCTGCCTCCCTATCGCTGGCAGGCCTGGGCATCGGGGCCTTGGTCTGCAGTGTTGGGCCGGCGTGCCGGGGCCTCTTCTGGGTGGGATGGGATGGGCCGGCGTTGTCCTCGCCCTCTGAGCTGCTACTGCTGGCCACTTTATGCCTGCTCCTCCGAGGTCTGGCCACAGGGGACACTGCCAGCCCCTGGGACACCCTGGTGCTGGCTTCACAGACCTCTGGGGTTCCTGGGCAAGGACTTGAGGGAGGAGAGGTCTCAGGGTCAAACAGATGGTTACTTGGGAGAGTCTGTGGAGCCTGGGAGCTGTGGGGAGCTGCAGAGAGAGCAATCTCTTGTGAGACAGTGCCTGGCACATGACCGCCACACTGGGCCCAAGGCTCTCAGGCTGAGGAGTGGAATCCCCAGGGGCAGAGGAGGCCCTGCTTATTACCTTGACCCAAGGAGGCTGCTTGGAGTAGCCTCCCCATGGCAGCTGCCTTCTCCTGCGTCTCACTGTCCAGATCCTTGCCGTACAGCTTCACCCACTGCTGCAGCGTCTCCAGTGGGCTGTGGCCCTGGGGGTACCAGTTGGGCAGGGCTGGTGGCAGTAGCTCCACCCACCGCTGACCACACCCACCTGGCCTGCGTCCACTCACCTTTCTGGTGCGGAGGGTGACAGATGCTCCTCGCTCGATGAGCAGCTCAGCCACCTCAAAGTGGCCACAGTTGAGGGCGTCATGCAGGGGCGTGATGCCGTCACAACCCTGGCCACCTGGGTCATCCACCGGAGCCCCGCGGTCCAGCAGGAAACGGACGATGTCTGCGGACAGGTGCATGAGCTGGCTCCCAGGCCCTCTCTCGGGAAGGACACATTCCCTCTCCCCATCACAGGCCAGAAACCCTGTCCCATGCTCACCCAGATGCCCGTAGTTGCAGGCCTCGTGCAGAGGTGTCCAGCCACAATAGTCCCGAGGGTTTAGGGGATGGCCCTGCGACCAAGAATGGGAAGAAGCCTGGTCTCGAGTGCCCCCACCAGCCTAGCCTTTCCCTGGCACTGAAGCCTGCAAAGAGCACCACAGGCGCACCCCTCAGCCTGGCCTGGTCCAGATCACAGCAGAAAGAGATGCTCACCACCAGAAGGCACAGGGTGCCCAGTTCTGGCTCTGGCCCTCAAGCCTTGCCCTGTTCCCTGGGGAAACGGCCTAGCCTGCGGGGGCGGTGCCAAACTGCCTCACCAGGTCCTGGGTGCGGCCCAGCCTGCAGGAGGTGCCTACTGGCCTCATAAGGTCCTGGGCGCAGCCCAGCCTGCAGGGGGGTGCCTACCTGCCTCACAAGGTCTTGAACGCGGCCCAGCCGCCCCTCGATGCAGGCTCGGTGCAGCAGCGTCTCTCCCACGTCGTTTCGCCGGCTCCACTGTGGGCACAGCCCAGGGTGGGGGCAGAGGCGTGAGGGGCTGGACGGCACCAGTGTCCACGGAAGGGCGTTGCCGCTGTCCTCAGCCCGCAGTCCTCACCCCGCAGTCCTCACCTTGTTCACCCTCTGCCGGCCCAGGCAGCCTCGTAGCTCCTCATCCTCCTCCAGCGGTGGGGACGCATTGGCTTCGTCCTCTGTAGCAGAGCCAAGCCCACCGCCCCATGTGAACCGGTCCCTGCTCCGAGGCCTCCCGAGCTGAGACTGCCCTGTGGGTCAGTCTCCCCCAGCCCCAGACCTCTGCTGTTTCTTTCCCGGGTCCCGCCCTTGCTGAGAGCAGCTGACGTGGGGCGCAGGTGTCCTCCACTGCGAGACACCCGCATGCACCCGCCCAGCCCCACTGTCTCTGGGGTGCCCGTCCTCCCGGCACCTGCTTCTCCACCGTGGGTTCCTCTCACCCACCTGCCTAGTGGACGGCGTCCCTCTTCCACCTGCCGGGTGCCCAGCTGTTCCCTCCTCAGGAGTCAGAAGCCCGTAAGCTGGCCCCAGCCACCCCAAGCAGGCGCCAGGGAGCCAGCCTCACCACTCTCGGAAAGCTCCAGCTCTGTGGCCTCCAGAGCATCGTCGTCCTCCTCGTCCTCCCCATCCCTCTCATCCTCGTCTCCAGCCGCCTGCAGTTCCTGCAGCCTGGTTTCGGTGCCGGGGGCCTCCTCGGGCTGCAGCCTCAGCTGTACCGCATGGAGGTGCCGTAAGATCTGCCTCTGAGGAGAGGGGGCACCCAGCTCAGGGCCGTGGGTGAGACAGAGCCGCAGACAGTCGGGCTCCGGGGATGCTGTGTGCGGGATCCCAGCGTGGGCAGGCGGGCACTCCCCACCTGCAGCTGGGGCTGCCCAGCCAGCTGGGCGCAGCCAAGAGCCTTCTGGAAGCACAGCGCCAGCACCTCGTAGGTGTCACCAGCCTCCTCACGGGACAGTGCAATGTTCAACCAGGTCTTGGCCTCCTGGAGAAGCACAAAGTTGACGGCTGTGGCCCCTGCTCCCAAACACGAGATGGCGGGTGGCCACCCTGGGGGTGCAAGCCTCCCCCAACCATGCCCACTCCCGAGGGTGGTGGTCCTGCGATGGAGCCTTGGGCAGGACAGGGCCGTGACTGCTCACCTCCAGGGGGTTGCCCTCCTGCAGCCTCAGTTCCGCTTCGTAGTGGTGCACAGCCTGGCGGTGGTCCTTCATGTCCCCCAGAGTGGCAGCCAGGGACACGTGGATGACGGCCAGCTCGGGCCCTGGCCTGTTGAGCAGCTCCGCAAAGTGCAGCTGGGGGGACAGCCACCATGAGGCCAGGGCTGTGCTACCCCCTGCAGCCCCTGTCATCCGCCACGCCCGCCTGGCACACACCTGCTTCTGGTAGGCTGCAGCGGCCTTGGGAAAGTCACCGGCCTTGGAGAACAGGTCCCCTAGCTGCTCACAGATGCCCATGGCAACCTCGGGGTCACTCTCCTCAGACTCTTCTAGTCGCTGCTGCAGCTGGACCACTGCCAGCACTGCCAGAAAGAGCCTTATGCAGGGATGGCCGGGCCAGGCCTGACCCAGCTCCAGCACCCACCAGACCCAGCCCCTGCTCACCCCCAATAAGGGGGTGGTAGGAGGGGCTACCTCGTGGGGTCTCAGCAAGAGAACCAACTAAGGTCAGCACAGGGTAGGGACTGGCCTGTGGCAGGGACACAGGCAGGGACCCTGGTGACCATTACTTATCAATGGAGTACACCGGCGCCACTTATCAGTCCCACTCAGCCATGCTCCTGCCGTTAAGCAGGGCATCTTTTGTCTTGGGTCTGCCAGTGAAGACGTTGGCTTATGAGCAGATACCAGCCTCCTGACCACCCAGCATGCCTCCTACACTTCTTGCTGAATGGAAGCTCGGAGAACAGTGAGACCCCTCCTAACAGGAAGTGGCAGGGATGGGCCCCTCCCGACAGTGCCCCCTCCCCAAGGACGCATGCCCTGGCCTCCTCTGCTGAAGGAAGGAGCCCTCCCTACCCTGTCTTGGGTGGTCGAGCCCCGGGGTCCCCTCCTAGGCTCACCATACTTCAGGGTCCGGCAGACTGAAGCTTTCTGCAAAGGCTTCTGGGAACCGAGCCGATAGGCCTTCTTCAAGGCTCTCTTGGCAGCCAGGAAATCCCCGAGGTCTAGGAGGACCTAGGGGGCAAAGGAAGGTAAGCCCGCAGGCCCCCGAAGGTCCAAGCCCACCCGAGGGCAGAGCCCAGGGCACCTGCGAGAGCAGCAGGCAGCACTCGCTCTCCAGGAAGCCCTGCTTCAGGACACGTGCGCACTCCCGCGCCCCTTCCAGACAGCGCATGGCCTGTGAGTGCTGCCCCCGCCGCCAGTGGATGGCCCCCAGGTTGTAGCGGGCTCGAAACAGGTCTTCATACAGGTGGTTCTGCCTGTGGGGGGATGGGGCTGTCGGTGCCTGGGGCTCCTGCACAGGGACAGCAGAGCAGGCACCCACTGACCCCACCGAGGGCTCCGGCCCCACAAAGTCAAGCCAAGCCTCTGCTCCCAGGAGACTGATGCGGCGCAGGGGTGAGCCAGCTGGCTGCCCTTGCCCTGGCCACTTCCTCGAGGGGCAGGAACCCAGATCCCCCTGGGGCCTGGTGGGGCCTTACTCAGCCAGGAAGATGCTCTTCTTGAAGTAGGCACTGCACAGGGCCACCTGCTGCAGGCTCTCACAGGTGAGGCCCAGGTTGAGGTAGACTCGAGTCCTCATCTCACTCAGCTCTCGCTTGGGCAGTGAACCTGGAAGACGCCCCTGCAGACACTCAGTGCCCCACCCCCATTCGGGGTCTGCAGCCTCTCCCTGAGCCTCCTCTAGCCTCTCCCTGTACGTGCCAGGGGTTCTGCTGCAGATAGTGAAGGGAATAGAGCAAAGGCAGCCAGATCCAAGGTTAGGAGTCAGGAGGAGCATGGGCTTTACAGGGCCGCAAAGTGAGGAGTGGGGTGGGGGGGCTTCTGAGGGCCAGTCTCAGACCCACAGAGGGAGGAAACCTAGACAGGGGACCTGCTACATGGGCAGGGAGGCTGTAGCCTCTTCTCCCTGCAGAGTACAGGAAGCCAAAGTGGGGGAGGGCCAGGCCTAAGGACAGTCACCCTGCAGCTTCTCATCCAGGATAGCCAAGCTTTTCTCGAAGGCATCCTGTGCCTGCTGCAAGGCGTCCTGGGACTGGTGGTGGTCATAGATGTCCAGGTGGGTGCGGCCAATGGTGGCCCAGGCCCTCTGCTGCTCAACGTGGTTGGAGAGGGCACATGCCAGCTCCAGGTAGCGGTGCTGGTGCTGTGGGGACAGAAGAATGGCCACTGTGAGCCAATCCCCACTGCAAGCAAGCCCCACATGTCCCCCAAGCCCCCAGGTGCAGGCCGAAGCCAGGCTGCACACACATTGTTTCCTCTATGCCAAGCACTCCTGCGGGGACAGTGGCACCACATGCTAACCAGCCAGTCACGCCAGGAGAGACTGCCTGGGAGTCATTGGTGATGTGGGAACACAGAAGCCAGGGCAGTTCTGTGTGGATAAAGGGTTTGAAATCACTCCCAGCCAGCCCTGGGTGATTTCAATTCCAAGAACATGTTCATCAATGTTTCTGGAGCCACGCTCCCAGGAGAGGCTATGGTGCATGCATCCAAGGACCAGGTGACCACTGCTGGTGCAGGGCTCTCTGAAGCTGAAGCCGCATCGCACCATGTCCCCCTTTTCCCTCCAGCCAGAGGCCTGGACAACAGAGACCCAGCAGGCTCTGCCCCCAGGAGATGCGAACCACAGAGAGTTGACTGTGGCCAGCGTTGGGGAGGGCCGGTCTCCGCCCACCTGCAGGGCAGCCGAGTAGTCCTCCATCTCCGCCAGCCGCTCTCCGATCTTGCGGTGGGCCACGGCGCAGCCCAGGGGGTCGTCGGCGGTCTCCAGGAGCTGCAGCTCTTGCTGGTGCTCTCGCAGTGCCTCCGCATAGCAGCCTAGGTGGGCGGGACAGGCTTCAGTTAGACTGGGCAGTGGGCCAGGGGCAGCAAGGCCAGTGAGATGGAGGCCGGCCGGTACTCAGGAAGCCCCCACCCCCGTCCTCCCGGTCCCAGGGCCCTACGGCCCCTACTCCACCCCACGCACCATGGCTGGCCAGGAGCTCCCCTAGCTGGTGGCAGACGGAGGCCTCCTCCCGCAGCTGGCCGCTCCTCTGGGCCTTAGCTTTGGCCTTGCTCAGCTCTGCAGAGAGAGGGACGAGGCCTGAGAGCTGAGCCTCTCCATCCGGGAGGGCCAGGGCAGTCTCCAGCCCCCGCGCTCGTGCGCTTTTCTTTGAACTCACGGCGAAGCTCGCGTTCCAGGTTCATCCTGCACTCGTCGCGCCCCGGGTTCCGGACTTCCCGCGCTCTCTGCTGGCGCGGCGGCCCCGCCCTCCCTGGCCCCGCGCGCAGGCCCCGTCCTGCTGCGGAGCATCCCGGGAGTTGTAGTCCAGGCGCCCAAAGCATCCTGGGAGTTGTAGTAGGGCTGCGCTAGTGTTCGAAGCGCTGAAGGCGCCTTCAGCACCCCAGTCTTCCGTGCGCGGAGCCCGGGCCCCGCCCGACGATCGCAGCCGCCCTTAGGGTGAGGTCTCCCAGGCTCCCGCCGCTTGCTGCTGCTGTTCTGGACACCCGCGCGACCTGGCCTGAGGAACGCACTGCTCTCGCAGGGGAGGAGAGGAAGGCCTCGGGGACCACGGGCACTTGAGGCCTCGGATCTGTGTCCCCGCAGAACCTGCATCAGCCGCGAACGCGCCGGAGTCCTCACACGCGGGGACTCCGACCCCCAGTGCTGCCGGCGGGAGGGGGGTTTGAGTTCCAAAATGAACTGAACTTCTCAGTGTGCTCGACGGTTGTATTCCTGGAAAACTCAGCGTGCGCTCGTTAAAACTGCAAAACCGTCGTGTACTGAGAGGTAAAGGGGGCAGGATCCGAGCCTGGGGCGCTGTGGCCTCAGAGCCCGGAGATCCAGGGCGTGGGGAGCCCTGGCGACCTCTAAGTGCTCGTCCTGTACCCCACGCCTGGAGAACCAAACACCTGCTAGGCCGTGTGGCTCTCTGTCCCCGCTGCCACTGCGGGTCCCTGGGCCCTAGGTGTCAGGGCTGGCGCCCCAAAGGCCCTAGAGGAGGTCTGGAAGGACTGGGAGGCAAATGTAATAAAATGGGGCTTCCCTGAGACCGTAAAGAATCTGCCTGTGATGCAGGAGAACTGAGTTTGATCCCTGGGTGAGGAAGATCCCTTGGAGAAGAGCATGCCTATCCATTCCAGTATTCTTGCCTGGAGAATTCCATAGATAGAGGAGCCTGGCTGGCTAGTCCATGGGGTCGCAAAGAATCAGAAATAGAATCAGACCCAATGGGGTAGAACTCTCAGCCAGTGGATGGGCAGCAAGTCCTGCTGGGGAGGGAGCTGTATGGAGGGTGGCTGGTCCACAGGTCCAGGGAAGGTTGCCCAGGGCCAGTGGGTGGCTGCAGGGGTGGGGTGAGGCTGAGCTTGAGGAGCTGCAGGAGGGCCTACTCTCAGCCTCCTTGAAGGGTGTGTTGCTCTCCCTTGCCCCCCATCATCCCTAACATGGATCCCAGGGACAGGAAACCAAGGTGGCTGCTTGGCAGGCAGGCTGTGAGGTTCCAGGGGCACAGTGAGATGCAGGGTGGGGGTGGGGGAGTTAAGCCGTGGGAACAGACTGTCCCAGCTGAACAGGGAGGGTGTCTCCCAAAACCCCAACACCTCTGTACCTCCAGCCCTCCAGCACCAGCATCCACAGGGCAGCTCAGGTTCTGGCCCTGTTCTCACTTTAGAGAGCACTCAGCTTCTCTAGCCTTGGCCTTCCCCACCGGTCAGGCAGGGATGCGCATCCAAGGCACTGCCAGCAAGAGCTGGGGGCCTGGGGTGGGGAGACTGCAGGTTGGGGCCAGCCTTAGCCCCTGGCTGGGAGGCCCATCCGTGAGGCTGTCTTGTAAGGAAATACAAACAAAACTTGGCTTAAAACTTTTTAAAAACTATAGATAGAGACAGAAAGTATCCAAAGAGATTACAGACCACAAAAGCAACATGGTATGTTGTAAAAATACCTCTTGACTCCTCTTTTTAAAAAATTATTTATTATTTTTGTAAATGTCTTACTTTGGGCTGAGAAATGTAGTGTTTAAAAGGAAGTGGGGTGAGAGGGGGAAGTGGGGCTCGACCTGTGCCCCCAGGCCTGCCCCTACATCTGCTGAGGTTGCACCCTCACCTTCACCAGCTCAGGATGCTAAGATGGACCGGGATCCTGGAGACAGACCGCTGGGGCCTTCTCCTTTCTAACAACATGACTTGGACACCCTCTAGTAAACCAGTGACTCCTGGTGAGATGCCACAGCAGGTTCATGGCACCAGTCTCCATCGGTGACCAAGAACACACTAGTGTCCCAGGGTGCCCGGTTCCATAGGCTGTAAGGCTCAGCTGCTGAGGTGACTGTCACAGGGTGGGGCTGTGGGATAGATTAGTAGTCTTGGGCACCCCTAGACACCCACCCCACCCCCACCCCCAAGTGTTGGCTCGCAGGCTGGTGGAGCTCCTGGGCTGTGCCCCTCCATGCGCAGCTGACCTGGGGCGGCAAAGTGCCGTTCCTCCCAGCCTTCCACACACACACAACATGGCTTGCCCGGCCCTGGTTTCACCCCCCCGTCACACATCTTCACCTGCCCACCCAGGAGAGCTGCCAGGTGGCCTAGCCCTCTGCTGCCTCAGCTTCACACAGGCACCCACACACACACGGACCATGCGAGCCTGCCCTGTCCTGCCCCCGCCATATGGTCACTTTGGAACCCACAGAGAGGGTGTTTGGCCCCAAAAGACCTGAGATGGTGTCATGGCACCATTCCACACACAGGAGACGCAGCCTACATGGACCTGAATGTCCTCGCCTGTGCCCACTGGCAGGTGGGGGCAGTGCTGGAGGGCAGTGGGACCACAGCAGGGTGTGGCTGGGGTGGAGTCTTTCTTTGTGGAGGGTGGGCAAGACTGAGTCGGCCTTGCAGGAGTCGTCTCCTGCCAGCACCATGCCCTGGGTGGGGAATAGGGGAGCCCTGGGCCTGGGAGGGCTGCCTCGGCCACTAGGAACTGGGCTCAAGCTATACCCCACAGCTCCTTCACCTCTCTGCTCAGCTCCCACCAGAGGGCCAGGAGAGAGCAGCCCCGAGAGACAGGCCAGGGTAGCCCTGCCCACCAAGCCTGCAGTGGGGGCCAGACCAGCAGGCGCTGCTCCAGGACCGGGTGGGCTGGCCTGCGGGGAGGGAACCAGCTCTTTGGTACTGAAGCCGTGAGTGCGGGGAGCCTGGTCTCAGCAGGGCCCGTACCCCCTTCACGAACAGGCCTCGGGGTCCCAGGCAGGGCTCCTCCCCAAGTGAGGCCCACAGGCCTGCACCTCCAGGGAGCCACCTCTCTAGGGGAGGAACCACCTCCCTGGGGAGGAACCACCTCCCTGGGGGAGGAACCACCCTGCCCAGCACTGACTTCCACTGGATGCAGGACCAGTGGATGGTCCCTGAGAGCAGTCTGGGGGCAGCTGGACCACTCAGACCCTCAGCCAGCCAGGCCTGCTCACTGCCAGCACACCCCGAAACTCCTCATGGCCTGGAGACACTGAGTCCTTGAGACTGAATACAGAAGATAGAGTCTCTTTTGCTAAATTTATGTAACTTAGACAAGAGCCTGTAAAGGGTTTATTTTCCTGGGAAGAAACAGAAAATCACCCTGCATTCCGAAGAGCCTGCTGAGCCCTGTGGCTAAGTCTTGCCTCCCTGGAGCAGCTGGGGGTGGGTGTGCTGGGGAAACTGACCGCTTGCTCCCCCAGGCCTATGACAGAGGGGGCGGCGACTCCAAGTCTCTCCTGAGGGATGGGCTCTGACCCTGGCCAAACTGAAGACCCCATCCTGTTCAACTATAGCCACACCTTTCTCTTGAACAAAACAGAAAGTAGGAAACAAGGGTGCCTTTTTAATTGCAATCAAATATGCTGTCTGTGGTCAGTGCCCCCGAGCCCGGCCCAGGAGCTGTAGGTGGTCCGGTGTGCAGCCCAGAGCAGGCATGGGGCCCACTGCACGCTGGGGCTGGGGCCAGGCTGCTGAGCCACGCCACACCCCTCGGGTCCCCGAGCAGCGTCTCCTCTTCGGGGGCCCAGCCTCCAGCGCCCAGGACAGGGGAGGTGGGGCAGAGGGCGAGGGGGCTCCCACCTTCGCACACACATGCAGACGTCCCAGGGTTCGCTTCCATCCCTTCTCTGCTGAGATGGGCAAGGGCGCGGTGCAGCCGTGGCAGCAGGCGTGGGTGGGGCCGCCTACTTCTGAATCTGGAACAGGAAGAGCCGCAGGTTGATGTTCTTGGCGGCCAGCAGCTTGTTGCACTCCACGGAGTCAACGATGGGCAGCGGCACGTAGTCCGTCTCGTTGCTCTCGTTGGTGAACACGAAGTGGTAGATGACGGGGCTGATCTTCACGTCGTCATACGGGCCCTTGAGCAGCAGGAAGGAGCACTCCAGGGGTGCAGTGACCTTGCTCTTGAGCAGGAGCTGGAAGGAGAGGGTGCGCTTGCACGAAAGGTTGGGGTTGCGCTCCGAGTCGTTCACGCGTGCCTTCAGGACCCACGTCTGGTTCAGCACTGTGAACCGAGGCGTCTCATAGTACAGACGCGTGATGAAGTCGTCTGTGCGGTATGGCCGGAACTGGACCTCTGTGGAGACAGACAGGCCGGGGCCGGCGGTCAGAGGGGGCAGGGCCAGGGTGGCGCCTTCCCGGCCGGCCGAGGAGAAGGGCTCGGCCAGGGAGGAAGGCAACTTACCCGGACACAGCAGCTCTACTTGTCACAAGGCAAATCAAACCCATTAGGGCAAACGAAGGCGCACGCAAGCTTTGGGGGAACAACTACAAACAGAAGTGACACTCGTTAGCGGCAGGGAACCCAGAGGCTTCGAGAGGAGAGTGGCCGGCGTGGCCGGACCCCCACTGGCCCCTCCTCTCCCCCCCGGGGCCCCGCAGGGGGAGTGGCCCCACCCAGAGGGGCTGGGGTAAGCAGACACACAGACAGGATGCAGTTCTGTGAAAAAGTGCACTTTATTGGTTCCGATACAGAGCTGCCAGAAAAGCCGGTGGCTGGGCTGGCATGTGGCCCCCGAGCCCACACTGGGTCTCAAGGCTCAGCCCCATTGAGGGCCCAGTCCTGGCTCTGCCGGCTGGCCGAAGGGCCCCTTGATCAGTGGTGACTGCCGCCACACAGTCCTTGCAGCAGAGCCTGTGGCCCCTGGCCGGCAAGTTCCTCTGCAGAGGGGGCCAATCCTCCCTTCCCGGCCACTGCCGCAGTCACGATGCCTCGGTCCACAGGGACTCTCCAGGCTGGGTGGTCTGGGACACGGTGCCCACCACGGCAGCCGAGGCTACAACTAACCAGAGCCACGGCCTTCTGCTGCTGACGCCAGGCCCTTGGCTCCCTGGGCCTCCGCAGGCCCGCATGGAGCCAGGTCCAGCCCAGGCAGCACGGTCTGACTGCTGCCTGACTGCCCTTGACCTGGAGCTGGCCGCCGGGCGTGAGCTCCAGCGAGCACAGGCTTCCTGCCATCCTCTGTCTAGAGCGAGCTCTGGCCTGACTCCTGCTCCCCAGAGTGTCCAAACGCAGTGGTGGTGACCGGGAGAGCCCAGGAGATCCAGCGGGCCTGGGCGCAGTCCAGCCTGCCCATCCCTTGGTGTCCACTCCCAGCTCTGCGGTTTGAGTCGGGCCCCCTCAGCTCACTCTGGAGCCCCAGCCCTGCCCATCTTCTCACTGGCCCCAGGAAGCCCGCGGTCACTGCAGTAACTGCCTTTCGGCAGGACCCGACGTGATGACTGCTCTTCTTGCCCCTGGCTCCGCAGGGCAGGCCCTCAGCTCCTGGAGCCCCCCAGACACACCCACCTTCCAGTGAAACTCCACCGGTCCCAAGCCGTGCAGTCCCCTGCAGTGAGGACACCACTTTGTCGGGGTCACGGGACTAGGGTGGGGACCCCAGGGAGAGGGGTCTCTGCAGAGCCATGCAGGGGCCCCCAGGGTCCTGCCCGGCCCCCTTGCTCGGCCTCCAGCCCTCTTCCCCGAGGCATCCTCCCAGGCACCAGGAGCTCGTTCAGAGCCTGGCCACCGGGTGCATCGGCCCCGGCTCCTGGCTGCTGGCCCCGCCCCAGCCCGTGTCGGGTGCAGCAGGCAGCAGGGCGCCTCACCTGTGTAGCCGATCTTTTCGAAGCTGAGCAGACTGAAGATGCTGTTATAGAGCTGCATCTCCTTGCGGTGGCTTTGGTCCATCTCATCCAGGATCTCCATCAGCTCGTTGCCTGTCTTGGTTGGGTGGGCACACGCGGCCTCATGCACCGTCAGCTCGTGGAAAGGGCCGTGCCACGGGCAGCCGATGCGCTTGTACTTGCACTGCGTCACCCTGGGGAGGCGGTGAGCACTGCAGTCACATCCTGCCCACGCAAGGTGGCCGTGCCAGGGGTCCTCCCAAGGGGTGCCTCCACCCAGCCATGCTCACCCAAACTGCTCCCTGAAGGACAAACACCCCATGTGCCAGCCCCAAGAAGGGGTGAGAGCTCAGGAGGGCCTGGGAAGAAGCAGGGCATGTGTGAATTGTGGGTGTTCACACCACCTATAGCCACCGGGGTGGGCCCCCCACTTTAGTCCTGAGCCCTGCATGGCTCCGCTCCAGGGAGGCTCAGTGGCCTGGAGAGATCCTAGGGGATCCCTCCGCAATCCTAGGGGATTGCAGAGCCAGTGCCCCCTCATGCCATGATCCCAGAGCCCTTGGGCTGGGCACACTCTACTGGCCCAGGACCACCAAGGACAGGCTCCAAGGAAGAAGTCACCACACGACCACGAGGAACTCTGGAGGGCCAGGGTGACTCCAGAGGCTGCCAGGTGTGGATCTAAGCCCTGTCTGTGGGGCCTCCTGCCTGCCCCAGCAGCTTCCCGCTGACCCCGCCCTGCCAGGGCCTGGAGGAGAGCGGGCCAGCCGGTCCAGACACTCACCTGTCCTGGCACTCCTCTTTCTGGTGCCTCTCCAGGATGGAGCGGGGGAACTGGCACAGGCAGAAGCCACACTCTGAGGGCAGCTCGCTCACGGCCTTCTCCACGGCCAGGTTGCGGCAGCAGAGGCTCTTACTGATCTCACAACGACAGTTGGGGCACGTGGCCTGCTCCTCCTTCAGCCGGGCATCTGCTAGTAGGTGGATAAAACAGCCAGCGCACATCAAGTGACCGTTAGTACACTGCGGAGAAGGAAAGGGAGATGAAGCTCATGGACCTGCGGGACCAGGCAGAGGCGCACCCGCCCTGCGGCCGGCCCCTCCCGGGGCTGCAGCTGCAGGGGCCGCAGGCAGGCAGTGGTCTGACAAGCACAGGGCTGGCCTCCGGAGCCCGCACGGCCCCGGGGGAGGACGGGTCTCGAGGTGGCCCTTGCCGCCAGCAGAGCCTGACTCGGGGACGCCTGGAGGACACGTGCTCTCGGTGAGCTTCCCACCCTCGGCAGGTGCACCCTCACCCAGGCCCCACCACACTGGCCTCCCGGGCTGGCACAGGTGGCAAGGCAAGTCCCCCCCGAGGGGCGGGTTCCCGCCAGCGTCTTTCTTGATGGCTGGCAGCAAAGCCTGGGCAGATGGGGAGGCCCTTGGCCTGGGCTGGGCTCAGGGGCAGCGCACGTCTGCAGGCGGTTGCTGTCTTTCAGCCTTGGAGCCGGCCCCTCCCTTTCTGAGCCTGTGGATCCAAGGCCCAAACGCTGCGGTTGTCCGCCTCCCCTCCAGCCTGGGGGCCTGGTGTGTGGACAGCAGGCTGCCGGCTCAGCTCCCTCACTGAGGGAGGGTACTCCACACAACCCCAGAGCACCCACTTCGTGCCACTGACACACACGGGCTGTGGGCTCGGGTCTGCAGGGACTCACAGGGTTGGGGTAGAAGAGGCCCACAAGGGAATCAGAGGTGCAGAAACAGACGAGCCCTGTCCTCTGGGGCACACTGGGTGGTCGCTGAGCCTGGGAGGGAGTGTGGTGCCCCCCTCTGGGCACCCACCTCCCCTGCGAGACGCCCAGGGCAGAGGATGAGCAGGCGGACGGTGCGCCCACCAGCTCCTCTGGGGCCCAGGACCCTTCTGCAAGTGGGATGCAATGCAGTTGAGACAACCGGGGCTACTGCCAGGCCAGGCCCGCCAAAGGTGGGTCCTCAATGAACACCAGCCTCCATCCCACCAGCCCAGGGTCCGGGCATGGAGCTGAGGGTTGCAGGAGGCCGAGTGAGCTCTCAGCACCGGCAGGCCATGCTTGGGGTCTAGTGGGTGAGGGGACTACGTGCTGAGGGCTGACTAGGGGCCAGAGACAAAGGCCTCAGACACAGAACTCAGGTCCACACAAGTGCCCTAGATCAGCTGCACTCAAATTTCAATTTCTAAGTCAGGTGAAAGGTTAAAGTATGCGAGATGAGGGGGGAGCCTGGCAGGGTCTGCTCTGGACATGTGGGCTGGCAGAGGGTGGGGGTGAGACTGGTGCCAAGAACAGTCAGGGCAGAAAAGGAATCTGTCCCGTCCACGCCCCGAGTTGTGGAGAAGCCAGAGAGATCTGAGTGGACGGTGGGGGATCGGGCACCACAGGCTGCTGCCGCCCACCCAGGTCGGGTGTGTTCTCCAAGCCCCCGTGCGGGTGGGCCTGAGGGCCTGGCTGCACCAAGCCACATCCACAGAGTGGGTCGCTGTGGCCTCCAGAGGCAGAGAGGCGAGCAGGACCTGCTAACCTGACCACTGACTCAAGGGAGGAAGTGCCAGGCAAGGCAGCACCACACCTGCCCAGCACCCCAGGGAGGGAGCCGGGCCGGACGCTGGGACCCCAGGGCCTGGGACCCCACACTACTTTGTATGGCCAACGTTAGTTCTAGATGCCCTCAGGCAGGGCCCAAGGGTCTGGGTGGAGAGCAGCAGCTGCTGCTGGGCCTGGCCCAGCTGCCTTTTCTGGTCCCTGTTGGCCCAGCCAACATGTGGGCCTGAGAGCAAGAGATGTGGGATGGGGTCTGGGGGCCTCGGGAGGGACACAAGGCTGCCTGGCGTGTGACTGCTCGCTCCTGGCCCTGCCCTGAAAGCCCACTGTTCAGGAGCAGATGGGGTGACCTGCAGGCCTCCCCTCGGAACCCAGGGGTTGCAGGCACAACCCTGTTCCAGGCCAGCTCCCGTTCAGCCCCCCGGAGCCTCCAGACCTAACACAGGCACCAGCCCTCTCCTGGCTTCTGGGGAGACATGGTGACAGCCCCTCCAGCCCTAAGAGCTCAGTTCTCAGATGGAACACAGTGAAGCAGTGCTGCTGGCTGGGCTGAGGGACAAGCAATTATCCACAGCTAGTTGCTTATCGGCCACCCAAGGGACACTCTCTGGGCAGACAACAGGTGACCCACCTGCGGGCCTGTCTGCAGTCACCACAGTCGAGCCATCCCCACATCCAGGACCTCCTGGACCCCCAAGCAAGACCTGACTCTGCACACAGGCCTGGCCAAGGCAGCAGGCCTCTTGCCCAGCCAGAAGTTGGGCTTCAGAGGGCTCAGCCCAGCACTGGCTGTGTGCCAAGACTCTGATGGACAACACCAGACAGGGCAGGCCAGAGTGACCCACACAACTGCCAGGGCCAAGCCCCTGAGAGCCTGGCCCCGCCATGGAGCAGCTCCTGCCGCACCCAGCCTGGGCTGCTTGCCCACTACCTGCCAGGAAGACCTGAGAGACAGGAAGGATTGGGGAGGGGGCTCCAGGCTGACCAGACCCCACAGGCCACTGGCAGGATGACCACAAACCAGTCATCTCCCTTTCTGGGCCTCAATTTTCTCAAGCACATAAGGCAAAGGGACTTCCCTAGAGATCCAGTGGTTTGATCCCTGGTTGGGGAACTAGATCCCACAAGCTTATGTCACGCCGCACCACACCCCCCCAACAAAAAAAGAAAAAAACTGCAATGAGAACAAGCTGTTCTTGCCACGTGCAGCAGAGGTATGACAGGACCACACGAGGGCACAGAACTAACTGCCACCACCAGCAGGCCTCTGCACACCCCTGCCCAGGAGCGTCAGGAAAGGCTCCAGGCACAAGCCTGCCTCAACAAAGGCCCTCCCTCCCACTGGGTTCTCTAGCCACGTCCCTCTGCAACAGCCCTCATGGGGGCATTCGCACCTGCCCCCGAGGTCATCACCTGGCCAGTGCACCCAGGCCGTGCAGGTCAGGCCTCTTCTGGAACCACTTTTCCCTAGGGGAGCTGGAGGCCGTGTCTTTACTCCTGAGGAAAAGCCCTGGGCCTTGGGACAAAAGCAGGTCTTGCAAAGTGCCCTCAGTACTTGATCAAGTCCTTGATCAGTAGGCCTTATAGCCTGGAGTACATGGTCCCCTCAAACCCTGGGGTGCCCCCTAAACGCCACTGCTTACCAGTAAAGGCAGGCTCAGAACCCAGACTCACGGGACCAGCCCGCCCTCCAAGCAAAGTGGAGGCACCAACTATCTAAGTGCCCCTCAGCCCAGCTGGAGCTGCACCCCCCTACCCCCCGTCACCTGGCCCAGTAGGGCCTCATGGCACCTCACACCCCTGCACCCTCTGTCCAATGTCTCCTTGACCTCTTTCATCAAGACGCAGAAGGCGTCTCAGGGCAAGCCAGGACTCCAACCTTCCCCCAGGTTTCAGGGCTGAAGCTCTGGGCCAGCAGCCCCTGACCCCCCACCCCAAGGCTTGGGGACCTGGGCAGGGACCAGGAGTGCTGCCCGGACCAAATGTTAACTCAAGTGACAGCCAGCTCAAGCAAACACAACTTCTCGTGGCCACAGACTGGCTCTTCCCCTGGTGTGGATGGCTAAGCAGACAGGTTCTCAAAGCGGGAGCTGGCAGTTTCGGCACTAGGGAAGAGGACCCCCGGGCACACAGGTGGGCAGCCCCACGGGAGACCCCTGAGCATCACCACGAAGAGAATCTGCAGCACCGGGCAGGTCAACAGGCGCTGAGGCGGGGCACTCACAGGATCCCCAAGGCAGGTGCCCATGCTGGCCAGGACCTGGGCAGAGATGGAGCCACCCCTGCCTCAGGCCTTTCACCCACACGACTGCCCACCAGGCAGCCGAGGCCCTGGGCTGACCTGAGGCCTGATGGGGACAGAAGGCACAGCAGCATGGCCCCAACCCTCCCCCAGGGCCGACGGTGCCACTAGCTGGGCAGGTGGGGTGGAAAAGGCATCCCGCAGCAGGGAGAGGATGGCCTCGGCCCGGGGTGCTGCCTCAGCAGGGCCTGCGAGAGTGGGAGGGGAAAGGACTGGAGAGGGCCCCCAGGCTGAAGGGGTGCCAGAGGAAAGGGCTGGAGGGGGCTCAGGCCGGAGGCAGTGGACCAGGCACCAGGCCAGCTGGCGCCACAGCCCGTGATAGAGGCCCCAACTCCTCCACCCTCCCGGGGGCACAGGCGCTCTCCTGGCTGAGAACCGAGTTGGGGTGGCAGAGCCTCTTGGGCCCGTCCTCCAGAGGCTGGTCTACGGCTCAGGGCCTTTGCTGACATCAGCGGGGTCAGGGACAGGTCTGCCTTGCGTGAAGGGCTGGGGGAGAGCCCAGACGGGGGTCGGGGTCAGCTGAGGGGTTAGCACCCCAGGCCCACCTGCTGAAGCTGTGTTTCCCCCGAAGATGGCAGAGGAGCCAGGTCACAGCGCCTGGGGCCCCAGAGCTGCCCGCCACGCCCAGCGCAGAGCTCCTATCCTCTGCCCCCTCAGCCGCCTACCCCCACCTGGCTGCCCGCTGCTGTGCCTATCCGAGAGCCTGGAAAGCTGCTGCACACCTTGTCAGGCCAGGCACCGAGGATGCATCTAACACCCACATAAGAATGGCAAAGCCAGCACCTGCTGTATCTGCTGCAATCCCGACCTGACCCAACCTAACAAAGGCCATGTTGAGAATCAGTTGCATGAGCGCCCTGGTCTGACTCCAGAGCAAAAGTCCCAACCCAGGTGCTGTGGCGGACTGGGTGTGGGCAAGGGTTTCCAAGCAGGGACAGGTGACCAAGCCCACGCATGTCACCATGTCTGCTCTCGGCACTACCTAGGCTTCTCCAGAGACATGGAGGTAGGAGCTGGTGGCCTGCCCAGCCACATCCAGAGGCCTATGGAGACACCCAGTCACCCCAGCACCAGGCACTGCACGAGGGCTCAGCACGGTCACTGGCTCTTCTTCTTACCCCCAGAACTGGGCACCAACTGCAACAGCCCTCAGATGCATGGCACGGCTGGTGCCGGCCCCAAGCCATGTATCCTGGCGGGGTCAGGCTAAATGTTGCCTGTAGCAACAGAGAGCAAAATATACCACAACACCAGAGGCGAGCACACCAGACAGCCCATCAGTGTAACTCACCAAGACGGCCAGCAGAAGTGGAGAGGCTGAGCCCAGGCCAGGAAGACACGACAAGCAGTGGGCCCCAACCAGGGACATGCAGAGAGCTCTGCGTCCACTCATTTCAAAGCAGTATATGCAGGACCCATGCCATCCTTGCCCAGATCCTCCCAGGAGAAAATGGCGCAGGACTCCAGGTCCATTTCAACCTCTCCCCCATCAATGACCTCATCCAGAGTGGCAGTGAAGGTGACCTGGAATACTACTCGCAGCAAGGAGCAACCAAGAAGCCTTCCCTCGGGGCCCCACTCACCCCAGGCTCCAGTGTGGGCACGGCTGGGCATCCACACCAGGGGTCCCCATCCCACAGCAAGTCTGCGAGGAGCCAAAGTGAGTTCTGACCTGTTGCAGGGCTCTGACTAACTTTCCAGAGTCAATGGCTCTCCCACTGACTACATGCTCTAAAGCTTTCTCAAGCCTGAGATGAGATGAAATTCACTCCCTGCCAAGGCCTGGTGTCACTGGGGAAGGATGGAGGTGGGGCAGACAGCCTGCGCCGGCACCATCCGTGGCTCTCCTTGCTCAGCAGGCCCATTCCTGGGGAAGCACTGAGCAGAGCCCACGAGGTCATGGGCAAGGCCAAAGCCCACGTGGCCGCAGCGCCTTCACCCTTCATCAGAGCTGCTCAGCTGCCTGCCTCCAGCCAGGCCAGGCCAGACCTCAGCTCTCGGCACAGTGTGAGCCGGTTTGAACCAGCCAGGCTCAGAGGCCCGGTCACCAGCAGCTCTGGCCAGAGGCAGAAATGCAGCTCTCCCTGCTGAGTGGACCAATAGCTGGCACTGCATGGTCTGTTCTCATGCCAGGTCCAGCTCCAGCCCACTCACATGAGGAGAGACAAGGCACCCCCAAATTCCTCTGGGACTCCACACCATTGACTTGGTTTCCCAGTGTCTCACTTAAGGCCCAGGGAAAAGTCCTTGAAGAATCAAAAGGTCATGGGCAACCAAAAAGGGTAAGAGGAAGGACAGGTCCTCAGGTGCATCCCAAAGCCTGAGGGGGTTATGAGAAGCACTACCCCCATTTGAACTGAGCCAGGAGGCCTGCGGTACCCGTGAGCTAGGACCTCTGGCCAGGAGCTTCCCAAAACCCAGGAAGGTGAGTCGAAAACCAGTGTCCTCTCCCAAGGAACTCAATCCACTTCCCCACTTCTCTCCATCATTCAGGCACACTGGGGTCGTCCCAAGTAGCTTCCTGCCAGAGCAGGAAGGAGCCGGAGATCCAGAGGCTGGGAAATGACAATCCACACTAGCCCTGCACTATTTAGCACAAAAACGACCTTCTCACCACAGCCCCCAGTTTGAGCGCAAGCAGGGGGACAAGGCCTCATCAGTCATGTCCAGCTCCTGTAAATGCAAACAAAGGTAACAAGAGTTCCTCAAAGCAATTGGGGGAGGGAAATCAGAGATGGGGGATGGCGTGGAAAGACAGCAGAGAGAGCAGAACACTGCCCAGTGACCCTGGGACCAGAGTGGGACCCTGTTGCTGTGTGGCACATGAACAGGATCCCCTAGGGTCAAGTACCCTCTCTGGTAGGCCTGAGCTGGTTAAGGACTTGGAGTCCAGCCACTAGGCTGCCTCTTCATATATAAAGAAAGTCAACAGACCTCCTGGAGCGCCAGTAGCCTAGGAAGCCAGGCCTGGTGTGGGTGACAAGGGACGGGGCAGGAGCCCAGTCTGAGGCAAAGCAGGTCCAGAAGGCCCTGGGCTGGGCTGGGGAAGGGGCCCAGGCTGTGGGGCTTGAGGTAGGCAGTTCATACCAGGAGTGAGAGTAGGGGAGTGGGAAGGCAAGGATGTGAGCCCTTCCCTTCTCAAAGTTTTTCCAGAAATAAATAACAAGGGGAAAGGGATTTTTCCACTGCAAAGGATAAAGGGATACAGGACGAGCATGAGGACAAGTGGGGGGGGGGGTTGGTGTCTGCAAAGAAAGTGACAAGAACTCCTGAGGAAGAGCCAAGACCAGGGGGGCTCCTAGAGCCCAGGGAGCTCAGGGCTGCGGGGAGCAGGCCGGGAAGTGGGGAGGAGCCCACATCTGTCGCCAGCTTTCTCTGGGGTCAGTTTGAAGGTGGGCTGGGGAGTGCTGAAGAGAAGAGAACAGGGGAAGCGGGAAAGGGAAGGGGCCTCTAAGTGGGAGACAGGAGGTTCCCATCAGGGTATAAGAGCAGTCACAAAAAGGAGAAAAAAAAGGGGGTTCCGAACAGGAAACAAAAAAGTTGCCAGAGAACGAGAAAGGAGCTTCCGAACAGGCGCCAGAGTCCCACTTCTGGGCCCCAGGGCTCCGGCCTGGCCTCCGAGGAGACGCGGTGCCGGGGGGCCGGCCGCGGCGGGGCTGGAGCCGAGCCGGGTCGGGGTCGGGCCGGCGGCCCTACCTGGTACACGGAGGCCTTGGGCAGGTCCAGGCAGACCGTGCAGCACAGAACCGAGTAGAGCCGCTCCTCCAGCTTCCCGCTGCCCGCCGCCGCCGCCGCTGCCGCCGCCTCGGCTGCCTCGGCCGCCCGTAGCCGCTTCTTGGGCGGCGCGTCGGGGTCGCCCGCCGCCTCCTGCAGCTGCCGGGCGCCGGCCAGGCCCGCCTCGTCTGGGAGCCCGGGCCCCGCCGCCTCACCCAGTGCCGCCGCTGCCGCCGGCCCCGCGGCCGCCCCGGGCCCGGCCCCGACCCCGACCCCGACCCCGGCCCCGGCCCCGGCCCCGACACCGGCCGGCACGGAGCCGGCTGGCCCCGCGGCCGGGCCGCCTCCGCCAGCCTCCTCGGCGCCGGACATCGCGGCCGGCCGGCCCGGAGGGCGGGTGCCGGCGCGCTCCCGCGGCTGGAGGTTAGGGGCGCCGCGCGCTCCCTCTGGCCTCTCGCCGCCGCCGAGACCCCGCAGCCCCGCTCCCTGCGCCGCCGCCTCAGTGGGTCTGGCCCGCGCGTAGCCCCGCAGCCGCCGCGGCCACCGACCCCGGCGCAGTCGCCATCTTTGTTTTCGCTGCGCTCTCCCCCACCTTCCACCGCCGCCTACGCCCCCTCTTTCTCCCAGTCACGTGAGCTGCGTGAGGCCAATGGGAGAGCCTCTCGGGCGAGACAGCGAGTCATCCAGAGCCAATAGGCGCGCGAGGACCCGCCCCTGCAGAAGGTGGGCGGGGCCCCGGGCGACTAGCAGAGGGGTGCTCACCCGGGTGGGGAAGTCCTGGCGTACAGTACCTGGTGAGCAAGGTGCTTCCTGCCACGCCAGGTCCGGACCACACGCCTTGGGTGCCGGGGCAAGGAGGGCAACCTTGGACTCCCACGTCTACATGTCTCTGCGCCTTTGTCCCCAGACACCCAGTCTTGAGTGCGCGAGGCTCTAGCCTAGCTCATCGGAGCGAGAAACTGCCAGCTACCTCTCCCTCTCTGCCCAATCCCGTCTCCTAACCCCGGGGTTCGGAGCTGCAGTGCGGTCTACTAAGGAAAGCGAGGGTCTTAGGAAATCAGGACTTGCCTTGTACAGGCCGAAGGGCAAACGAGTAGAGGTTGAGTCAGCCCTGGAAGGGGATGTACATTTCTGTGAGCAGCAGTGGGCCTCGTTTGCCTTCATCCCAGCCGGCGGCCAGTGATGGTCACTGCCTCAGAGGACCACCAGCCAGACCTTGCAAGGATATTCATAACTCCATCGTGTCCCAGGAGAGCAAGGGCCTCCTGTATCTTCTCAGTCCAGGGGCCCTCCTGACAACAGTGCCCTCAGGCCAAGTTGAAGGAGACCCCCAGAGTTGGTCCTGCACATTGCCTTCTTTTGCTCGGGAAAACCAGTTGCTGCCCTGGGAGCCTTAGGAAGTTCACTGCAGGACTCCTCAGTCTGGCTAAAGAAGAGGCAGAGTCCATATTCCTGCTAAATCCCTCAGGTTTATTGGAGACCTCTCTCTGGAGCCACAACCATGGCCTGCCCAAAATCAAGCCTGAGAACGTGCCTGGGACCCGGTCCCCCTCATTTTGGTTTTGGGCAAGCCTTCACATTGAGCCAGAAAGGGAGATAGTCAATCTGCAGAAAGCTGGCTTTAGGAAGGAGAGTCTATCACTAGCGGGAAGGTGGTAGCTGGGCAGAAGCTTTGCCTTGTGGTCTCCAGCCATCACTCCCACTGTAGGCGCTGTGTGTGCAAGGCCCGGTGGTAGGCCCAGCTGCCCCCTGCCAAGGCCCAGCGACAGATGTCCTCCTTCGGCAGCAGCAGCAGCAGTCTGTCCTCCTCCAGCCGGCTCAGAAGACCTGCAGCACCCAGCATCACACCCCCCCACATTCCATAAGAGTTGGTTGTGAAAACGGCCACAATGAGGATGGTCACTGCGACCACCAGCACCACTGCCTGACCAGCCACAGAGCGGCCCTCAGCACCAAGGTGGTCACCAGCCACTGCCAGCACCATGCCTCCTCCCAGAAGCAGGTTGGCAGAGGAGCAGTCCCCATTCACCCAGTGGAAATCGAATGCCAGAAGGGGCAGGCCAATGACAGTGGCCACCCAGGCTCCAGCAAGACAGTCTTCATCCGTGCCCAGCCCTGAAGCCAGCATGATGGCGGCGGCCAGGGCCTGGAGCAAGAAACCAGCAGCGGCCCCTCGATTTGCCTGTTAACAAAGGGAAGGGGAATGTGGGGAAAAAGGGTCAGGACCTCTCTTTAAGCAGGGGAGGGTGTGGGGGGTCTCAGGGAAGCCTGGCCCACACACTAACTTCCCACCACCCTCTAGGAATTTGGGAGTAGGCTACGCCCCTGCCCCACCCCAATGTACTCACCTGGGCAGTGCTCAGGGCTGCGTGTAGAGACACTGCTCCCAGCGCCAGGTGGGACAGGGCGGAGCTCCACTCGCCCCCTGGCCTGGGGGTCATGACACCTCAGGCGGTAGTGAGTTTAAGGGGACAGGAAAGGGATCCTCAACTTGAGAAGAATGTAGAAGCCGGCGACAGGGAGCCCTAAGGGTGTCTCTTCGGTACTCCCAGGTTCCAGAGTCCCATTTCTAAATATTGTTATAGGCTCATCCGAAACTCGCGGGAGCCCTGACGCCACAACCTTGGGGAAGAAGGGCCTAAATAGGCCGGGAAGGGAAAATGCGGTGAGGAGCCGGGGCTGGGTGGGCGTTATCTCTGGCGTAGTGGAACCCAAGTCAGGGTGCAGGGCCCTGCGCTCGGGGAGGCGCCGTCCTCGGAACCCGGTCGGGAAAGAGCAATAGCCCAGCACTCAGGCCGCTGAGCTGCGCGACCACGACGCAGCGGCGAGCTGGAGGCCCAGACCAGCCCACCGCGCCGCCCTCGGGCTGCTGCTCCGCCTCTCGCGCCCGGCCTGCGGCTTCCGAGCGCCGACCAACGAGACGATCGGCGGGTAGAGCGGCTGGAGGGGGGCGGGGCCAGGAAGTCTGGCCCCTGGAAGAGATGGAGCCAGATGGACGTGAGAGATGGGCGGGGCTGGGAGGAGGTGGGTCTCGGCTTGGGATGGGTCGCGCAAGTCCATGGTTTGCGGGGAGGGAAGGGGTTCGAGGAAGGAGCGGTGAAAGGAAGGCCGGTGAGAGGAGGGGCTTTTAGGGGCGGGGCTGAGGAGGGGCCGGGGCGGGGCCTGGACAGGGCCGAGACGGGCCTTGAGGGGAGGGGCCGAGCAGGAGGTTCGCGGATAGGGAGGTTGGACGCCTGCCGGTAGCATCCTCTGAGGGTTGGCTCCGCGTGCGGTCCTCCGCGGAGGACTGGTAGGGATACTGGAAGAGGGTGCGGGGCTGCGCCGAGGGGGCGGCCGCCGGAGCATGCGCACGGGCTCTGCGGCGGGCGAGCGCGGTGTCGGCGCGGGGACGCGGGGCGGCGTGAAGCCGGGCCCTTTGCCGCCCCGCGCTCCCATGTACGCCTTTTACTCACTGCTCATCTACATCTTCTACAGCCTCTTCCGCAGGGATGGCGGGGCCACGGCGGCCGCCGACGCTGAAAACCCGACCCAGGTGAGCGGGGGAGCGCTCAGCTCGGCCGGCTACCCCTTCCCCGAGAACGGTTCGCAGGTCGCAGGGCGCTGACGCGGGAGAGGGACCGTGCCGAAGATCCCGTCTCTGGTGTTGGAGGCTGAGAGCCCGGAGCCAGCCACCGGGCTCAGTTCCCGGAGGCAGGGACCCCACGGGCTGCCTGGCCTCTCCTCAGGGCCTCTCCCCCACTGCCTCCCTAGAGCGACCGCTGTAAGCCCGGGAATCGCCGCCGCGCCTACCAGCCAACCGCTGAGCTGTGGACCGAGCTGACCGGCCTGGTCGGTAGGTACTGTTGGTGCATCGGGAACGCTGCTGAGAGATGCAGGGAGGGACCTGGCAGGCGCCGGCTGGTGGCCTGGCGTCCAACACAAGACCCAGCGCGCCTCCCCATCCCGCTCCCTGGCCTCGCAGGCTCTTCGGAGGCCGAGGATGAGTCGGGAGGGGGAGCCGAGCGCTGTCCGGCAGAGGTCTCCCTGGAAGAGGCTCTCGTGCGTCTCGCCGAGTTCCTCTCAGTCCAGCTGGGGGCGGAAGAGAGCTTTGGGACTCCTCCCGACCTGAGCAAGGTGAGCAGTTGAAACTCTTCCAGCAACTTGTTCTGTCTCCCCAGGTCCTCTGATCACCATCCATCCCTGTTTTCCCTCCACCCGGCCCCCTTTCTTCTCCACTTTGATGCCTGTTTCTTTCCCAGCCCGGTGATGTTCCCCCACTGTTGACGGTGACTGGTCAACTCTTGGCTCTCCTGGCATGGATTCGAAGTCCCAGGGGCAGGCAGGCCCTGTCCCAGGGGACACAGCCTGTCTCAGGGGTGCAACACCCTCCTCCTGCTGGTGCGTAAGGAGTAGTGAGCTGAAGAGGGAGTCTGACCAGGGGTTGACGCCCCCCAGAACCCAAGCAGCCAGATGTGAGCTGCCCTCTTTCAGGCCACAGAGCTCTTCTGTTCTAATTGGGTCCACCCCACCACAGGATCCCCATTGCAAGAAGAAAGCCCTTCCCTTTCACAAAGGGGCGAGGCCCAGGGACAGCAGCCTTCTCAGCTGGAGGAGGACCAGAGGGCTTGGCAGCGGCTGGAACAGCTCATCCTTGGACAGGTGAGGAGTCCAGAGCAGCTGGGACCTGGGCATCTGGGAAGGGCCTGGGAGTCTGGGAGGGGACTGGAAGGAGGTGTTCCACCCTGTGCCCCTCCCTCCTTTCCAGTTGGAAGAGCTGAAGCAGCAGCTGGAACATCAGGAGGAGGAGCTGGGCCAGCTGCGCCTGGGAGTGGTGAGGCTGCTGGATGGGGGCTGGACGAAGGACCCAAGAGGGTACCAGCCTCCAGGTAAGTCCTGAGGGCTTCCTTCTCTCCCAGGGAGCAACAGACTCAGAGAAAAGGGTTCAGCATCTGACTCTGGAGAACAAAGCCCTGAAACAGAGCTTGAGCCTTACTCAGGACCTCCTGCTGCACTGGGGCCCTGCCCCCAACACCAGGGCCCCCCAGGTATCCTGCTTCTTAGCTGCGACCATCCCTGCAGCCTGGGGCTCCCGCACAACTGCTCTCCAGCAGCACTGCCTGTGCTTTCTCAGAACTCACGCTCTGACCCTTCAGACCTGGGCCCAGACTGTGGGCAGCAAGTGCATGGCAGCCCTGTTCAGGAGACGGACGCTGGGACCCTCCTGGTGCTCCTGGGGCTGAGCCTCTGCACTTCTCATGCAGGAGGCCTGTTTCCATCCCTGGGCAGGGAATTAGATCCCACATGCCTCAACCAGGAGTTTGAATGCTGCAACTGAAGATCTCACACAGCCTAAAAAATGTTTTTTTAAAAGGGGCGGTGGGGGCACTTGAGAATCCCGTCATTTCACTCCAAGGCTCCTCCCAGTGGCTGACTCCAGGGGAGCAAAAGGATTTGGGGAAAGTACCCTTGCATGGAATTGGGAGGCATGGATGTGTGACCAGCTTTACAACCTTCTCTTAACTTTCTCATCCGTAAAATGGGGCAGCTGGAGTGTACCCCCCAGTTGCCTCCTGCCTCCACAGTTTGACTGGTTCCCACTCCCCTTGCAGGAGGAGGCAGAAGCCCTGCTGGAGCTCCGGGGGCGGCTTCAAGAAGCCCAGGACACCACGGAAGCCCTCCGAGTCCAGGTGGGCACTGGGCCCAGGGGCTGGGAAGTCTGGGGCGCTGGGAAGGGGGTATCTGAGGCAGAGCCTGGTAAGTGCCTGTTTCCTCAGTGACAGGGGTGGGGTTGGGTGGGGGCAGCTAGGGGTGCAGGAGGTGCAGCTGCAGGGCCTTCAGGGGGCCCTCCGGCAGCTCCAGCAGGAGACTGAGCAGAACTGCAGGAGAGAGCTGCAGCAGATGCGAGGGCAGCTGGCAGGTAAGCTCTGGGGCTGTGGAGCGCATGGCGAGGTGTGGCATCTGGCCTCCCCTCACTATGGCCTCCCCCGCAGGACTTCGTGCTCGCATGGCCAGCCTGCGTCAGGGCTGTGGGGACCTCCGGGGACTCGTCAGCACCTTTACCCAGAGCTGCCAGGGTTCTCTGAGCGAAGCCCAGGGACAGGTCAGGACCGCTTGCTCCCTCCCTCGCACTTGCTCTCTGGCAGCCTTTTCACTGGCCTTTCCTTGGGGAGCCCCTGTCCCCGCCTCCTTTCCACTCCCAGGGTGTTGTCTGCTCTGACGGAGACCAGGGGCTCTGGAGCCAGAGTGACTGTGTCCTGTGCAGGCTGGGGTGACAGTGGATCTCTCACACGGTTGCCAGGAGCCACCATTCTCCTCAGGTCCCTGAGCTTCATCCCAGGTCACTGAGAGATCATCCCTGCCCACTAGGGCCTGAAGCCACAGAAAGCAGTAGATCACCACAGCTGGGCTGCATAGTAGATCCTGCCCTCAGCACCGCATACCCCAGCTGTTTCCACTGCCTCCCCTCCCTGTGCCGGTCCCTCCCTTACGTCTCTGTTCCCCCAGGTTTCCTGGGCTCTGGGGGCACTGTCAGCTGATGGGGCTGGGACTCAGCTCGCAGAGGTGCGGCAGGGGCCTCTGCCTGGATGCCCAGGGCGGCTGCTGGAGCTCAAGGGTACAGCAGGTTTGGGGAGCAAAGGGCTGGCGTGGCAGAGGTTGGGGATGTGGAAGCTCTTCACACTTCAGGACCTAGGAGGCAGCCCCTGGACCTGATCTCCACCCCAGGAAACATCCGTGTGCTGTGTCGGCTGAGGCCAGGGACACCCTCCAGCCTGGTGAGCTTAGAGCCTGGCCCGGGTGGCACTGTTACCACCTGCTATCGAGGGCACCAGCGTCGCTTCCGCCTAGACTGGGTCTTCCCTCCGCACGCCAGCCAGGAGGAGGTGATGCTCCACCCTTGGATCTGTGTCGACTGTCTCTCAGATACCCTGGAGTCCTCAGGAGGCTCCTGTGTGTCCACCCTCCTAGGAGAGAGGGTGGCTGGACTCCAGCAAGGAAGGGAGAGGAGCCGGGGGGCCTGGGAGCAGGGCTGGCATCCTAGCTGGGCACCTGTTTTCCTCCCAGGGTTTTTCCTTTGCATCTGGCCACCAAGCTCTTGCAGGCCGGGAAAGACAAGTTATGGCTTAAAGGAAGATTAACATTTTCAAAAGTAACTTTGTGCCAGGAGAGTATGTGTGAGGTGACAGTCCTGCAGGGCTGCAGGGCACAGCTGGGGCCCTGCTGTGCCCCGGGACCTCCATCCCCCAGGCTTCTCTAGCTGTCCACTCTGGCCCACCATTCAGACTGACCCACTCTGAGGGGGGTACCCCTCCTTGCTTTGTGGTTAGGGGAGTGGGGAGCACAGGTGAGCTTCCAGCACCTGAGCTCTCCCAATGCCCCTTTGCTGCCAGACCCAGGGAGCTGGAAACCAGAGGCTTAAGTCCCAGCGCCCACCACACCCTCTCCAATGCACACGCACTGTGCAGCTGGAGCTTCCTTAGCTCAGGAACAAGGCTGAGAGCTGGGACGGTGAGGTGAGAGGCAGAGCTGTCAGAGATCAGACTGTGGTGGCCTCACAGGGACAGACTGGTGAGAGTGCCTGGCAGGTGGCCAGGGCTCCCTCTTTCACTTTCTGGGGCCCCACAGCTGTTTGCCACCTACCTCCATTTACCCCCACACCACCCCTGCCCTGTCTTCAGCCTCCATGCCAGCTACAGCCCTGGACAGGGGCCCCTTTGTGCACTGTCTTCCAGGTGGGCAGGGCCCTCCGGTTCCGGAGGAAAGAGTTAAAGGCATCTGGTGCTGAGCCCCCTCTCTGTAGGAGCACCCCTAGTGCTCCTTTCTAGCCATGGAGTCTGAGCCATCTCACTGGCTGTTCTGGGTTCTGCTCCAGTGTCTGGCAATCAACATTTCAGACAGCACTGGCTCACCACAGTTACCAGATGTCTCTGGGCATGGTAGCTGACCGTGTCATTGCTCAGGAGGCTGCTGCTGGTGTCCAGCTGCCAGCAGGATGCCAAGTCCCAGCTCCATGTCCCTTTTACCTGCTTCTGTGTACCCGCCCAGGGACGGCTTCAGGATCCTGGCTGCTGCCACCCCCCAGCCATGGGCCCTCTGGGTTCATCCTTCACGTGCCATGTGCTGCACTAGCCCTCCTTCCACATTCTCACTTAATCCTCACAACAGGTGTCGCTACAGTCCCCACCTTGCAGAGGAAAAGATGAGTGATTTGCCTCCAATTCCATCTAGGGTTTGAACCTGGCCATCGAGCCCAGGGTCTGGACCCTTGACTGCCAAACCCCCAAGTCTCCCAAGCAGTCAGTCATCAGGACTCTATTACTCTGTTCCCACTATTTGTCATGTTCCTTCCCTCTTTGGCTGGCAAATTCTTGGAAATGCCACTTTGTCCAGGGAGCCTCCTCTGTCTGTTGGGAAATCCTCACTTTCCCTACGTTCCCCTAAAGCTAGTCTCCTCCCAGGGGAATCAAGTTATGGTCAAGTTATCTTGCCCCAGGCTTAGGGCCCTTCCAAACCCCTTGCACCCCTAGGTCTTCAGGGAGCTGGAGTCTGCTGTGCTGTCCTGCCTCGGGGGCTACAGTGTCTGCATTTTCACCTACGGTCAGACAGGGACGGGGAAGACCTACAGCATGGAGGTGGGAAAGGACGCAGTTGGGGAGCTCTGGAGCCAGGGGCTGGGATGTGAGCTTGCTGAGGCACCCCATGCCATCCCCAGGGCCCGCCTGAGGACCCCGGCATCGCTCCTAGGGCGCTGCAGTCACTGTTTCGGGAGATGGGCACAGGCGGGCAGCACCGTGTGACCCTCAGCATGGTGGAGATCTACAACGAGGCTGTCAGGTCAGGGGCACCTGGTGCTTCCTGCCTTGCCCCCAGCCCCAACCTCTTCTGTCTCCGCCCCCCAGAACCATCAACGGAGTCCTACCCTCTTTCACCAGGGACCTCCTTGCCCCAGGGCCTCCCCAGCGCCTGGCAGTGAGGCAGGGCCCAGCAGGCCAGGGGGGAATCCAGGTGGCCGGCCTCACCCACTGGGACGTGCCCAACCTGGAGTCTCTGCACCAGGTGAGGCTGCTCAGTGGGGCTCTGCAGCCCGCCAAGCCCCTGCCCTGTAGCCGCACTGGGGGCGCGGGCCCCGCTGCAGGCCAGCCCTTGTCCACCCGTCCTGCAGATGCTGAGCCTGGGGAGGAGTAACCGGGCCACCGCCGCCACCGCCATGAACCAGCGCAGCTCTCGCTCGCATGCCCTGGTCACGCTGACACTGCGCACAGCGTCCCCATCGCGCGGTCCCGGCACCGCAGGTACTTCGGCGCCTGAGCCCTGTTGGGGGCCTCACTGCACCCACGCCGGGCTTCCGTCCACGCCGGGCTCGCTCGCCCCTGCAGGCACGCTGCACCTCGTCGACCTGGCGGGGTCCGAGCGCGCCTGGAAGGCGGGGGCGGCCGGCTCGTCTCAGGAAGACCGGGACGGCGCCCAGCGTCTACGGGAGGCTCGGACTATCAACCGCTCGCTGCTGGCGCTGGGAGGCGTGATGGCCGCGCTGCGGGCCCGCCGGCCCCACGTGCCCTTCCGCGACTCGCAGCTGACTCGCCTGCTGCAGCCGGCGCTGGGCCCGGGCGCCACGGCGGTGCTGCTGCTGCAGGTGGGCGGGACGGCCTGCGGGGAGGGTAGGGATTTGCATGCCAGGCACCGCCCACCAGGGCACTCCCACCAGCGCTGCTACCTGCAGATCTCCACGCGGCCCGAGGATCTCGGCGAGACGGTGTGCTCGCTCAAGTTCGCCGAGCGTGTGGGCCGAGTGGAGCTGGGGCCGGCCAGGCCCCGCAGGGCCCCCCGCTCCGGGACGCCCTCCTCCCTGAGCACCGACACACCACTCTCCGGGACTCCCTGCACCCCTACGCCGTCGCCCGGCAGCCCTCCAAGCCCCGGCCTAGACAGCGGCTCCAGCTCGGCCCTGGCACCACCGGAGGACCTGCCTTCCTAGTCCTGCCCAAGGAGCCTGGGTCACATCTCTGCGGGCAGAGGCAGCAAAATCCCTATTCCCTCATGACTTCCTTGACCTCTGGGGGCCGCTGCCCCCTAGACTGCTGGAGCCCACCCTCCTCTCCCACCCTGGAGGAGTGCTCTGCCTGGGGTAATTATCACACCTCCCCCCCCCCACCCGCCCCCCTTATCACCATCTGCTGTTATCATAGCGCACAGCAGGGGATCCCAGGGCCACAGAGGCAGACCGCGGCCAAGTGGTCACCAGAGTCACTATCTCATCAGACTTGCGTTGAAATGTTGTCTATTCCTTTACTGTTACCTCCCCACCACCATCACCAAAGCCAAGGAGGGTCTCCATTCTCGATCCCCTTCCCCCCAAAGGTGCTTCCTCTTTCCCAGGCAACAGCTGAGGGAGGACAGGGCTTTAGGCTGGAGCCCCATTAGGTCTTCCCTCCCCCAGCCCGAGCCAGGGAGGGGAGGTGACAGCTGGTGATGGATGGAGAGATGGATGGAGAGCTGGAGAAGGTGGGACCAGGAAGGGTAATGGAAGGGCTACTTTAGGCAGAGCCCTGCTCCATCCAGCCTTGCCTCTAGGGGTAGGAGAGACAGGACTAACCACCAGGGCCTGGTGATGCCCTGCTGGGCCACAGCTCTTCTGGGGCAGCCAATAAACATGTGGACTCGCAGTGTGGCTGGTGCCTCTGTCTCAGGCTGCCAGAGTCACACAGACCTTGGTTTCTCCTCAACAAGCCTAGGGGTGGCAGAGGAAAGCAGCCCCTGCCCTGGGAGCATCACAGGCCGTACCAGGAGAGCAGCCAGCCTGGGCTGGGTGTAGCCAGGTCTCGGGGGTGGCTAACCCACACGTCATAGATGCTTTTGTTGGGTGGCACCCCCTGGAAGAGAGCATCTAAATCCCAGAGCAGCCTTGTGGGGCCATGGGTTTCCGGAGCTACCCCCCAATAGCCTGTGCTGGTGGAAGGAGGGCACCGGGGGCAGGAGGTGGGTGGCAGTGGGGCCAAAGGCATCACCACGTTGGGAGTGTAAATGGGCAAGTAGGAGGTGGGCAGCTGTCCCCACAGCGAGGCCCTGTGACCTCCACCAGAGAGAACCCCGGGGTCTGGGGTGCCCTGCACTAAGTGGAGAGGCCAGGCCCTGGGCTCAGGGGACAGGACGGTGGGCTTTCTGTTTTCCCCCTGGGAAGTCTTCCCCTCTGCCCTGATGGGCCTTGGGAGGGGGCAGACGGGCCACAGAGGCTTCTCAGAGGGCAGGAGTGCAGCAGGCACCTCTCCCTCCCCTGAGCGCTCTGAGCCTGACCGTCTGGGGCTGCTCCGTGGTGTCCCCTCCCCGGAGTCCCCTAGCAGAGACTTGATGCTGAAGCCCTCGCAGGGCGGCAACTGGGGACTGGGCGGCTGGTAGGGCCGGCCGTGCAGCACGTAGGGGCCGAGATCCTTGGCGAAGGCTCCCCTCGCGCCCCTGCTCTGCCAGCGCCGGCACAGGGCCGTGTTCTGCAACCGCAGCGCCTCGGCCGGGATCAGGCTCACGTCGACCGCCCAGAAGTTGCCCTTGGCCTGAGGCTTCGCGGGATCCTTGGGCACCTGGTGGGGGAGGGGAGCAGGCTTGGGTGGGGCCGCACGACCCCGGATATCAGGATTTCCGCCGGCGTCCCGGTCCCAGGCTCCGAGCCTCGCCCTGCCCTACCTTGCGGAAGCACCGGTTGGAGGAGAGGTTGTGGCGGATGGAGTCTTTCCAGCCTTCGTAATCGTCCCTGAAGAAGGGGAACGCGGCCTGGACCTGACGGATGATCTGAAACCATCGGGTGGGCGGTGGGCGCCTTAAGCCAGGGCGCGCGGGCGGGGGCAACGCTGCCCCTCCCCTCGCCACTGTGTGGCCTGCCTCGCCAGGAAGGGGTCTGCCCGAGCACTTTAGCTCTCTCCCTGGGTGCTCAGGCCGGGACTGGCCCCCCTGGTATGGCTGGGACGGCCAGGTCGGGGTGGAGGCCGGAGCCTGGGCCTCAGGCCATTGGAGGACGCGTAGGGGCACAGGTCCGATCACCGAGTGCGAGGGAGAGCGGGCGGGGGTCCTCTCACCTGGGCCAGCTTCAGCCTGCGGGAAGGTGCAGCCTGGATCACAAGGGCGATCATGGCCAAGTAGGTGTAGGGGGGCTTGTCATGCCGCAGGTATCTCTTCTTCCTCCTCTTGGGGGGCTGGGAGGGCGAATCCCCCTCAGGGAGCCCCAGGCCGGGGTTGCTGCAGGGCCCCATGCAGGGGAAGCAGGAAACGTGGGCAGGGACCCAGCCGGGCAGTGGGCGCTGGGCACGGGGTAGTATGGTAGTGTGGGGAGGCAGAGCTGGGACCTGAGGCCAGGCGGGGGCTGGCGGGCCAAGCCCTTTATCATTCGGATGGAAGGGGGAGGGGAGGGGAGGCAGAAATACGCGATGGGGGAGGGGAGCGTGCTGAGGGCAGCCACAATTAGCAGGTTTCGGTTAATCTGGAAGGGAGGGAAAGGGCAGGGAAGATTCCAGTGGGGGCTGCGGCCGGCCACCCAGGCCCCATTCCTCACCCCTGGGCTGCCTTGCGCACCCCCCTAGAGCTGGAAAGAAAAGTCTGTGGAAGGGGCTATGACACACACTTACTTTATCCCACGCGGATCTCAGGCTCCCATTCAACAGAGTAGTGATTGGTCCAAGATGAGCTGCCAAGAAGGGGTGGGTCCTGCCCAGAGTTCAAGGCCAAGCAGCTAGCAGGACTTGGATGGTGGTCTGGGAGGGCTTCCTGGAGGAAACCTCATAAATAAGAGACAGATACAGTTGACTCAAGGGATTTTCCCACAGGCTGCTGCAGGGCCCCAGCGGGCTTCCCAGGTCCTGGAGGCCACTTTCCCTCCCTTCTTGGTGCTGGTCCACAGTGGGTCCTCACTGTGCACTCACTCTGCACCTCAGTGGCCCTGGGACAGCTGGACCTCCCTGGCCTGAGAACTTCCTGGAAGCTCGTTTGTCTTTCTGCCCCTCTTCTGGGCCTGTGGGTCCAGATCCTTTGGAAGTTTTTCAGAGGAGGTCACTTGGTCCCCTGGGGCATTCAGGCAGTGCCCCTGGGTGGGTGTGCGTGGAGGGGCAGGCCTTCTAGCCATAGGGGTTTACTGGATACATCTTGGGGCCACGCCGTGAGAATACATCCCTGTGGATCATGGTCCCTACCCAGGGGAGCCTGGGAGCACCACTTGGCATCACCCTGGGCAGGAGTGAGGACAGCTGTTATGTGTGGGTACACAGGGCTTCCCAGTGCCCTGTAGCTTACTCTAGGAAGAGGGCGATGCTCCCCAGGCTGGTGGGGTCTGGCCTGAGTGGAGAAGGGGCACTCTGGGAAGAGTGGAGTCTGAGTCCCAGGAAGCCTGTGGTGCCAGCACCCCCTGCTCAGGCCTGGCTAGAGCCTCTAAGTGCTTTAGCAGGCACAGGGCCTGGCCCAAAGGTGCGGCCCTGGAAAAGTGTGTTTGGCAGCGACCCTGAACCATGGTTCTCCTGGTCCCAGACCCTTCTGTCCACTCAACTCCTCCCTGGCCTGATCTGTGGCTCTGCCTCTCAAGTGCTCTGTACCCTGCTCTGTATGCTACCCCAAAGCCTGGGTCCCCCCCGCCCCGGGGGGAGGACTGGGCAAGTTTGCACAAGGCATTTATCAGGCCCAGGACACCAGCAGTGGTAGGGTGTTGCTATTAGAACCCCCAGACCCGAGGGAAGCCGTGGAAGCACAGGGACACACTTTATATCACTTTACTCAAGATTTTTCTCAGGCAGCAGCAGCACTCCCCCTGCCCAGTCCGCCCCCAATTATACCCTTGCTAAGTCACTTCAGTCGTGTCCGACTCTGTGCGACCCCATAGACGGCAGCCCATCAGGCTCCCCCATCTCTGGGATTCTCCAGGCAAGAACACTGGAGTGGGTTGCCATTTCCTTCTCCAATGCATGAAAGTGAAAAGTGAAAGGAAAGTTGCTCAGTCATGTCCGACTCTTAGCGACCCCATGGACTGCAGCCTACCAGGCTCCTTCATTCATAGGATTTTCCAGGCAAGAGTACTGGAGTGGGGTGTCATTGCCTTCTCCGCCAAGTAGCTTAGGCGGCAGCTAATTTAGTGTAAACCCCTAGAGGGCTGAAAATCTGGAGCATACAGTGGGTGTGCGGCTCTCACTGAGGTGCTGAGAGAAGGGATGGGTGATGGGTGATCTGGAGGAGGAAGCCTGGGGCTGAGATGATGTTGGTGGGGTGCTACACTGCTACCTCCATTATCAGATTCTTCATATTTCCTCTGGCTTCCTCTGGACTCCCATGTCACCTCTTCAAGTCCTGTTCGTTTCCAGGGCTCTAGCTGAGAGGTTCTTGTGTCTTCTAGCCCAGTTCAGTTATTGAGAGGTCTTTTTCTCCAACAGGTCTAAGGCACCGCTTTTCCTCCACTGTCCCCTCCTTGCTTCCAGGATAAAGCCCAGCTCTTGGTTTGGCGTTCAGGGCTCCTCACGTCCTGACTACTCATCGCTGGCCGCACAGACCCCACAGAGCGGGCCCCGCCCTCCTAAACCACCACCTCAACTGTTCCCACCTTGGCACATGCTCTCCCCCCATTAATGCCCCTGCTTTGTCGAGTGAACTCGGACCCTTTCTTAAAAGATCAGAGTAATCAGACGACCACCCTCCTGGCAAACTTGTGACTTCTTGCGCTTCTCGCCCCGGCAGGCCCTCCCCTTGCCGGCGGGCCATCACTGCACCCTGCCCACGCGGCGGTCCACAACCTCCCGAGTCCCTCTGGGCAAGCCCCGCCCCCGGGCGGCGGTTTCCGGTCCTGGGGAGCGCGGGCCGGAAGTTTCGCGTTGCCATGGCAAGGGCCGGGCGCGGGCCCGCCCCCGCGGCGCCGGGAGGAGCGCTGGGCAGAAGGACCCGCGGACCGGCTCCGATCGGCTGCGAGGTGGCTGCTGGCGCGAGGCGGAAGGTGAGGAGCGGACTTCCGGGGCCGGCGGGCGGGCGGGGAGACCGGGAGGCTGGGATCCCGGCGGGAGGCCGCCCAGGCCCCGCTCGGCGCCGGTGCTGAGGGTCGGGAAGGCTCCTGGAGTGGCGGCCGTCAAGGCCGGGCCGGGGCGCTGTTCGCGGCTGAGCCGAATGCGGGGTTGTTTTCAGCCGTGTAACCTGTTGGCCAGGTAGGCAGCACCGGAGTTACCTCCGTTTCAGCTGAGGACATTCGGGCCTGCAGAGAAGGTACTTGCCAGGCTTCGTGTGTGCTTTGGAGCGAGGCCAGAGGAAAAACCTGAACCTTTCTGTGCCAAATTCCTTAACTTCCAGGGGTTCTAGTGACCTCCTTGTAGGGATCCTCGGCTCCAGCCCACCGATAGGTGTCCGGGCTGGAATAGCCATAGCTGTGCGGCGAGCGCCGGCCCGCGCGGCTTCAGAGGAGCAAGGGGCCTGGGCGGGAAGGTCCACGCCGGTGGGGCCCCTCCCTGTCCTGCAGTGGAGGCTGAGGCGACTGTGGGATTAGTTTCCGTGGGTGCGGAGGCGTTTCAGGTGTGGGGGAGCGGGAGCCAGGGCCGAGCTCTGGCTGGTCCTCCTCAGAGCTCTGGGCCTTCCTTTCCCTACCCCGTCCTTAGCTTGGGGGTGAAGTGGGGGCCGCACTGCACTTCTCAGCCCCTCTGCTCCCGGGGATGCTCCCTGGTGATGCTTGTGGGCTCTCCCTGGGAGAGCTGTGAAGGAAGGGCCTCTGTGCCCCAGGCTGGCCTCCTGGCTTACTTCAGGGGCAGCGAGAGTCGTCTTATGGGCGGATGGTTCCCTGACGGATCCTGGACCGCGCTGGCCCCACGATCCTTGCCTGGGGGCCCTGTGGCGCTCTGAGCAGCCAGCTCCCTGCCTGCCTCCACTGTGCCGGCGGCTCTTGGCTCAACGCTGGGATGGAGCAGCATCAGCAGGTCTATCTTTCCTTCCTTGTGGGCTCTCCGCGGACCTGCCCTGGCTTCATCCCTCACCTGCTTGGACTCTGCTCTCCTGGAAGGTTCCTGGGCTGGCAGGCGCCCAGCAAGAGGCCCTGGTACCTGTGGGCTCCACGTTGGTGTCTGTGTTCTAGGGATTTCTGAATTTCACTGTGTTCAGCTTTGGAACCTCAGTCTCAGATGAGCCTGTGGTGGCCCAGCACGGCACCTGCACCCCAAGAGTTCCCCACGCCAGTGCCTCTGTCCCGGTCCACTTGTTAGCCAAAGCAAGTGTCTGGGTGGTAGTGTCTTCTCTCAGACTTGCTCCTCAGTTGCCCAGATCCTGGCTGTCCTGTCCATCTCTCGTACCAGCAGCCTGCACCTCCTTCTGGGATGGGAGCCTTTGCTCCTGGCCGCTCTTCTGCGCTCTGACTCGGAGCTTTGACTCCACCCTTCTCACCATAGGCAGAGTGATGGGTCCGAAAAGCAGATCTGATCCTTGTCCCTCCTGAACATCCTTCCTGAGAGACTGCTGGACGACATGCCTGTCTTTGCACACTCGTCCCCCTCCTCTGCCCCCGCCCCACTCCTGAGCACCTTGCCATGTGTGTCGGGCCTCCACCCTCCTGAACCCTTGCAGTAGTGGTGGAGGAAGCGCGGAGGGGAGAGAGTGAGCCTCCGACTCCCTTCCAAGCTCTGTGTCTTTAGGAACGGCCCTGCCAGCAAATCAGACTGAGAAAAAAGGACAGAGGGACAGCCATGTCTAATTCCACAGACGCCTGGGACGGCGGGCTGGGGAGGAAGAGGCGCTCGGCTGCCGGGCCCCGTGCTGGCTGTGTGGTGAGGCCCGACGGCAGACAGCGAGTCTGGGCTGCGTGCTTCCTGGGCGGCTGTGACAGACACAGATTGCTGGGACTGCCCAAGACCTTGGTCATTCTTTGACCACTGCTGTTGGGTAGGTTTTGTGTGGGGTGCTTTGTAAGACTCACCCCCACCCACCCCCAGAACCTCCTTCTGTTTTGGAAGGTGAGCCCTGGGAGCCTCCAGGACTCAGGTGAAGCTCCTGCAGACCCTTCCCACCATCCGGGAGGTCTGGATAGCCCTTCTGTGCTGGCAGGGCACGCGGCCAGCCTTGCTGTGGCCACAGGCCTCCTGCGTTTGCTCCGGGCTGCGCTCAGGGCGCGTGGGCACTGCATCCCAGTGCCAAGCCCAGCCCTGGCACAGCTGCACTCACAGCTGAGTGGCAGTTCATCCACCCGGCGGCTCAGTCCTGGGCTGGGCACCTGCGTCTGCTTCCGCGCCGTCCCTCAGTGTAGGGAACCCATCAGCTCCTGCGGTCATGGGTACTTCTGCAGGTCAGGCCCGGGGCTTGGGGAAGGAAACAGTGACTAGTGCAACAATGGAAGCGGGGTGAAGACGCAGCAGAGTGACGGGTTGACTGCAGGGGACCTGAGGAGGCAACGTTTAAGCTGGGATCTGAGCTGCAGGAAGGAAGGAGCTATGCTGAGATCTTGTGAAGAACTTTCCAGACAGAAGGCACAGCTGACAGAAAGGGGCGCGACGATGAGGTGGCAGATCGGGGCTGGCAGAGCTTTTCTGTGAAGGGCCAGAGAGTCAGGGTTTCAGGCTTTGAGGGCCACGTGATCCCTGGGCAGCTATTCTGCCGTTTTGTGGAAGAGCAGCCACAGACAATATGCAAGTGAATGTGCTCTGTTTCCACAAAACTTTACTGACAGACCCTGAAACTTGAATTTCACGTGATACTCATGTGTCACCAAGTATTCTTTTTCTTTTAATTTGTTTGCCGATCATTAAGGTCAAAACCATTTTCAGCTCATGGGCCATACCAAAACAGACAGTGGGTCAGTTTGCCAGCCCCTGTGCCAGACACCAAAAGCGCTGTGTCTTAGTTCATTGAATCCTCATAAGAACTTATAAGGAAGGTACTATTATTCCATTTACAGATGAGGAAACTGATTTCCTCAGAGGTCAAGAAACTTGACCAGTGCCCTCAGCTCCTGGCACTTTAAACCCAGAGTGTGGTTCCCGAGCTCAGCTTCCAGCCTCTGTGATATGGAGCTGAGGTCCCTGAGGTGCAGGAAGCAGGAAGCAGGCCAGTGCTGAGTGGGTAGTGGAGAGGTATGGGAGGAGGCAAGGCCAGGAGGGGCCAGATCATCGGAGTTAGAGGCCAGGGGAAGACTTAGGTTGTATACTTTTATTTTTTTACATCCGACTTTATGGAGGTGTAGTTTACATATAATAAAAGGCACCTATATAAAATAATTTGGTGGGTTTTGATAGATGTATGCTCCTTGTAAACGCCACCACAATCCAGACACAGAGCATCTCCCTCATCCCTGAAAGTCCCTTTCGCTGTGCCCAGTCCACGGTCCTCCCTGCCCCAGGCAACCACTGATCTGCTTTTGTTTTTATAGATTCATTGTCCCTGTTTTCTTTTCCTAGAATTTCACATAAGTGGACGGATACAGGATGAACACTTTTGTGTCTGACTTCCTTTCGCCAGACAGAACGTTTTGGAAATTCAGATTGCTGCATGTCTCCATGGTTCATTGTTTTTCTTGCTGGACGGTTTGGTATTCCATTGTATAGGAACACTGTTTACTCCATACACACACCTGTTGATGGACATTTCGGTGCCTTCCAGTTTTTGGCCATTGTGACTAAAACTGCTGTGAATATTCATGTTTACCAATCTTTGTATGGACATACACTTCATTTCTCTTGGGTTGAGATGACAGAAATGATGGTTGAAGTACGTACTTGTATTTCACTGTATACAAAAGGTGCCACAGCTGTTTTCTAAAATGGGAAGTCATATCACATTCCCAGTTGTTCTGTGTCCTTTTGTCATTCTTTGGAAGTTTAGCCCTTCTTGTGAGTGTTGATGGCTTGTTGTGCCTTGAGTTGGCATTTCCTAATGATGAATGGTGTTGCACACCTTTTCATTTGCCTGCTCAGCCATTTGTATATCTTATTTTGTGACGTGTCCAGATCTTTTACCCATGAAAAATGGGTTGTCTCATCAAGCTCTAAGAATTCCTTATATGTTTAGGGTGCTAGTCCTTTGCCAGATACAAGTCTCTGGCTTGGCTTTTAATTTTGTCACCAGTGTCTTAAACAGACAGATCCTTATAATTCTGATGAAGTTCAGTTTGTCATTTTTTCTTTATGGTCTATGCTTTCTTTAATGGTCAAGAGGTCAGGGGTCATTGTTTTCCCTGGATATCTGGGCATTCCAACACCATTTTGAAAGGCCACCCTCTCCCATTGTGTTACTCCATTGCTGACAGTATGTGTGGGTGGACTTCTGGATTCTCTATTCATTGATCTTATTGCTCATATCCTGCAGATTTGATTATATTAGCTTTAAAATAAGTCTTGAGGTCAAGTATAAGTAGTTTTCCAACTTGGTTTTTCTTTTTCAAATCATTTTGGCCCTTTAAGATATGATGTTGCTGCTGCTGCTGCTAAGTTGCTTCAGTCGTGTCTGACTTTTAGCAACCCCATGGACTACAGCCCACCAGGCTCCTCCGTCCATGGGATTTTCCAGGCAGGAGTACTGGAGTGGGGTGCCATTGCCTTCTCCGAAGATATGATGTAGTTCTATGTAAATATGAAAATTGGCTTGTCAGTTTCTCAAAAAGAGCTTACTGGCATTTTGATTGGGATTATATGGAAGCTAGGGATCTGTTAGGGGAAGAATTGACATTGTAAGAATGTAGAACATGGTACATATTTCTCCATTTATGTAGGTCTCTGTATTAATTATCTATTGCTGCATAAGAAATTACCCTTGAACATTATGATTTAAAACAATGAATTTTTGTTCTCTCACAGCTGCCGCGGGTCAGGAATTGTACAGTGGCTTGGCTGGGTAGTTCAGGTTGCAGGTTTAGCCCGTGGTGGGGATGCTCCGCCAGGTGGCTCCTTGAGGGCCAGCCAGGCTCTTGGCCCCACCCTTCTGGCCTCTGGGCAGCCTCACCCCAAGGCCCCAGTTCAGGAGAGAGGCCGCAAGCGAGAGGCTGCACTGCCCTCCAGGACCTGGTCCGGATCTGGTACCTCCTGGTTTCAGGCTTTGTTTCCATTTGTTCCTTAGAAGTAATTAACTGAGTCCAAGTGAAGTGGTCGATTAACTGCTTTCAAGCCGTATTGAGGGGAAGTTGACCAGGCTCTGCCCTTAGCAGCCAGCGTCAGCGCCTGTTCTGTTTGGAGACACTAATTTTGCAAATGATATATTTAACATTTTACATGTTCCAATCCTTTGTTACTAGTTCAGAGACATAAATTTGATTTTGGCGTACTGTCCTTTGTATCCTGCAACCTTTCTAAATATATTCATTTGTTCGAGTAGCCCCATTATAGATTTCTAAGGATTTTCTACAAATCTTTCTACATGCCTCCTGCATCTAAGAAGTTATTTTCCTTTCCATCTGTATGCTCTTTATTTCGTGCGTTAGTGCACTGCCTGGGGGTTGCATTGTTGAGTAAGAGGGGTAGGAGTTGATGCTCTTACCTTGTTCTCAGTCCTGAGGGTTTTACCAGATTTTGAGGGATTTTCCTTTTATTCCTAGTTTTCTAAGGTGTTTTTTTTTTTTTTTTTAATCATGAATGGAAAAAAAATAAAAAAACAAAAACCATGAATGGTTACTGAATTTTTCCAAGTCTTTTTCTGCTTCTATTGATTTGCTTGTTTATTTTAAATAGCAAACTATGGAGTTTCTTTGTGGGAAGGTTTTTAGTTAGAAATTTAATTCCTTTAATAGCTATAGGGCTTTTCAGGTTTTCTATTTCTTCTTGACCCCATTTTGATAATTTGTTTCATTCAGATAATTTGCCCATTTATCTAAGTCAGACATGGCAATTTAAAAAATATATATATAAAGGGCCAAATAGTAAATATTTTAGGCTTTTCAGGCCATATGGTCTCTGTTGTGATTGCTCAGTTCTTTGTGTAACAAACAACAGCCACAGACAATACATGAACAAATGAGGATGGTTTTTTCTAATAAAACTTTATTTACAAAAGAGATGGTAAGCTGATTTGGTCCATAGGCGCAGTTTGTTAATCCCTGACTTAAGTTGTTAGGTTTATGATTATAAATTGTTCAGAACATTTCCATTTAGTTGTCTGTAGGATCTGTAGTGATAGCCTGTATTTCTTTTATGATTTTGGTCATTTTTGTCTGCGTTTCTTGATCAGTTTAGTGAGAGTCTTGTTGATTTTATCAATATTTTCAAAGGAACAACTTTTAGTTTCAGTATTCTCTTTTTGTCTGTTTTCTTTCTCTCTCTCTCTCCTTTTTTTTTTTTTTTTTTGGTCCACAAGGCATGCTGGATCTTAGTTCCTTGACCACGGGTTGAATCCTTGGCCTCTGCAATGGAAACATGGTGTTCCAACCACTGGGTCACCAAGGAATTCCCCATTTTCTGTTTCATTACTTTTTGTTCTTATTATTAATTCCCTTCACTTACTTTGGGTTGAATTTTCTCTTTTTTTTCTAGCTTCTTACTAAGTTGGAAGCTTTGGTCATTGATTTGACCATCCTTGTTATTTATGCATTCAGAATTAGAAGTTTTCTTCTAAACCCTGCTTTGTTTTATTTATTTATTTTTGGTTGCTCTGGGTCTTTATTGCTGAGCGGGGACTATTTTCTAGTTGTGGTGTGTGGGCTTCAGGAGTTGCTGCTTGGTTCCAGAGAACAGGCTCAGTAGTCATGGCTTACAGGCTTACTTGCCCTCTGGCATATGGGATCTTCCTGGACTAGGGACCAAACCTATGTCCTCTGCGTTGGCAGGTGGATTCTTCCACTAAGGAAGTGCTAAACCCTGCTTTAAATGCATCTACTGTATTTGATGTGTTTTCATTTTCATTCAGTTCAAAGTATCTTCTACTATCCATTTTGATTCCTTCCTTAGCCTGTAGGTTATTTAGAAGTATGCTTTAAAGTTTCCAAATGTTTGGGAATTTTTCCAGATATTTTTATGTTATTGAGTTCTAGATTAATTCTGTTGTGGTCAGTGAACTTTCTCTATATGCTTTCATTCCGTGTACACTCACTGAATCTTGTGTGCATTCCAGCACGTGGTCCGTTTACTTGAATAATAACGTTTGCAGTGTTGTGCAGCTATCATCACTGTCAATTTCCAGAACTTTTGAATGACCCGAAACAGAAACTGTCCATTCAGCACTATTTCCTTACACCACCTGCCCCAGCCCCTGCTTTCTATGCCTGAATTTACCTGTTATATAAAAGGAAATCATACACGTGTCCTTTTATTTGATATATTTCTGACACGTGTCAGGATTTTGTCCCTTTGTGTGACTGAATATTCCATTGTGTATGTATATGTACCACCTCTTATTTCCTCATCTGTCCATTGGCATTGGGCACTGGAGTTGTTTCTGCTTTGTAGCAATTGTGAACAGTTTTTCTGTGAACATTGGTGTGCAAATAGCTGAGTCCCGGCCTCCAGTTCTTCTGTTTATACACCCGGAAGTGGAGCATGCCTTTGGTTTCACACTGCATGGTCGGCAGAGTGACATTCTGCTCTGCATGCTAGTGCACTGCCCTGTGGCACAGAAGCTGGAGACATGTCAGTCTTTCTGTCTGCAGAGCCAGACACTGTGCACTGGCTGTCCCCTCACGGGACCTCTAGGTGAGCAGTCAGGCTCACAGGGTCAGGCAGGGTCGTGTGCTTCCAGTCCGCTGGAGAGTCTCTGGCCTCAGGCCGCTCCAGACGCCTCTGCCTGCGCAGTGGCGTGTCTCCCCCGGGGGCTCCCACCATTCTTCCCTCTCACATCAGGCACCCGTAAACCTATCATTAGCTCTCCTCAGTTCATGGGGACACGTGTGTGCTCCGGTGGCCATCCAGAACCCGCGCACCCCTTCTTCTCAGGCTGAGCGTCCAGTCAGAGAGCAGACCCAGGGTCCCAACGCTGCCCTCTCCAAAGCCCACTTCCACTTCTGGACACTGCTGAATTGACAGGCCTTTGTTTCCAGACCGCACGGGAATCATGAGGCTGCCGTGGCTGTGGGCAGTGGGGCGTCGAGCTTGGAGCCTGGCCACTGGGAAGGTGTGGTGCTCAGGCCTCTGGAAGCCGTCCTTTCTCCTCTTAGCTAACAGAGGGCTGGGCTTTTCCCCCTCTGTTCTGTGTGGCTTGTGGGATCTTAGTTCCCCAACCAGGGATGGAATCCAGGCCCTCGGCAGTGAGAGTGGCCAGGGCTGGCGTCTATCCTTGGTTCTCAGAGAAATTTTATTTTATTTTTTTACTTTATTTTACTTTACAATACTGTTTTGGTTTTGCCATACATTGACATGAATCCGCCACGGGTGTACATGAGTTCCCAATCCTGAACCGCCCCCCCCCCCCCATCTCCCACCCCATATCATCTCTCTGGACCATCCCTGTGCACCAGCCCCAAGCCTCCTGTATCCTGTATCGAACATAGACTGGCGATTCGTTTCTTCTCAGAGACTCTTTTGACATGCGGATACCTCCAGTTGCCTAACTTCTTTCATTTGGCCATCTAGACTTCTCACACCTTGCTGTGAGTTGGTCTTTAGATTTACTTAGATGGAAAGGCATTGGAGGAGGGAGCTTTGGGGCTCCCCTGGTTTCTGGTGAGGGACCCTTCCAATTTTCCAGCCCCACAACACTGCTGCTGCGCTTGCAGCCCCTTCCTCACATGGTCCAAATGGCCTCCAGTGCATGCTCTGGCCCCAGGCCGAGGCAGCTGCCCGCATCACGTGTACACTTGTGCCGGCATCCTGGGTTCATCATCTCTCACAGGATGGAGGCAGGGCAGCTGTAGCTAAGCCAAAGGAAATGTCACATTTGTAGGTCACAGCTTTGAAACGGCTTCACTTTTCTGTGGTTCTACTGCTGAGGGGAGTCTGAGAAAGGACTCAGATCTCACAGGTGGGTCAGAGGGCAGCTAAGGCCAGAAGGTGAGCAGGACTGTGCGCCCCCAGCAAGAAAGAGGGCTGGGGAGCCAGAGAGGAGACTCATTACAAAGCCACAGTGGGTAGGATGTTGTAGGGACCGGTGGGACGGAGTCAGAAGTCTTGACAGGCTCACATGTATGTTGTCGTTCTGTCGTTTAGTCGTGTCCGACTCCTTGCGACCCTGTGAACTGCAGCAAGCCAGGCTTCCCTGTCCTTTACTGTCTCCCAGAGTTTCCTCAAACTCATGTCTGTTGAATCACATGTATGTATAGGAACTTAATTTATTACTGAAGTGACACTGCAGAACAACATGGAGAGAAGCAACTTTTAAATGGTGCTGGGACAATTGGATATAAATATAAAACAAAGAGGGGCTTCCCTGGTGGCCCAGACGGTAAAGAATCTGCCTGTAGTGCAGGAGACCTGGGTTCAGTCCCTGAGTCAGGAAGATCCCCTGGAGAAGGGAAGGGCAACCCACTCCATTACTCTTGCTGGAGAACCCCACAGAGGAGCCTGGCGGCCTACAGCCCTTGGGGTTGCAAGGAGTCAGACATGACAGATTGACTAACACTTTATCACTTTATCAATTTCAAAAATGAAATTGGAGCCTGTCCTAGTTATATATTGATGTCAAACAAATTGCCCCCAAATACAGCGCTTCTCTCTCACATCTGCAGGCTTGACTACGGGGAAGGGTCTGCTTCTGGGTGGCTGGCTTCCCCCAGAGTGAGTAGCCTGGAGGAGCACAGGGGTGCAGTCAGGGCACCTTGCACACTCTGACCATGGCGGGCATTGAGCAAGTACGGAAGTGCCACCACCCACACTTAAGTGGGGGGGACTAGGTCTACCTTTTGAAGGGAGGAGTGTCGCTTACTTTGCAGGCATGTTTTACAACTCCGCAGATTCCCTTCTTCACCCCAGACACAAACATTAGCTCCAGGTGGACTGCAGACCTAAATGTGATGCAGACTAGCCTCCTTTTAGAATATAGGAGACTTGTCTTCAGAAAGATGTCTCATCTCATTAATACTCAGACAACTGCAAACTGACCACTGCACAAAGTGGCAAAAAGAATAAAACCAACTGGACTGTTTCCCCATTGCTGTTGGGATTAGAAACTGGTACAGCTTTGGAGAGCAGTGGTAACGTTTGTCGACTCATGTCGTAGCCTGTGGTTGGCGGCTGCACACCAGTGTCAGTGGACAGGGTGTTCACTGGCCCACACCCATCAGAGTGTGCCCTGGGCTGTGCAGACAGGCTCCTAGCGGGCTGTTACTCAGCCAAAGGCGGAAAGCCTGGAGCTACACACTTTGGAGTGGGTGGATCCCACACAGTGGGGTAAGGCAGCCTAGAGCACAGGGCACGGCTCCATCTGGAACTCTGGCCTTTCAGCACCAGGTTGAGCTCAGGAGGGGCGTGGGGGGGTGTTGGCGTGAAGAAAAGCGAGGTGGTGGTCACTGCATGGAGGAGTGTAGGAGGACTCTGAGCTGCTTGGCGCCATCCTGATGGGGTGGAGCTCACATCGGTTTGCATCTCCATTATTAGTGCATTGTGATTTTTGCATTTTCAGGACTTGTATTGCTGATTGAAAACAGCCAGTTATTTTATCAGGGAAATGGATTTATTTCACAGGCGCAAACAACAGCAAATCAGGACCTGTAGCCGGTGGGGAGCCACAGGCAAGCGCAGAGGACAAAGGAGGGGAAACTTACGAGGAGAAGGGGAGTGTGAGGGGCTGTAATGAACAGAGAGCCCTTTGGAGGAAACCGGGTGTGGAGGCTTCTCATTGGCTGCGCTGTTGCCAAGTGGGGAGAAAATCTGCTTTCCTTCTGCCAGGTTGTGTTGTGGTAACCTTGCCCCTGTGGGGTCTGCAATTGAAGGGAAGTGACAGGGTGTGAGAGTGCTCCCTTCTGGTCTCCAGACTCCATCTTATTTCATTTGTTTTATTTTTGTTTTTCTTTTTGGCCTCGCCTGACAACTTGTGGGATCTTAATTCCCCAACCAGGGATCGAGCCTGGGCCCCATGCAGTGGAAGTGTGGAGTCCTCAGCACTGGGGAGATCCCCTGCCTGGATTTTAAATGAGGTTTCTGTTTATTCATTTTCACAGTATCACACTTCACCATATAAAGATTTTAAGAGGACACCCCGATACCCTGCGGGAGGCTGTGTGGAAAAGCCCTGGGCACAGGGACCCCCGACCCTGCAGGCCCAATAGTGGGGTGGTGGGCAGGGCCGCTGAGGGCCGGGCTGGGAGCGGGCCCAGCCCGGGATTTGATGGGCTGGCTGAGCCTCACGGACCTCACGGGGCCAGGAGGGCTTTCGGACTGTTTCAGGCGAGGGGTGACTGGGTTGAGGCTTGCATTTTCAATGCTCCGGGGCTGAGTGTAGAGAGAGCTGGACCCCTGACTAGGAGCAGGGCAGCAGGCAGCGGCCTGTGAGGTGCAGGCCCAGAGGGGCTGGGGCAGGAGCGGGCTGGAGGGAGCAGCCTGGGCTGTGCCCCAGCTTCACCTTCAATGTGGCCACTGCCCCTCTTGGAGGGGAGGGCCGGCCATGCCCTGCGCCTCCCTGCACCTGCCCACTTGCCCCCCCGTCCTCAGACCTGCCAGGTATCTTTCTCTGGGCCTCTGTGCCCACACTTCACTTGGCCTCGGTGCTCCTTCCTTCCTGGAGGTGGGCACCGGGTGGCTGTGTGGGTCGCCCTCGGAGGTCCACCTGGGAGGAGCGGCGGCCGTGGCGCTGTGGGTGGTGGTTGTGGGGTGAAGGGGCAGGCACAGTGGGAGGCGCTGGCCCCCGTGGCCCGACTCCGCCGTGGTGTCCATCACCGTTTGCTCCCTGGTCTCCAGCCTGTCTCCTCTGCAGGTCCTCTGCAGGACAGAACGCAGTTGTGCTGAGACCTGTCTCATTCATCGAGAGGGCTGTGCTTTTGGCATCGGGCCTTCGCAGTCCTGGCTTCACCTGTCACATGTGGACACACAGCTCGGGGCTGGGGTGCGGTGGGTGTCTCCTTCTGCTGCGCGGCCGGCCTGCCGCGTTCAGTGAGACTCTGCTCTGCTGCACTGTCGCAACTGGGTGTCTGCTTCCAGACTCCCTTCTGTTCCCTCTCTCTGTTTCTCTAAGTACTTCATGTCTTCCTTTTTTATGGTTTTACTGACAAGTCTTGCCCTTTGCCCTGTTAAATGGAAAATTAGTTTGAGTTTCAAATAGAACTAGTGGGATTTTAACTGGGGTTGCATTGAGTCTTGGGTGAATTTGGGGAGAAATGGCATCGTTATGGTTCAGTCTTTTGACCCCTACGTGTGGCCTGTGCCTTTTGGTGGTTCTCTTGTGAACTTTAAGAAGTTTCAGTGGTCTTCTGTGTGGAGGTCTTGCACATCTTTTATTAGATTTATTCATACACATTGATGCTTTTGGACATAAATAGCGTCATTACGATTTTATCTTCTAACTGTTGCTGGCATTTACAAATATAATTTATTGTTGTACATTAGCCTAGTATCTATCACTATTCTCATAGTATTTTAGGACTTTGCAGGTTTTTATCATATACAATATGTCATTCTCAAATATTGGGTTTTTCCCCACCCTTCCTGTTCTTTTACATACGTGTGTGTGTGTGTGTGTGTGTGTGTGTGTGTGTGTGTGTGTGTATTTTGGCCACAGCATCTGGCGTGTGGGATCTTAGTTCCGTAACCAGTGATTGAAGCTGGGCCCCAGCAGTGAAAGCACCGAGTCCTAACCACTGGACCGCCAGGGACGTCCCTCACCCTGCCTATTCTTACTGCTTTTATTGCCTTTTCTTGCCCTGTTGCATTGGCTAGAACCTTCAATACAATAGGAATAGAGCTAGTGGTAGCAAGCATCCTCGTCTCCTCCAGTGGGATTTGTTGTTTCTTGAATTACGTTGAGATCATCACTCTGCTGATAGGAAGGGGCTGGAGCAGATAGCTGGTGCTGGGAGCCCGGGTTCTGGGTCCTTCCCAGGGTGCTGGAGAGCCCTGGGGTGGGGTACCTCGAGGCCTGGGAAGGCCCCATGGTGGGCTCCGTGGTTGCTGGCTTTTTCACAGAGGTGGATGTCCTCTTCTTATGATTTCTGTCTTGTCAGGAAACATGTCAGCAGCTGAGTGTGGGAATGAGGAAGAGGGGAGTGGAAGGCTTTGGGGCTGTCAAGCCTGAGTGTGATCTTCAGTCGGCAGCTTGGTTGGTACATTCCGACTCGAAGCCATTGCGTTGTGCCAGGCAGGACTTTCCCACAAGCTCAGGGCCTGAGAGCCTGTGAGGCTGGGGCTCTGGGGTGCTGCGGTCAGGAGTGAGCTGGGAGAGGGTGGTGGCAGAGAACCCAGCTGTGGAACTGAAATGCTGGGGCGGGCTTGGGGGAGTTCCTGGAGGTGATGGGGTCCAGGGTACCACTGAGCCTGAGGATGAGGTCATCACCGAGGGGCAGGGGCTGAAGGCTGGTCCACAGGGATATCGAGCCTACCAGGAATTTGGACCTGACACGGCGATGGGGCACGATGCCCATGGAAAGGGCTGGGGTGGGTGGTCGGTGCAGCCAATGGATGTGTCAGCCAGGACTCAGAGGCTTGCAGGCTGCAGCAGGAACGGGGTGGCACTTCCAGGCCTGGGGGCGAGGTGGGGAGAGAAAAAGCAGCCCCCAGAGAAGGCTGGCGGGAAGGGGAGAGCAAAGACTGAGCTGTGCCTGACTCTGGGGGGGTGTCAGAGCGGGGAACGGGCCTGCTTCTCTCCCGTAGCCTGCGTGCTGCCTGCCTCGCATGCCCAGAGAGGCTCTAGGGTGGCAGGGCCCTGCCTCGGGACTGCGGCCGAGTCATGTGAGGAGACCGGCGGTGTGCCAGGCTGGCTGCCTGCAGGGCGGCACCTTGGCTGAGCAGGACGAAGGCTCTCTACACTTCAGTAGGCACTCAGTAGGTTCATTCTCCTGGTTGATGCCCTCAGTCTTTGTGATCCAGTCATGGATGCTGTCCATGAGGGGGCAGGGCCTGCTTCCAGCTTGCCTGTACTGCTTGAGTGTAGGCCTGGTGTTTCCAGTGGAATCCATGCTCCGTCTCTGTGTGAAGCCATCGAAACTGATGTGAGGATCTGTCTTTTGATTTTATAGGCTTTGTTTTGTTTCACAGTGCGGACATTAAAATAATCTAGCAGGATGGGATTTGTTAATTTCCCTTTTGGTTTTTGGGTTTTGTGTCAGGCTAGAAAGGCCCACCCCTTACTGGGGTCACGTGGATGGTCCGCGCCTCCTGCGGTTGTCCCTCAGCACGGCTGTGTCTGTGGTGTGTGCTGGCCCCTGTGCCTCCTGCAGACCCCTCCCCAGCCCTGCGCAGCTCCCCCATCTGTGCCTCCGCAGACCCCTCCCTTCCAGACCCTCTTTCAGGGGCGTCTGTGGCCCTGCTCACTTTGGATGCTCCCCGTCCTGGTTCTCCAGGGCCTCCCTCCTCCATCTGCCCCTTGCTGGCCCTCCTCCCGGGGCGCTACCCCCACCCCACCACACCCCCTCCCTGGCAGGTCTGCGGGTGTCTCCTGCCGGCTCTCATGCATCTGGAAGCCTCTGTGGCTCCCACAGCCTGTTGGGCCTGTTCCATCCTCAGCCCGCCCCCCAGGCTGACTGGATGCCTGACAGCTGTGCTCACGCCTGCCTTCCCCAGACAGAGCACTTAACATTGTTTAGAGGAGACCTGCCCTCATGCGGCTCAGAAGCCAAACAGCAGGAGTGGCCCCGAGCTCTTGGCCGCCGGAGGTCCCTGCAGCCCCCCACCCCCCACCCCCCGGGCCTGTGGCTGATTCAGGTTTACAGGCCTGTTCACAGTGAAGCTCTGTCTCATGTACAGATTGTGAGTCCCTGGTTCTTTGCTGAACACTGTTTCTTAGTGACCTTTTCATAGTAGTGTATAGGTAGCTCTCTCATACACCCCTCAGGGCCTCATGTCATAACCCTGAGGTAGGCAAGGAGGACTTGAAAGCTGCGGCAACGGCAGGCCTGACGTGTGCTGCGGGTCTAGCCTCTGGAGCCTTCCAGAGCAGGCCTTCTGGGGGTTGCCCTGCACGTGTGTTGTGATGATGGCGCCCTTGGCAGCACCCCCAGATCTCGGAAGGTGAGCAGGCCTTCTATGCTCGCCATGCCAGCATGGGCGCCCTTGCCCGCCGCCCAGCCGCTCGGCCCAGCTCCTGCCTTCAGCCGCTCACGGCTCCGCTGCCTGTCCCCACATGGCTGGTGCCATCCGGGCCCCCCAGGTGGACCCATCATGGGGCCAGCACATGGCCCAGGCACCATGCTCTCCTCCTCGTGGAGCCCAGCCTGTGCTTGCACCGAGGCCCATGCCCCTCACCCCATGCCCGTCGCCCCACCCAGGGCCCCCCAGAGCTGCACAGCCAGACAAGGGTTAGGACAAGTCGGGCCCTGCCTTGGGGCCTCGGCCCCTTCCCCAAGCGGCACTGACTCAAGGCCTTCCTCCAGGTTCTGGCTTTCAGCCCCGGGGACAGACCTGGCAGGCGCGCAGCGGGCGGGGACGAGCGTCGCCCCCTGCAGACTCGTGCCCTCGGCAGCTGGCCATGAGGCGGGGATTGGTGGCATCCCAGGTGAGCTGAGCAGGAGCTGGGAAGCCAGAGCCGGGTTGGGGTTGGGGGAGTCCTGCCTCCCAGTCCCTGCCTGTGACCAGGCGGGGTCAGCTCTGTCTCAGGGTTTTGGCCATGGAGTCCTGGCCCCTCAGCCTCCGGAGCCCTGGCCCCATGGCCTCCCCTGCTGAGGGCACATCTCTGTTTGACTCTGCAGGTGGTGCCGCACGCTTCACCCTTCCCAGAGCGAGGAGCACGCCTGCCCCACCATTCACTCATGTAAATAAAGCCACAGGGAGCAGCCCCAGCAGCCAGGATGTGAAGCCCCAGAACCTGCGGGAAGGTGGGCACCCTCCCTCCATACCTTCCCCCTCTCTGCAGGTCACGCCCCGCCGCAGGTCATGCCCCTCAGGCCCCCCACCCTACCCCCACCGCCGGCCCCGGGTCCTGGCCGCCCTGGCGCTGGGCTTTTGCTGTGACCCTGATTCTCACACAGATGCTGGGCATAGGCGTGCGGCAGCATGGGGGAGTCTCAGCAGAGCACCAGGGTTCAGTTTCCCAGGTGGAGGGTGGAGGTGCTGGAGCAGGGTGGCTGTAGGTGTGGAGGGGCCCCTGAGGCACTCAGACTGGGCGTGGGTCTGTCCACCCTGAGGGCCCAGGGCCACTCCCAACAGACTCAGGGCTTCCCGTGGTGCTGGCTCAGAGGAGGTGGGCAGTCTCTGTGGTCCTTCCAGAAAGCTCCTCCCACCTCATCCCACACCCCAGGCGTGGAGCTGAGAACTGGAAAAATCGTGCAGATTATCTCTGTTTGACATTCCAGGGAGGCTTGGGGCAGGATTTGTGGACTGAGGCTGCAGCTGCCCTGCTCAGCCCCCTTCAGCCTGGGTGTGGTGAGGTGGTCAGTTGCCGGGACTCTGCCGAGCTGTGCTGGCCTCTGTGGCTCAGTCAGGGGTGAGTCTTTGGCTCCAGGGGGCTGTTCCTAGACTGTGGCTGGGGGAGGTGGCAGAGAGGGCAGAGGCTGGGTGGGGGAGTGGGCAAAGCTTAGACTCAGCCTGGGCAGGACTGAGCACCATGCTGCCCTCCACGGAGACGCTCCCAGGATGGATGCCCACTGCCCGGGGTCCCTGGATGTCAATGGGTTACCTTTCTCTCAGGGGAGGCAGTCCAGAGACCCAAGGTCACACAGAGACCACCCTCAGGCAGCTTCCTGCAAGGAGCACTGCTAAAGGAACCCAGAGGGGACCTGGGGATTCTGGCAGGTGGGCCCCCAGAGTGGGGGTGAGTGCCCGGCTCCAGTGCACACTGCCTGGCGAGGGTGTGGGGGCCACAGGGAACAGGTCTCTGTCGAGCCCCTGCCCTTCCTGCCCCCCTGGGCAGTAGCGATGGGGCAGGGGCAAGGCCCAGGCAGAAGGCAGCTGGCCTTGCTCCTTCCTTATGGTCTTGTGGGGCAAGCTCTTCAGGCTGGGTTCGCTGGCAGGCCCCAAGGCCAACTCCAGAGAGATGCACGTCCCACATGTGGGCAGGAGGGGGTGCCCAGTCTCTCCAGGGGAACATGAGGGACCTGTGAGTGGCCAGCAGGGAGGCAGAAAGCCCTGCCACACCTGGGTCTGGCCGGGGCCTCATGGGTGGGGAGCAGGCAGAGGCAGGACACGGAGCCCCGGGAGACCTAGGCAGGCAGTCTGGGCAGCTTCTGTGCCGGCCTTGCAGTCGGCAGAGCTGGCCAGCAGGGGTGGGCTGCCCGGAGCAGGGGTGCTACCTGGAGAGCTCTTTCCTGGCCTCGCTGGTCCCCCATCCTATCCCCAGGAAGCCTCTGAGGCCAGGCTTGCAGAGGGGATCGTGGAGTGCCAGCCACGTCCAGGGCCAGGCAGACCCGAGAAGCAAGGCTCTGGGTACACTGGGGGTCCGCAGGCTGGAGAGGCCTGACCTGACCTGATCTGGCCCAGGACGGTTTCCTTCCAGAAGGAATGGGCACTCACTAGTACAAGTCTGGTCAAAGGAAGGCTGGTCAGTCTCTAGACGGCCATGAGGTCTGTCCGAGTGGGAAGGGGGACTCCAGGTGGTCAGGCTGAGCTGCAGGGGGCACCTTCTAGGTGGAGCCTGGCCACGGCCTCCTGAGCAGTGTCCTGAGGCTGTGCCCAGTGACCACCCCAGGCGTGCTGGGCGGGACAGTCCATGGTGGGGACTGTGGGGCTGTGCCACAGCCTAGCTGCTTGCCTGGCTGTCTGTCCTGACAGCTCCAGGTCAGGCAGGCCACTGCGCCCATGTTCACACAAGCAGGGCTTGCATGTAGCCCAGGACAGTTGAGGGGGCATTGAATGGCTTGAACTAGAAAGCCTGGCAAGGAAGAGGCCCAGACTCAAGCGGTGAGCAGCCCATGGCCAGGACAGGCCGTGCCCTCCACTCTCTGCAGCTGAGCAGGGTGGCCTGGGCACCCTCAGGAAGCTGGCAGAGCTGCAGGAGAAAGTGAGCTTGCCTAACCCAGCCTGAGGGCACATGGGTCAAGGGCTGACGTGGGGTCTTGAGGGGCCACCCGGCTGGAGGCCTGCTGTGAGCGGATGTGCTGTCTCCCTGCTCTTTTCTCTGAGCTGCAGAGAAATGCTGAGTGTGGGGCCAGAATGCGGGCCGCACAAGGTTCTCTGTGGGCAGGGCGGGGCTCTGGGGGGGGCTGGCCTGTCCCCGTCCAGCCCTGACGGCTTCCTGCTTCCTCCTCTCAGGCCAGCGGGAGGGAGTACCTGCGTGTGCAGCTCGGCCACTGGCTACTCCAAAGGGGGCCCTTCCTGAAGACACAGTTCCCGGGCCCTGGGTGCCCTGCCTGCCTAGAGAGCATCAGCCTCGGGTACTGGGGGCCAGGCCCCCCGGACTCTGGACACACACCCGCCCAACCCTCCCTCCTGCTGCACCTCCTCTTAGCACTGACCCCCGGAAGGCTGGAGGTGCTGGGGGTCGGTGGGGGAGGAAGGCCTGGCCATGGGTGCCCCTGGACCCCACCTGGTCTCCTAAGACTAGAAGGCAAGGGCTCCCAGGGGTGTGTGCCCTGCCCTGCCCTGCCCCTGTGTGAGGAGGCGGGAGCTGCAGCCTTGTCATCTGGGTGATTAGCTTCAGACCCTGGACTGACGCTGGCCAGGTCCCGCCTGCTTCCTGCAGGGTGTCCTCCTGACCCAACGCGGGAGGGAGGCCCTGCCCATCGAGCGGCCAAGGTGCTCAGGCCCTGGGAGGCGGGCTGCAGGTACTGTCCTGCGCTGCCTTTCTGCCTGGGGCCCGTGGCCCTCACACCTGCCCCGGCCTGGTCACAGCGTGAGGCCTCCTGACCCAGCCTTGCCAGGCACAGAGGCCACGAACCTCAGGAGGGGATGCCCCCGAGGGCTCCAGTCCAGCCGGCTGCCCCCCACCTCAGGCCCAGCCTGGCCCCCGTGCTGCCCCAGCCGGTGCCCCCCGTAGGCCCCGTGGCAGGCAGCCCCCACCATGGCCGAGCACCTGGAACTGCTGGCAGAGATGCCCATGGTGGGCAGGATGAGCACACAGGAGCGGCTCAAGCATGCCCAGAAGCGACGGGCCCAGCAGGTGAAGATGTGGGCCCGGGCTGAGAAGGAGGCACAGGGCCGGAGGGCCAGCGGTCAGCCGCAGAAGCGGGTGCTCTTCCCGCCCAGCGTCACCCTCCTCGAGGCGGCTGCCCGGAATGACCTGGAAGAAGGTGAGTGTGGCTGAAGTCCGGTCCAGGCCAGCAGCCCTGTCCCCACTCCTCACGCAGGCCTCAGGAGCCACAGCCCCCTGGTGGGAGCCCAGGGAAGCCTGCCAAGGGCCCTGCTGGGCGAGGGGCCAAGGCGGGGTGGGCTGGGAGCTGCCATCTTCTCTGCCTCTGGCCAGGGTGCTGGGAGTTGCCCATGACGCCTGCCTGCTTGCCTGGGTTCTGAGCCTTTGCCTCCATAAAGGACACATGCTGGGCTACATGCATCCCCCCCACCCCCTGCCAGCAGATTAGACCCAGGGCGCAGGGCTGCCCAGCAGGCCCCCCTCAACACCCGCCCTTAGTTCTGCCTCTGACTTCTTCCTTCCCGGAGGACAGGCTGGGCAGGACTGCCTTCCTGGCACTGCCCTCTGCCCGCTCTCAGCCCCTCTGCCCTCCCAGGGAGGCTCCTGAGGACTCCTTCTGTCTCCTCCCGGGCGGGGCCTCTGCTGTGGCAGCTCGGGTTCAGAGGGCGAGGAGGGGCAGGGTGTGCCCAGAGCAGGGAAAGGGGGCTGGGCATGGCAGCCGTGGGTCAGCCAGCAAACAGGAGCTGTGGGGTGAGGGGTGCAGCTGGGGAGGGCTGGGCCTGGGTACCCTGGGCCTTCAGTCTTGGCCACCGAGGTGCGGTGGGGCGGGCTGCAAGTACCAGGGGAGGGGTGAGTGTGAGTGTGTGAGCGTGTAAGGCTGGGGGAACATGGGACCTGACCAAGGGGTGTCTGAGGGTGCATGCCGGCCCCCAGGCCTGGGGGGCCCTTTCTGGGAGGAGTTGGAAGGCTGGAAGGCCCTAACTGGGAAGGCATTCTGAGGTTGAGGCTGAGGCAGGGCGCTGCTGTCTGTCTATACCCTGCCTGGGGGCCCAGCCCCGAGCCCTCGGCCTGGGCTCTGGGGTCCCTCATGCCTTCCCTGTGCTCCTCTGCTGTCCTGGCTATAGCACGCGACCCAGGTGCCCTGGGCAGGGGCCTGAGCAGGACTTATGGGCCTGCAGCCAACTTCTGCTCCCAAGCCCTGACCGCCTCTGTCCTCCCCGCAGTCCGCCAGTTTCTCGAGAGCGGGGTCAGCCCTGATCTGGCCAATGAGGATGGCCTGACGGCCCTGCATCAGGTCAGCCCCACTGGTGGTGGGAGGGGAGGCTGAGGCCGCGGCGTGGGCTCGGACACTCAGGCTGGGTGCTCCACAGAGCTGCATCGATGACTTCCGGGAGATGGTGCAGCAGCTCCTGGAAGCTGGGGCCCAGGTCAACGCCCGTGACAGCGAGTGCTGGACACCGTTGCATGCCGCGGCCACCTGTGGCCACCTGCGCCTGGTGGAGCTGCTCATTGCTCGGTAGGGCCCGCTGGGAGCATGGGTGACCAGAGCAGGAACCTCTACCAGGTCAGGGCAGGCAGGACCTTCCCCGCAGGGGGCAGCTCATGTGGAGACAGCCCAGGTTTCTCCCCTGGGTCTCCATCTCCACTTGCCCTGGCATGCCCTGCCTGCACCCCAGTGCGCACAGCTGGGGCCTGGCAGAGGCCACGGTGCTGCCTCTGCAGGGAACTGGCACCCCGCAGGGCAGCGCGGCCCTCCGCCCGTGGGAGCTCCCTGAGGGCAGGCTTTTACTTCCCGCTCTGGTTGTCTGACCTTCCCAGGGTCTGCACAGAAATGCCACTCTGGTCAGAGTCACAAGGGAGGAATTGGCAAGGGGATACCTGGACACCAGTGGGGCTGTTAATGGGGAGGGCAGAGCAGGGCTGGGCTCCTGAACACCTGCCTTGATGAACGGAGAGGGTGGTCAGCTTCGCCAGGATCCAGGAGCCCCCCTCAGCTGGCCTTGCAGGGCGTCGGAGGTGGGTATGCGGGTGGATGACCGTTCCCCCACTCACACACAGATGCCTGGGCGTGGGGAAGGGTGGGTGTGCAGCCCCCAGCCCCACTCCACTCCTCTCCACAGAGGATACCCCGCTCCCTGCAGAGTGCCCAGGACACCCAGAATCTTGGCACCCCTTGGGGCAGGTGAACCCACTGGACACATTCACAGGAGCCAAGGGCTGGGAGCTCAGGCCACCTGACAGTCCAGCAGCCCAAGGACAGACGCAGGGGTATCCAGCACGGGTGCCTCTCAGCTCAGCAGAGGCCTGGGCCCCTCGGCTGCAGCCCCACAGTGTGCTGCCCGAGGCAGGGGCCTCCCTCCCGGCACAGGGGCCCCATGACCAGCACCCTGTCCATCCTCTCCACAGTGGTGCTGACCTCCTGGCAGTCAACACAGATGGGAACATGCCCTACGACCTGTGTGAGGACGAGCAGACACTGGACTGCCTGGAGACAGCCATGGCCAGCCGTGGTGAGTGCACCCCCTCCCCCCTGCCCGCGGCAGGGGAGGCTGCTCTGGGAGAGCGAGCCCTGAGTGCCCCGCCCTGCAGGCATCACCCAGGACAGCATCGAGCAGGCCCGGGCCCTGCCGGAGCTGCACATGCTAGAGGACATCCGGAACCTGCTGCAGGCGGGGGCTGACCTTGACACTCCCCGGGACCATGGGGCCACGCTGGTGAGGACGGGGCACCGGACTGGGCAGGGGAGGGTGCTCCCCAAGCCGAGCCGGGACTCAGGTGCAGGCGGTGTGCCTGCAGCTACACATCGCCGCGGCCAACGGGTTCAGTGAGGCAGCTGCCCTGCTGCTGGAGCACCAGGCCAGCCTGAGCGCCAAGGACCGCGATGGCTGGGAGCCGCTGCATGCGGCGGCCTACTGGGGCCAGGTGAGTGCCCGTGGACGGCGGGGCTGATGAGCCCGCAGGTTCCGCAGACCTCAGCAGCCCCCTCGCTCCGGCCCACAGGTGCGCCTGGTGGAGCTGCTTGTGGCACATGGGGCTGACCTGAACGGCAAGTCCTTGATGGACGAGACGCCTCTCGGTGAGCTGGGGGCTGCGTCCTTGCGGTGTAGGGGGTGCATGGCAGGGCCCGTGACCCTCTGGCTCCTCGGCAGATGTGTGTGGGGATGAGGAGGTGCGCACCAAGCTACTGGAGCTGAAGCACAAGCATGACGCCCTCCTGCGCGCCCAGGGCCGCCAGCGCTCCCTGCTGCGCCGCCGCACCTCCAGTGCTGGCAGCCGTGGGTGAGTGCCCGCCCCTCCCGCCAGGCCCCCGCGGCCCCACCCCGTGGGCTGGGCCCAAGGCTTTGTCCCCGCTGAGGTCAGCTGGCAGCCCAGGGTGCCAGCCCAGGCAGAGTCTGCGGGGAAGGCGATGTCTTCCACCACCCTCTCCTTGCGCCCCCAGGAAGGTGGTGAGGCGGGTGAGCCTGACCCAGCGCACCAGCCTGTACCGCAGGGAGCATGCCCAGGAGGCCATCGTGTGGCAGCAGCCCCTGCCTGCCAGCCCCGAGCCGTCGGAAGAGGATGAGGACCGCCAGACCGATGCCGAGCTCCAGCCGCTGCCCCTGGAGGTGAGCCCGGCCCGCCCCCACACCCTGGTGGGGCCAGTGACCCTGTCCTCAAGCACAAGAGCCACATGCTCGGGGGTCAGCTCCGCCCCCACCCTTGGTTTGGCTCCTGGACCACCGTGCTGCCTGGGGCCCCGGGCCAGAAGGTGCCTGCTGATGGCCTCCAGGCCATGCTTCCCCCACAGGAGGAGGACCCCGAGGAGGCCAAGCCACACAATGGCCGAGTGGGGGGGCCCCCGGCACGGCACTTGTACTCCAAGCGGCTGGACCGGAGCGTCTCCTACCAGCTGAGCCCCCTGGAGAGTGCCTCCCCCGACGCCCTGGTGCGCGCCAAGGCCCACCACACCCTAGCAGAGCTCAAGCGCCAGCGGGCTGCTGCCAAGCTGCAACGACCCCCAGCTGAGGGGCCTGAGGCCGCTGAGGCTGGCCTGCCTGTGGACACTGAGACCCCCCAGCCAGAGAGTGGCTGTGGGGCGAGTGGAGACCCACCCCTGCTCAAACTCACAGCCCCCTCAGAGGAGGCCCCCGTGGAGAAGAGACCGTGCTGCCTGCTCATGTGAGGGGCTGGTGGCTGGGGTGGCGGAGGTCCCACTGCCCAGCCCTGCGCCCCTGCTCTGCGTGTCCAGTGTGTGTCCCGGGCCAGGCTGCCAGCCTCCCTGAGGAACAGACCTGGGGCAGAAGCTATACCTGGGAGACAGCAGCTGCAGAGAGCTAGTGTTGCTCTGTGACTCTCGATAAAGGGCTATTCTGCCACTGTCTTGTCGTGTGTCTCAGCTGGGCCTCTGTTGCCAGCAGGGAGCGGCTGTGTTGCTGGGCCTGGGTGCGCCTGCCCCGTGAGCAGCCGAGGCCCGTAGCGCACGCTGGGGCTCGCTCGGGGTGCCCAGCCCCGTCTGGGTGTGGAGCACATGCCTGTCAGACAAGAAGCCTGGCCCTTCAGCACCCTGCCTCCCAGGCTCCTGGAGGCCCCTCTGTAATACTTTGCAGAAGAAGTAGCTTTGGAAGGACACTCCTTGGGGGGCCAGGGCTGAGGGTGTCCTCATTGGAGGGCAGGGACCCTGGTTTAGAAGAGGAGAGGGTATTTCCCATAAGGCTCTTGGCCAGAGCCAGCAGGGCAAAGTGGTTCAAGGCTCGTGTCAGAAGCCTCCCTTTCGGGGGTGGGTTCCCTGTTCCTGGCATGCAGCCCTGGAGCCCTGGCTGCCAGCTTCCGCTTGGGCTGGCAAACAGGCTCTGAGCTGGCCAGGCATGATGCGTTGGGGTGACAGGGCTGCTTAGGGGCCTCACTTGGGAGGGCTTGGGCCCTGCCAGCTTGTCTGTCCCTGGCAGGTTGCTTGGCCTGGCCACGAGTGCTGGGTGCCATAGGCTGGGGTCACCCTCTCTGCTGGACATTTACTTACCTGGTCAGCCCAGGGTCCATGGTCCCGCCCTTCCCTGAGCCATGAGTGGTTGGAGGGGTGTCCCCGGCAGAGCCGGGGGTTGGGGAGGGCAGGCTGCCGGTTAAATTTAGCATGTGGGCCGGGGCGGCTACCCAGGGTCCACTCGCCACCACAGCTGCCACTTGGGCCCTGCTGCCAGGGGGCGGGCATAGGCAGGCTCCGCCTGAAGCTGGGCCCGTATCAGCCTGCGCTCCTGCCTGGGGTCCAGAGAGGCCTGCACTCTGGGAGGCAGCGGTGGCCGTGGAACAGGAGGCACGAGGTGAGAGCCAGCTGCCTGGGCTCTGGTTTCTTCTGCCCGAGGGTGCTCCCTGACCCTCAGCGTGGGGTCGGAGCCTGGGGCTGGGCAGGCTACATAGGGCCTATCGCTCTCTGCAGGGCCTGCGGAGATGGGCCCCGAGGCTTATCACAGCTCCCTTCCCACTCTCTGCACCAATCAGGAGCCTCAGGGAGGGGGCGCTTAGGTCACCCTGCCCCCGGTGCAGCCCCAAGGGCAGCTCCAGGCTGGTGTGTGTTTGGCGAAAGGGCAGGACAGCAGCCCAGAGCTGCAGAGGTGTCCCAAGGGCCCTGTGAAGGCCCAGAGCTGCCCAGCACCCCCCTGTCCCAGCACCCCAACTCAGAGACTCCAGCCTTGCAGCACTGATGGGGGACCAAGGTTCAAACACAGGGCTCTTGCTGGCCCAGGCCTGGTCTGCAGTGCAGGAGGGCCAAGTGGAACCCATGTCTGAAGCCTTGCTCCCCTCCCCCAACAGCCCCAAGATTCCTGAGGCCTGGCTCAGTTACCCAGGAGACAGGCCTGCTCTGCTGGCGGGGAGCAAAGATGGGGGGCCCGAGAGGGCTGGGCCTCGGCCGAGCCCTACTGGGGTAACTATGCTGAGGTCCCGGGCCTCACTCCCGCTCGCTCGGGGGCCCAGCCCTCCCGGCTCTGTGGACCCCTCAGGGCTCTCAGCCCCCTCCCCGCCCCCAGGCCTCGTCCTACAGAGCTGCTGGCACCTTCTGCCTGTCCCTGCCCCATGTGGGTCTCCTGTCCCCTGTCCTGGGGACGCTGGGCGGGCACCGGGCCTCACCCCAAGCCCCGCCTGCCTTCTCACCCACTCCCTGTGGCTCCCGGGGCAGAACTGTGCCCAGACGGGCGGGGCCTGGCAGCCCGGCTCCTTCAGCCTCTTCTGTCCTCTCAGTGGGGCCAGCAGGCTTCAGCCAAGAGGGCGCCCCCTTCCCAGGCTCCCCCTTCCCAGCCCTGGCCCACCCAGCCTGGACCAGCTGACCTCATCCCCGCTTCTGGATCCTGCTGCCTCCTGAGCCTCCTTCCTGCCCATCTGAGCAGAGTCATGGCCTTGAGGGCAGTTGAGCACAGCCAGGAGGCAGCAAATGGGCTGAAGGAGAAGGTGCTGACACTGGACTCCATGAATCCTTGTGTCCGGAGGGTGGAGTATGCAGTGCGAGGCCCCATCGTGCAGCGGGCACTGGAGCTGGAGCAGGAGCTGCGCCAGGTATTGTCCTGACCCCCGGGCCTGGCGAGAGGACCCCAGACGGTCCCCCCTGTCCCCCAACCCCCAACCCCTGGGGCCTGGCAAGAGGGGCCCAGGCTGGTCCCCCAACCCCCGCGCCCCCGGGGCCTGGTGAGAGGGGGCCTGTGGGAGTGATAAGCTCCCCCCTCACTGTGCTCCCCTCCTCCCTCCAGGGCGTAAAAAAGCCCTTCACCGAGGTCATTCGCGCTAACATCGGGGACGCACAGGCCATGGGGCAGATCCCTATCACCTTCCCGCGCCAGGTGAGGCTCAGCACTGCCCTGCACCCTCCCCCCATCAGCCCGTGGACCCTGGCCCCAGCACTCACTCCTCCCAGGTCCTGGCCCTCTGCGTCCACCCCGATCTCCTGAACAGCCCTGACTTCCCCGACGACGCCAAGAGAAGGGCGGAGCGCATCTTGCAGGCGTGTGGGGGCCACAGCCTGGGTGAGCGCCAGAACCCGCCCAAGCCCGGGGGAGGGGTGGTGAGCAGGAGCTGGAGGGAGGCTGTCCCGGGAGAGGGGTGGGCCCGCCGCTGGAAGAGGACGGGCCTTCTCACGAGGGCAGCGAGGGGACCTCACTTGTCCCACCCCGGCCGTCCTGCCTCGTCCCCCGCTCAGGGGCCTACAGCATCAGCGCTGGCGTCCAGATGATCCGCGAGGACGTGGCGCGGTACATCGAGCGGCGCGATGGAGGCATTCCTTCCGACCCCAATAACATCTTCCTGTCCACGGGGGCCAGCGATGCCATTGTGGTAGGCCGGGGCCAGTGCGGGAAGCCACCGCCGCTCCTAGTGCGCAGCCGGGAGGGTCTGCCAACCCCACCTCCCATCCCGCCCACAGACGGTGCTGAAGTTGCTGGTAACCGGCGAGGGTCGCACGCGCACGGGCGTGCTTATCCCCACCCCTCAGTATCCACTCTACTCCGCCGCGCTGGCCGAGTTCAACGCGGTGCAGGTGGACTACTACCTGGATGAGGAGCGTGCCTGGGCGCTCGACGTGGCGGAGCTGCGGCGCGCGCTGCGCCAGGCGCGCGACCACTGCCGCCCCCGCGCGCTCTGCGTCATCAACCCCGGGAACCCCACCGGTGCGCGTCCCCACCCGTCCCCGCCCTGCCGCCCCGGCCCGAACAGGCACCCCTGTCCGCCGCGTCTGGGTCACCCTTTCCCTCCTCCCGCCGCCCTGCGCAGAGCAGAGCGCCCCCTCGGCTGACCCCGGACCTGTCGCACCCCCGCGCCCCAGGGCAGGTGCAGACCCGCGCGTGCATCGAGGACGTGATCCGCTTCGCCTTTGAGGAGAGGCTTTTCCTATTGGCCGATGAGGTGCTGGCTGGGCGCCCGCGGGGAGGGGGCGGCGGGCGCGGCGCGCGCCAGGGTGACACGGCCCGCTGTCTCCCCGCCTCCCATTCAGGTGTACCAAGACAACGTGTATGCCGAGGGCTCGCAGTTCCACTCGTTCAAGAAGGTGCTCACGGAGATGGGGCCGCCGTACGCGGCGCGACAGGAGCTCGCCTCCTTCCACTCGATCTCCAAGGGCTTCATGGGCGAGTGCGTGCGGGCTGGGCGGGCAGGGCCCAGAACCTGGGCGACGGCTGGGTTCTTGTCGCCGCCAGGCTGGCCCCTCCTAGCCAGCCCTGCCTCGATGCCCGCCTTCGCCTCGCAGGTGCGGCTTCCGCGGCGGCTACGTGGAAGTGGTGAATATGGACGCCGCGGTGAAGCAGCAGATGCAGAAGCTGCGGAGCGTGCGGCTGTGCCCGCCCACCCCGGGCCAGGTCCTGCTCGACGTGGCTGTCAGCCCGCCCGCGCCCTCCGATCCCTCCTTCGCGCGGTTCCAGGCGGTGAGTGGGCGGGGCCGCGGGCGTCGCGGCGCCTCGCCCCGGCCTGGCTTGACCAACCCTACCCCCTCGGCAGCAGGAGAGGCGGGCGGTGCTGGCCGAGCTGGCTGCCAAGGCCAAGCTCACCGAGCAGGTCTTCAACGAAGCTCCCGGCATCCGCTGCAACCCGGTGCAGGGCGCTATGTATTCCTTCCCGCGCATGGAGCTGCCCCCACGTGCAGTGCAGCGCGCTCAGGTCCGACGTAAGGCTGGGCAGGGCCCGCGGGGCCGGGGACGTCCTCCCTGACCGTCCTCCCTGAGCGTCCCCTCCCATCCTCCTCCCGAACCCCCCAGGAGCTGGGCCTGGCTCCCGACATGTTCTTCTGCCTGCGCCTCCTAGAGGAGACTGGCATCTGCGTGGTGCCTGGGAGTGGCTTCGGACAACGGGAAGGCACCTACCACTTTAGGTGAGGCCCTGCTGGCGCAGCCCCTCCCCTCGACCCCCACCGCATTGGCTTACTTTCTTCCTCCTTTCAGGATGACTATTCTGCCCCCCATGGAGAAGTTGCGGCCCCTGCTGGAGAAGCTGAGCCAGTTCCATGCTAAGTTCACCCGCGAGTACTCCTGAGGACCCGTCAGAGGCCAGGGCTGGCCAGTAGGGACGACCTCCGACTGAGGGCACTCTGCCCTGGGGCCTCTGGACTTGCTCCTGCTGGCTGTGGCCGAGCCCCTGCCCCTCCACAGGCCCTAATAAAGCCATGGGCTGGCCGGGCTGCGTGGAGGCTGCGTGCACACCTGTGTGCACCTTCACAGCCTTGTCCACTCTTGACTGCCTGTCTGTGTGGATTCTGTGCAGGCCTGGGGGCCAGGGGGCGATGGTTAAGAGGGCTTCCTGAGGAACAGACATTCTTACAGGATGGAGTTGGCTAGATGGGAACTGGCAGTTGGCAGAGGGAAACCGAGCGACCGTGAGAGGGCAAGGAGGGTGTCTTGGTTCTCCAAACGGAGCAGGTGACAGTGGTTCTGCCTCTTTTGACAGCTGCAGGAGGAGCGATGTTGGCTAAGGAGTGGGGGGAGGAAGGGCACATGGTCACCTTTGTCATGCTGTGTGTGTAGTGTGTGACATCCCCGTGCAAATGCAGTCCTTGGGCTGGAAAACAGAAAGGAGGCCCCACCCCCCCACCCCCCACCCAGAGCTGGGGCAGGTTTGGGGCACCTGCCCTCAAGGACAAGCACCTACTGTCACTTGTGGGTCCTCTGTGGTGGGCACTTTAGTCCCCATTTCACAGAAGAAGAAACCTGGGCCACCCAAATGCCTAGAAATGACAGGAAACTCACTCCACGTGGCCTCAGTAGCTGACCAAGGGTCTTGGCTCAAGTGCCTATGAGTTGGTTTACCGGTTGGCTGGCTTCAGAGATCCACAGGCGTGGGGAGACTACTGGCCAAGGTCCCAGCTCAGCTCGGGAGGGGGTTCTTAGCCACAGTGCAAGCTTCACTCCTCACTCCCCTGGGCCTCAGGTGTCCTCAGGCATCAGCACAGCTCTGGGCCGGAGAGGCTTTGTGAGATCCCGCGCTCAGGCTCGGGTTTCCCCTTGGGAGGCGGGGGCCGCCTCCTTGCTGAGGCCAGCTGGAGCCTAGACAGGCTCTCGGGGCCTCCTCACTGGACACGAGGGCCTTTGAGGCAGCAGCGGGATGCGTCCTGGGATGAACGGGGCTCAGGCCTTTCCCACGACCCTCTTCAGCCACCGGCCTGCAGAGGGCGCTGAGAACACGCTCTCAGGGAGCTGAGGGGCACTGGAGCCAAGGAAGCAGCAGACGACAGTGGAGGCTTGAGAGGACAGCTGCTGTGGGGCCATAGGCGACCCAGCGGAACCGGCAGCCACCAGGCCCCAGGTAGGACACCTGCGGCACTTCCGGAGACTGAGGGGCGTCTGGGAGCGGATCAGACGGCCGGGGAGGGCCCTGGAGGGGTCCCGGTTTCCGACGTCGAAGCCAGTCGGCCACCAGGGGCGCGCGCGGGCTGTCGGCGCTCTAGCCCGCCCGCGTCCTCTACGGCCGCCTCGTTTCCGGGCTGCGCTGTGGCGCGCGAGGGCTACCCAACCCCGCAACCGAGACGTCCAGCTCCTCCGGGGCCTGAGCCCGCGGGACCCGAAGGCGCGTTCGCGGATGCCAGCTTGGCCACCCCTGACCCAGCCCCAGTCATGCCGCTGTGTGACCCCTAACCCCATCGCGACTGGACGGACCGGACCCCCACCCTGGGAACAGCCCTGTCCCTGCTCTGAGTGGGACCCCTCATCCTTCCCCAGTCTGGTCCTGAAGGCAGCCCCCGCCCCAGGGCCGCGTCCCCTGGCCATGGCCATGCGCGGGAAGCTGCTGCCCCTGGCTGGTCTCTACCTGGTGCAGGGCCTGCCCTACGGCCTGCAGTCAGGCCTGCTGCCCGTGCTGTTGCGCGCCCGCGGCCTCTCCCTGACGCGCGTGGGGCTGGCCAGGGCGCTGTATGCGCCGTGGCTATTCAAGCTCGTTTGGGCCCCGCTGGTAGACACGTGGGGCTCCCCAAGGGGCTGGCTGGCGCTCAGCACGGCTGCCCTGGGCCTGGTGTGCGGGCTGCTGGCAACCCTGCCTCCTGCCGGCGCCGGCGGGGCCGCACTGCCTGTCCCGGTGGCGGCGCTGCTCCTGCTGCTGAATCTAGCTGCGGCCGTGCAGGACGTGGCCCTGGACATGCTGGCCGTGCGGCTCCTGGAGCCAGCCGAGCTGGGGCCTGGCAATACCGTCCAGGTGGTTGCTTACAAGCTGGGGGCCGCGCTGGCCAGCGGCGGGCTGCTAGCCCTCCTGCCCGCGCTCTCCTGGACGCTGCTCTTCCTGCTCCTGGCCGCCACCTACTGGCTGGCTGCGGCCTTGGCCTGGGTGGCGCCCGCCCTGCGAAAGCTGCCCGTACCCCCGCCCTCAGCGAACCCCCGCCCCAGCCTGCGCCTTCAGCAGGACTTGCTGGCCGTGCCTGGGACCCTGTGGACAGCGGGCTTCGTGCTCACCTACAAGCTGGGTGAGTCAGGCAGTAGCACAGGTGGGTCCCCAAGAACGTGTGGGACTGCCTTCCCTCTGTAGGGTCTAATCTGAGGGCTGAAGCCTACCCTGACTGTGGCTGGGCCTTGTTTCCTGTCCTTTGCAGGTCTAGTCCCAGCCACACCCCTTCAGGCCTCTCTGAGCTGCTTGGTACTGACCCTGAATTTAGCGAAAGCCTTGCCCCAGCTGTCTGCGGCCCAGCAGAGGCAGGGCTGGGGGAGCCTGAAGCTGAGATGGAGAAGCAGGGCAGGCTGCCCCTACTGACTTTCTTTCCACAGGTGAGCAGGGTGCCAGCGGCCTGTTCCCACTGCTCTTGCTGGACAGCGGCATCTCCACCCCAGAGCTGGGGCTGTGGAACGGTGTGGGCGCTGTGCTCTGCTCCATTGCTGGCTCATCCCTGGGTGGGGTCCTGCTGGCCAGGCGTTGGTGAGCCCCCCTCAGCGCGCCCTGCCCACCTGCTCCCCTCTCCTTCCCTGTGCCCTCTGACCTGCCCCGTCTCCCCCTCAGGCAGCCACTGCCCCTCCTGAGGTCAGTGCTTTGGTTCCGTCTTGGGGGCCTGACCTACCAGACGGCCCTGCTCTTTCAGCTGAACAGCCCCAGAGCCAACCCTGTCCCTGGCACAGTCCTGAGAGGTGAGGGGTGGGCCACAGCGGGGAGGAGCCTGGGGTCCTGGGCCCTGCTGACTCTCACCCTCCCAGGGGCAGCCCTGCTGAGCCTGTGTCTGCAGCACCTCCTGGGGGGCTTGGTCACAACCACCACCTTCACCATGATGATGCGCTGCAGTCAGCTGGCACCCAGTGCCCTGCAGGTAAGAAACACGGCTGCAGCATGGGGGGCTGTGGGCCTGGAGTCCAAGCAGGTCCTGACATGACATTCTCTGTCCAACCTGCAGGCCACACACTACAGTCTCCTGGCTACTCTAGAGCTGCTGGGGAAGCTGCTGGTGGGCACGCTGGCAGGAGCCCTGGCTGATAGCCTGGGGCCATGCCTCTGCTTCTCTCTCTTCTTAGCTCTCTCAGCCACCCCCATGCTGTACCTGGGCTTTGCGCCCAGCGCCCTGGCCTGAGCTAAAAGGCTTAACTCATAAATAAAGTGGAGTGTGCTTCTGGGACAAGTTCTGTGTAGAGTCATCCCCAGACTGTGGGGTTCCCAGTGGAAGGAAGGATCCTAAAAGCAACTCGAGCAACTTTTATTCTGCACTTTGGGGCCTCTCTGCCCCCATGCTCCTGGTGGTGGGCTGTGTTCGGGGTGGTGTGCCACTGTCCTGATCACTGCATCCCCCTCCATCTTTACCCTGAGGACCCACTACACTCGACACCCCCATGCTGTGGCCTTGCAGCCCCACTTAGGCCCCTGTCTGGGACACGGGGGTACTGGGTCCTCTGCAGCAGGGTGGTCAGCGGCCCCACAGCAGGAGCTCCTGCGTGGCCAGGTGCATGAGGGCAGGGAAGCTCAGGTGCAGGTACTTCCTCCAGAAGCGCCGGTCCCGCCCAAACACCTGGGCTGGATAGCAGGGGCTCCCTGGAAGCGGAGGAGATGTGGCTGAGGACTCTGGGCCAGGTGTGCCCCCTGCCCCCAACTCCCTCAGGGCTAGGCCTCCCAGGTCCGCACCGATGCCGTGGAAGACGCGGGCCACAGCCCTGCCTGAGAACCGCTGCTCTGGCCAGGAGGACAGGAGCTGGCGTATGTCCCGGCGGATCTGGTCTTCCCAGTCCTGGAGCTGTGGCGGGGGGGACAGTCAGGCCAGCCCGGCTTCCACTGCTCGCTCTTCTGCACGGCTCAGTGTTGTGCATGGCTTGTCGTGGTGCCAGCAGGAGGCGGGTGTGTGCCCGCAGACGGGCGCATCCTCTGCAGCCACCCCTCCAGGCCCTGACACTCACCCTGTCCTGTCCCAGCTCGGGGTCATCCTCTGTCTCCAGGCCCCCTGGCTGTTCTGACTCTTCAAAGTAGTGACTGAGCAAGGCCTTGAGCCTGCTGCTGCGCTCCCAGTCGGGCTGCTCCAGGCATGGCCCGCAGCTGGGGAAGGCCACGCTGTGGAGGGGAGAGCCTGTCAGAGGGGCCTGCCTAGGGGCAGGGTGGGGTGGCCCATGCCCTGCCCACCTCCACCTGTACCTGTGAAAAGCCCGGAAAGTGTGGTGCAGGTGGGCCAGGGCCTGTTGTTCTCGGGCCTGCACACGGCTGTGTAGGAAGTTGCAGATCTGGTCCCTCTCCTGGGCCGTCAGGTCCCCTGGGCTGTACAGGTGGAAGGCCATCTCTCTGAACTCCACCAGCACCCCAGTGCCCTGGGGCACACCTGCCAGATAGGATGTCAGAAACTGGCGGAGGGGTGGAGAGTGGGTGGCAAGCGGGGCTGGGGGTGGGCGCACCTGTCTCGGGCTCTGGTTCCCACTGCAGCTGGAGGAGAGCTCGCCGCACAGGGCCCAGCTTCCAGCCCATAGAGTCCGCCAGCTTGACCAGATCCAACTCCACAGAACTGCATCCCCCCTTCGTGTCGGGGTGCTGCTGGGCCAAGCACAGAGCCAGTGGGGGGCACCTATGCCAGGGGGGCGGCATGTGATTGGCAGCCCTGTTCTCTGTCCCCATCGACAGCTTGGGTGGGATGTGTGCTCACCTGCGGGCCAGGGCCTGGAGCTGGGTGGGGCCCCCGGGCCAGCGCAGGTGGCAGCGGGCATAGGTGGGTGCCACCAGCTTCAGCCAGCGCCGTGGGTGCAGCTCCAGGTAGCACAGCAGCGTCTCGATGGCTGTGGGAAAAGCAGAGCTCATTCGGGGCCTGTGGGACCCCCCAGCCCTGCCGCGCATGCCCCTGCTCCTCACCCTCCTCCGGCATATCCAGGGCCTGCACGGTTGGCTGCACTGGGAGCACCCGCTCATGGCCTGGGCACCGGGGTGTGTGTGGGACGCTGGGCTGGCCAGGATCCTGGGCACTCGCAGCTACAGGGGCCCCGGCCAAGCACTCTTCCTTGCTCCTGCCACCCTCCTGCTCTGGGGGCTGCCGGGCACAAGAGCAGGGAGGGAACACACGCTGCACCAGCCTCTTCACAGCGAAGAAATCCACGGCGTTGGCGTGCACGTGTCTGCGTAGCTCCCGCAGGTCCTGGCCCTGGGGCAGAGTGGTGTGAACGTAGGGCACAGCCCCAGGCAGGGTTGGGGGAACTGTGGGGGGTGGAGTGGGCACCCACCTGAGGCCGGAGGAAGAGGTGGCAGTGTGCCGGCTGCCCGTCACGCCCTGCGCGGCCCACCGCCTGCACGTAGTTCTCAAAGCTGGAGGGCAGGCCCAGGTGCAACACAGCCCGAACGTCCGGCCGGTCCAGCCCCATCCCGAAGGCCACTGTGGCCACCACCACGCGCAGCCGGCCCTCCATGAAGGCCCGCTGCACCCGTCGCCGATCTCGGCTGCACAGGCCAGCGTGGTAGGCCTCGGCCACGGCCTCCAGTGCTCTGCCTGCAGAGAAGACACAGGGTGGTCAGGTGGGGCGCATGCCCGGGACGCGTCTGCGGGGCACCGGCCTGCCTCCGCCTCACCATGGGGCCCCAGATCCCTGGCCTCGTGCAGGCAGGTGCGCAGCAGGGCGGCGACACGCTCTGTGTCCTCTCGCCTGTGGCAGTAGATGATGATGGAGTCCAGAGCCCGGAAACGGTCACTCTGCAGCAGAGTCATCAGCGCCTGTGGGGACAAGGGTCACTGCAGAGAGCTGGGAGGCAGGGCTGCTGCCAGGCCCACGCATGTATCCTTACCTGGTCCGGGTCCCTGTCCGAGGACACAGAGAGGTGCAGGTTGGCAGGAATGGTAGCTGGCCCTCTGAGCACAGACTCCTCGGTCACGCCCAGGTGCCAGGCCACGTCGAGGGCAGTGCTGCGTGTGGCCGTGGCTGTAAGGCCCAGGAAGCAGTGGACGCCCATCTGGTCCCGCAGCGTCTGTGAGGGGGCGGTGAGCCAGCTGCGCCTACCCGCCCCACCCCTGTACATTGCCCTACCCGCCCAGGCTCACCTGACAGACACGCAAGTAACAGGGCCGGAAGTTGTGGGACCACTGAGAGAGGCAGTGGGCCTCATCGAGGCAGGCAAAGGCGACTGGCGGCAACTGAGAGAAGAGGGTGCCGGCCCCGGGCCCAACCAGCGCCTCTGGGGACAGCATCAGCACCTGCACGCGGGCTGCACGAGCCTGAGGAGGCCCACTGGTCAGCAACGGCACCCAGCTCCACCCACTGCTCCGCCTGTCTGGCCCTGGGAGGTCCCCTCACCTTCTGCAGGGCAGAGTCCCGCTGCTTCTTGGTCATCCCCGAGTGAATGCAGGCCCCCTTCAAGCCAGGGGGCAGGCCAGAGAGCTGCAGGTACAGGAGCACAGCCTGCTGCATGGCCCTGGCCCTTTCCCAAAGCCCTTCCAGAGTGGTTTTACCTGACAACTACTGCTGGCTCCCCTCCAGGCCCTTTGGGGAGGAGAGGCCAGAGCCGCCCGTGGGCCTTGACTGAGGCGCACTGGGGACAGATCCCAGTGGGGCTGCTCCTACCAAGCTGCTCCTCTGGTGGGTGGGACTGGGTCTAAGCAGCTGTGTCCTTGTGCCTTTGGGCCATTGCCGACACTGGACAGAGTGGAAAGGGCCTGATAACTTGCAGCTCTGGGGTGGGGGTGGGGCAAGAAACAGCAGCCCAAGTGGGTCAGCAGAGCCATGAATATCGGTCCTTGTCTTTGGCATGTGTCCGTGTGTACTGTCCACCTACCTGGTCATCCATGAGTGACGTGAGAGGAGAGATGACCAGGGTGAGGCAGGGGCTTCGCCGGAAGTAGAGCAGCGCTGGGAGCTGGTAGCACAGGGACTTGCCAGCCCCCGTGGGCAGCACCAGCAGGGTGGACATACCTGATGTGATCTAGAGTCAAGGCAGCCGTCTTGCAGCCTGGCCTCAGCCCCACCACGCTCCTGCCCGCCAGCTCACCAGACAGGATCCGCATGATCACAGGCTCCTGCCCGGGGTAGAAGGCGTGGTGCCCCAGTTGCTCCAGGGCCTGAAACACCTCAGCCGGCGTGTCTGTGGACACAGGTGTCAGTCAGCTTGGCTCTGAGTCGTCCTAACCCTTCCGTCCAGGCCTGGGCTGTTAGGCATCTACTGACCTGCCACCTGACCCGAGGGCCCCGGTGGGTAGAGGGGAGGCACGGAAAGAGGTGGACAGGGCATCCTGGACACAGATGGCCCCGTGGGCACCAACAGCTCAGGTGCCCCAGGCTCAGTGTCTTCTTCACCTGCTGAGAACAGATGAACAGCATAGGAACCCTGGGCTGGTCTGGTGTCATAGTACCAAGAAAGCAACTTGCTACAGCCTCTCCTTCACCTCTTCACTCACCAGAAAGTTGGCAGCAGGCTGCACCTGTCCTCAAGGATGCTTCCTGTAATGTGGGCTGGGTCTGTGCGCCATCCACCTTGACATCCTCCTTCTGAGGCGCCAGGAGAGGTTCTGGACCAGAAGCAGGGAGTCAGTAGGGCCTTTGCCTGAGCCAGAATTGCCTCTCCAAAGAGCACAACACCCCTGTAAGCAGGCTGGCGTCCAGGGCAGAGGCCTCACCGGGCTGAGAGCATCGGGATGCCCAGTGGCTGAGCTGCCCATGCTGGGAGCAAGAATCCTGAGCTGGGCCTCTGGGCTGACCACCCCCAAAACACTCCTCTTTTTTCTGCCACTTCTGCTTCCATGCCTGGTTGGGGACATAAAGAAGGGTCACAGGGCAAGCAGCAGGACAGGTAGAGGGAGAACTCGGTACCACCTCCTCACCTGCTTGCGAAGGAGCCTGCCCCGCAGGGCCCGGCCCCGCACATAGCGTCGCTGCTTCATGTTGAGCCGCACATAGTTCCCCCTGTCCTGGACAGATCTGGAAGAAATGCACAGGTCGGCAGTGCCCACAGCCCTCCCTACACTGGTTCAACTGAGGGCAGCCCTGCTGGGAGGTTAGAGCAGTGATACCTGGAGGCTGGGGTCCTGCCTGGGGGCTGTGTCTTCACAGGCTGTTCTGGACAGTCTTCTGCAGGCCCTGCAGCCCCAGCTCCCTCAGGCAGGGGTCCTGCTTGGTCGGTGCCCTGCTGGGTCTGTGCAAGGCTTCCCTCCAGCTCCCCACTCTGTCTCCGTTTCTTGCCTTGACGGTCACCAGGCTGACACTTCCCTGCACTGACACCAGCTGCTGGTAGGGCTGGAGCCTCTGGGCCCTGCAAAGGCACCTCAGGACCAGCGCTGAGGCTAAGAACAGATGCAACAGCTGGAGTCAGAAGCTGTGAATCCTCTGCACCCAGGCCAGGTTGGCAGGTCCTGGAAACCTCCAGAAAATCTGGGGTCCTGTTGTGACACCGCTGCAGCCACTCAGGGTCGAGGGAGCCCAGTCGCAGGCTCAGGGATGCCCTCAGCTGCTGGAGCCGGCCTGGCCTCAGCTGGGGCCTGGGAGGCTGAGGGAGCACCTGATTGACATTTTCTGGAGAGATGGGGGCAGCTGCTGTGCCTGTTGGCTCCGGTGAAGGGATCTTGGAGGAGGATCTTTGTGCAAGCCGGGGTATCCGGCCCAGGGTTGACCTAGCCTGGGAGGGAGACAAGAAAGAAGGAACTCAGGCCCTTGGGGTGTTACAGACTCATTCTTGCTGGAGGCCCACCTGTAACAGCTGGGTAAGGTGAGAGGCAAAAGGTTGGGACATAAAGGAAGCTGAGGGTAGAGGCTGATCTGGAGCTCCTCTGTGGAGCTGTGCTGGCTGTGTGTGCACAGGTGAGCATGTAACTACCTGTAAGACACTCGACAGGGATGGGTATCTGGTAATTCTGCCTGGGGCCACCTGCAGCTCTGGACCCAGGCTGGATGCACTGTCTACTGGGCCCTCATCCCTCACCTGCAGACTGCCCTTTAGGTTGGCCTTAAGCCTCTTCCCACAGTCCTGCGCAGACTCCTGAGGGCTCCACCTTGAGGGAGGATGGGGACTCTGGGTTGCAGCCCGATTCAAGTGGTTCCCCCAGCAACTGGGTTCCAACATCTGCAGGAGACAGTAGAGACCTAAACCACAGAGAAGCTGGTGTGTGAGGGGTAACAGAGATGTCTCCACCCCCGAGAAACCCAAGGAGGGGCTGACCTTCCTCCACGCTCTCACACTTCCCCCTCTGCCCCCCGCTCCCGCCGAGCTCTGTGCCCCACAGAAGTTGGGTCACGACTCCTCCCGGCTCCGGCACACAGGATGTTGACCCAGAGGTTGGGATGTCGAGCCCAGGTACCTGCTCGGCCGCGGCGGGAAGCGATTGCCCCGAGCTGTGAGGCTCGACGCCACCGGCCTGGCCCAGTGCTTTCTTCAGGGAGCGGTACTCTCGATACAGCGCTGAGAGCGGGGTCGGGGGATCGGAGTTGAGGAGTCAGGATTCCCCTGGAAGGGGGCGTGGAGGCCTCCCGCCCCCGGCCCACGGCCTTGGCCACTCCCTCCGTCCCGCGCCCACGGGCTCACCGCGGGTCTCCTCGGGCGCCGCTTCCACGTCTTCCTGTAAAGGGAACGCGTCAGGCGGATGCCGTGCCCTCAGCTCCCCGCCCACGGGCAGTCCGCACCTTGCTCGGCCGCCGCCCGCTCTGCCGCCGAAACGCGCGCTCCCACGCTTGCAGCCGCTCCCGCACATCCCGCAGCCGCTCCCGCACGTCCCGCAGCCGCTCCATGGTCGCCGGAAGCTTGGCGCCCCGCGAATCTCCCGCCTAGAGGGCGATGCCGGCCGCCAGCCAATGGGGACGCTTGGCAGCGTTGGAGGCGTAACATCCTGGGCTGAGGCAGCCAATCTACGGGGCCCTGCTGCAGCAGCCAATGAGGTGCATTTACGTCATCGCGGCGCGCGACGGCGCAGAGGGAGCGCGACGTACAGCGAGGCGGGGCCGGTGGCGGTGGCGGCTGCTTGGGTCCGGGTGAGCGCGGGCTGCCTTTTGGGGACGGAGCACTGCGGCTTGTGGCTCCTTCTCTGCCTGGCCGCACAAGGAGCGTGCGGGCACTCGGGGCGGCGCCGTACCGGAGGCGGGGGCGGGGGCGGAAACCCGGGCGGGGCAGCTGAAGGAAGGGGAAGACCCGAGTCGGGTGCCGGGCTGATCGGCCTCGGGTCTTGGGGGACGATGCTCCGTCTTCTAGAGGCAGGCCCCGCCGGAGAGACGGAGCGCGTCGAACTGACGGGCTCCCGCCGCTGAAGGCCCGGAGGAGCCGTGCGGGGGCGTCTTCAGGGAAACGCTGGAGTCGTGGGCCGGTGGGAGGGGGCGGTGGCCACCACGCCGAGACTCCTCCCATAGTGACCACACTGGCTGCTTTCCTTTTCTCTCGTGACAGGTGCTCGGTTGGTCTGTCCTCTCACAGCGAGGTATGAATCGTCCTCGCGAGATTTATCCTCAGGCAGAGAGAGACCGAGGGTTGACGTCCCGGGCTTCTCAGGAACCAGCGCCTTAAGGACTTGTGTATGAGGTCCGCAAGAGCTGGGGCTCTGGGGCCAGGCTGCCACCCTTCCCAAGCTCGTTACCCGGGAACTTTGTCTGGCAAGGCCTAGGTCTTAGTTTCCTAACATTTTCAGGGAAGTGGCTTGGAGGCAGTTTTGAGGATGAGGTGCCTGGCACACAGTAAGTCAGCAGCAGAGCTGTCACGCAGGTACCTTGTGGCCTCAGGCATCTTTTTTGTGCTCCTTGTCAGCTTGGATATACCTTTGACAGCTGCCTCTACCTATCTCAAGAAAGGCCCCTAGTTTGGGGTCTTTGAATTCCATGGGTTTGATACTTGTCCTCTTAACATGATTCTCCAGGGAAGAGAGACATTTACACAGATGCCAAGGACACCGATGGGTGAGGCATTCTTTCTCTCTGTAAATCTCCAGGGGTCTCCATGTCTAACAATGCTCCTGGAAGATAGTAGTTAGTACATGTTGAGGGCTTGGGTTACTCTAGCTCTTCAGACTCAGAGTTCACTGGATTCTGGTCCGTTCTACTTGTCCTACTGTTTATTAAACTGTATCTATAGTTTCAACTTCTCTTTGCTGTGCTGTGCAGAATCCAAGGGCAGCCTGCAGGAGCTTGTGAGGCGGCTGAGAGAGGGTGCTATGATGTACCTTCCAGCCCCTGGGATTATCTCATCCCTCTAGTGCTTGGCCAGGGGTGGGAGGGTGGTGGGTGGGGGTTGGCTTTTTAAGAAGGGGAGGATCTCTTGATAAGTGGCTTTGGAAGGTCTGAAAAACAGATGGTGTGCCCTGCAGAGCAGCAGCCATCAAAAGCACAGCTACACAGGCTGGTCATTTCTGGTGCCATGCTGTTTATATGCTGCTTGGTGGCTTTATCTCCCTAGAGAGGCCCCCCCCTGCTTCTCGGGGGCCGGGATGGGGGGTGGCCTTGTTCTCCTTTCTCCTTTTTTCTGCCTATTGTGAAGTATCTAGCACTTGCTCATCAGAGCCATGGTTCTCTGCTCTGTGCCAAGCACCAGGCTGAGCTTTCCCACTACCAGCATGGAGGGGGTGGGGCTGGAGCTTGTCCTCCCCACTGAAGGGCACTTCCCTGCAGGTGACCTCCTGCCTGGCCTAGCGCCATGCACACCCTCGTGTTCCTGAGCACACGGCAGGTGCTCCAGTGCCAGTCTGCTGCCTGCCAGGCCCTGCCCCTGCTGCCGCGAGAGCTCTTCCCCTTGTTGTTCAAAGTGGCCTTCATGGACAAGAAGACGGTAGTGCTGCGTGAGCTGGTGCACACTTGGCCTTTCCCGCTGCTCAGCTTCCAGCAGCTGCTGCAGGAGTGTGCCCACTGCAGCCGGGCCTTGCTGCAGGAGCGGCCCAGCACAGAGAGCATGCAAGCCGTGATCCTGGGCCTGACTGCCCGGCTCCACACCCCGGAGACTGAGCCTGGCACACAGCCCCTCTGCAGGTATGGGCTCACTGGAGGGACCTTCAGGCCTGGTGGGGGGATGCAGAGTGGGTCCCCCCAAGAGGTTCTAGGCTGGTACAAGAGTTCAGTGCAGAAATAGGCATATTGCTTCCGTCCCAAGGTGGCTGGGAGTGGGTGTGGGCTCTGTCCCCTTGTCTCCTGCCTCAGCCCACCCATGCTCCTAGGAAGCATGCGCTGCGGGTGCTGGATATGACGGGCCTCCTGGATGATGGTGTGGAGCAGGACCCTGGCACCATGAGCATGTGGGATTGCACGGCAGCTGTGGCCCGCACGTGCATCGAACAGCAGCAGGGCAGGACTGCAGAGCCTGGCCTGGCCCCTGTTCCTGTGGAGGTGCGTGTGGACCTGCGGGTGAACCGGGCTTCCTATGCATTCTTGCGGGAGGCACTCCGCAGCAGCGTAGGCAGCCCGCTGCGGCTCTGCTGTCGGGACCTGCGGGCTGAGGACCTGCCCATGCGCAATACAGTGGCCCTGCTGCAGCTTCTGGATGCAGGCTGCCTGCGCCGCGTGGACCTGCGCTTCAACAACTTGGGCCTGCGTGGCCTGTCCGTCATCATCCCACACGTGGCCCGCTTCCAGCACCTGGCCAGCCTGCGGCTGCACTATGTGCATGGGGACTCTCGGCAGCCCTCCGTGGACGGTGAGGATAACTTCCGCTACTTTCTGGCCCAGATGGGCCGCTTCACCTGTCTGCGGGAGCTCAGCATGGGCTCCTCTCTCCTCTCAGGGCGGCTGGACCAGCTGCTCAGGTGAGTGGACCCTACTATGGCCCTGCCTCTCCCTTCCCCTCCACAGACCCTCCCCTGGCTCTGCCTATTTGTGACCCCCTGTGTCCCCCCACCTCCAACCCGACCCCAGCACCCTGCAGAGCCCCCTGGAGAGCCTGGAGCTAGCCTTCTGTGCCCTGCTGCCCGAGGACCTGCGTTTTCTGGCACGGAGCTCCCATGCTGTCCACCTCAAGAAGTTGGACCTGAGTGGCAACGACCTGTCTGGGAGCCAACTGGAGCCCTTCCAGGGTCTGTTGCAGGCAGCAGCAGCCACACTGTTGCACCTCGAGCTGACCGAGTGCCAGCTTGCTGATACCCAGCTGCTGGCCACACTCCCTGTGCTGACTCGTTGCGCCAGCCTCCGCTACCTCGGCCTCTATGGCAACCCGCTGTCCGTGGCAGGGCTCAGGGAGCTACTGCGGGACTCAGTGGTGCAGGCTGAGCTGCGCACAGTGGTGCACCCTTTCCCTGTGGACTGCTATGAGGGCCTGCCCTGGCCACCGCCTGCCTCTGTCCTCCTGGAAGCCTCCATCAATGAGGAGAAGTTTGCTCGCGTGGAGGCCGAGTTGCACCAGTTGCTACTGGCCTCAGGCCGTGCGCATGTGCTCTGGACCACAGACATCTACGGGCGCCTGGCTGCAGATTACTTCAGCCTGTGACCTCCAAGCTCTGGGTGAGAGACTGTCCCGGGGTCCAGGGCTGCTGGAGGCCCCTTGCCCCTTGGGTAGGCAGAGCCTATCCTGGAACCCTGTGGAGGCCTGACACAATGGCAGTGGCCTCTCATTTCTTTGCTCCAGGGCTCGCCTTGAGCCTCCCCATGCTTTCTGCAGCACCGTGTGCAGTTTGTTCTGCACCTGCTCCCCTGGCTGGCTGACCATCTGTGGGCCCGAGGGCTGGATTCCAGGCCTACATGGCCCTGCTTGGTTTGGCTGCACTTAGCTGCCCTTCAGTGTCCTGGGGTCTTCAAGCTGAGAGATGATGTTTTCCTCTAGGCCCTCCCCAAGAGCAGATTGCTCTGGGTTGGAAGTTGGGACAAGGGCCTACTTCGTGGAGGGTTGGGCTCCTAGGCACTTTGGGGCCTCTTACCTTTTCTGGGTTTTGGTGCCAGAAGGTGTCTTAAAGGTACAAACGTGCAGTGTGCTTAGAACTTAAATCTGTGACTTTTTTCTGTCTTAATTGGTTAGAGTGATTCATCTCCTGTCCTGTCATCCCCAGCCTGGTCACTGGGGACCATGTCTTTGGTTTGCTGCCCCTTTGTTTTTCTTGGCATTTCCACAATCTGTCACCCTCTCCCACATTTCAGAGGTCCAGGTCTACAAAGGGCAGTGGGACCAGAGGCAGATCCGCAGAGCTGGAGGTTGGGTTAATTTGGGGAGTGGGGGAATCATTTCTGGAGGGTCTCAGTAGGTTATTGGGAGCCTATCCCCGGGCACCCCCCATTCGCGTCCCAGGACTTTTCATTTGCAGGCGTCCGCAGGTGCTCCCGCCCCTCCCAGCCCGGGTCCCTAAACCCGCATACACAGCTCGCTACACTGCGCAGCTTCCACCCTTTACTGACCACGCTGGGGCATTCGCGGGTGAGTCGGGCCGGCCAATCCGCGGTACCCACGTCATCAGCCCGCGCCCCGCCCCTCAGCAGTGGATCTCGTAGGCGGAGGGGGGCTGCATTGGGAGTCCCTGGGCGACTCCAGGCGCTTCGGCCGCTTCCGCCGCGCTCTCGGCGAAGAGCGGCTTGGAGCGGTCGATGACGAACATCTCGTGGCCCCGCTCGTCGCGGAGCTCCTCGAGCTGCGCGAAGGTGCAGGGCCCGTCTGAGTAGTCGTTGACGAAGAGCGCTCCCTCCCCTGAAGGCCCCGGCGCCTTTTTACGCCTGCGCCGCCGGCGGCAGATCATGGTCGCCAGTAACAGAGCCGTGAGCGCCAGGAGCGCGATGGCAGCCGCGATGGCCGTCTGTGTGGCCAGGCCAAGGGCACGGAAGGCCATGCTGCCCGTCTCGGGCAGGGGCTCATGGCTGACTGGGCCGCCGGCCGGGGGCGGCGCGGGCGCTAGCGGCTGCTGCCGGGACACGTTGACCAAGAGCTGGAAGGGAACGCGGGCGGCGCCGCCGGCGTTGGAGGCCTCACACTCGTACTTTCCGGCGTGGGCCAGGGTGATGTTGGTGAGGAAGAGCATGCCGCTGCCGGTGTCGGAGGCCCCGAGACCTCCTGGGCCCCGCCACCCAACTTCCGGCTGGGCCTGGGCGCGCGGCGCACCCTCGCGAGGCTGCGCCACCTTTCTCCAGGTCACCAGGGGCTGCGGGTAGCCTGAAGCCTGGCAGGCCACCCGCAGGTCCTCACCCAGGTTGGCTGTCACCTCCAGCGGCTCCACGTGCACAGACGGTGGGATGCAGATGAGGCTACTTCCAGATACTTCCAGAAGACTCTGAAGTGCCAGGCGCGGGGGCTCTGCACACAGGATCTTCTTGTCCCTGGAGCTGAGCAGGCGCTGGCCTCCCTCCTTGATCCAGGCTCCCAGCCAGTGCAGGGCACAGTCACAGCGCCATGGGTTCTCTGTAGGCGGAGCAGCAGCAGGCATGTAGCTCAGGGATAGCTCTGGAACACAGCCTGTGCGGTTGGGGTTGTTGGCAAGAGCAGGAGCCCCTTACCTAACACCGTGGGGGACCCCTGCCACCTCTGTCAGGGGGCTCCTTAGTGTGGGCAGCACCCACCCACCCCCCCCCCCACACACACACCCCAAACTCCATTCTGTGATGCATGTCCAATTCATTTCACGAGTCTCTGAGAAAGCTCTTGTTCCTGGCGTCTCTCCCTGCCACAAGTTTTGCTATTTGAGGGGAACCTCTGTGTCCACATAGACATCCCACCAGCACTAAGACCTTGCACATCCTGCCAGCTTTATCTTCAGGAGCCGTCTGGAGGGAATGTCCCCAGTCTTGGTCATGTTTCCAGTTTTTTCCTGCAGGCCCTCTCCTGGCTCAGAAATGTGGAAGCTGCTCAGCTCTGTGTGGTTTGTTCAGGGCCTTGTACATGTTCTGTCTCCCTTAGGCAAGGATGACTCTACCCGTGTTCCTAGCAGCTTTCTGTCATGGCTGTGGATAGGTAGTGCTGCCCCACCCCCGCCCCCGCCCAGGGCTGCCACTGGATCCCTCTCCACAGCTGGCTGGCTCCTTAGTGCCACCACTCTGGCCAAGGGAGCTGCCTTTGCATGAGAGCCCCTTGCCCCCAGAAAGTTACCTGTGAGGCGCAGGACCTGCAGGCTGGCCAGTGGCTGCAGGGTCTCCCGGCTGATGGTGCCCAGCTGGTTCCTGCTGAGGTCCAGCAGTGCCAATGAGGAGAGCCCAGCCAGAGCCTGGTCCTCCAGCAGCTCAATGCTGTTGTCCTGCAGGTGTAGCTCCTGCAGTCGCTGAAGTAGGGACAGATCATCAGAGAAAAGGGCCCTGGGGGACAGGTCCCCTTCTTACCAGACTAGCCTGGGCTGCCTTTTTTCCCCTTCACTACTCCAGCCCGGTAGGGCAGGTGGCAGTGCAGGAGGACCTCTACCCTTCTTGCACACTCCTCCCACCTCACCTGCAAGTGTAGGAAAGTGAAATCCAGCAGCTGTACCAGCTGGTTCCCAGCTAGGTAGAGCACGCGCAGTTGGGCCAGGCCTGCGAAAGCGCCGACGCGCAAGCCGCGCAGCCGGTTGCCAGTGAGCGCCAGTTCCAGCAGGCGCGACTGCGCGCGGAAGGCGCCCGACTCCAGGGCGTGTAGGCTGTTGTTGTGCAGGTAGAGATGGCGCAGGGAGGCAAGGGGCGCCAGGATGCCCGGCTCCAAGCGCGCGATGCTATTGTCCTGCAGGAACAGCGTCTGTGTCGGAGGGAGAGATGGCGTTTACCCCTCTGAAGGGGTCTTTCTTTTCCCTAGAGCGCCCCATTCACCCACGGGGAGACTCACACACCCGTCCCTCCGTTTCACGGGCACCCCTTGTCCGCAGCCCGGCAGCCCCACGCGGTGCCCACCTGCGTCCCGGGTGGGATTCCAGGAGGGACCACGCGCAGTCGCAGAGCACCGCACTCCACCGTGGCGCTGTAGCAGCGGCAGGCGGCGGGGCAGGCGGCAGCGCGAGGCGGGAGACCCGGCAGTGACAGCAGCGACAATAGCAGCAGTGCAGGCGCCCCTGGGGCCATCTCCCGCGGGACCGGCTGCAGGCCACAAACCTGCAGCCTTTCCAGCAGCCTCTCTACAGTCTGGCCCCGATGGGATGCAACTCCTGAAACACAGGTTGGCAGGCCTGTCCCTAACATTTGAGAGCCAAGGAAAAGCATGAATGGAGGCACAAACGGTGTCTGAGTTTTGAAGCTTGAAATAGGTTTAAGAACGTAGTAAAATAAAATTTCATTGCCTTCCTTTGTAAAAAGCTTTTTTTAAAAAAAGCCAAAGATCTGGAGCATCAGGTTTCAATTTAGAATTTCTCGTCTTCAGAGTCTCGCCACACACACACAGGCCGCAGGAGGGAAGCCTATGCCACCCCAACAGTTTTCTCTCCCTGTCCCCCATCTGCCTGGTACTGAAGGGTTTCCTGCTCATGCACGTGGACACATGGACTGAAGTGCCCTCTACAACCCAACATCCAGCCACTCCTTGGAGCTTAGGTGCAAGAGGCTGCCATGGGCTTGAGAACCCGTGGGTAGAGTTCAGGGTCAGTCACCAAAGCATGGACTAGAAGGGAAGGCTCTGAGCAGACACATCCCCTGGTGTGCATGAACTCACTCTTGAGCACTGGCATGAGACCTCAAGATACAGAGCCCAGATCAGGGGTCCTTTGCATAACCTCAGGACAGGGCACAAGTCTCCCTGCTGCTAGTGTTTGTCCTTGTACTCACCTAATTTTGATCTAGAATTTACTCTTGTCATTTTTATCCCTAGAACTCATGCTGTGTCCCTAACACTCGGATTTTCCTGTTGTGACTTGAGGACACCGGCACAACTGGTCTCCGCGGGGGGCAGGGGCAGGGGGGTGGGGGGAGCAGCAGCCCCAGGAAAATGGAGGCATACTTTTGTCCAGGCTCTGGTCCTGCCCTACTTGGGGTGGGAGTGGGTAGAACAGCTTAGCTACAATTAGAGCTTTTTCTCAGGGAACTTGCTAGGGGATTGGAGGATGAGGCAAATAGGAAAGCCAGTTCAGCTGTGGGGCCTGTGTTCTCCATGCTGACTCCTAGAAAGATGCATCCATCTTTGGGGGTAGGTGGGTCCTTGGGATGACTGGGCTGTGAAAGAAGGAACCTTGGGTCACCAACTGAATTTCTAGTGTAGTTTGCCAAGTAGGTTCTGTGCTCAGAGATCTCCTGGACTTTGAAGGAGTGTGTAGTGTTTTGTTTTGGGGTTTATACACATGCAGCTGTGATCCTAGAAAGAGAAGACCTGAGTCTCCTTCAAGGCACAACGAGTCCAGTTCAAAGCACAATGAGTCCAGTTGGATGGTGGGGCTGAGGTGTGCCATCAGCTAGCCTCCACTTCAAATGGTCTCTGCTCTGAACACCTGCCTGTTCACTAGGTCTACTAGGAAGAGTGTGTCCTCTGGAAAGTTACCAAGTGGCCTTGGTGTTTATTTAAATCTTGCTCTAAACTTAACTCACATGGTTATTTAAAATTACTGAAGAGAAGCAGGCACAGTGAAAGTTTTAATGCAATTGCTTTGGTCTAGGCAGAAGCAATTCCCAGGTGTCTCAGAATGTGTGTGAACCCCAAGAAGTTGGGGAGCATTCTTAGCCCCTGGGACCCACTTCCCTCAGCAAAAGGGCTGGCCCAGAGTGCCCACCCAGCTTTCAGCGGCAAGGCCTCTCAGAGAAGATTCTTGGCTTCTTCTTAAGGACTTAAGAGGATTGCTGCTCACGTGGACACCCCCTAGATGCTGATACGTGTGGAAGAGCTGGCCTGGGCATGGTTGAGGACTCAAGCAGGAAGAGCAGGGGACGCTAGCTCAGAAATACTTTAACCCAGCGGAAACCCTCCTAATCTGTCTGGGTAGGAGGTGGGGTGTAACATACTGGATTTGGCAACAGCTGTCAGTCTCCAGGGGGCCCATCTGTGCGAGGAGGGGTGAGTGAAGGGATAATGGAGGAAGCCCTGCTTCGCTCTTCTCCGCAGTGCGAGGCCCGATGGGCCCCCTGCATCCCCTTCGGCGCGGTCTGTCCAGAGCAGGTTCAGGGCAGGGCGTGGTCCCCGTTAGATGGGCCCTGATCCCGCCCCACGCCCGCTGACCTTGGGCCGGGCGCCCCCTCACCTGACGCTCCCGCGGCGCGGCTCCCCCGCCGAACCCCGGCCCACAGAGCAGCACCCGGCGGGGGAGGGACGGGCGCCGCTTGGGCTCGCGCACTGGAGCCCCCGCGCCTCCCGCCCGGCCGCCCCGATCCGCTGTCGCGAGCGCGGGGCAGACCACAGGATGAAAACGCCCCAGGCCGGGGGTGTGTGGAGGGAGTAGGGCCCCGGAGACCCCGCCCCTGCCGGCGTCGGGACTCGGTCCGCGGCGCCACCTCGGACAGCGCCGGTGGGGCGGGGCCGCGGCGCACCTTCGCCGCGCACGCGCACTCGGCCGGCGCGCTCTCCGGGTGGCGCGTGCGCAGCGAGGCGGCCCGGGGCGCTGCGGGTGCTAGCGGATGCTGGCCCGCGGTTCAGGGCGGCGTGGCAGCAAGCAGGAGCGGGGCCAGGTCCATGGTGAGTGCGAAACGGCGGCCCTGCCAGCGCACGTGCGAGGGCAGCTCGGGCGCGCCTGGCGCGTACTCGAAGCAAGCGCTGAGCTCGAAAGCCAGGGCCGATCGCACCAGGCCCACGCCGCCCGCGCGCTCCGGGGCTGGGTGGTAGAGACGCCCATTCGTGGCCAGAGGCAGCAGGCGCGCCGGCTCGAAGGGCACAGCCAGGGCCTCGCCGCCGCCGCAGTAGGAGAGGCGCTGGGGCGCGGGGCCCGCGGCCAGAAGGTGCGTGAAGACCACGGGCCGGTCTTCGCAGCGTAGGAAGTTGCGTTCCCTGCCGCAGAGCGAGAGGAAGGGGAAGGAGGCCTCGTAGCGCCCGCTGCGGTTGGGTCTCAGGCGGGAGAAGAACATGACCAGGAACTGCGGATCTGTGGGGAGGAGGGGGAAAGGGCGTGACTGCTCAGCACGCCAGACCCCGAGTCCCCTGGGCCCTACTGCCCCAGGCAGGTGGCTCTCCCTGGGCTGCACCAAGGGCTTGCGCCGGCTGTCGGACAGCCGCCCAGGCCTCACTTTAGTTAGGGAGCTTTTAAGCACAGTACGGCCAGCCTCCTAACGCGGGCAGGACGGCTGGCAGTTTGGGCAGCGCGAACCCTTAAGAGTCTTTCCCGAAGGAAGAGGGAAGGTGGGGTGGAAGGAGCATCGGTACCTTTGAAGCATGTGGTGAAGTTCTTCATTCTGGAGTCGTCCAGGAAAAGCTGCAGAGAAGCAGACCGTGGCCCTTGAGTAGCAGCTCGGGAGAGCTGTCCCGGGGCGAGAAGGCCCTGGCGGGCCTAAGCCCGGGCTGATGTCCGCTTCTTTGCTCGTCTGTGGACACCATGTGCAGGGAGACTCGTGGAAGATAAATTTGGGAGCCCTGCCGACCTCCCCACATCTATCCCGCCCCCCCCTCCCGCCTTACTTCCTCAAGCACAGATTCTCTGAGCTGGCATGCCCTTTCCGCGCCTCTTCCCTCCTCCCTTTTAGTTTTTAGTGAGATGTGCCACTTCCTCCGCAGAGGCTCTCTGAATTGCTTCCTTGTGTGTAAGGTGGATGCCACCGCCAGGGCTTCCAAATCAGGCGCGGCGGCGGGGGCCGCAGGACTGGGAGATGCAAAGCCCGAAGGGCGCAGCCACGCGAGGGACGTTGCCCGCTGGGGGCCTAACCCTTTGGGGCCATAGTCGCGCGTCCTAGTGTTTCCAGCGCGACCTGGGAGGCAGGGTTGCCTTACTGTAAAGACCCCGCCCCCGCCCACCTGGCCCTGATGATCCACATAGTAAAAGTACTCGCGCGTCCGAGGCTCTGGGCTCTGGCCCTGCGTGTAGGAGACGCCCCCGCCCCCAGCGTAGGTCCGGGCTCCCGGGGACCGTGCCAAGATTAGAACCCAGGGCCGCAGCGCCCCGCTCATCGCCCACATCCTCCTCCTGCGCCGGAAACGGCCGGAGGTCATGCGGGGCAGGTGCTGTGGGAACACCGGTCCCCCGGCGGTCATGGCCTCGTGCTTTGGGTTCCGTCTGCGGCCACGGAGCTCGTCCCCCGCCCACCCCTACCCGCTTCTCTGCTCCCAACCCCTGGCGTTCCCGACACTCCCTTCTCTAGGTGTCAGGGGCACGCCGCCCAGCAGTTCCGGCTGGGGAAAGGGTGGCGAGCGGAACCGCCCGACGTTGGGGTTCTAGTGTGAGACGCAGGTGCGGTCGGTTTTGGGAACAGGGACATCGGCTGGGCCTGGATTTCGCTGGGCATGCAGGCCCTGTCCCTCCGCCCGCGGAGACTGGCTGTCCTCACGTGAGCGAGGTACGTGCAATGTACCCCCGCACCCAGGAAGCCGGGCCGCCTGGGCAGCCTGCATGTGAGGGTGGCTGCTGTAGGCAGGTGGTGAATAAACACCGCCCAGAAAGCCTATGCCAGCTTGGGCCATACGATAGGTCAGAATCCCGCCTGCCGCCCCCACCCCACCCCCAGGCAATCAAGCAGAGCTTACGGGCTCAAATGGAGTATCTCAGGTGCCTCGCCCCATCCCCTGGAGGTACCTTCCTCTCCTCCCCAAACCCCTCCCCGCTCCCCCTCCCCTATTCTCCCTTGCCCTTACGTCCATCCGGGTGCCCACACCCGCAACCGACTGGCTGCTGATAGCTGCCTTGCTGCCACTGGAAGGAATGGGAGACGACAGACTCGGAAGTGTCCATACGTACTTTATTCGCACAAAGTGTTTTCATCTCTCGAGTCCATGCGTCAGAGCCAGTCTTTGGCCGGGCTGCCGGTACCCAAGCCTCGAGACCACCGGACCCAGGACCTTCTCCCAGGGGGACACCGGGCCTCGGCACGGCTGGGCTTTTTTTTAATAATAAATAAAAACTCAACTCTAAAAAATATATATATATATAAACTGGGGATAAATTAAGTTTTACAACGATTGGAACCCAAAATTCCAAAATGGAAAATGTACAGAGTCTAGGTACCTCCGCCTCCCTATCCTCACCCTGCCCGCGAGCGCTCTGGCCTCAAGGAAGGACAGCCTCTGGTGCCCCTCTGGTCCCCCGCTCTTGGCTCCTGCCCTCTCATCTGCTGCAGGTCTTGGACGGGGATAGGGCAGGATTCGCTTTTTGGTCAAAGCCAAGAAGGTGGAGAAGAAAATGAAGGAATGATAGCAACTTGTCTGCGGAGGATGGGGGAGGACGACTCAAATAAATAGCATTTGGGTTAAGATTATGTCATTAGCAAATTTAGTTCTTATATCTGTCGCTCTATTTATATCTCTATACACAGGCGGGTTGGGATGCGGGATAGATTCTGAATTTATAGTTACACGAAGAAAAAATATTCTCGCCCCTCCCCCACCCTGCCCCAAGAATGCCTGCCCAACCCTGCCCCCCACCCCGGAGGACTTTGGCTTGGAGGCTCCTTCCCGCCCAGAGAGCCTACTGGGCCCTGGACTGGCCGGACTCTGCTCTGGTGGTGGACAGCCCAGAGCCCTGAAGACCCCAAATTCCTGTGCAGTCACCACGCTGGAAGCCACAGGTGGCGGGGGGTAGGGTAGAGGGGCGGGAGGAATTGGGGAGGGTGAAAGTCGAAGACCAGGAAATCCCCAGGGCAGAGGGAGGGCAGAGGAAGGGAGGGGTAGCCGGGCTGGGCCTAGGCTGGGACCAGACTGAGCACAGCACCCCAGCAAGACGGCTTGCCCCAGGGAGGACGGCTTGTGCTCTCGGGCCGGCCGGGAGGGGCAGTGTCACTTGGCTCCAGGAAACAGAAGGCACTTTCTCGCTGCCGACCGGCGGCTGGCGATGGGCGGGGTCGCGCCTAACGAACCAGCCAGAGGCCGGGGGCGGGGCGGAGGCGCCCTTCCCGGCTGCGCCTTCTGGCCGAGGGCCAGGGTGGGGGAGATGGCGGTTCCAGGGCTGGGGCGGGCATGGGCGGAGCCGGCATGCTACCTCCGCGTCTGGGGCATCCCCTCCCCCCTCCCCGCGTGCCCCCCTGCCCAGGCGCACCCGGGCAGGCTCTGTCCCCACCCTCGGTCCTTCCGTGCCCACGCGCTATAGCACGCCCTCCATGAAGCTGGTGTCCAGGTGCTGGATGAGCACGCGCAGGAAGGACATCTCCTTGCGAGTGTTCTCAAAGATGACCCGCGGGTCATCTGAGCGGCAGCGCAGGCAGTTGGGCGCCATCACCATGGCCAGGTTGCTGACGTCCATCTTGGTGATGGCCACATTGGCAGGCTGCACGAACACCTGCGGGGGGAGCGGCGGGTGGGCCCGAGCCGGGAGCGGAGGGGGCGGGAAGCAGCGCAGAGGGGGCGGGGTGCCAACCGCCTACCTGGAGGAAGCGGATGAGGTAGCACAGCACCAGGCGGTTGATGCGGGGCAGCGCGTGCACCACGGCCACAGCGGCCTCCGGGCTCTCGTAGTGCGCGATGCACTGCTCGTAGAACTCGTGCGGGATCAGGGGCTCCTCCAGCTCCCGGTACCACAGCTTCAGCAGCGACGCTGGGAACGCATCGCGGGGTGTTCAGCCGAGTGGGGCCGTTGGGGACCAGCAGCAGCAAGGGGTGAACCGGGCCGTGGGGGGCGGTGATTGTATGCTGGCACCCAGGGGTCAGGACCAGACTGGAGGTGTCCACACAGCGGTGTGGGCTGCCTGGCTGGAAGCCAGTGGGCTCCCAGTCCTGACCCCGAGCGGGGGGACACTGTCCTGAAGGACATGCAAATGTTCTAGAGAGGACTTATCAAGAGGGCTGTACAGCCACTGTGAGCCATGGAGACTGACCAACGGCAGTGGATCTCTGCACTGGAAACGGACCAGAGGGCTGCCCCTTCTCCATGGGAAGCAGGGAGGGCTGAACCATTTCAGCTGCTCCAGCTGAGGGGGCTGGGGGCTCACCTGGGACGTGGGGGTCCTCCAGGCCTGTAGGCACCTTCCACTGGTCCACCTGCAGCTTCAGAGCATTCACTTCATCGATGTCCCCAGGGACTCTGCCGAGCACAGGGCAGGTCTCAGGGAGGAGGAACTGGGTTTGCTCCAGGTCAGGGCTTTATGACCCCTCTCTGCCCGAATGACCTCCTTCCTATCGGAGGGGAGGTGTGGCTGGGGTCCCCTGCCCCAGGCCCTCATCCTGCTGGTGACTACCCCCATGCAGATCCCTTCCTCAGAATGATCCCTGAGGCTCAGACCCACAAGCTTGTTTCCCCACCTGTCCTGGGCAGGCGAGTCATGACGGCAGGTGACTGGCCGTGTGCCACCCCCATGGGGCAGGGCTATCATCTCCACGCACAGGTGAGGATCCCTTGCTGGGAGTTGCTGCATCTTTCCCGGCCCTGCCCATGGCTGTTGTCCAAGTGCCCTCTGGGGCCCTGGTGGCCATTTCTGAAGGATCCCTGTCCCAGACCAGCTCCCCGCCTGGGTTCAGGCATAATGTAGTTCAGGGGGAACAGCCCCATGCCCAGCCTCTCCATTTGCTACACGGTGCCTCTCTCCGGCATGCTGGCCTCTCGGAAGTGCTCCTGAGGCAGGGACTCAGTGTCCAGTGGCCCTGACTGCCCAAGACTGGCGGAGACACCCGAGGCCCCCACACCCGGGGCCCAGGTTGCAGGGCACCTGAAGATGCCTTCCGTCTGGTCGCCGTTGAGTGCAAGCACCTCCTCCGACAGCCGGGTCTGCACCCAGGGCAGCTGCCGATCAGGGTAGCGCTCCTTCTGCATGCTCATGACCTCCTGCAGCGCGCTGCCAAACATGGATGGGCTGAAGACCGCGTTCTTGGCATGTCGGATCTCCTCTACGTTGGGCTTCTTCAGCCCCTGCAAAGGCAGCCCAGCGGTCTGTGCCAGTGTGGCCAAGCACCCAGCCCTCTGTCCCCTGACACCCCTGCAAGGCCTACCCCTGGTTCACCGCCTCTCCTGTGAGCCCCAGGCCTCTGCCTAGCCAGAGCCAGGGTACCCCAACTCCCTGGCCCCCAAGTCAACACGGCGGCTTCCTGCTGGGCCACCTATAGCACCAGAAGCTCCAAGTGGCGCCCTCTGCCCTGTGAGAGGGTGAAGGGTGAGCCATTCACTTCACCACCTGCCCCCTTCCCAAGTCTGCAGCCCCATCGCCCGCTGGACTTTGTCTGGGCCTCACCAGCACAGGGTGCCTGCCCACCTCTCCCCGGCAATGCACGGAATTCATACCTTCTTGGCCCCGGTCAGGGCTGCCTTCTGCAGCTTGTGGTAACAGTACTTGGCATATGTGCTTATTGCCACCCCTGGAAAAGAATGGTACCAGTTGGCTTGGTGTGGACATGTAAGAGCAGGGGCTGCAGGCCAACCAGTGACTGAGAGGAAGCAGCAAGAGGGGCGAGGAGAGGTGGCTCTTGCAAGAACGTGGGCACCCAGGGCCCTACTCTCCTGGGCTGTGCTTTGAAGTAAACCTATGTGGAAGGGAAGGGGCACTGCTCTCCCCTCCAGAGGAGCCAGACTGCAGAAGGAAGCCCTCTGCCAACCCACCCAACCCTCCCCCTAGCAAGTAAGGGCAGGCTGGGGGTGCGGTGTTTCCCTGGAGAAGTGGCAGGCCGGATAGGGCAGGGCCTGGGGCAGCCCTGAGAAGGGGGACTTCTGTGTGCAGCAGGCCTGTGGGCACTCAGCACCACTGCCCAGGGTCACACAGGATAGAGCTCTAGGTTGGCTGGACTGCAGGCCTTCTTGTATCTCTGATTCCAGCAGGAGGCCCTGGGCAGCCCAGGGAGAGGCCTTAGCCCGCAGGGTCCATGCCCACGTAGCTGAAGGCTGCCTGGGTGGGAGTCAGGGAGAGGGAGGCACAGGGCCTGGCTCATGTGGGAGGGGGATAGTGTGGAGTGGATGCCCCAAGTCCTGAACCTGGGTTTCGCTGGGAGGGCAACGCTGGGGAAGAACCACTCAGGGCTCTGCCTGAGGGCTGAAGGTGACGGGAGGACGGGTCTTTTTTCTCAAGGAGGGAGGCTTTCTAACTAGTGGTCATGGAGGGTGGCAATCCAAGAGCAAGGCCCTGAGCACCTTGGCCAGGGGTCTTTCCAGATTTGAGGGGAGAGGGGCTAGGAGAAGACCTAGTCCAAGGAGGGTCTGAAATGTGGGCACATCTTTCCTGGCCCAGGCAGGCAAGGGAAGGAGCGACAGGACAGAGGAGCCACCTGGGCCGGGCTGTCCTGGGCCACGGACAGAGGGGCTGAACTATGTGCCTCCAGGCTCAGGTCAGGCCCCTTCCCTGTAAGACTCTGTCTCTGCTGAGTGCCACCTGCCTATGGGCCTCTGGACCCAAGCCTCAAATCCAAACACAGTCTTTTTCAAAGGAAGCAGTTTCTTGAGATGTCTGAGGATGTGGGGCTCCTTGAACCTCAATGTGAAGAACACAAACATGTCTCATCCATGAAAACCTCTTCATTTCTAGTTATCACAGAACAGTTGTCATAACTGGTGACAGAGTTCTATTTTACAGGAACCAGAATGAAAACAAATGTTTCTTCTAGATGTTTAAACCCTGAAGAATCTATTTCAGGTCCCTGGGGACCCACAGACCCCTGGCAGAGATCCTAGCTGCTGCCTCCCATTAGCCCACTTGGGACACAGCGCTTGGAACCTTCCACCCCTGGCCCATGTGGCCCACATGGGCAAGCTCTGGGCTCAGGGAGAAGGGATGGCGCTCAAGCAAAAGCAACCTGGGCTGCGCCCTGAGCACTGGGAGCACTTGGCAGCAGCACTCCCTTTCCCCGTCCTGGGTGCAAGCTCCCTCTCCCTTGGGTGACTGCTTCTGTCCCTGGGCCTGAGGCCCATGGGCAGAATTGCCCTGACCTCCTGCCACAGGATCTCATGGGGCTTCCTGCACCTCTCCCCTAGTGTTGGTGGTGCAGCCTTTCCCGGCCTGATTCCCTATCTGTAGGACGGGGACGGGTGCCCATTAAGGGCCGACCTCAGAATCTGGCAGAGTGAGGACTCAGCTGAGAGCCACTACTGCTGGAGTCCCAGGGCATATCCTCCTGGGCCAAGACTATGGGGTGTTTGCTGAGTGCCCAGAGCCCCGCCCAGGGAACCCTCTGGCGGTGTGAGGATCCTGCTGTGAGCCCAGGGAACCCTCTGGCGGTGTGGGGGACTCTGCTGTGAGCCCCGCATCCAGAGGCTGACAAAGCAGTTCTCCCAGAGCCTTGCTGCTGTGCCAGTGCCCAGGCCATGAACCTCAAAGGCCACCAAGTGTGGCCAGAACCTGCTGCCTTTTGGCATGTGCTCTGCAGGGTCCCAAGGGTCTGGCTCCCTTCTCTGACCCACTCAGGGCTCCAATCACCCCCAACCCCGCTCACAGCTGCCCTGTTCTTGTGGACTGACTTGGGCAGGAGTTCAGAACCCCACCTGCTCCTACCCCCGACAACAGTGGCCCAAGGGTGCCCTGGAATCCCAGATGGGAGCTGCCCCCTTTCTCCTGGCACAGGCAGCAGACAGCCAGGCACTTCCCAGAGGAAGAAGAGTGGGGCAAGTGTGGGTAACTAGGTGTAGGCAGGCTGGGATCTAGTCCCAGGATCTTGGTGCCAAGAGGGGCAGTTCACGGCACAGCAGTGCACCACTGGCTCTCCTGGTGGGGGAGGCACAGCCTTGAGCTAACAAGGCTTCCCTGGAGCTTGGGCCGGGATGGGGTTCCTGAGCCAGGGCCCAAGAGAACGGAAGGGATGGGAATGCTGGGGGAGGGAGGCTGGGGAACCGAGGCCCGGCTTGGCCCCCAGGGCACTCCCGCACCAGGGGCCGCCTCCAGCAGGCCCCTCCACACTGTGCGCCCAGCATGCATACCGGAGAGTGTCCTGAGCACCTCGGAAGCCAAGAGAGGGCGGTGCGACCTCTCCCAGGAAGCCCTGTTGACAAGCAGGCTTCTGTCCCCTCTGGAGGAGGCCTGGCAGTTAGTGCCCCCCCGCGCCCCAGCCCGGAAGTGGTTAGAGAGAGGGGGCCAGGCGGCCGAGCCGGAGAGCAGAGCTGTGCAGCGCAGCGCCCGGGGCTGCGGGAGAGGCCCTACCATCCGGCTCCTCAACATAAGGCTTGGGTTTCTTTCTCAACTTGGACTTCTTCTTAGTGTTCCTTTCCAGGAGCGCTTTCATGTGCTGGGTCACTGAGGAGCAAACAGAGGGTGAGGCCACAGAGCACAGAGGAACGCGAGCCCACATGGCCCCACGCGGGGCTGACCCCGGGCGGCTGAGGGGTGACGGCCCAGCCTGCGGGGCTCCTTGAGGTGGGAAGGCGAGTGTCCTGCTCACACTCCCGGGACAGGGGTGGGTGTGAGGGCCTGTCCAGGCCACGTGGCTGGGGAGGCGCCAGCAAGACGCCTGCGGGCAGTGGGGAGGGACTGTGGTCAGCTCCTGACCCTCTGGCCGACAGGAGGCCCCAGGCCAGCGGTGGGGTTCCTATGTGGCTGAGGGGGCGCTCAGAGCAAGAGGTGGGGGCCGGGCTCCCCTCTCTGGCCAGTCGGGGCGCCTCCCACTTGGCACCGCTGACGCAGCCCCTCCTCCCCCGTCCAACGCTCCAGAAGGAAGTTGGGGTGCATGGTCCACACTGAGGTGGGCGCTACCTCCCATCACGGTGGACCCTCTTACCTACGTAAACTATTTGTAAGTCTTCTGGATGGGGAAGCTGTTATTTACCTAATTACACTTTGGGCTATAGTCCAACATGCTTTATTCTGCTGTTCAGTGCTCCAGCTTTGGCCCCGGAAGCTGTGTTTTCTAACACAGCCCTGTGTCAACCCTCATCCCTTCCAGCACTTCCTCCTCTCAACGGACATCAGTGTGAGCAAACTCTGGAAGACGGTGAAGGGCAGGGAAGCCTGGCGTGCGTGCTGCAGTCCATGGGGTCACAAAGAGTCGGACATGACTTAGCAACCAAACAACAATATGTACATTCCCAACCCCAGCCTTAGAATCAGTTGCTTCTCCAAAGAGCTCTGGTTCCTTCTCATGGAAAAGGCTAGAGACCAAGAGCTGTCGGTCAGCTGTGCTCACTTCTACGGGGTGGCACTGCCCTCGCTAACAGGGCTTGGGCAGATAAACAGGTAGCTAGGTGGGAGAGGCTGCCTTCTCTTCTCAGTTCAGAGTTTTTGTCAGGAATGGAATGCTGGATATTGTCAAATGCTTTTTTCTCCACTTATATGCTCATACGATTTTTTTTATTCTGCTAATATGACAAATCACACTGATTTTTAGAATGTTAAACCAACTTTCCCTTTCTTAGATAAACCCCACATACTCAAGATGCATTATCGTTTTAATATATTATTGAATTCAATTAGCTAAAAATACTGTTAAGTTTTTGTACTATGTTCATGAGGGATACTATCTGTGCTTTTTTCTTCAAATTTTTGGTAATGTTCTTTTCTAATTTTGATACAGAGAGAACTGGGAGATAGTCCTTCCACTTCTGTTTTCTGAGTTGGTAAAGAATTGCTACACAAGCAAGCATTTGATAATTCTCTAGTGAGGTCATTTGGGCCTGGCATTTTCTTTGCGGGAGAGTTTTAAAGTCCTAATTTAATTTCTTTAGTAGATATATGATTTTTCTGGTTATCTATTTCTTACTGAGTGATCTTTGGTAGTCTGTGTTCTTAGAGGAATTTGTCCATTTCCTCTACATTGTCAAATTGACTGACATATAAGTTGTTCACAGTATTTTCTTATTATCCTTTCAACATCTGTTGAATCTGTAGTGATATCATCTCTCATTCTTGATACTGGTAATTTTTGTCTTTTTGTCCTTGTTAGTCCGTATAGAGGTTTGTTCATTTTGTTGACCTTCTCAAGTAATCAGGATTTTGTTTCACTGATTTTCCACATTGTTTTTTCTGTTTTCTCTTTCATTGGTTTCTACTCTAATCATCATTTCCTTTCTTCTCCTTACTTTTGGCATAATTTCCTCTCTCTCTTTTCTAAAGTTTCTCAATGTAGGAGCTACATGATTTGAGATATTTCCTGGTACAGACATTAGGTGCTGTAAGTTTCCCTCTAAGGACTGCTTTAGCTCCATCACACTAATTTTAACATGTTTTGTTTCTATTTTCTTTCAGTTCAAAATACTTTCTATATTCTCTTTTCATTTTCATTTGACCCATGAATTGTTCAGTATCATGTTTAGTTTCCAAATACTCAAGGATTCTCCAGATAGACTTGTGCTGCTGATTGTCAGTTTAATTCCATTGTGGTTAGAGGACACACTTTCTTTGACTTACATTCTTTAACTTTATATTGAGACTTGCTTCATGGCTCAGGATATGGATTATTTTTACAAAGTGGCTGACATTTGAGTCCAGATGCTCTAGGCTTCCCTGGTGGTTCACATAGTACAGAACCTCCCTGCAATGTAGGAGACCTGGGTTCAATCCCTGGGTTAGGAAGATCCCCTGGAGAAGGCAATGGCCACCCATTCTAGTATTCTTGCCTGGAGAATCCCATGGACAGAGGAGCCTGGCGGGCTACTGTCCAAGGGGTTCCAAAGAGTCGGACACGACTGAGCAAACAACACACCTGCTCTGGGATCCAGAGTCTTAAACTTTGCGTGCTTTGTTTCTTAACCAGACCTTCAACTCGTCCCTCTGTTTTCAGTCCCACGGTCACTCCCACTTTCATACCATTGCTGGAGGATGCTTGTCCCTACCGCTCAACTTTTCAGGCTTTGCCAACTGCTTCAACTTCTCAGCTTCCCCACCACCTGCTTGGGATCCATGTTTCTTGGTCTGCCAAGTGAGTTTCCAGCCACTTGTCCATTTGCTTTTCAGCTTCCAAAACATGATTGGTTTTCCTCTTCCCTTGTCTTTGTCCTGGTGGGTTTTAGTACTTTTATTATAATACAATATACATACCATAAAACTTGCCATTCTAACACCTTCGATTGCACAGTTCAGGTTATTAATCACATTCGTGTCACTGTGTCATCACCACCACCCACCTCCAGTGCTTCTTCCCCAAGTGGAAACTACGACTCAGACAACTCTCCATTTCTCCTTCCTTATATAACCCACGGCACCCCCGTGCTGTCTCTCTGAATTTGACTGCTCCAGGGACACTAGTGGTAGTGGTGCTAGTGGTAAAGAATCCACCTGAAATGCAGGAGATTCAGATTCGGTCTCCGGGTTGGGAACAGCCCCTGGAGTAGGAAATGGCAACCCATTCCAGTGTTCTTGACTGGAAAATTCCATGGACAGAGGAGCCTACAGTCCCCGGAGTCGCTAAGAGTTAGACACGACTGAGCAACTGAACACACGCTGGGAAGGACCTCATGGGTAGATGCATATAATATTTATCTTTTGGGGTCTGGCTTAATTCACTCAGCCTAATGTTTTCAAGGTTCATCTATATCGTAACCTGTGCCAGAATTTCCTTCCCTATTTAAGCTGAGGAAGGCTTTCTTCTCTCTCCTTGCTATTCTTTGGAACTCTGCATTCAAATGGGTGTATCTTTCCTTTTCTCCTTTGCTTTTTGCTTCTCTTTTTCACAGCTTTTTGTAAGGCCTCCTCAGACAGCCATTTTGCTTTTTTGCATTTATTTTTCTTGGGTATGGACTTGCTCCGTCTCCTGTACAATGTCACGAACCTCCGTCCATAGTTCATCATAGACAGGAAAGCCTTCCTCAGTGATCAGTGCAAAGAAATAAAGGAAAATAATAGAATGGGAAAAACTAGAGATCTCTTCAAGAAAAATAGAGATACCAAGGGAACATTTCATGCAGTGATGGGCTCAATAAAGGACAGAAATGGTATGGACCTAACAGAAGCAGAAGATATTAAGAAGAGGTGGCAAGAACACACAGGAGAACTGTACAAAAAAGATCTCCATGACCCAGATAATCACAATGGTGTGATCACTCACCTAGAGCCAGACATCCTGGAATGTGAAGTCAAGTGGGCCTTAGTGACAAGTCAAGTGACATCACTACAAACAAAGCTAATGTTGGAATTCCAGTTAAACTATTTCAAATCCTAAAAGATGATGCTGTGAAAGTGCTGCACTCAATATGTCAGCAAATTTGGAAAACTCAGCAGTGGCCATGGGACTGGAAAAGGTCAGTTTTCATTCCAATCCCAAAAAAAGGCAATGCCAAAGAATGCTCAAACTACCGCACAACTGCACTCATCTCACACGCTAGCAAAGTGATGCTCAAAATTCTCCAAGCCAGGCTTAAGCAATATGTGAACCGTGAACTTCCAGACGTTCAAGCTGGTTTTTAGAAAAGGCAGAGGAACCAGATATCAAATTGCCAACATCCGCTGGATCACTGAAAAAGCAAGAGAGTTCCAGAAAAACATCTATTTCTGATTTATTGACTATGCCAAAGCCTTTGACTGTGTGGATCAGAACAAACTGTGAAAAATTCTGAAAGAGATGGGAATACCAGACCACCTGACCTACCTCCTGAGAAATCTGTATGCAGGTCAGGAAGCAACAGTTAGAACTGGACATGGAACAAGAGACTGGTTCCAAATAGGAAAAGGAGCATGTCAAGGCTGTATATTGTCACCCTGCTCATTTAACTTACATGAAGAGTACACCATGAGAAACGCTGGGCTGGATGAATCACAAGCTGGAATCAAGGCTGCTGGGAGAAATATCAATAACCTCAGATATGCAGATGATGCCACCCTTATGGCAGAAACTGAAGAAGAACTAAAGAGCCTCTTGATGAAAGTAAAAGGAGAGTGAAAGAGTTGGCTTAAAGCTCAACATTCAGAAAACTAAGATCATGGCATCCAATCCCATCACTTCATGGGAAATAGATGGGAAAGAGTGTCAGACTATTTTGGGGGGCTCCAAAATCACTGCAGATGGTGACTGCAGCCATGAAATTAAAAGATGCTTACTGCTTGGAAGGAAAGTTATGATCAACCTAGACAACATATTCAAAAGCAGAGACATTACTTTGCCAACAAAGGTCCGTCTAGTCAAGGCTATGGTTTCTCCAGTAGTCATGTATGGATGTGAGAGTTGGACTGTAAAGAAAGCTGAGTGCTGAAGAATTGATGCTTTTGAACTGTGGTGTTGGAGAAGACTCTTGAGAGTCCCTTGGACTGCAAGGAGATTCAACCAGTCCATCCTAAAGGAGATCAGTCCTGGGTGTTCACTGGAAGGATTGATGTTGAAGCTGAAACTCCAATACTTTGGCCACCTGATACGAAGAGCTGACTCATTTGAAAAGACCTTGATTCAGGGAAAGATTGAGGGCAAGAGGAGAAGGGGATTACAGAGGATGAGATGGTTGGATGGTATCACTGACTCAACGGACATGAGTCTGCGTAGACTCTGAAAGTTGGCGATGGACAGGGAGGCCTGGCGTGCTGCTGTTCATGGCGTCGCAAAGAGTCGGACACGACTGAGCGACTAAACTGAACTGAACTGATTTAGGCTGAGTAATATTCCACTGTATGTACAGATGACATTCTACTTTATCTGTTCATCCATCAATGGATACCTGGGTGGTTTCTACCTCTTGGCTGTTGTGAACATGGTGCTGTGAACACAGGTGTGCAAATATCTATTCACGTCTCTGCTTTCAATTATTTCGGGCATACGCTCACAAGTGGAATTGTGGGGTCCTATACTAATTATATTTTTATCTTTTGAGGAATTGCCATTCAATTTTCCATAGTGACTGCAGTATTTCACATTTCCTTGTGAGGTTTCTTTTTTTGTCTTTAAAAGATTTCCTCACTGTTTTAACGATGAACTCAAGGTGGGATGCAAATAAATGTACATGTTCAGCCTGCCGTCTTTACCCGGAGGATAAGCGCCTGCTGCAGGCATGAGGTGCTTGCACTGAGCATCCCTCAGGGTGCTCCTGCAGGAGCTGCAGTCAGTGTGCTGTCGCCAAACCCCTGGGACGCCTGTGCTGACAGCATGCTCAGAAGCTGTGAGTCACCTGGGGGTGGTTGGCACAAAGGTGTGATCACTTGAGATGAGGTTAAGCCAGGGGGGCGGGAGCTCACGTGAACTTGGGTTCACTGTGGGGTACCTTGGTCCCTTGAGGTCGTGACCACACAGTAGATGTCATACACATGCTGGCAGACGAACTAGCTTGTGAGGCCAAGGCAGGGAGCAGTGGGGTGAGACCCCGCGCGTGGGAGCCAGCTCAGGTCTGCCCTCACCGCTGCTCCTGGGACAGACTGCATCTCCTTCCAGGCACAGGCTCGTCCCCCTGGGCTGAGGGGGCCTGTCTTCCTGACCAGCGGCCAGCACCCACATTCTCTCGAGGCCGTTCTTCTGGGCTGGTGACGAGCAGCAGCTGCTCACCCAGGAGTGGGTCTCACAGCTGGAGACAGGGCTCTGACAGGAGGGCAACCCTGTGCCACTGATGTAAGACCAGACCCCACAGCCCAGACACAGGACCCAGCTGGCAGAACCACACAGACCCAGTGTGGTCTGTGGACAGAGACCACTGGGGCTGGGAAAGCATGGCTGCCAGGCTGAGCCTCGATTCCGCCTGGCTCCCACAGCACAGATGTCAGGCCGGAGGCTCACTGACCTTGGAGCCAGCGGCAGTGTCCTGCTGGACAGTGTCTGGCTCTGCACAAGTGCCCCAGTGAGAGAGGGGCCGGCCTGGAGCCTCTGGCCTCCATCCACCACTCACTCACCTATCACTCAGCAGCAACGCTGGAGCCTCGCGGGCTGCGTGTTAAGCGGTGGAAACACATTTCCAAACCTCCAGCTCACAGCAGGGACATTTCAAGTCCTTTCTGGAGGAGGCTGAGGTGAACCATGAAGCTACTGAGGGCCCACCTGCGCCTGGGAAGGTCTGAGAGGAGAGAGACAGACCCAGGCCGCCTGCCTCACCCCGGGAGCAACCTGGGGAGACCTCTCTGTGGGGTTCAGGGATTGTGCTTCCAAAGGTACACGCCTGAGTGAAAATGTCAAGGCTTCCGAGATGTGCTTCCAAACGGCTGGCGTGCTGGACGGCCCCTGTGCTTGATGCGCCTCCCAGGACCTACACTGCCTGCAGCCCTCCCCACTGTGTGCACATGCCTCGGCACCCACACCTGGGCAGGAGCAAGGCCCCGGTCAGGCCAGGCGGCCACTCCCCCCAAGCCACCTACAGCACGGAAGACACTCAGGAGCACAGGCTGGCTGACGGCCGCTGCACGGGCAGGTGCTCCCACAGCCCCACCCTGGTGCTGGCCCAGGCCTGGGATGTGCAGCACCTGGCTGGCAGGACTGTGGCCCAGCGTCCTCCCCACGTGGGTCAGGTCAGGGCCACACAGACCTGACACATGGCCTCCAGACGCAGCCTGCACTCAGCCCCAGGCAGCCATCAGCAGGTTACTGGCTGTGACGGTCCCAACCTCTGACCCCTGATGCAGCTCAGGGCCATCTCAGCTCACAGCACCACAACAGCCTACTGGTCACCTCAGACCTGGTGCTGGGCCAAGTGCTCAGCTCCTTGCTGCTCTCAGAAGCCCTTCTGAAATGGCCTTGAGGTACAGCCGTGAGCCCGACCGGGGTGGATGCAGTAAGTGCCTTCATCAGGCAGGGCCACTGGGGTGGGGCCTCAGAGGTAGCGGACGCTGGCTGGTGGGGACGCGGGTGTGACATGCAGCCGCATCTCTCAGCCAGCGGCCAGGACGGCGGCACGCCTGCCGCGCTCTCCTCAGGGCCTCCGTGCTGAGAGGGGCTCCCTGAGGACCCTGTGTCTCTGCGGAGGCCAAGGGTGTGCCCTTGAGAGGCGGTACCTCTGTGCGCCTGCTGCCCGCGGGTCCAGCACTGAGCCCAGGCAGGGGCCCTGCCGCAGCCGCCCCTGAGCCGGTGGCAGAGCCAGTGCCTGCCTGGGTCCTTCTTACCTTTGGTGTCATTGACAGGGTCCATGTGCCGGTAGATATAGCCCTCCAGGTAGGAGTGGAACTTGGGCGTGGGTGGGAAGAAGGCCAGGCAGATGGCCATGAGCTCCCAGCCACGGGCCAGGCTCTCAAGGCGAAAGTTCTCGGTGGTCTGCCGGCACAGCTGGATGTAGAGCTCGTCCCGCAGGCCCTGCACGCTCCAGCCTTTGGTGGCGATCTCCAGGGCCACGTGCAGTGGGTCTGCCTTGGCGCGCCGGTCGCCCATGTACATCTGAATCAACTTGAAGACCTCACAGGCCTCTTTCTTCACGTGGCGGTCGCTGGTCACGATCATGGGCTTCTTGATGGACTCGCTGCTCCAGGCCAGCATGTTGGCGATGGACACCTTCCGTCGGAAGAGGCCCTGTGTGTGGGTGTTGAAGTGCTTGGAGGCCCAGTTCTCGATATCTGTCTCCGAGGATGGCTTGCGGAGCGTGAAGGTGGGGAACACGCAGCTGGCGCTGGGCATCACACTCCGGGCCTGCCGGCTGCTCTCGAACTGGGCACAGGTGCCAAGGTCCTCAGACTGGGGGACAGAGGGGCCCACATGAGCCAGCCAGTGGAGAGGTGTGGCCCCCACCCCACACAGGCCCCAACGCTGCTGGAGGAGAGAGGCCTGGGACTCAGCTCTGCCCACCTCAGTCCATGCCCGCCCTCCTCACCCCTGTCCGCCCACCTTCCTCACTCCTGTCCGCCCACCTTCCTCACTCCTGTCTGCCCACCTTCCTCACTCGTCTGCCCACCTCGCCCCAGGTCCACCCTCCTCGCCCGTCTGCAAGCCTCAATCCATGTCCACCCTCCTCACCCCCATTTGCCCACCTCACCCCTGTCCGCCCGCCTTACCTGTCTGCCCACCTCAGTCCACGTCCACCCGCCTCACCCTGTCTGCCGCCTCAGTCCATGTCCGCCCTCCTCACCCGTCTGCTCGTCTCACCCCTGTATGCCCACCTCAGTCCACGTCCGCCCTCCTCACCCGCCTGCCCACCTCACCCGTCTGCCCACCTCAGTCCACGTCCACCCGCCTCACCCTGTCTGCCGCCTCAGTCCATGTTCGCCCTCCTCACCCGTCTGCTCGTCTCACCCGTCTGCCCGCCTTACCCCTGTCTGCCTGCCTCAGCCATGTCTGCTGTCCTCACCTGTCTGCCCACCCACCCACAGTCCGCCCTCCTCAGCCTGGTCTAAGTGCCTCACGAGGCTGAGAAGACCAACCTTTCCCTGGGGGCTCGGCCTCCAGGAGGTGCCCACCCTGGTCCAGAGACCGAGGGCCGGGGGGCCAGCACAGTCTGGGAGTGTGAGGTGCTCGCGCAGCCCACAGGACACTGCATCCCGGACTCATATGGCCGCCCAGGCAGGGGGCCGACCGTGCATGAGGGTGGGCAAGGGGGAGGGCGCTGTGGCTTCTGCTGGTTCAAGTGGGAAGGGCAGCCCCTCAAGGACACAGAAAGCCCCAGACACCAACCGTGCTTGACAGAGGAACACAACCTTCTCTAGGCTGCCACTGCCGCACCCCTCTCCCCAGCAAAGACACAAGGATTCCCAGGCATCAGAGGCAGGGGGGATGCCCCTGGTCCCTCCCCACTCTGCATAGCGCACTCAGTCTGTACTCTCAGGGGGCTCCTGGCAGGTTGTGCCCACACCTGAATGGCCTTCCCAACCCCTGGGGCAGGGAGCCACCTCCCCCAGTAGCACCCGGCATGGACCTCAGTCAGGCCCTTGGAGCCCACGTGTCCTTCCATCCAGATCAGGCTGGGAGCTGAGTGCTGCAGGACGCAGCTGCCCACACTCCACCCACCACCCGCCCCTGCCCTGCCCGTCTGTCCTGATGCCCGCCTGTGTTACAAGCCACAGACAGAAATGCTGCTCTGAACGCTCCAATCTGGAGTGCACTAAGGTGGCCCTGCCCCAGGGGATGCTAGCCACCTAAGACGTCCTGGTTCGTGGGCATGGCATGCCTTCTGCACAGGGCTGGGGGTGCACCTAAGGAGCCTGGCCCCGGGAGTCTCTGGCCACCAAGGAGGGTCCGGCACTCACCTGCACAGCTTCTCACTGTGCCTGTTCACAGGTGGGAGGCAGAGGCTCGGGGAGCAGAGGGCGGGTGGCTGCCTCTGCGTCCTGGAATCAGGACGTGCCTTTGGGCCCCTGGTGACCAGGCAGCACTGGCTGGGCCTTCCCAGGAGCCGAGGTGAGAGACCCCTGTGCTGGTGGAGACCCAGCGGCCATCTGCCGTCTGTCCTCAGGCCCACCAGGAACTGTGAGGCCATACCACGTCTCGGGGTGCTGACCTGCCCCACCCCTGCCCAGGACCCGCCTGTGAGCGCCTACCTGAGAGGGGTGCAGGTAGGGCTCCGGGGAGGCCAGGCTGGTCTGCACAGAGACGCTCTTCTCGAGCAGAACCTGCGGGAAGGCGAGCCTGTCCAAGGCACCCCTCTGCCAGTGCTTGCTCTCCTGCTGGGCCAGGGCCTCATCCTCACTGAAGGCACGCACCACAGGCCCGGGCATGGGCAGCGGCACGGCCCCATCACTCTCATAGCCCGAGCCGTCCTGCTGGGAGTCCCAGCTGCCCCTCTGCTTCATGTGCAGGTGGGCTTGCTGTGCCTCCCAGGCCAGCCGGGCCTGTGCCAGGAAGGGCTCAGTCGGGCCCCGGGGGCCCTCCCCGTCCCCCACCTCCCCCTCTGTGCGCTTCATGGGCGTCAGGCCAGGTCCACACAGAGGCCGCTCCTCTGTCAGGGGCTGCTGGCCCAGCGGGTCACAGTCCCCGGGGCCCTCGGCGGGTGGGGCACTGGGAGCATGGCACACGGAGGGGTTCCTGCTCTTCCTCTTGCGCATGCCGGGAGAGTAGCCTGTCGAAGACATGGTGTCCTGCTGGCTAGACCAGGACATGGCATCGTCCTGCGCCTGGGGCAGGGGCGTGGGCGGCGGGGCGGGCCGCAGCTCAGGCCCCTCCATGCTGCTGTAGTCCCCAGACACAACCCCCAGCGAGGACGTGGCCCCCAGGCGCTGGTCACGCAGCAGGCAGGGGCTGGGCTGCAGGGACAGCGAGCCGCCCCCCGGGTGAGGTGTGTACTTGTGCCGCGGGCCTGCCCGCAGCTTGGGGCTGGAGCTGGCCTGCTCCACGTACACCAGCTGCCGCACGTACTCCTTGCCGGCAGGGCTGTACTCCAGGCTCAGGTAGCGCTCGGGGCACTTCTGCCTGGTAAGCACCAGCTGCTGGTAGGGCGACACGGAGGCTGGCTTGGGTGGCTTGCGGCCAGGAGACCGCCGGGGCGAGCCGGCCTCAAACTGTACATCCATGGGGGGTTCGTCGTAGAGCGGGGCCTGGTATTCCACAGGGGGCTCCTCATAGAGGGGGGGCTCGTAGGCGTAGCGCGGTGAGGAAGGCTGCGAGTCTCCGGTGGGCCGGCGGGGCTGGGCCAGCAGTGGGGAGCAGCTCCCTAGCTCAGCCCTCTTCGGGAAAGGCGACGGCCTCCGCTCCGGGAAGAAGACGGGGCTGTCCGCGTCAGGGGTAAAGGTCTGCAGGCTGGGCGAGTGCTGTCCTCCGGAGGGTCTGCGGGAGCGACCCCCAGGCTGGCTGTCCAGAGCGTAGCCGTTGCCCTGGGGGGAGAGGAAGCTGGGCTCCCTGTCGGCAACTTTGATGAGCATGCGCTCCTTGGTGCCCGAGTTCCAGCGGAGAGAGGAGGTCCTGGTAGGGGGTGGGGAGCAGGTTACCTGAGAAGGTCCTGGGGGGGCAGGTTACCTGGGGAGTTGGCCAGGGGGCAGGTGACCTGGAGGAAGCCCTGGGGGGAGCAGGTTACGGGGGGGAGGGGCGGAATCCTAGGGGCAGGTTACCTGGGGGGGTCCTGGGGGAGGTTATGTGGGGGGCGGTCCTAGGGAGAGCAGGTTACCTGGGGGGATCCTGGGGGGAGCAGGTTACCTGGGGAGTTGGCCAGGGGGCAGGTTACCTGCGGGGGGGTCCTGGGGGCAGGTTACCTGGGGGGGGGGTCCTGGGGGCAGGTTACCTGGAGGGAGCCCTGGGGGGAGCAGGTTACCTGGAGGGGGGTCTTGGGGGTAGCAGGTTACCTAGGGGGCTCCCGGGGGAAACAGGTTACCTGGGGGGGTTCCTGGGGGGAGCATGTTACATGGGGGTGGTCCTGGGGGTAGAAGGTTACCTGGGGGGGTCCTGGGGGGAGCAGGTTACCTGGGGGGGATCCTGAGGGGAGCAGGTTACCTAGAGGGAGGTTACCTGGGAGGGTCCTGGGGGGGTCAGGTTACCTGGGGGTGTCCTGGGGGGAGTCCTGGAGGGAACAGTTTACCTGAGAAGAGTCTGGTGGGGGCAGGTTCCCGGGGTGGGGTGGAAATCTGACCCCTTCACCAGCCTGGACCCATGACCAGCCCCCTTGACCTCACGGGTGTGTGAGGTCAGGCCCAGAAGGCCTGGTCGTTTCTCACTGTCCTCTTCACAGACGCCCCAAGGGCTGCAGGCTGTGGGGCCTGGTACTGCCGGGTGCTGTGATGAGCTGTGAACCTTTCACTGCTGAGGCCCTGACCCTGGGTCGTGCAGCCTGGAGCAGCTGGCCCCGTGGCCTGGGAGCCCTCCTCACATACTTCCTGGGTCAGCCCAGCAGCCCTCCGGGGGTTCTCCTGCTGCTGCCCATGGGGACGCTCCTCCAGGGCCCCTGTGAGAGGCTCTGCTCTGGTCCCAGGCCAGAACCAGGCACAGAAATACTCCTGGACGGAAGCGCCGGGGGCCAGGGGCCTCCCAGAGGCCTCTGTGGCTTTGGAATCCTGGGCTCAGCACCTGCCCTACTCCCGTAGCACGGCCAATCATCCCGCAGCACAGCACCTCTCAGGGCCTGGACTCCAACCACAGGCCCCCGGAGTCCAGAAGGGCTGACTGCCCTGCTGGCACTGCCCACTGCCACGCTCAGCACTCCGCACCTGGACCAAGATGCGGAGTAAAACCGCTCCCTGTCCCTAAGGGCACCCGTGGCCCCGGGGAGTTGTGTGCCCAGATCCTGGCCCCTCCACCTAGCAGGGGGCACTGGGGGCGTTCAGGCTCTTCTGAGTCTCACTTGCCTGATGACAACGCGGAGACACTGCCCCTGGCGATACAGTGACTTGATCACACATCGTGCCCACCAATTAACAGTCAGCCCCATTTCCCACAGCTGTATCAGCCACGACAGGGCAGACCAAGAGGTCCGGAGCGGCGCGCGAGGCTCCCCGCTTCTGCCTGCCCCCTCAAGAAACTCCCAGCTGCTTTAAAAATTTCCTTCTAAGAATACACCTGCAATGAGGAACACCTGGGTTTGATCCCTGGGGTGGGGAGATCCCCTGGAGAGGGCAAAGTATTCTGGCCTGGAGAACTCCATGGACTGTATAGTCCACGGGGTCACAAAGAGTCGGACACGACTGAGCGACTCTCACTTTCTACATGTCGTTCTACATCTGGAAACTTTGCGTCAGTGTCTCTGCTTCACAGCACGTCTTCAGTCTGCCCTCTGACATATTTCATGATTTCTGGAAACGCCTGACCATATCTTTAAAAATATTACTTCCATCCCGTTTCCTCTCTCCTCTGGGAGTCAGATGCTGTCCTCTGCACTGAGCTCCACACAGTTTCAGGCTGTGTCCTGTGCTTCCCATCCCCTGGCCTCTCTACACTGTATACTTTTTTCTGATCTACCGTCTGATTTACTAACCTTTTAAGAACCCATCTACTGAGTTCTTAGTTTTATTATATGGTTTTCAGTTCTAGAATATCTATTGATATTTAACTTTTTTTTTTAAAACAGTACTTTGAGGTTCACAGCAAAACCAAGCAGAAAAAAAAGCTACATTTCCCACATACCCCCTGCACCTACTCACACAAAGCTTCCCCAGTCATCAGCAGTTCCCAAGAAACAGAACATCTGTTGTCAACTGCTGGACCAGCACTGACACATTATAATCAACCAAAATTCTTAGTTGATATTAGGGCTCACTCTAACTGTTGTACATTCTGTGGGTTTGCATAAATGTAGAGACACGTATCCACCACTGTAGTGTTGTACAGAGCATTTTCTTTGCCCCCCAAACCCACATGCTCTGTCTGTTCATCCCCCTCCCCAAATCCCTGGCAACCACTGATCTTTTCACTGTCTCCATAGGAGGCAAATCTGAAGCCAAATTAAGGAGCAAATCTTTGGCCTCCAAAGAAGGCAATCTGAAAACCTACACACTCTGATTCCAGAATGTCGGGATGGAATCACGTAGTGTGCAGGCTCTCAGGCTGGTGTCTTCGCTTTGTGACACGCACTTAAGCTCCTCTGTGACTCTTCACGGCTGACAGCTCACTTCTTTTCAGTGTTGTATCAGCCATTGTCTGGATGGACCACAGTTTACTTCTCCATTCACCTACTGAAGGATATCTTGCTTTGGCAACTATGAATAAAGATGCTAAAAACATCTGTGTGCAGGATTTGATATGAACATAAAATGTCAAACTCCTTTTGCTAAATACCAAGGAGCAGTACTGCCAAATCATTTAGAGTATATTCAGGTTTTTAAAAGCATGTATTTATTATTTACGGCCGAGTCAGGTCTTAGTCGCAGTACATGAAATCTGCATTGCATTATGCTGGATCTTTCCCTGCAGTGCAAAGGCATCTCTCCAGTCATGGCACACAGGCTCAGTAGTTGTGGCACGTGGGCTCAGCAGCTGTGGTGCACGGGCTCAGTACTTGGGGTGCAAGGGCTTAGTTGCTCTGTGGTATGTGGAATCTTAGTTTTCCAACCAGACACTGAACCCGATTCCCCTTGCCTTGGAAGGGAGGATTCTTAACCACTGGACCCCAGGGAAGTCCTTGTGTTCAGTCTTAGCAGCTGCAGCCTCCTGTGCTCCCACCAGCACTGACCACGGGTTCCCTTGCTCCGACCCTCGCCAGCACCTGGTGTCAGAGTGCTCACCTTCTGGCTCCTCTAATAGGCCTGCAGAAGTATCTCCCTCTTGTTTCACTTTACATTTCCTGCTGACAGGTGATGCTGAGCATCTTTCACATGCTTTCTGTGACAACAGTATAGGTTCTTTGCTGAGGTGTCTGTTCAGCTCTTTTAAAAGCAGGTTGTTTTCTTACTGTTCCATCTTAAGAATTTTTTGTATATTTCAGATTACAGTCCTTTATCATTTGTGTCTATTGCAAACATTTTCTCCTAGTTCGTCTTTTGCAGAGCAGAAATTTTTAATTTTAACACAGTCCAGCTTATCAATTGTTTCTTTCATGAATCATGCCTTTAATGTTATACCTAAAAAGTCATTGCCAAACCCAAGGTAACCTGGGTTTTCTCCTCTGTTACCTTCTAGGAGATAGTTTTGTGTTCCCATTCAGGTCTGTGATCTATCTTGAGTTAATTCCCATGAAGGGTGTAAGGTCCATGTCCAGATTCACCCTCTTGCGTGTGGACGTCCAGGTGTTCCAGCAACGTCTCTTAAGAGACCATCCTGGCTCCACTGCATTGCTTTTACCCCTTCATCAAAGGTCAGCTGATGATATTTATGGTGGTCTATTGGTTGTCTCTCCATTCTATTCCATTAATGTGTCTATTCTTTACCAATACAACCCTGTCTTGCTTACAACAGTGTTATAGTGAGTCCTGGGACTCAGGTAGTAGTATTCCTCCAACTTTGTCCTCCTTGAAAATTATTGTGTTGGCTGTCCTAGGTCTTCTGCCTCCACTCCAACGTTCTTGCCTAGAGAATCCCATGGACAGAGGAGCCTCATGGGCTACAGTCCATGAGGTTGCAAAGAGTCAGACAGGACTGAAGCAATTAAGCACACACACATTATTATCGCTTTGTCAATATCCACAAAACCACCTGCTGGGATTCTGACTGAGACTGCATGGAATCTGTAGGTCAAGCTGGAAAGAGCAGAGTCCTTCCTCCACTTGTTTAGTTCTTCTGTGATCTCTTTCACCAGAATTTTACAGTTTTCCTTATACTGATTTTGTACACATTTTGTTACATTTACACCTAAGTATTTCATTCTGGGTGATACTAATATAAATGTTACTGTTTCTAACTTCACATTCCACTTGTTCATTGCTAGTATACATGAAAGCAATGGACTTTTGCCTATTTAGCTTGTATCTTACTACCTAGCTACAACCACTTAGTTCTAGGAGTTTGCCAATTCTTTAAGATGTTTTACATAGGTGATCAAGTCATCTGCAAGCAAAGACAGTTTTATGTTTCCCCCCCGACCTGTATTCTCTGTATTTCCTTTCCTTGTGTTACCGCATTAGCAAAGAGCTCCAATATGATGCTGAGCACCAGAGGTCAGAAGGGAAACTCTTGTCTTGCTTCTGATCTTAGTGGAAAAGCTTTGAGCTTCTCACTACTACATATGACGTTAGCTGTAAATTCTTTGTATATATCCTTCATTAAGTTAAGGGAGTTCCTCTCTTTTTGGGTGGCACTAATGATAAAGCACCCGCCTGCCAATGTAGATGTAAGAGACACAGATTTGATCCCTGGGTTGGGAAGATCCCCTGGAGAAGGGCATGGCAACCCGCTCCAATGTTCTTGCCTAGAGAATCCCATGGACAGAGGAGCCTCATGGGCTACAGTCCATGAGGTTGCAAAGAGTCAGACAGGACTGAAGCGATTAAGCACACACATATTCCTACTTTACCGAGTTTGTTTTAAAATTGAGATTGGCTGTTGGATTTTACCAAATGCTTTTTTTGCAACTGTTGAGACGATCAAAAGTGAAAGTGAAAGTCGCTCAGTCATGTCCAACTCTTTGCGACCCCATCCATGGAATTCTCCAGGCCAGAATACTGGAGTGGGTAGTCTTTCTCTTCTCCAGGGGATCTTCCCAAGCTAGGAATCGAACCCAGGTCTCCCACATTGCAGGTGGATTCTTTACCAGCTGAGCCACAAGGGAAGCCCAAGAATACTGGAGTGGGTAGCCTATCCCTTCGCCAGCAGATCTCCTCTGTGCAGGAATCGAACCGGGGTCTCCTGCATTGCAGGCGGATTCTTTACCAACTGAGCTATGGTTTTTCATCTTTGGCCTACTGATGTAATAGATTATATTGACTCTCAAATGCTGAACCAACCTTGCATACCTAGGATAAATCTCACTTGGTTATGATATATAATTCTTTTTATACATTGGTAGATTTGATTTCAGCAGCAGATTTGATTTCCTAACATTTTTTTGAGGGTTTTTACATCTATGTTCATGAGAGAGACAGGTCTGTAGTTTTCTTGTGTTTTTCTGATTTGGATATTAGAATAATACTGGCTTCACAGAACAAGAAAGTATTCCCTCTGCATTTATCTTCTGAAAGAGATTGTAGAGAACTCATAAAATTTCTTCCATGTATGTTTGGTAGAACTCACCAGTGAACCCATTCAGAACTTCTGCTTTCTTTTTTAGAAGATTATTAATTATTGATTCAATCTCTTTTAACAGATATAGACCTATTCAGATTGTGTATCTCTTCTTCTGTGAGTTTTGGCAGACAGTATCTTTTAAGGAATTGGTTTATTTTGCCGAGGTTAACAAGCTTGTGTGCACAGCCTTGTTCAGAGCCTTCCTGTCCCCTCTCAGGCTCCTGAGGCAGAATCATGTCTTCTGGACTGCACCGGCTGTCAGACCATGGCCACAGGTCTTGGCTCCTCTGTGGATCTCTGATGCCTGTGGAAATCTGGTCTATTTTGTTCTTGTACAGGCTGGTCTCAGGTAAGTGAATCCACCATCACAGAAAGTAGAAATCCCAGGCATCCTAAGAAACCAGCTGTGCACTCTGGTCCTGTGCCTCTGTCCTCTGATTGAGCCGCGAGTCCTAACTGTTGGCCGTGGGTAAGGCAAGACTGAGAGAACCAGGGTGAGAGTGAGCAGGGCTCGGGAGGCAGGCTCCCCTCGGGAATTCAGCCCCTGCTTGCCCGAGGCTGCTCCTGGCCAGCCGCACAGACCAGCCAAGCAGAGCAGAGGATGGCAGGCAGCGTGCCCACAGACCTGGAGAACCAGCTCTGGAGTCTGAGAGATCTGGGGCTGAACTCCGGCCTGTAGCTCCTGGGCTGTGGGGCATCACCTCCCACTTCCACCCTGGTCCTCACCAGTTCTCATGAGGACTAAGAGCAGGACACGTGGAAAATCACAGCCTTGGCTCAGCAGGGGCACACAGGAGACACTGCACATGGTCCACCGCCCAGCAAATGTGGGCAGGGCTGTGGCAGCCAGATAGGAGGGTGGGGTGATGCTCTCCCGACCCAGAGCACTCCAGGAGCCAAGGCAGAGGCAGGCACGGGGCAGCAGGAAGGCGGGTGCCGGCCCGTTTCAGAAAACACACCCCCAGCGGTCCAGAGACAGCCTGGATCATGGAGAGCCAATGCCTCTCAGCGCCCCAAGGCCCAGCCAAAGTCCTGTCCTCTCCCAGCCCCTGATCACCTCCCCTCCCACAGGACAACCCCCGCAGCCCCTCACCACCACCCGCAGACCCAGGAGGAGGCCCGGCCTTCTCTCTTAGCCCCAATTTCTTGTCGGCTCTGCTGGGGAGGAGGCACTCCGGGGAAAGACCCCCTCCCACAGCCTCCTGCCTGTTTCTGGAGGCGCCTCATCAGGGAAGCGTTGCTCCATGCTCAGGGCCCTGGAAGAGCGGCAGGAAACAGGACCTGGACTGCCTCGGAGGGAAGCCTCTGCCCCCAACGTGGGCCCTGCTCACAGGCCACAAGACCACATCAGCTCTGTGCCCACAAGCCCCAGTCAAACCCGAGTTTCCCGGTGACCAGTGAGGACGCCTGTGGACACAGCTGCACTGCTGGCCCAGGCAGGCTTAGATCCCTCCCTGTATCAACAAACCCAGTCTCAATCTCTAAACTGAGCAAACTGCCAAAGGCCCCTCACGCTCCAAATACCTCCGTCCAGGGACCCAGCACCCCGTCTGGCCCCCATCAGCTATGGCAAGGTGCCTGCTCCAGCCTGGACACACGAGCTAACCCAGGGGAGGCCCCTGCTCAGCCTGCTGCTGCTTTGCCCAGGGTCCCGAGCGTTGTATCTGGAAACCCCAACACCCAGCAAGGCCAACCCAGGCCCGAGGGTGGTCAGCCTCCCTGCCCCACTTGGCGGGCACCAGTCTTCCCGATGTGGCTTGGAAAGCACTCCGATGCACCTGGGGCTCTGGGGGGACCACACACTAAGGAACCTCCAAGGGATCCCCCAGGGCCAGTACCATGGACACAACAGTACTCCACACCGCACAGTGGCCCAACAGCTTCCCCTTGTGTCCCATGGGCCAGGGCGGGGCCTGGTGCGCTCTGCACGTCCAGCTGGTCGCTTCCTGCTAGGCCAGACCCTTCTCCAGCTCACCCGAGAGCTGCCAGGAAAACTAACCCCGGCCAGGAGATGGACGGGCCTGAGGCAGGGCCTACCTGCAGTGGAGAAGGTGGCCGTCCACGCTGTAGTCCCGGTAAACCTCGTAGTCCTTCTCAAGGAGCACTCCTGACGGTGAGGAGCTGAAATGCAGCAGAGTGAACAGGAGACGTGAACCGAAGTACAACTGCTTAGAGACACACCAGGTCCACGCCGCACGCCGCACGCCGCAGAACATGGCACGGCCCTCTGGTTCTCACCACAGCTCCTGCTGCAGGCCTGCCTGCACCTGGGCAGGGTTTCTCGCACCCTCACTGCCCCCTGCCACGATGCCCCGATGGAGTCCACTGTCCTCACCCAGGACAGCCCCAGGCCCAGCAAGGAGCTGGAGCTCTGGCTGGTGGCCTCCGGGCTGGGCTACAGGCTGGGCTGGGACCAGGGGGCACAGAGTGGGGCACAGAAGGGCTTGGGCCTGGTCGCCAGGGCCCCTGGGCTGGCCATGAGGGGAGCCCGCACTCCACTTCAGGCTGGAGGGCAGCTGACTACAGCCCGTGGGCCTCATCCAGCTCCAGTGCCTGGCTTTGTACAGCAGGTAGGGAATGAATGGTTTATACACTGAAATTTTTTTGTGTGTGAAATTTACATGCAATTCAAATTCCAGTGTCTGTCAGGAGCATGTCACGGGAACACAGTCCTGTGTGACCACACCACAGGTCCTGGGTGCAGCCACAACTCAGTGGCCTGAGTGCCCCCGCACGGCCGATCTGCCGGCCACAGATGGGGGCCTGGGCGGCTCTGCCTTTGGCGGCTGCAGGCTCTGTGCCGCTGAGCCAGGCAGACACACGGCCCCGCTGGAGTGCCGCAAGGTGCACAGAGGTCAGAGCCAAGACAGGAATCTCGTCGCAGCAGAATTACTTCACTGAAAACAGAAGGGACCTTCACACCACGTGTGCTTCCCAGTGGCTCATCTGTTAGCCCAGCAAGGAGAGCAACCACGCTGTTCAGGGACGACAAGTATCAAACTTTGCTGACAACGGCAGCTGAGGGCATGTGTCCAGAGGAAACAAGCCTGCTTTAGACCAGCAGCCTCGAAGCATGGACAGTGCTGGGGAGAGGGGAGGACAGTGAGAGCTGCTCGGCAGCGGGGCCCGGGGGGTGCCGGGGCTCCTGGCGCTTCTCCACGCTGTCACTGCACTAAGGAGTCAGAGCTGAGCTTGACAGGACTGGGGAACTGGCCTCCACGAGTCATCTCTGTGGAATGACTACAGGTGAAATTACTACCAAAGAAACTGAGGAAACACCTAATTCAGTCCAGCCTCAAGTGCAGCTGAGACTGTCATGACTGACCATGCTTAAAACACGCGCTGGGGGCCGGCACAGGGCACAGGCTGGCACTGAGGGGGCACGGTGAGCCCCAGCAGCAGGCAGGCGCTCAGCAGCCCGTCGTGAGCTGTGAGGCAGCTGCCCAGGCCGCCAGCATCCTCCACCCTCCTGGAGTCGGTCGCCAGTGGTCCCACAGGTTTGTGTCAGGAACTGAAGGGAAGTATCCCAACCTGACCCACTACACAGCAGTTTAAAAGCTTGAAAACAAGAAAGCTTTACTGCAATGTTTAAAAAACTCATGGCCTAGACTGAAATTTTCTCTTTGAGAAAAGATTCTACTCAACTACTATCATCAAACATTGAATGTGAGGGGATTTTTTAGATTTGACAATGTTTCTCAATGAATTCAACCTAAAATTTTAAGGCAAACAGTGCTTATATGAGACAATGAGACTGCAACTGTCATTTTGATGACAATGGATGTCTGAGTCACAAGCAGCATCAAGCTCCTTTAGCATCTCTTTCTCGGGCTGCAGAAATTGGAACAAGAAGCAAGATCCTCATTCCCACACAGGAGACACGCTTTCTGAGCTACACTACTGGTTCCAGACCAGCGCAATAAAGCCAGTCACGTGAACGTCCTGGTGTCTCAGTGCAAACAGACATTATGTTCACACTGAACTAGTCTATTAAGCATGCAAAGCCACCTGGGTTTTCTGAGGAGCGTGAACTCCAGGCCTTGAATGGTAGAAGGAATGCCCACAATTAGCTAAGATGGTCGTAAATACAAAGGGAGACAGAAATGTTTCCTTGAGAGGTGATGGCCCGAGAGAGCACACGGACAGCGTGGCCAGGGCACAGGGCAGCACGTGGTGTGGGCGGATGCAGGCCACAGTTAACACAAGACACGTAAGCAAATACCAAGGCCAGGAGAGAACTTTTTAAACAAAACATTAAAAACAAACAAGGTGAAAATTACAGTAAACTTGCTTGCATCAAAATCAAGGGCTCCAGGGACCATCAGCAGTCCTGAGGGGGTCTGTGGGGTGAGGCCGCCTGCACACTGAGCAAGAGCAAGTCTGCAGACGCAGCCACCTCACACCCGAGGCTCTGCCTGCCCAGCACTTTGCCCCAGGCCCCCAACGGGCCCCAGGTGCAGAGCCAGGGTGCAGGCTTCCCCCGGCTGCGGGGTGAATGCAGCATCCTGGGGGGGCACCCAGGAACACGCCGGGCAGCAATGCATGCGTGCGGCACATGGGACCGCACAGGAGGCAGGGACGGGAAGGGCCTGACCTGGAGGAGCCGAGGTGACACCACATCCTCCGCTGCATCAGGGGTCCCCACGAAGCACCCCACAACCATCCCACCACACCAAGGCCAAGTGTTAGAACAGGTGAAGGTGACCAGACCCTAGAGGTTCCTGAGGAGGAAGATACCTAACATACGCAAGGACAGCTGTTCAGGGGCAAATATGAACCATGTGGAAGTGGCTGACCCTGGTTCCCAAGCACAAGTCAAGGCAGAAAGCATCAGCAATACGACACAGGAAAACGTGCTGGGAACACCTGACTGCCAACCTCCCTGGAGCCAACCCACAGCTTCCACGCAGAAGGGCAGCAGCAGCGGGAGACAGGAAGAAGGGACAGACCACTCCCACCACCTGGGGGGGACTCACCTCCCAGAATCCATGTGTCTCGGCAGATCAAAACTTAGTAAAGAACTCAACTGATGCAATTAACAGATCTGACCTAACAAACACACAGAGAACCCTAGAGCTAACAGAGAAGAGAAACTGTCTGCCTCGGCCAGCAGGGTGTCATCCTGTGTGTCTCCGTATTCTTGCAAGGACAACAGTCCTGAGGGACCAGAGCCCTGCCCACCGCAGGAGGGCCCATCTCAGCTTAACCAACGGTGTCCACAACAGCCCTGTGTCTCCAGAAGGTCACATTCACAGGTGCTGAGAACAGGACGGGGCAAATTCAACCCACAAGACACAGAAACATACTGGATAGGATTCCCCACCCACTCATGCTGAGAAGCCTAATAAGAGAAAGGGATGTCCCAGCCCGACGCACAGGGTCAAGGGGCCATCGGACTGCCTGCCTCCCTGGCCCCACCTCCTCGGGGAGAACCGGCCAGCTTGGGACAGCTGGTGGAGTCACAGGCAACTCTGGAGACAGTGTGCTCAACTGTAATAAGAGCTCAACAAGTGTAAAAACAGAACTGATATATAAATATGACATCTGGGGCCTTCCTTGGTGGCTCAGTGATAAGAATCTACCTGCTAACACAGGAAACATGGGTTCGATCCCTGGCCTGAGAAGATCCCACGTGCTACGGGGCAACTAAGCCCTTGTGCCACAACCACTGAGCCCGTGCTCCAGAGCCAGGGACTGCAGCCACTGAGCCTGTGCTCCACAACTACCAAAGCCCGCGCGCTCCAGAGCCCGTGCCCACAAGAGAAGCTGGGCAACGAAAAGCCTGCGCACCACAACCAGACAGTAGTCCCTGCTCAACGGAACGAGAGAAAAGCCCATGCAGCAATGTCAAAGATAAATTAAGTAAATAAAATTCATTTTTAAAAAGTAGTACCTGAATACCAGTAATGATCGTACAATACGACTTTATATGGTATCTAAAAATAAACCTTAAAAAAATGCAAGGTCTTTGGGGGAAAATGTATAAAATGTATTACTTTCGTGAATGGGAGAAAATGACACAAGCAAGGTGCCTAGTCCCCCAACCTGCCCCACAGTTTAAACACAATTCTAACCCACCTCCAACTAAGCTCCTCGTGGGAGGCCGATCCGAAGGCAACACCATGATCCGAGTCACCATACCACACCCCAGACACTTCTGGGAAGAGGACACCCCTGCCCGTAGGACATCTGCCAACAGAACCTAAGAAGAGTCCAGCCCCTCACCGGCCTGCAGTGAAGAGCCAGCAATCGCCACCAGCAATGCCGCGGGTGACCTGGGCCCAGAGGCTGTCACGTCTGCTGGACAGGCAGCGGCACCGGTCTGAGCTTGCCAGAACACCAGAGGGATGGCAGGGCTGTCTTTAAAGCTCACTTGCTTGCTTTTTCCTTGGGGACCATCCCAGGCTCTGCTTCATGAAGACAATTCCCAGCAACCTCTCAGGCCGCTCTGGCTCGCGTGCCCAGGCCCCTGCCCACAGCCTTGCCCTGTGCGTGCCAGGCTCCCGCACACCCTCAGCACAGGCACTGGGCCCCCGGCCTGGCATGTCATCCTCCCAGGAGCAAACAGACCCACAGCCTAAGTAGGCTTTCAACTACTTTGTGACTTCCACTGTCCCCGGGTGAAACCTAGCCTGCCTGGTCTCCAAGGCCCATGTCCCATTCCTGCTCCTCCCTGGCTTCTCTCTGGTAACTTCCAGCCTATCAGGGTTTATCCAGGTCACATGCCCTCCAGCCATTTCTTCTGGACTGGGACCCTTGAGTGCTGGCCCTGGAGAACAGCTCCCTGCGGTTCAGGCTCTGCCATATGGGCAACTCGGGGCACACAAGCACGGGGGGGTGACATCCAGATGTGAGGTCAGCAGGACGTGGGGGCCCAGGTGTCCATGGCCTCACTGTCTGCAAGACCAAGAGGGAAAACGGCCACAGCGGCTGCTGGACAAGTAGACACCCTGGGGCGCCCAGGACAGTGCTCTGCCCCGGTGCTGACCGCCTCAGACCTTCTTCTGCAAAACAGGGGTGATGCCCTCACCTCTCGCCCTCAGTGCTGGCGAGGTCAGTTAAGCTCGGGCAGGGAGGCCTGGAGTTAGGTGAGGTCAGCTGACAGACCCCCATGGATCTGCATCCAGAGAACAACAGGCAGGCGGGCCTGGGGAGGGCACCCCTCCATCACAGGAGCTCTGGAGGCCAGCTCTGGGGTGCCCCCATCCCGGGAGCACTTCCCACAGTGGAGAGAACCAAACAATTTCACAACTATCCAGAAACACTCCAGCCCCAGCAGGGCCCAGAGGGCCTCGGCCAGCTCTGCCCCGGTGGGCACAAGGGAGCGGGTGGTCCCCCAGAGGCGGCAGGGTGCAGGGGCCTGCCTCACCTGTCGCTCTCGTCCTTCACCATCCCCGGCGCGGCCTGCCGGCTGGTGCGGCCCACAGGCTCCAGCGCCCTGTCACCGGCGTCCAGCTCGGGTTCCAGGGACGAGCTGGTGCTGCCATCGCGGCTGACGCTGCTGCCCCGCCCGGGGCTGTTCTCCGCCGAGGCGCGCGGCGACTCCGTGTTCTGTTTCAGGGTCTGCAGCTTGGCCAGGGGGATGATGTCGCAATCCTGCGGCCGGTGCCACACAGTGCGCTGGGTGCTGGCATTGTAGTAGTAGAAGCGCGATGTGTTGGGGTCGAAGAGCTCCCACCACTGGTTCTCGCTGGTCCGCTTGATGCGCACGCCGGTCGGCGGGTCCCACACGCACTCGCCAGTGACCAGGTTGGCGTACATGCGCTCGCGCGTGCGCGGCTCGATGATCTCCACCCACTCCAGCCTGGGGGGGAGGGCAGCGTTAGGCAGGGCTGGGGGACCCCACCCATCCCAAGGCCAAGGATCCCGCCCGTCAGGCCACATGCTCTGGGCCGCACCGTGCTCTGGGTACTGCTCATCATCCTCCCAGACCGCATCACGTCCCTCGCGGATGCTTGGCTGCTTAGAAGCAGCCATCACTGGCTGCCAGCGCCACCCATCACCCGCAGAGGGAGGGGATGCCAACATCTCTGTGCTGTCCCAGTCAAAAGCAGAGCTGGTACCCCCCAAAAGCCCCCCAAGCACACCCCGCCCCGAGGACAAGCCTGTCATCCACCTAAGGTCCTTTAAAAAAAAGTGTAAATTAAAACTATTCAGAATAAGGCAATTTGCTCCAGCTGACAGGTAGGTAGTATATTTTACTCTGCTTCCAAGTTTCTACACAAGTAACAATCCTTTAAATACCACTTCTGTGATAGGCCTGGTCCTCACCAGCACTGGGTTGGTCAGAAGCTTCCAGGACCTGCAGAGAAGGGGAGCACCTGTCTCCTTACTCTCTGCTGCAAGCCCAATTTTCCAGGCGGGAGCACAGGTGGGCTTTAGCAGAGGCCTGAGGGGACAGTGTTGACAATCTTCTCTGAGAACCTCATCCCGCCCTGTGAGGCCAGATGTGCTCAGGGCGGGAAGGAGAGAAGGCACCACCCTGCAGGGCGATGAGCCTGTACCACACACACACTCACACACACACTCTCACACCCAGATATGAGCCCCCACCACACACTCACACACTCAGATATGAGCCCCCACCACACACACACACACTCTCACACCCAGATATGAGCCCCCACCACACACACACTCCACTCTCTCACACCCAGATATGAGCCCCCACCACACACACACTCCACTCTCTCACACCCAGATATGAGCCCACACACACACACACGCCCTGCAGCAGCCCTGCAGGCTTGGGGGCCTCTTTTGGATGCACAGTGTCTTCTGGAAGCTCTCAGAGCCCAGGTAGGCTGGCCGAGTGGGCAGGGTACAGCAGCTGGAAGGTGTGGCGCCGAGAGGGGCAGGAGGTGAGGAGCAGTAAAGAGGGAGAGCCCTGAGGACCCTGAGGGCTGGCGGAGGGAACACAGGAGGGGGCAGCCTGAGGCGCCTGGCCATGTCGGGGCAGCAACCCCTGCAGCATGGCCAAACCAGGCAGCCCAGTGGGGGAGGGTGCCGGGGCTGTGCTTGCAAGCGTGGGACCACCGCCTAGCCTGCCATTCTGCAGAAGGTGGGGCAGGGCTGAGTAGGCATCGTGGGATCGGACGGCTAGAGGGACAGGGCCGTGAGAGGGTGCCCTCGACACAGAGGGCGGGGCAGTCCTGCAGCAGCGCCCGCAGGTTGCAGCATCTCTGGGCCCCGCAGGCCTCTGATCTCTAGCGACCCTGCAAGGCCAGTGCCTGCGGAAAGTGGGCAGGAGGCCTCATGTGTGCCCATTGTCATCCATGTCCCCAGAGGCCCCTCCCAGGCCCAAACTCCACTGCCATCACCCTGCCCAGCTAGGGTGTGAGGCCCGACTCGTCCGCTCTTCCCTGTTGGCTGGCTGTTCTCCACACGGAGGACAGAGCAAACTTCTAAACTTGGGAACCTGGCACTTTTAACTGGGAAGCCTCATGCCCCCTCCCCCCCTAGAATGGAGATCCCCCCAATACAGCTCAGTGGGCACCGTCCACTCTCAGCCTGAGGACACAGCCCCCACGCCTGGCAGCCAGAAGGCACTGCCCGAGGGCACTCCTCACAGGGACAAAAGGGCCTGGAGACCTCGCTCCTGTGAAGAGGGAAGCTCTGAATTCTGTGATCCCCCTCAGCTGATGGCCTGCTTGCCCCTCGAGCTGCGGCATGGGATCAGCCGGGACAAAGGGCGGAGGTGCCCAAGGAAGGCCCGGCCCAGCAGAGATGCTCAGAAAGTACGGGACTGAACACTGTGAGCCCCAGGGAAGCAGTAACAACTCCTTTTATACCTCTAAATACACTTTCAAATGAATTTACTGGTGGTAGTTCTCTCTGAATAAAGAAAAGAAGCTGGTTCATTTTCAGCACACTACTGTGTGCATGTGGGCAGGACCCCATTTTCTCAGAAGAACGTTCTGGGTGCCCCCCACAGCACTTTTAATGAAGATCCCAGGGACCCAGGGGGCAGAGAATATGCTGGAACCCGGAGTCTGGTGAGGGTCGGGAGTAAGGTGGGCCGCAGCAGACCCCATGGCCTGGGGGGAAGGCAGGCCCTGTGCAGACCCCAAGTGGACCGAGCAGACACGCCTGTCCCTGGGGTCAGTGTCGCCCACACCAAGCTCCAGTCAGTGGGAGCGGCAGGGCACGTGGCTAAGAAGGGTCAGAACCTGCGGGTGATGGACGGACCACTGTGGCCCAGCCACACTGTGGAAGCTGTCGAGTCTGAGGGAGAGTCATCTGCCGACAGTGTCTGGCATGAAGTGGGAGGAAGACTCAAGATGGCGGCGGTCTCTGGGTGTGACCGGCCGCGGCCTCTCCCCAGCGCCCAGGGGCTGCATGGACAACTGCCTCTCTGCTCTCCAAGTTCTGCAGACTTTCACTTCAGACAGTGACCTGTTCAAAGACTCACTTCCAGAAGAGCCTAATGGGTGCCAAGTGTGTCCCAGGCAATCTACCAGGAGAAAGGGAAGCAAGTGTGGCCAAACATGTCGCCTGTGACACAGGGCCCTGCGATAGGATCCAAACTGCGGAATAAGCGACAAACCACGTAAAACAACAAACTCATGATTCCACATGGAGAGGTTCAAGTGAATGCAAGACGCTGGGCACTGGCCCCCCGGAGTAGGCTGGGAGACTGGCCGGCTCCACACCCACCCCAGGAAGGCCCAGAAAGGGTCGAAGCCCCAAAGCTGGTGAGGTGCGCAGGGGCAGGAAAAACAGCCACTGTCCCGAGAGCAGGGGTGGCGGGTGGCAGTGATCCTGCAGAGGGGCACAGTCCACTCAGAAGCCCTCAGACAGACCAAACCAAGGGCTCAATCTGTCCACTGAAAAGATGTCGATGTCACAAAAGGCAGAGACAAGAAGTGGAGATGTTCCAGGGGACATGCAGCAGCCGCGGGGTGAATGGCACTGGAGGGGCCGGAAACATCAAGAAGGAGGCAGGGAACCAGGGGCCAAAGGCAAACAGCAGCGCAGGAGACGGGAGCCTCAAGCCACATGGCGGCCCCTGTGCTGGGACACAGGCCCCACCCTGCCAGTGGCCCAGAGCAGGGTGGGGGGAGCAGTGACCACACAGCCACCAGAGCGTGAATCCGGGTAAAAGGCCCCAACGTACACTGCACTCTTCTTTGGGCAACTTGTGGAATTATTCCCAAATTATGCCATAAATTATACAAACGAAAGTGACCATCTGCAGCTGCCTGCCCCGGCATGGATGCCTAGAGAGGGCCTAAGGGGCAGGGTCCAGCTGAGGGCTGGCAGGGCATCCACTGCCCGCGGAGAAGCCCTCTCCGGCCCGCAGCACAGTGGCCAAGGGTCAGGGGGCGGGCCAGCCCCACGTGCCTGCTGCCGAGCTGAGCTAAAGGCTCCGGCTCCTCTGGTCCCGCGGCTCAGCTTCCTCACCTCGTGCTGGACCCTGACACCCGAGACTCCAGCAGGCCGGCATGCTGGCTCTCGCACTCGTAGTCCTGCGCCTGGGACATGGCAGCCTCTTTTTCAGAAGCCAAGCGGACGGCCGTCAGCCGGTCATCGGGACGCCCTCCAGCATCAGTCAGGAAGGCATCGCCCTACAAGACAGCAGAAGCCACAATGTTATGCCTTGCGGTTTGGGGCACCAGTAACAGCCAGCCCAGCCCTTTTCATGGCCCAGGTCGCTGGTGAGAATGTAGTGCCCGACCCTGAACCCAGCTGGGATCTGGCTCCTGGGGAGGGCATTCAGACCCCTCGCCAGCTGGCTCTGGGCGAGCTGCCTGCTCCTCGGCGAGCAGGGTCCTTGCTTTTGAACAGGGACAGCACCACCCACTGGTGCTTCCAGGTGGGTGTCCGCGGTAAGAGGCTGGGCAGCACTTGAGGGTGGTCTACACACACACAGGGCCCGGATTTACAACCGAGGGGCTGTTCCAAAACGGTGCTGCAATGGCACAATTTACACATGGGAAACCATGAACCTCAACCCCTACCTCATGCGATACATCAAACTCAATTCTAGGTAAACCACTGCTCCAAACGTTAAGGACACAACAATAAGGGGACTTCCCTGGTGGTCCAGAGGTTAAGAACCCGCCTTCCAGTGCAGGGGACACAGGTTCCATGCCTGGTCAGGGAACTAAGACCGCACACACCTCGGGGCAACTGAGCACGCACGCGGCAACTAGGGAAGCCTGCGCATGGCAATGAAGACCACCCCCCAGCCAAAAATAGATAAATAAAGTGAAACAATAAGACTTTTAGAGAAAATGCAGAAGAAAATCTTTGTGGTCTTGGAGTAGGTACACTTAATCAGACACAAAACCACTCACGACACAAGAAGCATTAAAAATTGGACTACAACCTAAGAACCTCTGTTTATAAATCTTTACCATCGTGGGAATTACTCAGGCATAAAAAACAGTGAAATGATGCCGTCTGCAGCAACATGGATGGACCTGGAGATATCATACTAAGGGAAGGAACTCAGAAAGAGAACAACAAATCCCATATGATATCACTTTTACATGAAATATAAACTATAACACAAATGACCTTGTCTATGAAACAGACTCACAGACAGAGAAGGAACTTGTGTTGGCAAAGGGAGGTGTGGGGGAGGGAAGGTTAGGGAATTTGAGATTAGCAGATACAAACTATATATAGGATGCATAAACTCCTACTGTATACCACAGGGAACTGAATTCAAGATCCTGTGATAAACCATAATGGGGAAGAATAGGAAAAAGAACATATATATGTATACTGAATCGCTGCACCGTACACCAGAAATCAATACAACATTGTAAATCAGCTGTAATTCAATAAAATCTTTAAAAATAGACATTTTCTTCCTATTACAAGTAAAAACACAAACCCTGGGTGGGAGGTATTTGCTGCACAGAATATGTATAATGCATTACATTTGCGGGTGTACCTATCTGACCTAACAAAGGACTATTTCCAGAACTCATATAAGGTTCCTAGGAATAAATAAGAAAAACCTAATACTCGACAGAAAAAAAGACAAAAGACTTGAAAACACACTTAAAAAAAAAATCCAGTAAACGCAGACAGAATTGTGCGCCACCTCTTTCGTCACTGGGAAATGCTAACTAAAAGCACCCTAGGACACTGGCGGGCCCACCCGAGTGGCTGAGGCGCAGAAGACCCACCACGGGCGCGCACGTCGGGGCTGCGGGCGCGCACGTCGGGGCTGCGGGCGCGCACGTCGGGGCTGCGGGCGCGCACGTCGGGGCTGCGGGCGCGCACGTCGGGGCTGCGGGGGGGGGGGGGCGCACGTCGGGGCTGCGGGCGCGCACGTCGGGGCTGCGGGCGCGCACGTCGGGGCTGCGGGCGCGCACGTCGGGGGCTGCGGGCGCGCACGTCGGGGCTGCGGGCGCGCACGTCGGGGCTGCGGGCGCGGGGGAGCTCTCCCACCAGGGCCCTGCAGCCCAGCCTCAGCACAGGAGGCCACTGCGGCAACCCGGACCTGCTCACTGTCCCCAGCGGCGCATGGGTGTGGCTCCCAGGGGTGAAAGACAGAAACCTGACCTGGAGTCACCAGCGACGCCGGCCGCCATCGCGCATGTCTTGGTTTACAAAAGCTCTCTGGGTTCCACGCCATTGCTTTCACACCTTTCCGTTCACATGCCTCCCGCTTCAGGGAGACATCTGAAGGAGTGGGGAAGAGCAACAGTGGACAGTCAGGAACCAGCGAGGGAGGCATCCACAACCCGCGAGGTGGTGGCCTGGAGGTGGCGTCCCGGGCAGGCGCCCGCCCCCCTTTACTGTAATGTGGGGATCTGCAGACGTGCGTGTGTATACAGGTCAGTTCACACAAACACATGAGAGGGCCTAAGAGTAGCAACAGGCAGAGCAGCTCCTACACTCACACCCAGAATCTTCGGAGACTGCGGAAAGCAGACAGACACAATGACCCTGGAGCGAGAGTCCTGCAGTCAGAAGGTTAGGAAGACTTAAGACAAAAACACAGCCCCACAGTGAAGGGGCCTGTCAAAGGGACAGCAGTACCAAATAAAAGAGCTTCCAGTGACCAAAGCTGGAACATTTTGAGAAAAAAGCCATACTAAATTGTAATGTGAAGTATAAAGTAAATGTCCCTAAGCCCATGTTGATATGACACACGAGTAACAAGGACGGGGAGAAGAGACAAAGATCCCCTGCAGAGGACCATTGCTTCGGACACTCCAACTCCAGGACCCTCCTCCCAAGGGCACCCCCAGGCCCTGCCCACAGCCCTCCCTCTGGAGCAGGGGGTTCTGGGCCGTGCTGTTCATTTCACACCCAGCTCTTCCCAAACCCGACTCTCAACATGCAAGCCAGCCCTCCAACCCAGGGCGTTTCCTGCCCTCCCTGGACGGCCTCTTCTCCAGACTTCAGCACCAACCACAGCTCCTCACCCGGCACTTCTCTGGCCATCTTCCGTCTGCTTGTCTCTGTGTGGCCGTTCTCTCCGGCCAGAGCAGCTGTCCCGGGGCCGCGGTCCTCAATCCAGCAGCCGCCCTGTGTCCGCGCTGCTCCTGGGCCCTGGTGGCTGCCACAGTCCTGTACCCCGCCCTCGGCTGTGCCAGCCCCGCCCCCACTTCTTCTCCCAAGGGCTCAGCTCCCTCCCCTCCTCCCAGTGTATGCAAGAGGCTCCCACTCTAGCTTCTGGTCACTGTCTGTCTGCAAATGAGGACAGGGACAGGCCAGAGATGGGGAGCCCCTGCCAGCGTTGATGCTCCTGAAAGCTTGATTGCCAAATTTCTTTACAGGCTCTGCTCTGGAAATGAGTTTCTGGTCCTAGGACATTTTTTGGTTTCAAGTGACAGAAACCCAACTCTGACTGAAGACAGCGTTGCACCTGCACCCGGTAAGGCCGTCTGGGTTCCCAGGACGCCCAGTGCGGCTCTTCTCTGCTCTGCGCAGGCTGGCGTACTGCGTGCAACAGCACCTCAAACACAACCAGACGTTTCTTCCTCTGGTTCCAGCGAGTCTCCTGGTCTCTGAGGACAGGGGCCCCGGCCTCTGCAGTGCTGTGAGGGGAGGGGCTGGAAGCTGGCTCCATGGGCATCTGAAGGCCCTCCTGCCAAAGCTCCTCTGAGGTGACCGCCTGCCCACCTGCAAGCTGACTGACCAGGAGGCCTCTTCTCAGCCCCACCGTAAGGGGGACGAGGCCCAAGGCCCTGCCAGCACATCCCCGGGGAGGGCCACCTCTCCTCCCTCCCCCACCTCACCCCGTAAGAATCTGGCTCTTGTAGAAAATGCACTTGGAACACCGGGCCTTCCTCCTTCAGCTCATCTCTCACCAGACACCCACCTACATCTGGTTTACCCCAAGGCCCACGCAGACCACAGACCCCTTTCTGCCAAGTAAATGTCATCAATGGTCCCTCCCAAGTGCTCCAGTGGGGAAACTGCAACCTGCTTGAGGCTCTCGCTTTCTCCTCCTCCCTGTCTGGCTGACACCATTCTCCGGCTGTGCTTATCCCTGATTCACTGTAGATTAAATCCTGTTACCCAGTTTTCATTCTTTTTGTCCATTTCAGTGAGTTTCAGGGAGGGAAGAAGAATAAACAAGTCTCTGCTCAGCCATCATTTCCAGAAGGCCTACGTTCCATTCTCAATGCTGTTTTTAATAAGTTTTCCAAGTTCTGAACAATGAGCCCAACTCAGTCTCAAGCTCTGAAAGCCTGGCTCTGAGCTGGAGGCACAAGGCCGCATTCTCCTGCTCGGAACAGGCCGGGCTGGCATTTCCGCCTCCGCGCCTCCCGCCAGCTGTTTTCACTGACTCCCCTCCTCTAGCGCCCGGCCATGCTGTTATGCTGAACATTGTGACCTAACCCCTCGGCAAGTCAGAGAATCGGCCTATAGGTCAGAACCAGCTTTTCAGACCCTTCTGGGAAAGGATGTCTGATGCACCCACACAGAAAGGACACAGCTGTGCGGAGTCAACTGGACATGCGTGCAGTGAATCTCGGAGCCTGGTGCTGCCCTTCAAGCTCCCAGAAAGCTGCCACCGTAGGGCCAGCACTCGGCTCCTGCCTGGCCTCGGGGTCACGCGCAGGCCATCAGGACACACAGGCCCTGCTCTGCTCACCCACAGGGCACAGCCTCCTCCTCGCCTTCCTGGGCTTCCTCACCAACACAACAGACGCGGGGCCCCTGCAGGACTGCTGAGGGAGCAGAGCGCCTGTCACGTGTTCGCGAGCCGGGTCTCGCACACAGCCTGGCCTGTGACCGGAACAGCCCCACACGGCACCCCAGCTCTAGGAGGTCAGTGAGAGAGAGCTGTGGTCTGCATGGTCACGGGGGGCCAACGCTGACACTCTGTCACCCCAGAGACCAAGGGCAGCCAGTCCCACCCCTCCAGGCTGAGCCCCCAGCCCCCAGATGCCTTGGCCCACAAAACCCCATGGGGGCTTCAGGGAGGGGTGTGGGGTGGTGCAGTGACCCCAGGCAGCAGGACAGGACAGGATCCTGACAAAGGCAGGGTTGCATGGAGAAGTCAATTCTGACTCCATGCTGAAACTGTTTCTTTGACTTGCTTTTCATTGCTCGCGTTATTATAATCACACATAGTGGCCTGCCTCAGAGAATCCTGCCCCTCTCTCCGACTGTTAAAGTGCCTTTGCTCAGAGCCCTGTCTACCTGTAGATGGCACGAAGGACTAAAATGACACAACCCCCTGCTGGAGGCTTGCCATCCTAGTAAATGTTCGCAAGATTAATAACCTTTTTACTTTGTTTCCTCACCTCCCACCTGTCTCTGACACATAAAAGAACCTGGCATCCAGACGCCAGCAAGATGGTCACTTTAAGACATTAGTCTGCCATCTTCTTGGTCACCCGGCACGCTGAATCAAGTATTCCTTGCCTCCGCACCTCACCTCACGGATTCACTGTCCTGCTGTGCGGTGAGCAGAGCGAGCCTGGACTCTAGCGGAGGGAGCCAGGGGCACTCCTGTAGCCGGACAGCCTCCCTGCGACTGCCAGAGCACTGCCTTCTGCCAGGGCTCGCTGAGCACCCAGAGCTTCGCTCGGCGAGTCCACTGCACTCACTGCAGTGAAAGGACCTGAGTTTCCAGTGAAGCTCAGCAAAGCCAGCGTCAGACTCTCTTGAGCTCACTCCTGGCCCCGTCTGCCCCCACCCAGGAGAACACAGAGCCTCCCTGAGGAAAGGGAGCCCCGGACACTGCGGGACAGCAGAGCACAGGGGCGGTGACAGGCTGAGAACCAGCGACCGGCTGCTCCCCAGGGCGCTTCCTGCCTGCCCAGCCCTCCGCCAGGCTTCCATGGGTGAGACTGGAGACAGGACACCCCTGGCTGCCCTGCCCTGCCGCTCAGTCTCGGGTCTGGCCTTCTCCAGTGGCAGGTGCGGATGTTCTCCCTGTTTCCACGGGTAACTGAGGCTCACCACTGGCCACCCTCACTCTGTCCTGGTCAACTCCCCAAAATGCTCCACAAACACCCCACACCTGAGGGAAGTTTCCTACCTCCCTGCCCGCCAAGACCCCTTAAGACTGCCTGCGCGCAGGCCCTGGAGCTGCCAGCGGGAGCCCTAGGCCGGCTCCACACCTGAGCTCTGCACCCCCACCTCTTGAAAAGCACCTGGCTGGAGGGGAAGCAGAGACACACGGAAAACTCAAAAAAATGCACTGGGACGTGCCGACAGCCGCCCGTGGGCCTCTGGGCGCCCTCCCCCACCTTGCAGGCAGGGCCGCCCCTCCCCGCCCCACAGACCTGCCAGGCCAAGGCTGCAGCACTGGGGACTGCCGCCTGCTCCTCAGCACCCGGCTGCAGGTGCGCTCCAGTCACCTGTGGCTGAGCAGGTGCTGGAGCCCAGCTCCCTCCGTGGGCTGCAGAGCAGACATGCTCGGTGCTGGCTCCTGATGGGCTGCATCTGGAGCACAAGCCCCGGGAGCTGGACTGGCTGGTGCCCAGCAGCACTGCCCCCAGCAGGCTGGGGCCGGGCAGGACCCCGGCCCACAGCCAGGCCTCTCTGCCCCTGCAGCCTGCTTGGTGCGGGCTGTGAGACTCCTGAGCGTGTGAACACACGTGACTGCAGCGTGCACCGGTAAGCCAAGGAGCCAAGTTCCAGTAACAGGAGAGACAACGCCTTCCTGGCAGGGCCAAGCCGGCCAGGCCACCGGGAAAACTGGGGCCCTCATGCTGTAGACACGCCTCTCCCCCCCCCCACACACACACAGGAGGCTAGCCCCAGGACCTCCTGGGAGAAAAGACTTTGGAGAACCCTACCATTTCTGTCACAATAATGAAACATGTAGCTCTGACCAACCCTCTTAAGAGAGAACACACACTATTACGACAGTTTTAAACTATGGAAAAAAAACTTTAATCTGCTGATGAGACAGGAAAAAAAATCAGAACCCCGGAGGGCAAAAGCCAAGTAAAACCAGGAATGGGGATCATTCTTCTGTGTGCATCTGAGGAGCATTTGTACCACTCAGGAGAGGCAGGGGAATGGACAGAAAGCCCTGGACGTGCCTGGGTGACGACCCTTGGAGACACCCCAAGGCTGATACCCTGAAGGCAACAGGTAGAAAACGTAGCCCTCCCACCCAGAGGAAGCAGGAGCTGGGAGGAAGTATCCAATAGCTCCGGACTGTTTGGAAGGGAGTAAAAATATCAATTAAATTTTGATAAATGAATTCTCTGTGTTAAAATACCCAGGGCAGCCACGAGGGAAGTCAAGTGAGTGAATTCCAGTTCAGATAAGAAAAAAAAAATAGTCCAAATGGAGAAAAGAGGAATCTGTTCTCAATGACAGGACAGAGTATGAGGTAAGATGGTAGAAATAAATTCAAACAGTAATTTTTATAAACACAAATGGGTGGGTGGTCTAGGTAAGACAAAGACCATCAAAGCATATGTTTAAAGATCCAGATACATTCAACATAAGGATGTGAAACTGTGACAGTCAAGAGTGGATAAGACACCCTGGTCCGCGAGAAGGCCGTGCAGCTCCAGAGGTGGGGGCTCATGTCCGTGAGAAAGAAGAGTCGGCACGTGAACCGGGCTTCATCTCAGGGACCATCCCAGGAACAAGTGAAAACAGACTCCATCGGGGCACAGAAGTCAAAGGTCCCAACAAAGGCCAAAGGACCAGCTGCTCCGGCACAGCGCTCAGTGAATGAGAAGACCTGACCCCAGCAGTTGTCTGGGGTCACAGCTCACAGGAAAAAGGAAGATGTAGGCAGTGTTTCCAAAGCCAGGGGCCTGGGCGGGGACGGGGTGAGGGGCGGGAGTCAGGAGGTGCCTCAAGCAGGTGGGGCTGTAGCTACTGCAGGATGTCACCTCTACAGGAACCTAGAAACCCAGAACCACAGTCACCCCCGTGCACTGGTCTGCACCTGAGTACCGTCCCTGCCCTAGCTTTGGGGGGGCATCCATGCTCCCTGGGCAGCACAGCCAGGACAGCAGGTCAGGACAGAGACAGCCTTCTGGTGGCACAAGAAGCCCACACGCACAGTCACCCCGCAAGCAGCTGCAAGGCCGAGACAGGGCAGGAAGCGTGGAACCCACAGCTCAGCAGGTGGCCCGAGTGCAACATGCCACTGCCCAACCAGACCCGGAAGATGCACTCCCTCCACAAAGCTGCCTCAGTTTCAGCGTCTCAACAGGCACAGCCCTCACCCTGGCTGCATCACTTATTGAGCACCTACCGTATACAGAACACACTTGGCAAGAGCTCTAAAAGCATGATCACATTTCCCCTCTCACCCAGGTCCTCACCTCACAGGATAGAAAATGAGACCCCGGTTTTTAAAAGGCCAGCATCTGAGCTCAGGCCCCGCAGCTGGGCCAGGCTGTCCGTCCACACTTCTCTCCCTCCTCTGCTAGCAGACCCCTTCCCTGAGGCCTTCAGGTGTCTGAGCCCAGGCCCTGCCTGCACCTCGCCCCACGTGACGGGTGCAGTGAAGCGGCAACGTCCTAGAGGACCACAGGGGAGGATGTGGCCTGCCTGCTTAAGTCCCAGCCTGGGTTTGGGGCCTGAAGCTGCTGGGTGCTTTGTCCCCAACAGGGAGAAGCTTCTCAAAGAAAAAAAAAAGGAGGCAGAAATAAACAGCAGGAAAAAGGTGAATGACCATGTGGCACCTGGATCCAGTCACCCCTGATGCAGGCAGCCCTGGGAGGAGCCAAATGAGAGGGCAATGATCCCTTGCCCCACAGTTGGGTCACACTGGTGATGAACAGAGTCCTCGTGGGGCCATTTAACACCCCTGCCCCGCACCTGCCACTGTCACGAGGAGAAGGGAAGGTTGAGGAGGAGAGCAGGAGCCGGGGCACAGCAGAAGGGCATCTCCAGTCTGTTCCATCTCCAAGGGCCTGGCTTGCGGCAGGCAGGCTGCCCCTCCTGGCTGCAGCACAAAGGAAGTAAGGAGGGCTCACCAAGGCCACAGTAAGAGCTGGCGCTTCGGGAGCGGTGACGCAGGTCGGGGACACACAAGCTCCCACCCAGCCTGTGTCACACTGGCCTCAAGGTGGATGTCGTCCAGGACAGCCCTGACCCTGCAGCCATCAGTAATGTCCAGCATGAAGCAACTGCGGGAGCTCATGAAGGTTGGGACGCATGATGGGGAAACAGCAGCAAACGCTCAGAGCTGGACAGCAGGCCTGGAGGAGGCAGTGGCGCCCAGAGACGGACACCCCCACCACAAAGGGCCAGCACGGGGAAGACAACGCAGGTACCACCGCCGGGGAAAGGAGACCCACGCTCGGCTCCGGATCACTGACAGTCTGGGCAGAGGGCACCCTCAGGCCCCCAGCCGGCCTGAGTAGAGACTGCCTGCAGGTTTGGGCTCAGAGCCCCGGAGCAGGCTCCCTGCACTCACCCAGAGGGACAGACCGCCTGCCCCCTCACGAGGTGCCCCAGCCGGGGCTTAGGTGACCCCCTGGCGGCAGCTCAGGGGTACACCGCCCCCCAGGCTCAGCCACCCTGTCATGCTTCCCATCCCGTCACCTCTGTGCTGTTCTCATTAAACTCCTTTCAGCTGGTTCACAAAGCCTCTCTTCAGCTACTTATAATCTGACATTTAGCCAGTGGGTTAGGGTTGTTTCTAGAGATTCCATTTGGTCTGTCTCAAATCTCCCTGGCCCTTCCTGTCGGCTTCCCGTCTTCTGCTCCTCACTGTGGTCTCTTCTCGCGCCTTGAGCTCCTGGGAGCCTTCAGATGAGCCCGGGGTGCCAACAGGGTCAGTGTCGGCTTTCCTGCCGCAGAATACAGCCCGGAGTCCTCAGGTCTCCTCCTGGCTCCCACACTGTCCTGGTTTGTCTCCCTCCCTTTACTCGCCCTGGCCCTGGAAGCCGATCTATTAAGTGTCACCTTCCTATCTATTCAGCAGGTGTTTGGAAGACAGAAACTGTATGCATGGGTTCAACCTGCCATCCTCACCGAAAGTCCATATGCTTTCTTTAAAATATTATCTTTATGGGAAAAGTAAGAGCTGGATTTAAGAAATTTTAATTAACTAAAATTTAATTTTCAACATAGAAATTATCTCAAAATACAGAAAGAATAATTTCCTAACCTCATCATCTATTAACATTAACCACTTTACAAATACAGGCATACCCCCATGGAAATCATCCTGATTAACATTTTTTGGTAGAATATCTTTCGGGTTTTGATAGTTTAAAAGTTCATAGAGTATATATACATATATATATGTATACCTGAATCATTTGTACAACAGCAATTAACACTGTAAATCAACTAAATGTTGATAAAATTGTTTAAAGTTCATAAATCATATAGTTATTCCAATACATATTTCAGTTAATGGTTATTAAAGGGGTAAAATTTTACTTATGTCAAAAAACTAAATCAAACATTTCCTTAGAACAACGTGCAGGGAAAAAACCTCAGGCTGGATTTGAAATTCAGCTGGGAGAAGCATCCCTTGGGGCTCAGTCGGGAAAGAACCCGCCTGCTGCACGGGAGACCAGGGCTCGACCCCTGGGTCAGGAGGACCCCTGGAGGAGGAAATGGCAGCCCACTCCAGTGTTACTGCATGGAGAACCCCATGGACAGAGGGGCCTGCCAGATGACAGTCCACGGGGTCACAAAGAGTCGGACATGGCTGAGTGACTAGCACACTTGCTGTGCACGTCCAAAGTGTCCGGGCACGTGCTCCTGGGGCATGGGCTTCACAGGCCCTCTTGGCAGGTGGACCGCGTAGAGGCGTCCAGCATCAGGGAAAGGCCAGCCCTGCAGCCAGAAGACTTGGGCCGGAAACCCATCCCCGCCAGCCTGCTTCTGACCCACAGGCACTGTGCCTGCGCTGTGAGGGGAGTATTTCTGCTCCTGCTGCACCCAATCTCGGTAACCTCAGGGCCTTTGCTCATGCCGTCCCTTCCCCCTGAACACGCCCCACCTCCTACTGAGCCTCACCCTGGCCCCTCATTCCTGGGGGTCGTGGCCCCTGCAGAGGTGCATCACGGGACCACCGGGAAGGGTGGGGTTGTTCCTCTGCCTCCTCCTCGATGGAGCACAGTTGGGAGTGTTGGTTCTGATCCTTCTTATGTGTCAGTGTGGGGAAGAGCAGGGGAGACAGTCTGTCCACGTGTTAAACCCCCATAACTGCCACCTGTCCTCATTCTCACTGCTGCAGACCCCCAGGGATGTTGTCCACACCCCGCAGTTGCCGAGCCCCCACTCACCGTCCCCAAGCGACCTCCGACACCAGCTCTCAGCAGCCTGGTCTCCCACCCACGGGCCGTGGCTGCCTGCACAGCGCGTATCTGAAAGCAGACTCTGGTTATTCCTCATAAACAAAACAGCAACCTGAGAGCAACTTTAAATTGTGTCAGGTTAGGAGTGCTGGTGCATGAGGAAAAGAATTACCTACTCAAAAGCTAAGTGAACTAGAGGACAGGACTGACATTCATGCCGAATGCCTGAGAAACAAGCAGGGAAGCACTGTGCCGGGGAGAACGGACTGGAGACCCCGTTAAACTCAAGAGAACCACTGAAGAAGACACAGCGAGAGCGGCCCCGGACAATGATTTCCGGAGCAACAGTACCACCTGGTGCACACGTGTGCATTTTTGTTGTTGTAAATAAAATAAACCCACAGGCAGGTTCACTGCGTGAAGGACTGGATGTCCTAACAGCTACCACCGAAGAGAGCAAGATCAGTGGTCTGAAAGGACACCAGCAGGTTCCTGGACCCCAGGCCTAGACACAAGGGCAGAGTCTAAGCCACCTTCCTGGACCACAGCTGGCCAACCTAACTCCTCCTAGTGGGCGTGATGGGGAAGAAGTGACACTGTGACCACTGAGACCTGGCTGCAAAAGAAGCTGCAGCTCCACTGCCAGCTCTTGGGATGCATGCTCTGGCCACCAGCAAGGAGTTAGCTGCAAGGTGCTGTGCGTGGGTCCTGGCTACTCCTCAGTCAGACTCCAGTGCACGCGAGGGAGCTTGGAGATGACCCCTCCCTAGCCCCGTCTGAAATGCAGTCACACAATATCCCATGCTGAGTGTCTCCTGAATTCCTAAGCCACAGAAACCATGAGAGGTGATAATACAAGACTGTTCTAGGCCCCTAAGCTGTGGGGTGATTTGTTAACGAGAATAAAATAACTAGAGCAATCATCTACAGAGGAACACCAATCAGGGACTTGCCCCGTGGTCCAGTGGCAAAGATTCTGCACTGCCAATGCAGGGGACTCAGGTTCAACCTCTGGTCGGGAACTAAAGATCCCACATGCGCCAACGAAGATCCACGGCGGCCAAACCAACGCACATCAGAGACAGGTGACAAACAACGTGAGGTCTACGGGCTGGGAGATTCGTATTTTACACGCTTCACACAATCCCAATGGCTAGGAACACAGGCCGGCCACTAGAGAAGTCACAGCAAGTGGCTGAAGGGGCTGTCACAGAACCACCAGCAGTATCTCGGGACGACATTCCTGTAAAGTCCAACCTATGAAGGAAGCCCCCATGCCTCTGGTTCACGCTGGGCCCGCAGGAATGTTAGGAAAGGACTGAGGGAGGCAGCAGAACAGAGAAGGGCAGCCAAGGAAGCACACAGGCCCCAGCAGTGGAGGCCAGAGGCGGCGTGCCAGGCCTGGGACAGCGCCCTGCAGCCACACTCGGGGTCCACCAGCCTGCAAGAGGACGGGAAACATGCTCTGCTGACTTGGCCTCCTGGTGTTGAAATTAACTTTTTAGAACCTTACACACGTGTAACACTCAGTAGTGTACAGCATCCTCTGAAATTCAGTCATGCTCCAGCCCAACGCCCCTGGAAGACAGATGGAGATGCAACCCAACCCTCAGACACGAGCCAAGGTTTGGCTGCAAAGTGATGTGACCAATTCACCTGTGATGGACCGCATCCCTCAGGGCGGCGGCAAGGCCGAACTGAAGGCTTCCGTGCTGCAAACAGTGCTGTGTCCCCTCGGCCAGCCCCTCAGGGATTGACTCGGGGTTATCGTGCCCACCACCAGACTACTCATCACGACCCCGGGATGGAGTCAACACTAAGGCCTTGGCCCCCACCTTGGAACGTTCGCTTCTGAAAAATCCTAGTCACTTTTATTTTTTAACAGCTTTATTGAGATATAATTCATATACCCTAAAATTTACCATTTAAAGCATAGATTTTTGGAATATTTTAGCACATTCTCTGACATGTACAACCTTCAGCAACGTCAATTTCAGAATACTTTCACTGCTCCAAAAGAAACCCCATATACGCCTCAGCTGTCATCCCCCAGGCCTGGCACCTTGAACCCACTTCCTGTCTCTATGGATCTGCCTATTTCATAGCAGTGGAACCGTACAAAGCGAGATCTTTGTGTCTGGCTTCTTTCACTCAGCATAATGTTTAAGATTCATCCACGTTGTAGCACAGATCAGTACTTCATGTCTTCTTATTGCCAATCAATACTCCACTGTATGGACGAACACACTTTGTCTGTTCACCTATTGATGGACTTTTGGGCTGTTTTCCCCTTTCCCCCTTTTTCCCCCTTTTTGAGCTGTTTCCCCTTTTGACGGACTTTTGGGCTGTGAATGATACTGCTGTGAACATCTGTACACAAGTTTCTGTGTGGATAAGTTTTCCTAGTCACTCTTACCAATAAGAGCACATGAAAGGTGAGCCAATTTCCAACTGAGAAGCTCATTTAGGCTGACCATACTATATTATTTAAACATAGATGGATAACTGGGAGAAACAAATGACCTAAGAAAGTACAGAGTTAAAGACATAAAGAAACAAAAGCAAAACCTGATCTAACAGAATAAACGGTAGTTAAAGGCAGAGGTGTTATTTCTAGGGATGGGCCCTACAGCCACATCCACACGTTTGCACCATGCTGTACCTGCAGCCTTATTTTAACTGCACAAAATACGATATTCACCAGCAGAGGCTGGTTAAATTACAGCACCCCCACACAGCCTATCATGAAAAAGAATGAAATGAAAAATGTACTGATATGGAGTGACTTCCCAAACACATTTAGTTAAAAAGGCAAAGTTGAGAAACTTTTAAAAGAAAAGAGCAGGAAATAACACATATACGTGTTTGCTTGCATAGCCACAAAGCGTCTAGGAGATGTAGTGGGTGCCTCCACCAGACCAGGCCTGTAGGGCAGAAAACGGAAGCAAAAGGCAGCTTAACTACGCACCCTCTGTACCTTCACACCCTGAATACACTATCAAGCCAAAAAAAATGTTTAACCTTTGGGGAGTAAAATAAAGATAATCTAAGAGAATTAAAACATTCACACTTAGGAATGCAAGAGATGAGAGATCTTGGGTACCTGGAAGCAGTTAAAAAGAGCAAACCAATAAAGGCATCTTGCCTACTGCTATGTCAACCTCAAGAGCACTTGCATGACCCCCACCCAAAGCCACTCATCCCCTCCGATGCCAAGACACAATGGAACTGTTGCATAAAGCCCTGAGACACAAAAGTGAGAATGCCCTCAAGGACTCCCTGTGCAGAGGGGGACGGCTGGAGGCTGTGCAGGGCCTGCCTGGCATGGGGACACAGCGGATCCCGGGCAGCCCCAGCGGGGCCAGAGGAGCTCTGCGTGCTTCAGGGGAGGAGGGAATGCAGAGGGGGGCTGGGCCTGGTGGCACTCGGCAAGGTCGCCGGAAAACAGGATGCCAGTGGGGGCACACCAGGCCATGGAGGGTGGTCTCGGGGCACCGGACTCCGAGGAGACCCATGCAGCGGCGTGACTGGCAGACACGCCCTGAGCCTGCTCCTTGCCCTGGAGCATCCAGGGTGTCACGGCCTACTGACCTCCGCAGGTACACTGCCAGCTGCACCCACTCCTGGTTGGAACAACCAAAAATGTCTCCAGAGGCAAACCACCCCTGGATGAGAACCACCACCCTGACACATCTCCTGAAGACCTGCAGGAAGACAGAGGAAGGCAGCCCATCCAGGAGGCACAGTTACAGCGCCCACGGGACGGCGCACAGGCCCGCTTGGCAGGTGGACCGGACAGAGGAAATATGAACTCATTAACCACCTGGGAGGTACAGTGAGCAGGACGTGGAGGGCAGGAGACGGTGGCTGGGGGAAGACCCAGCGCACCAAGCTTCAAGGCAGGAACCTGGAGATGATGGTCCCGGGGCACCCATGGCCAAGGCCAGAAGTGAAGCAGGAGGCAGGCAGGCCAAGAGAGGAAGTGAGGCTGGCCCTGCCACCCAAACAGGGCACTGAGCAGGCTCACTTCCTCCCTGGGGAATCCTAGTCCTGTCTCCAGGTGTGAGCCCACACTCGCCCTGGAAGAGGGCTGTCCATCCTGCAGCCTCCTACTCTGTCCTTGGGAAGAGCATCCAACCGCTCGCCAAAGCTTGGCCGGGTAACCTGTTCTGGCCACAGAACCTGAGTTGCCAGTTCTCTACTGAAGCTCAATGAGACACAGTTTCTACCACTCTCTTGTCATAAGAACAGCATATCCCAAACAAGGGCATGCTCCTGAGTCCACAAATGAAGACTTGAGAGAAAAGCGGCACAAGCAAATGAAATGTGAGCTAGAAATAAACCTCTATTGAGTTGTTGCTGCAATCCTTAAGTCTCTGATTTCTTTCTTCTCCAACCCATCCTACGTGTCATTGCCAGTCACACGTCCTGAACCATTTTACCAGGACTTCCCCTACTCACAGACCTGAAGTGGCTCCTCTAGCCAGAGAACTAAACTCTACAGTCCTTCAGCTGAGTTCAGACATCTTCACATTATTATTTCCTCTTATTTATCATTCTACCCCCCAAATGGCACATAACTCACTTTCTTGCCTTTGCTCCAAAACCTGACACACCCTCTGTCTGTGCTGCTGCAAAGTCCTCACTCCTGGCCCCCACGCACCTGCTATGAGGGAGGTGCAGCTCAAAGAGCACCTCTTCCTTGAAGCCTTCCCTCACACTGCAGCCCCTGCAGGCCTTTCCCCTCTGAACTTCTAGAGCAAACCTTCTGGAAATGGGCCAGAAAGTAAACAGTTCAGGCATTGTGGGCCATAAAGTCTCTGTTCCAACTAGTCACTTCTGCCAAAGAAGCCATAGATGATATAAAAATAAACCAGTGCGGCTGTGCTGCAATAAAACTTTATTTACAAAGACAGGCAGCGGGCTGGCAGTGGCTGCAGCTTACAGACCCTCATCTGGAGCAGAGTGGGAAGGTGCAGACAGGAGTGCAGCAGCAGCAGAAGTGAGCCAGGGCTGCGGGGGGGGGGGTTCTTCTCCACAGGGTGGAATGGTGTGGCTGCAGGATGGCAGGGAGGGTTGGAAGCGACCCCAGGAGCAGGCCAGAGCTGCCACATAACATCAAGGACAGTGCCAGGGGCTGGCAGAGGGCACAGAGGGGCAGGTGCAGGAGGCAGGAGGCAGAGCCAACAGCTGAAGGTGCAGACTTCACCAGAGGAGCAAGAAGTATCAGAAGAGGGCTGGGGGCAGGCCCGTCCAGTTCAGCTCTGCCAGGTGTCGCCAGGCCTGGGGCTCTGCACCCCAGGGCTGTGCTTCTCAGACAGGACACCCACAGAGCTAATTTAAGACGGAACGTATAAGACCCACAACAAATTGCCACATGGGTCAGTGAACAAGCACAGCAAAGGCACTTACTACTAAAGCTGAGAACATATTATACAGATATTTTTCTCAAAAGCACCAAAGAACCAGGTAGAAGCTTCATAAGACACCGTGTTCACTGTTACCACTGCCGGAGCGCAGCCTGTTCAGCACACATGCAGGAGAGAAGGCAGGATGGACGTTTCTAAATCTATCTTTAAAATATCTTCAGATATTTTAAAATTTGCTCACAGAAGCTGTTTCATTACCATTTGTTCTGAAAATCATGTTCTCAACCTTAAACTCCACAAATGCCAAAAGACTCTACTTAAAGTGGGGGTTTCCCCTCGTCTCAGTGTGACAGAGACAAAGGGGACGAGACGAAGTGATCAGAGTGAGTCTAGGATCTGGGAAGGAGAACCATCTCCTTGGGAAACATGACAAAAACTTCCACTTTGTTCTGCAGCAAGTTAAGTTACCCCTCCCAACACTGAGCAAGACAGAACATCACTGCACTGGGAGTGCCAAGTCTTGGCTTTCTGGTGCCTATGCCCTCACTGTTGCTTAGAGTTGGTTAATAAAGTATCTTTTCTGTCACAAGCGTAACACTGGAAAGTATAACAAGGGCTCTGGTAGTTTAACTCAGGAAGAGAACTACCCAAGAACTGCTCCTCATCTCATTTCTGTTAGCAAGGATCCTACCTACCTCCTAGGGCAATAAGTACTGCAGGAGTCTAGATTAGTTCATGAGAAGCTTTTCTCTTCTAAAAAGATTTTTTTAACAGTTCTATATGATAATCTAAGCATGTGGGATTTGTTCCTTGTTTACCTTTATGAAGACTTGCTTCTCCAAATATGCTCCTCACCAGCTTGTGTAAGAAAAAAGAGCCACAGACCTCGAGTTTGCTTTAAACTAAGACAAAACAGCTGACCCAGCAGGTGCGTCCTGAAAACCAGATCTTGGCAGCCATAATAAATAGCTCCTGACTTTTCTCAAGAGGGACACAGTGCCAGGCACGATGAATTCACAGAGTCCCACAACCACCCATTTTGCAGATGAGTAAGCAGAGGCAGAGTACAAAGCCAGGACACAGAAGAGTGGCCACTCAAAGGCAGGCAGTCTGGCTCCAGAACCCGCCCTCTTCTCCCCTCTGTTCTCCAGCCTCTGGGCAAGACAGCTGACTAGACAAAGTGTGGGCAGGGAGACCCGGGCCCTGCTCATTCCCCAGCCAGAGCTCAGGTCACAGAGTCCACGCCAAGCTGCTTTACGGAATGAGTCTCCTTGCTTTACAGTCACAGCTATCAAATCTCCTTCCCCTCCCCCAGCGAGGAGAAACACACCTTGCTCACTGTGAAAGGGGAGCCACTGACCGGGAACCACCTGCTGTTTACAGAGGCACCCAGGATGTACAGGGTTCAATTCCCCTCGCTGGCCTCAAAGACAAATCTCCTATTGTCTGCAGTAGGGGAGGAAAACGAAGCCTTGCAACTGTAGGTTTCTGCAAAGGTCACAGGAGGTTTGCTTAAACCCTACGACACCGAAGCGGGTGGAGGGGCGCCGCATTTCAGCTGCTGAAGGCTGCGCAGCGCCCACAGCAGCTGCTGGTGGGAGCAGCATGTAACACACCCACAGTTGCCACGGCCTCGCAGCCAGCTGCACGTTTTAAAATAAAAGACGTCCTGACCCCCAAGATGCGCGCAGCCTGCCTCGATCTCGGCCCTCGCACGGAACACCGCCTCCACCCACACCAATCCCGCAACCCGCGGGCAATCGAGCAAATTCCAGTTCCTGGAGGGCGACCCGGGGGGGAAGGCGGGGACGCCCCTGCCCGCTCCGCTCCAGAGGCCCGATCGGAGGGGCAGGCGGCCACGGCCGGCACCCGGCCACGCGCGTCCTGACTCCCTGGCCCCGACTGCGCGCCGGAACCGCGCCGACGCCCCGCGCTCAGTCTCCGCACTCCACTCACGCCCACCCGCGGCCGGGCACGCTCACAGCCCCGGGCCGGGCAGCCTCACCCCCCGCACCCCCAGGCCTGACCCCACACCCACTCTCACCGTGGCCCCGGCCCCGGGCCCCGCCGGCCGCAGCCCGCCCGCCCCTCCGGCAGCGCGGACTAGAATCCCCACGGGCCAGGCTGGGGGCCTCCGAGAGGCGGGGCGGGGGCCGCAGCGCCGGCCTCTCCGCCATCTTCCCGGCCCGCGCCGCCCACCGCCCGCGCTCTCACCCTCAGGCTGCGCGCGGGCCGCGCCGCCATAACCCCTCATCCCGGCTCGCCCGCCGCGCGGGAGCTGCTCGCAGCGCTGCCGCCGCCGCCGCAGCCCGCTCGCCGCGCGCCTCCTCCGCCGCCGCCGGACCCGTCCGCCGCCCGGTCCGCCGCGGCCGCGCGTCCTCCCGTCACCAGCGCAACCCCCCGCCTCCGGCCCCGCCCCCGCGCCGCGCGGCCCTGCCCGCCAGGGGGCGCCGCCGCGGGGCTCTGGCGCGTGCGCCGCGCGCGGCACCTCGGGAGCCGGGTCCGGCGGGGGCGCGCACGGCCTGCCGGGAGGTGGGCGTACCCGCGCGCTGGCCCCGCCCCCAAGGCGAGGGTGTGGCCCCCGTGAGGTCCCCGCGAGTCCGGAGCTGCGGCGGGCGGGCGGACGAGGGTGTTCCCGGTGCTGGTCTCCCAGGGTGCGGCGGGCTCAGAGGGACGGCCGCTGGCCAAGTGACGCCGAAGCGCCCTCTCCGCCCCGCCGTCTGCATCGCCGCCGACCTTGCCTGTGCGGTCGCCCGTGAGATTCTTTCGATCCCCTTCTGTACGGTGCAGTTGACATTTCCTACTTGTGAATTTGGTGTAATTTTACCGTCCCAGGAAAGATTTCACTTTTCCTCGATTCTGAAAAGTTACCGACCATTGTCTCTAAAATATCGGCTCTTCCATCCTATGGAACCTCCCTATGTGTCCGTCAGATAAACTGGATGGCCTGAGTCCTCCATGTCTCTTAAGATTTTCTCTGCTCTGTCATCTTAACCTCAGTTAATTGCTCAGTTCGATTTCACCACGGTTCTCTTTAGCGTTTTCTAACCTGCGTTTAGCCTGATCTGTAGGCTTTTAAAAAATGGTTATTACATAGACAATATTAATTTCCAGAAGTTGTAGTATTTGGCTTCCATGTTGGTACGGATAGAATCTAACCAGCCTGAAATTCTCACAACAAAACACAGAAGCCCATACCACTCTGGTCACAGTCCAGATCCTTCAACACCAGGAACTACAAAGGCTTGAAAGCTCAAGCTCAAGCGCGCTCAGTTCAGTCCCACCTCCCGCCTGCAGTTCACTCCCTCAGTGCTCTGCTGCAGCAGTTCTCTGCCTCCTCGCTCCCTGATCCCTGACTGTGTCACCACTCTGGCTTCCCTTTTGGCTCATCCTCATGCTGAACTCCCATGGACAGAGCAGTGGTCTCTACTCCCCTGTCTCTAGCTCCCCTCCTTCGTGTATACCTGAGAAAGCCCAGTCTGGATGAACCCCACCGTTCTCCATGACAAGTACTGCAGAAACCACATAACTAAGCTGGCTGGCTTCACTTTAAACTCAGATGGAGCACTATACCTCCTTGGCAATTCTGTGATTTTCCTACAGAGGGTAAGTCTCCCACCCTCCAAAGTAAACATAGGTATTTCTTAGGCCTCTCTAGTAGAGCCTCCCTGCTGGCTCAGATGGTAAAGAATTCAGCTGCAATGCAGGAGACAGGTTCCATCCCTAGGTTAGGAAAATCCCCTGAAGAAAGAAATGGCAACACACTCCAGGATTCTTGCTTGGAGAATTCCATAGATAGTGGAGCCTGGTGGGCTATGGCCCATGGGGTCATAAAGAGTTGGATATGACTGAGGAACTAAGCACAGTTGAGCCTCCCAGATATGAAAAAAACCCTTTTCTTATCACCAGACCCACAGGCCTGCCCATATCCATCCCTGCCCTTCACCTTCCCTCCTGAAAATGGACAGGTAGTTTTTCCCTGCTCCCAGACAAGGCAGGCCCTCCTCTGACGAACTGGGATCTACTCCCTCTTCCGTTCTCAAAGATGTTGTTCAGCTGTCTCCTCTCCTGCATCATCTGTTTGTCTCTCTCTGTTTTATTACTATTATTTGGATGTGCACACAAAGACACTCTGATATTTCTCATTATAAACACAGAACCCATAACTTCCCTGGTGGTTCAGTTCTGTGAGACTGCACTACCAAAGCAGCGGGCCCAGGTTTGATCCCTGGGTGGGGAACTAGACCCCTCATGCCGCAACCAAGATTTCCCATTCCGTAAGAGGTCACAAGCTGAAATTAAAGATTCCACATATGGCAATGAAAAGAAAAGATTCTGCGTGTTGCAATTAAGACCCAGCGCAGCCGAATAAATAAAAATAAATATTTAAAAACAAAACACCTCTTTTGACTTCATTTCTTCCTGCCAGGTCCTCAGGTCCCCAGATGACCGTTCTTCACAAAGACTTGCCTGCACCTCATCATCATATTGGGGCTTCCCTGGTGGCTCAGATGGTAAAGAATCTGCCTGCAATGTGGGAGATTCAGGTTTGATCCCTGAATGGGGAAGATCTCTTGGAGAAGGGCATGGCAACCCACTTCAGTATTCTTGCCTAGAGAATTCCACGGACAAAGGAGCCTGGTGGACTACAGTCCATGGAGTTGCAAAGAGTCTGATATGACTGAGCAACTAACACTTTCATCACCATATTGTTTTGTTTTGTTTTATTGAAGTATAGTTAATTTGCAATGTTATGTTTCAATTGTATAGCAAAATGATTCTGTTATACAAGTTTTTGCAGATTTTTTTTCATTACAGGTTATTATAAGATATTGAGTATAGTTCCTTATGCTATACAGTAGGTCATTGTTGTTTACCTATTTTATATATAACTATTTACCTATTTTATATATAGTAGTATCAGTTAATCCCACACTATTAATTTGAGATGAATGGATAAAGAAGATGTGATATATATATACACACACACAATGGAATACTGCTGCTGTGCTAAGTCATGTCTGACTCTGTGCAACCCTATGGACTATAGCCTGCCAAGCTCCTCTGTTCATAAGATTCTCCAGGCAAGAATACTGGAGTGGGTTGCCATTTCCTACTCCAGGGAATAGAATATTTTTCAGTCATGAATAAAATGATGCCATTTGCAGCAACTTGGATGGACCTAGAGATTACCATACTATGTTAATTAAGTCAGAGAAAGATACAAATACCATATGATATCACTTATTTGTGGGTCTAAAAAACTCATATGGGAAAAATGAATAAATATATAAATGATACAGGGAATTCCTTGGTGGTCCAGTGGTTCCAACCTGGTGCTTTCATTGCAGTGACCCAGGTTCAATCCCTGGTAAGAGAACTAAGATCCTACAAGCCACTTGGTGCAGCCAATAAATAAATAAATTTTTTAAGTATATAAATGAACTTGTTTACAAAACAGAAACAGACTCACAGACATAGAAGTAATATTATGGTTCCCAAAGAGGAAGTGAGGGAGGAAAACATTAGTAGTTTGGGATAAATCAGGCTCATTTTATTTGTAAACATATATGTGAAATTCCTACATAAAAACTGTTAACTGAATGTCAGCATACAAAAATACAGAAGTGTATGCAGGAATGTAAGAATAGTATAACATCAGAAAAATCTATCAGTGTAATTCATCATATGGTCAGACTAAGGATAAAATCACGTCCTCTTAATTGTTGATAAAAGTCAGCATTTCTTTATGATTAAAAATTCCTAGCTGAGAATAAAAAAGAAACTTAATGAACTGGATAAAGGCTACCAAAATACCACACAAATTATTTTCAGTGAAGAATATTTGGATATGAATCCTTCAAGATCAGGAGCAAGAGAAGATGCTAACTGGGGCTTCCATGGTGGTCCAGTGGCTAAGACTTTGTTTTCCCAATGCAGGGGGCCCAGTTTCAGTCCCTGGTCGGGAAACTACATCCCATATGCTGTGGCTAAGAGTTCACATCCCCCAGCTAAAAATTAGCATGCTGCAACTAAAGATCCCGCATGCCGCAACAAAGACTGAAGATCCCAGGTGCTACAAGTACAACCTGGAACAGCCAAATAAATAAACGTTAAAAAAAAAAAAAGAAAAGCTGCTAACTAATGTTGGGGGTTTGGGGGTAGGGGAGTGTGCTCAGTCAATGCAACAGTAAAAGAAAAGAAGAGAGCCTAAAGATTAGAAGAGAATAAGCTGAAGTATCAAAAATTGAAGATAATATCAAATTCTACACAGAAAATAGACAACAAAGTATCAGAATCAGTAAGTTCAATAAGATCTGCTCACAAAACCCAACATGGTTCTCTACAGTTGAGAAACCACCAACTGGAAAATATGATGGAAAGTGAAATGCCCTTCACTTCACCAACAGAAGCAATAAACCATGTGGAAATTAAGCAAATTAAAAATATATGAAACCTTTACAGAAGACACCTAGTAATATATCAAAGTACCTCAAGAGAAAGCCTAAATAAATGGAGAAACCTACTATGTTCATGGACCAGATGGCATAAAACTGTAAAAATGTCAATCCTCACTGAAATGATCTAAAACAACAAAATATTAAAAATCTAAATTCTAGTAAGATTTTTTTGAGTACTATGAAAAACATATTTTAAAAATACATATGGAAGAATAAAGATCTACAAATAGCTAGTTCAGTTTTTAATTTTTTAAATTTATTTATTTAGTTGCAGCAGATAGAATCTGGTTCCCTGACCAGGGATCGAACCCAAACCCTCTGCACTGGGACCGAACAGTCTTAGCAACTGGACAACTAGGGAAGTTTCTGCTAGTTCAGCTTTGAAGGAGGACATTCAGTAGGCAGGTTCTCTACCAGATGTTAGGAGCTACTCCAAAACAGTGGTACTTGATAGGCCCAGGAACACAAATAGGCAAATGGGACAGAAAAAAAGAATCAGAATCTCACTAATGTATAAAAACTAATGGGGAAAGATTGATTATTTAATATGTTATTTAAAAAAATATATTCTTTCTTGAGGAACTATATGAACAAAGAGGAAGCTGGATCCACATGTAATATGTATAAAATTGGATTCCCAATAGATAATCTACATAAATATGAAAAGTAGAAGAAAGTAAAACCAAAATACTAATACAAAAAAATAGAGAGAGGTGAATCTTTATAACCTTGGAGAGGGTAAGTTCGGTTCAGTTCAGTTGTTCAGTCATGTCCAACTCTTTGACACCCTATGGACTGCAGCACACCAGGCCTCCCTGTCTATCACCAACTCCTGGAGTTTACTCAAACTCATGTCCATTGAGTTGGTGATGCCATCCAACCATCTCATCCTCCGTTGACCCCTTCTCCTCCTGCCTTCAATCTTTCCCAGCATCAGGGTCTTTTCCAATGAGTCAGTTCTTTGCATCAGGTGGCCAAAGTATTAGAATTTTAGCTTCAGCATCAGTCCTTCCAATGAATATTCAGGACTGATTTCCTTTACGATTGACTGGTTGGATCTCCTTGCAGTCCAAGGGAAGCTCAAGAGTCTTCTCTAACACCACAATTCAAAAGCATCAATTCTTCGGTGCTCAGCCTTCTTTATGGTCCAATTCTCACATCAGTTCAGTTCAGTTCAGTTGCTCAGTCATGTCCGACTCTTTGCGACCCCATGAATTGCAGCACGCCAGGCCTCCCTGTCCATCACCAACTCCCGGAGTTCACTCAGACTCACGTCCATTGAGTCAGTGATGCCATCCAGCCATCTCATCCTCGGTCATCCCCTTCTCCTCCTGCCCCCAATCCCTCCCAGCATCAGAGTCTTTCCAATGAGTCAACTCTTTGCATGAGGTGACCAAAGTACTGGAGTTTCAGCTTTAGCATCATTCCTTCCAAATAAATCTCAGGGCTGATCTCCTTCAGAATGGACTGGTTGGATCTCCTTGCAGTCCAAGGGACTCTCAAGAGTCTTCTCCAACACCACAGTTCAAATGCATCAATTCTTCGGTGCTCAGCCTTCTTTACAGTCCAACTCTCACATCCATACATGACCACTGGAAAAACCATAGCCTTGACTAGACGGACCTTAGTCGGCAAAGTAATGTCTCTGCTTTTGAATATGCTATCTAGGTTGGTCATAACTTTTCTTCCAAGGAGCAAGTGTCTCTTAATTTCAGAGCTGCAGTCACCATCTGCAGTGATTTTGGAATCCAAGAAAATAAAGCCTGTCACTGTTTCCATTGTTTCCCCATCTATTTGCCATGAAGTGATGGGATCAGATGCCATAATCTTAGTTATCTGAATGTTGAGGTTTAAGCTAGTTTTTTCACTCTCCTCTTTCACCTTCATCAAGAGACTCTTTAGTTGCTCTTTGCTTTCTGCCATAAGGGTGGTGTCATCCGGGTATCTGAGGTTATTGATATTTCTCCCGGCAATCTTGATTCCAGCTTGTGATTCATCTAGCCCGGCATTTTGCATGATGTACTCTGCATATAAGTTAAATAAGCAGGGGGACAATATACAGCCTTGACGTACTCCTTTCCCAATTTTGAACCAGTCTGTTGTTCCATGTCTGGTTCTAACGGCTGCTTCTTGACCTGCATGCAGATTTCTCAGGAGGCAGGTAAGGTGGCCTGGTATTCCCATCTCTTTAAGAATGTTCCACAGTTTGTTGTGATTCACACAGTCAAAGGCTTTCACATAGTCAATGAAGCAAAAGTAGATTTTTTTCTGGAATTCTCTTGCTTTTTTTATGATCCAGCAGATGTTGGCAGTTTGATCTCTGGTTCCTCTGCCTTTTCTAAATCCAGCTTGAACATCAGGAAGTTCTCGGTTCACGTACTGTTGAAGCCTGGCTTGGAGAATTTGGAGCATTACTTTGCTAGCGTGTGAGATGAGGGCAATTGTGCAGTAGTTTGAGCATTCTTTGACATTGCCTTTCTTTCGAATTGGAATGAAAACTGACCTTTTCCAGTCCTGTGGCCACTGCTGAGTTTTCCAAATTTGCTGGCATATTGAGTGCAGCACTTTCACAGCATCATCTTTTAGGATTTAAATAGCTCAGCCAGAATTCCATCATCTCCACTAGCTTTGTTCCTACTGATACTTCCTAAGGCGCACTTGACTTTGCATGCCAGGATGTCTGGCTCTAGGTGAGTGATCACTGCATTGTGGTTATCAGGGTCATTAAAACATTTTTTGTATAGTTATTTTGTGTATTCTTGCCACCTCTTCTTAATATCTTCTGCTTCTGTTAGGTCCATATCATTTCTGTCCTTTATTGTGCCCGTCTTTGCGTGAAATGTTCCCTTGGTATCTCTAATTTTCTTGAATATTGCATCACACAAAACGCTCCTCTGCATACTAGGCTTGGCTTAATTGTTCCTTTTCTGTAGGCACTGTCATCATTCTGTCTTCCAGGTGGAGACGCTGAGCACAGAATTGAGAAGCTCGGCCCAAGTCACCCTGCAGTCCTCTGACAGGGCCAGGGGCTCAGCTCCATCGATCCTAGGAAGTTTAGAGGTGACTGGTGGCACCTACACCCACTCTTAGTCCTCCCCTGCAGAAGGCTGGCTGCTGAGATGTTAAACAGCCTTCAGACATCCTTTGATTTTGTGTCTGGAAAATAAGACAGTCTGACTTAAAAAAAAAAATTTAACAGCATTATTGAGATACAATTTATTTATTTGTTTGTTTCTCCTGACTCCATGGAATTTATTTCATAAGTATGGGAACAGAAGCGGGTGTTGTTGTATTTGTATAGCTATCTTCTGCAAGTGCAAATTTCTTGCTTTTGAATCACATAGATTTTTTTTTTTTTTTGGCTGCACTGGGTCTTCATTGCTGCACATGGGCTTTCTTTAGTTGCAATGAGTGGTAGCTTCTTGTTGCAGTGGCCTCTCTTTTTTCAGAGTGTGGGCTCCAGAGCACAGGCTCCGTAGTTGTGGTACACCGGCTTAGTTGCTCCGAGGCATGTGGCATCTTCTCTGACCAGGGATTCAACCCATGTTCCCTGCATTGACAGAGAGATTCCTTTTTATTTTGAAATAATTTAAAATTTACAGGTAAGTTGCAATAATGCAGAGAACTCCCAGATAACCTTAATTCAGGTTAATCAATTTTTAACTTTTTCCACATTTATATTTCTTGTTTTATCCTGAACCATCTGGAAGTAGGTTGGATATACGGCTTGAAAATAACTTTTTAAAAAGTTCCCTTCCTTCATTTGATCACTCTTTGCATTTCTTCCTTTTTTTTTTTTTTGAGGGGGTGCATTTTCATTTTTAGTTTTGAAAGATATGATTTTAAGTTTTTGGTATCTCCAAATGCTTGTTTGTGAATGCTTACTTCAGTTTGCAGTATTAGTAGTTTCTTCTGCCCCCTTTGCACTCTAGTTACCTCGGCCTGCCTGCACTACCAGCTCCATCTCCTTTGTTCATGGAGATGCCCGGAATCTCTGTGCAAGGAAATGGAATGTTTTCTCACTCATCTTTAGACAGAGGATAAGAGCCCTCTGGAGTTCCAGCGCTGGAGGAGCCTCAGTTGCCACCACTATTCTGGAGTCACTCGGGCCTAATCTGTCGTTTCCATGTTGGCCAAGGCCCCAGAGCTGCCACAGTATCATTTCCAAGTTTGAAGCTTTGTTTTCTATTTCTCTCCTCTTTTTTAGCCCTGGGGGTGCTCCCTCTCTCCTTGGTGCTTAACTGTGAATTTTCCTACTGACATTCTTGTCCCAGTAAACCTGACATCATTCATTTCAATTTTCAAAACTAGGACCACTTGAAAGTTCCTGCCTTGCTAGCTCATGAGGTACCCATCTTGGCTGAACGCTAGAACCCTTTGAGATAAAAAAATAAATAAACTTTTATTTTACAAATGCAAACACTAGGGCTCCAACCAAGACCATAACTCCCATCTGCAGACTCTAAGTGTGGTTTGGTAAGGAAGGTGAGCCAGACAGACCATGGTGGAGAATAAGGCTTGAACATGCCCCATTCAGGACTACCCAGGTGGCGCTAGTGGTAAAGTGAAAGAAAGTGAAGTCCTCAGTCGTGTCCAACTCTCTGCGACCCCATGGACTGTAGCCTACCAGGCTCCTCCGTCCATCCATGGGATTTTCCTGGTAAGAGTACTGGAATGGGTTGCCATTTCCTTCTCCATGTGGTAAAGTACCACCTGTCAATGCAGAAGATGGCAGGAGACGCGGGTTCGATCCCTGATTCAGAAAGATCCCCTGGAAGAGGGCAGGTTTTTGGCTGTGTCCTCAGAGTTGACAGGGCTAGTCACCACTCTGTCTCTTTTTAAAGGGTTGTCAACTACAAATTGGCACTTGTCATCTACCTCTTCAAGGATTAAATCATGTGCTGCTGGAGCTGCTGACTTTCAACACCCTCTGAAAAGAGCTGAGAGTGGAGAGCAGAAATGACGCTGTCTGTGCTCTGGGAAAAACTGGCAGAACAAGTCTTCAAGTAGATATTTTCAGAAGATGATTTCATGAGCCCAATTCTTGTATCTCCTCATATCTAGAAAAGCACTAAAATCTTTCATGATTTACAAGTCACTACTGCTCCTTGTGGCTAGCAGAAACCTGCAACAAATATGTGCTTTGTCACATACACTCCCCCTTAACCAAAATCACAAATATATTGACCCCCTCCCTTCCTCTTTGGAGCAATTTCTCAGAGCTATCTGAGATGCTGTCTCCCAGGCTGTACGCCTCATTTTGCCCCCAATAAAATTTAACTCACAACTCTCACATTGTGTTTTTTTTTTTTAGTCTGCAAAACACTAATCCCATCCTAACCTAAATACTTCCCAAAAGGTCCAATTTCCAAATAGGGTCACACTGGGATTAGGGTTTCTACAGAAGAGTTGAGGGGCGGGGCACATTCAACACATGATTTGGCTGACAGTATCCACACTGATGGTGTGAAATGGCAACTCTGTGTGGCTTCCATTTGCATTTCCTTAATGGCCAGCAAAGCCCAACATCTCTTCAGGTGCTCATCAGCATTTTACATTGTTCTTTGGGATAATCTATTCAACCCCCTTGCTCATTTTGTGGACTTGTCTGCCTTGTTTTTCATTGACTTTGGGGTTGGGGGGAGCCGGGGGGGGGGTCCCACCCCGCGGCTTGCAGAGTCTTGAACCTGAACCACGGCAGTGAAAGCGCCGAGGTGCTAACCATCTGAAGGCCAAGGAACGTCCCTCATTGACTTCTAAAATATCACTGCATGGAGATAAATGGACACCCCGTCAATTTACCCATTCAAAGAGAACAACTGAGAGGCGAAGCTCGCTCACATTTTTGTGCAGGCGAGCCTCGCGGCCTAGAGTCTGCACGCAGCCCCTCCCGCGCCCCCACACCCCAGAGCCGACCGCGTCTCTTCGGTCCACAGCCGCCGCGGAAACCGCAGAGCTGAAACCGCAGAGCTTTCCGCGGACGCGGCGCCTGGGCCTCGCCCCTCCGACCGCGGAGCACCGAGAGCAGTCCTCCAGCAGCCCTAGAGCGGCCCGTGGAGAAGGGTAGGGCGTGGCGAGCGTCACCTCTCAGTCGGTTCCGGGAACCAGGCCCTGCTTCCGGCTATTAGAGGTGCTGCTCCAGGCTCAGGACCTGGTGTAAGGTGCGGGCTGCGGGGTGGGAGAGGGCTACCCTGCCCGCGGAACGGCGAGCGCCCCGGAGGCAGGAAGCCGATATGGCAGTTCGGGGCGGGGCCGAAGGTCGCTGACCGCTGGTGGGGCGGTGGCTCCGCCGAAGCCTGGAGGCCGCCTCGGGGGCTCCTTTCTCCGAGCCTGGAGGCAGCTCCTGGGCCTCCCGGGAACGGAGCCCGAGCGGCCGGCAGCGGGGCAGTGGACGGTTGTCCTGGCACAGGCCAAGCCCTGAGGGAAAACCCGGAGTTCGGGCAGTGGCTGGTCGCTGACGACCAGGGTGACGGGCGCTCGGCCTTCCTGGAGAGCGAGGTGCGAGGAATCCTGGAGAGCTCCCCTTTTCCCCGGGCCGCCTTGCTGAGGACGGCTCTGCGAACTCATGTGTACTCTCCTTTTCCTGGTTCTCTTCCTTTTCTCCTCCTCACCTCATCTCCATTTTCAGCTGCTTTCTGCCTCCCCTCTTGCAGGGACTGGAGAGGGCTTTCTGCCACATGATTCCAGGGCACCTCCTGTCACGCTAGCTGTCGTCAGTGGTTCATAGCATCAGCATCTGGGAGGTGGAGACCCTGTCAGTCCTAATTCACTGGCCCAAAGGGTGTGGGGGTCACTGGGCTTCTCTCGCACCCCTTCCAGGCCGGCTCGACTGAGACCTCCTACTAGGCTGCCTGTCAAAGAGCAGGAAGCATCGATGTCTGCTGTGGGTCCTGCCGCTGCACACCTGCATCGCCCTGGTGACAGTCACAGTGACTGCGTGAGTTTCCTGGGGGCCCAGTTGCCCCCTGAGGTGGCAGCAATGCCCCAGCTCCTGGGCAACTTGGACAGGGCCACGTTCAGAAAATTGCTGAAGCTGGTGGTCAGCAGCCTGCAGGGAGAAGACTGCCGGGAGGCTGTGCAGCACCTTAGGGCTGGCGCCGACCTGCCTGAGGAGCAGTTGGGTGCCCTGATAGCTGGCATACACACCCTGCTCCAGCAGGCCCTCCGGCTGCCCCCGGCCAGCCTGAAGCCCGACACCTTCAAGAACCAGCTCCAGGAGCTTTGCATCCCGCAAGACCTGGTTGTGGACTTGGCCAGCGTGGTGTTTGGTAGCCAGCGGCCTCTCCTTGACTCTGTGGCCAGGCAGCAGGGGGCCTGGCTGCCCCACGTCGCCGACTTTCGGTGGAGGGTGGACGTGGCCATCTCCACCAGCGCCTTGGCCCGCTCCCTGCAGCCGAGCGTCCTGATGCACCTGAAGCTCTCGGATGGGTCCGCCCTCCGCTTTGAGGTTCCCACGGCCAAATTCCAGGAGCTGCGGTTTGCTGTGGCCCTGGTCCTGAAAGAGATGGCCGACCTGGAGAAGAGGTGCGAGCGCAAGCTGCAGGACTGAGCCTCTCGCCAGTGCCTTCTGGTTGCCCAGGCGGCTGTCTCAGATGGGCTCTCCAGAGCGAAGCCCGCCCTTCTGAGAAGTGAGGGAGTGTAACCATGTCTTTCTCTAAGTGAAGTAGACAGCTGTGCCTTTCCCTTTTTTTGGAAGTAAAGCAACTGTAAAAAAAAAAACAAAAACGTCCTCCTGGGTATGCGCCCTCTCCACAGTGGTCAGTCTGTCTTGCTGCCAGGTAAGGGCACCCACTGCGCTGGTGGGCCCACGTGTGGTCTGGGGTTCAGGCCAAGGCCTTTGTGAGGACACAGGCTGTTCAGCCTGCCCTGTGCAGCATCCGAGCTGTTGCTCCTTTGCTCTTGGAAACCGTATGTTTCAGGGTGCACATTTCATTCCCCATCTTAATCCCTGACCTTAAAGCACATTCTAGTGGAGGGGGTGCGGGGAGGAATGTGTAATAAAAACAAGAAGTGTAGCCCGGGAGAGGGTAAGCGCTGCAGGAGGTGCAGCAGCCTCCGGAGATGGGAGGCAGGGCAGTGGGAGAGCTGGGCTGCACTTTAAATCAGGTCTTGGGATGGGTCTCCTGAGGATGTGGTTCTTGAGCCAAGAGGAGGCAGAGACACTGCTCTGAGGGAAAGCCTGTGGGCGTGGGGCTGCAGCCAAGTGGGAGGAGATGAGTGGAAGCGCAGGGGCAGGCCGAAGGCCTCTCTGGGAACTCGGCTCAACTCTGAGTGAATGCTTCAGTAGACGTGTTAGAGGATCACACCAGATACTGTGTTGACTGCAGAGGGCAGGCTGCAGGATGGGGTGAGGAGTCTGGAGTTGGTGGTGGTGGCAGAGAGGGGAGCGGGGGCCTAACTTAGGTTTCTTGCGGCTGGGTGGCTCAGGCAGCTCAGACCGCCATAGACCAAGTGGCTTGAATGACAGAAATGACTTGCTTGCAGTTCTGGAGGCTGGGGTCAGCGTGCCAGCACAGTCAGGTCCTGGTGAGGCCTCTCCCCTGACCTTTCGACTTGCCTCTGTGCATGTGTATGCATGTGTGTGTGAGTATGTGAGCATATGTGTGTGTGAGAGAGAGAGAGAGTGCTCTCCTCCTAAGAGAGCACCAGTCCTATGGGATCAGGGCCCTGTGTTTATGTGTGAAGAGCCCTTGACCAGCCCTGTCCCCTCCAGCATAACTGCAACCCAAGTAGGGGGCCTGACACTGTCCCTGCCTCTGTGGTTTGCTCTACCAGAAACCAGGTCACAGCCTGGTAGGATTAATAGGCCCAAGCACCAGGCAGGAGCTTCCTCTGAAAAATAGCGATTGGGTTTGGGTGCCCACCTGGCATCCTGCCATGTCTGTTGGAAGCCCCTAGCCTTCCCCAGCACCCCCTTCCTGTCCCCACTCTGTGCCAGAACCCATCAAGAGCAGCAGTGTTTCCTCTGTGCTGTTCCCAGAATGCTCCCATGATCTTGAATAATTAGGCCTTTCCCTGAGCGAGGGTCCCAGCAAGTTGGGCCAAAGGGACAGAGAGGAGGTGCCCTGGGGGCTGCACTCAGAGCTGGGGTTTCCTGAGCCAGGCCCCACGTGGGGCTCAGTCCTGGCTCAGCCGAGGGCTGCGGACTCCCCATGTCTGCAGTATCAGCCAGCATCCTGGGCCCTTCTTCCCTGAGGACAGGAGCTGGACTGGGCCTTCCTCGCTGCTGCCTAGGCCTGCCCACAAGGACCTGCACTGTAAGCTGAGCACCATGTCTGCTTCAACCAGTGATGGAGGCCCTCTTTGCTACGACTTCTTCCTCAAGCATCAGGCATGTGTCAGGAATATGTACTTATTATGATATGTTTGGAAAATCCTAAAAAAATCAAAACTAAAAAGAATCAAAAAGCTCCTTTGCCCATAGACAGCCATGGAGAAACCGTCTTGACCAGATTTGAACTTATTCTCTGTGCTGTGTCTGTGTGTTAACGCAGCTCTGTTCATTTAACTCTCCCTGGACATGATGGTCTGTCTACTGGCTGCAGAGCATGCATCCCTTCAGTGGGCATGCTGAGTTCCCCTTGGGCTTGGCAGACAGAGCACCAGAGACTGGGCAGCTCCTAAAACAGTAGACATCCATTTCTCACAGTGCGGAGGGTGGACAGCTGAGGTTGGGCCAGCAGGGTCAGGGAGCCATGGTCCCAGCTGCAGACATCGCTGTCCTCATGTGGAGAGAGGGCACATGAGGGGACTCCAAAAAAGGGAGGGGACTCAACCCTCATGACCTGAGCACACCCAAAGGCCCCCCTCCTCACATTTGACATTAGGTCATTTGACACAAACATTCAGAGCAGAGCAACTTCTGTGTTTCTTTTTTTTTCTCAATTAAAAATGACAGTGATGTTATGCAACTGGAGATTATTATACTGAGTGAAGTCTGAGAAAGACATATCACTTACATGTGGAATCTAAAATACCACACGAACACATCTACAAAACAGACAGAACAGAATTGTGGATGCCAAGGGTGAGGAGGCAGAGGAGGGAAGGATTGGGAGTCTGGGATTAGCAGATGCAAACTATTGTATACAGGATGGAAAAACAATAAGTCCTCCTGTACAGCACAGGGAACTATATTCAATATGTGTGTGTGAGTATGTGACAGTGTGTGAGTGTGTATGTGTGTGTGTGTGAGAAAGCGTGCTCCTCTTAAGAGGGCACCAGTCCTGTGGGATCAGGGCCCTGTGTTTATGACTTCATCCAACCTTAATCACCTCCCTGAAGGCCGCATTTTTAAATGCAGGCTCAGCAGGGGTGTGGGCTTCAAAAACTGAGTCCATAGACTCAATTGAGAGTGCTGGGGAGGGGGGAGCACGGGCCTCTCCGGGGTGCCTTTAGGGCAGCAGTGTGCAGAGTCCTTGACCAGCCCTGATCATGATAAATCATGGAAAATGTGTATGTATAACTGAATCACTGCTGTACAGCAGAAATTATCACAACGTTGTAAATCAGCTGTATTTCAACAAAATTGTTTTGATCACATATCAATAAAGTGAAGTCGCTCAGTTGTGTCTGACTCTCTGCGACCCCATGGACTGTAGCCTACCAGGCTCCTCCCTCCATGGGATTCTCCAGGCAAGAGTACTGGAGTGAGTTGCCATTTCCTTCTCCAGGGGATCTTCCCAACCCAGGGATCAAACCCAGGTCTCCCGCATTCCAGGCAGACGCTTTAACCTCTGAGCCACCAGGGAACCCCAATAGTAAGCAGTAAATGGATTTTATGTATTAAAACTGTTTAGAGGTAGGAACAGAGAAGGCAGAAGGTGACCATTTTCCACATTGAATCATACCTTGTGTAGCCTTTTGTGTTGGCGTTTTACTTAGCATCAGTTCTCAGTTCAGTTGCTCAGTCGTGTCCGACTCTTTTCGACCCCATGAATCGCAGCAGGCCAGGCCTCCCTGTCCATCACCATCTCCTAGAGTTCACTCAAACACATCCATCAAGTCAATGATGCCATCCAGCCATCTCATCCTCGGTCGTCCCCTTTTCCTCCTGCCCCCAATCCCTCCCAGCATCAGAGTCTTTTCCAATGAGTCAACTCTTCGCACGAGGTGGCCAAAGTATTGGAGTTTCAGCTTTAGATTCATTCCTTCCAAAGAACACCCAGGGCTGATCTCCTTTAGGATGGACTGGTTGGACCTCCTTGCAGTCCAAGGGACTCTCTAGAGTCTTCTCCAACACCACAGTTCAAAAGCATCAATTCTTCAGCGCTCAGTTTTCTCCACAGTCCAACTCTCACATCCATACATGACCACTGGAAAACCCATAGCCTTGACTAGATGGACCTTTGTTGGCAAAGTAATGTCTCTGCTTTTCAATATGTTATCTAGGTTGGCCATAACTTTTCTTCTAAGGAGTAAGCGTCTTTAAATTTCATGGCTGCAATCACCATCTGCAGTGATTTTGGAGCCCCCCAAAATAAAGTCTGACACTTTTTCCACTGTTTCCCCATCTATTTCCCATGAAGTGATGGGACTAGATGCCATGATCTTTTCTGAATGTTGAGCTTTAAGCCAACTTTTTCACTCTCCTCTTTCACTTTCATCAAGAGGCTTTTTAGTTTAGTTCCTCTTCACTTTCTGCCATAAGAGTGGTGTCATCTGCATATCTGAGGTTATTGATATTTCTTCTGGCAATCTTGATTCCAGCTTGTGCTTCTTCCAGCCCGGCGTTTCTTATGATATACTTTGCATATAAGTTAAGTAAGCAGGGTGACAATAGACAGCCTTGACGTACTCCTTTTCCCATTTGGAGCCAGTCTGTTGTTCCCTGTCCGGTTCTAACTGTTGCTTCCTGACCTGCATACAGATTTCTCAAGAGGCAGGTCAGGTGGTCAGGTATTCCCATCTCTTTCAGAATTTTCCACAGTTTATTGTGATCCACACAGTCAAAGGCTTTGGCATAGTCAATAAAGCAGAAATAGATGATTTTCTGGAACTCTCTTAGCATAGTGTTATTTTTTAAAAAAAAGCGACCATTTTAAAGCCCTAGGGGCTTCCCTGGTGGCTCAGATGGTAAAGAATCCGCTTGCAATGCAGAAGACAAGGGTTCGATCCCTGGGTCGGGAAGATACCCTGCAGAAGGGAATGTCTACCCATTCCAGTATTCTTGCCTCGAGCAATGCCACGGTGGACAGAAAAGCCTGGCGGGCTGCAATCCTGAGACCCAAAGATTCGGACATTACCTAACTTCCCAAAGCACGTCCTTGCGCGCCCCCTACAGGCCAGGCCCTAACGACGCAGCCGAGTTGGGAGAAGGTACAGGTTGAAGGAACCATCAGGTGTAGGCGCTCCACCAGGCTCATGTTAGCTCCTTAACTCAAAGGCACCGACGTGGTGGCGAAGCGCAGAGAGGTTTGAATCTTGCCCAAGGACACGCAGCTGATGGGGGAGCTGGTGGGCGGTTCTCCGTGGCAAGAGGCACTCGGTGCTGGCTCCCGTCCCCTGAGGCCGCTGGCCCCAGGGTGAGGACACGCGCTCAGGGCAGATGTCCACAGGCTGGGGCGTGTCTTTTTTGCTGGGTAGCATAGCAAAGCTCACTGGTGCAACCAGGAACGAGGCCTGGAGTCCAAGCCTGGCCCAGGTGCCCCAGCTCTTAGCTCTGCTGCCACAAAAGGGCCCTGTGGCTATGATTCCGTGATTTTAAGGCACGTGCTTGGCAGGAACACACACAGGGTCCCTTCCTGAGGGACCCTGGAGGAGGACAAGAGCTCTCAGCTGAAGCCCACCTCATCCTCTCGGCTGGTCTAGCAGGCAGGGGTGCTTTTCTGACCGAGGCTCGGAGCTCCGCACCTCAGGACTAGGGTTTGCACAGCCTCTTGCCTGCCAGGCCACAGAGGCCTCTGTCCCTGTGCTCCCGGCCAGGGTAGCCCCGCTGCCTCCCCGCCAGCCACGTGGCTGTGTCCACCTTGCTCATCCCCTCCCCAGGCCCTGGAAGGTCAGCAGACTCAGGGTCTGGGGCCCTCTGAGGCTCTGTGTCTATACGTGCTGTCATCTCCACCCTTGAGGGGTCCAGGCCACTAACTGGGGGTGCAGAGCTCTGCTTGCTCACCTGCTTCTCTCCCCCTTCCCCAGAAGGCACCATCTGTGCCTTTTAAGTCACTGGTCAGGAACACCTGGACCAGAACATTGACATCCTCGGGAGGCTAGATGTGGTGGGCCCTGACTGTCGACCCCTCGCCTTGGCCTCCAATGAGCTCTTGACAGCTCTAATACCACCAACCGCAGGTTGTCCATTTGTGAGCCCTCGTGCTTGTCTCAAGGAGGCGCACACGGGCAAACAGTGACATAGGCATCACTGTAGAGAGAGGTTTTCGTGAGCAGACGATGGGCACCAGGCTGTTCCCGGGACTGCTGGCTCTTGGCGCTGAACGGAGCCAGGTAATGAGGGCCACCAGACTCAAGACCAGGCACAGCCTCTGGCCTTACTGTGTGCAGGAGGTAGACATGATCCAGCTGGAGAAGTTCCCTCCAGCTGTGGGGCACAGGCTTACTGGCTAGCAGAGGTGGCCCTCCTCACCTGCACTGGGTGTGGTGACCTTTTCTCTAAACGGCTAGAGGATATTTTAGCCTTTCAGGTCATGATTCTATCAGCTCTGCCACTGTAGCTCAAAAACAGCCAGAGAAAACAATGAAACCAATGTGCATGATTATATTCCAATAAAATGTCCTATGGACACTAAATTTTAATTTCACATCACAAAATTTGTTTCAACCATTTGAAACCCATTCTTAGGACTTCCCTGGTTGTCCAGTGTCTAAGACTCCACACTCCCCAGTGCAGGGGCCCCGGGTTCAATCCCTGGTCGGGGATCTAGAGCCTGCATGCCACAACTAAAAGATCCTGTGTGCCACAACCGTGACCCAGCACAGCCAAAACCAGAAAAACCATTCTCACCTCCAGGGCCATGCAAAACCAGGTGGGGTGAGGGTGGCTTTAAACGCTGCACCTCCCTGCACGCATGACTGTAGAGCTGGCCCTGCCGCCATGTCCCCAGACAAGAACAAGACCTTGCAGAGAGCAGATGTTTACCTTATGTAGACCTCTGTGGAAACTCTTGGCGCTGGAGCATTTTCTCTCGTCTGTGGGCCTCTAAAGCTTCACCTCAAAGCCTGATGTACCTCAAACACAGCATTCATTCAACAAAATTCTCCTGGGCTCTGAGTGCAAGCCACATCCACAAGAGGACACACGGATGTGACAACCCACTGGGCTCTGCAGACACCCCACTTTATTAGTGAAGCTTCCACAATGCTCAAAGTATCATAAAGCTTATCTGATGAAGACAAATTTCAGGTCAAAATTATGAGTTTAATTTGTCTCCAAAAGAGAAATCCAAAGTATTTTAGAATCTATAAGTGTTCTAGAAATTCTCTTTGGCCATGCTGGGCATCTTGTGGGATCTACAGAAAGCTGAGTCCTGACCACTGGAGTGCCAAGAACTTCACAGAAATTCTTAAAATGAGTTTACTGTTCCTGAAACCCCAACTGGGAAATACAGCTTGGAAGTAGGATTGAACAGTCCAGAATTCCCACACCTGGCAGGCAGCCCTCTCCTCTCCTCCCAGCACACACACACAAGTACGAAGACACTTCTCCGTGCTCTGGGATCTGAAACCCATGCAGCAGCCGTTTGAATGCAACGTCATCAGGTGACACACAAATACCACAAACCGTTTTCACGTGGATGCAGCTAAGAAGACTCCTCACCCAATGTAGGCCTTGAGATTTATTTCTATTGAATTTTTGGTTATCCTGGGACATTTAAGTGAACAAAACATAACAACAGTGGAAAAATAATACCTCAAAGGCTGGAGGCAGGACTGCCACACAGAGGCACCTTGCAAGCAAAGGGCCAGCTGTGTTCCAAGAACCTTTATTTGGTCATACTGAAATCTGATTTCAATATAATTCTCAAATGTCACAAAATAGTCTTTCCCCACCCCCCTCCAACCATTTAAAAATGTAAAAACCATTCTAGTTCTTAGGCCTTTTACAAGGTAAACGGGGACATGAAAATTCTGAAGGTGATTCAAGCACATGTAGATTGTGAGCAGCACCAAGCCCACATGGTCAGGAGCCCGGCCGACCGGCCTGGAAGCAAAACCAGGAGGCTGTCAGATCAGAAGCAGCTGCCGCATTGGCGAAGACTCCTTGGCTGTCTGTGATTACATTTCTCAGACATGCATGCATTTACAGACTGACTCCAGCTCAGGTTTTGCGGAGGTCCCAGGCCAGCGTCCTCAGGCTGACCACCAGGCTTCACAGATGTGGGCACAGGCCTGCATTTGGCCCGCGGGGCACACAGTGGGCCAGCCCCCAACAGGACCATGTTGATTCCGAGTCCAGGTGCTAGAGTGTGTTTAAGGCTGGGTCCTCTGGCCCTTTTTGGCTGGCCTGCAAGTGCTGTCAGGAAAGACAAGCATCCTGTGGCGCAGACCCTGGAGTCCAGAGGCCCTGCACCCCTTTGCGCATCATTACCAGGAAGTGGCCAGGAGGACTCCCTTGTGGGGAGGGCCCATCCGATGACAAACCACTTTCCTAGCACCAGCAGAGGGTGGGGGTGTGGCATGTCCACCCAGGACCTTGATCTTGTCCCACTGTTAGCTGGCTCAAAAGGCCTAAGATATGGCCCACTTACAGGTGTCCACCTTGCCCGGCTCTGAAGGCAGTGACCACCTGGTTGAGCACAGCAGCTGAGGTGGGGACGTAACCTCTGGTGTCTGGAGAGGTCCCTGCCCTCTTGCACTGACTTTCAGACACAAGCTGTGGGTGAAGCAGGGGTTACAGCTGCTATAGGCGCACACCGTCTGCACGGAGCCCCACCCAGGGCAGGAGCACACCAAAGTTGCAGGTGGGGCAATCCTTGTCCCAAGACAGCGCTGCGACCTACACTCCTTGTGCCAGGGAAGCAGCCAATCAGGCTGAGCTGCTGGGGGGTTGAGTCCCGTCTACTTGCTGAGAATATCCTGGACTCTGCTGTCCCAACCTCTCCAGGCACCTGGAGCAGCTACTTGTTCTCGGAGAGAAACCCACAGGCTGCTACTGGGCTAGGTCACACAAGGCGAACCTGGGCTTAACACAACGTGTGACATGACCCAAGTCCTGTTGCAATAAACCCTCAAGTGTCCTCAGGGTCACCTGTTGGACACGGGAGAAGTGGCCCCTCCATGGGAGACAGCCCTTTGCCCTATGATTATCGTCAATGGTGCCAAAGGTTGCCAGGTCTCAGGGTGGTCCTGGGTAGCAGCTGGTGACACTCCTCATCCTGAGTCCCCCTGCACAGCCCAGGGCCCTAGGTCATGTGGGAGCCACTGCTGCACGTCAGCCTCATCCTGCAGCTCGCAGGCCTTGAGCTGCACCAGGAGCCGCTCTGCAGCCCAGCCTGTCGGTCAACCAGAGCAGTGATGTTCCCTGCACGTTCCTCCCACTGGTGACAAGATGGCCACATGCTCTGACCACTCGACCCAAGCTGGGCCATGCTGGCAGAGAAAACCTGAGCAGGAGGCAATGCCAGCAGAGTGGGCTTGCTCACTGGCACCCAGTGCTCGGCACCCATGGGCCCTCTGCCCGGGGACCTGTGGGGCCCGTTGAGGCCACATCCCCACACTGATCCTGGTGAGCAGGTGTCTCCAGCACCTATCGGCCTATGCAAACGCACCAGCTCACGCGTCTGCCTGCAGACCTTCCAGTTCTGGTGGTCTGTGGGGCTGGTGTTTTGAGGGTACGCCTCTGGTGGCGTCCTCGGGGCTGCTCTTTTACTCTTGTAACCACTGTAAGACAACGCTCGGGGAGGCCATTGGGTTCTGGACTTACAGCAGGCCAGGGACTGTCCCCAGGCCTGGGTGCTGCTCCTGGCGTGCCTGCATGGACCCAGCACCTCCCCGAAGAGGAGGGCTGCTCTGCGAGGCGTAGTCGCTGAGGAGAGCAGAAGGGGAGCCCGGGCACCCCCTAGCAGCCCTGCACAAACACATCCTTGCTGCAGAAACCAGTCTGGTACCTGGGGCCCAAGGAAGGCATCCCAGGTGACTTCTTTCACCCCCTCAGCCAGTGGGGCTGCCGGGGCTCGTCTCATGTCTCATCCACAAGGTCCAGGGTCATCCCTCTGAGAGCTCAAATGCTACACGTGTCACCCTGATGTGAGACACGAGCTTTACTGGAGAGGATAAGGTCAAACATGCCAGCAAAAACATACACCACGTATGAATCTCAACACCTAAGAGAGCAGTTCTGAATCTTCCCCAGTTTTCTAAATCTTCAGTGTAAAAGATCCCATTTCAAATAAGTTAAGGCTGTAGGTTTATTCACATTTATACACATTTGTAAAGGTAAGTGGTCTAGCCCATGTGAATTTTCTGATGCTGAGTAAGCCTTGAGCTCCTATTAAAAGCTTTGCCACATTCATTACATTTGTAAGGCTTCTCTCCAGTGTGAATTCTCTGGTGGATAATGAGATGCGACCGCCACCTGAATATTTTCTCACATTCATTACATTTGTGAAGTTTCTTTACAGGATTAACTCTCCTACGACTCGCGTGGGTGGAAACCTCCAGGGTGCTCCCATACTCACGGTACCACTGGGCACGAGTGTGGATCCTCTGGTGCTCGATAAGGTATGAGCTCCGGCTGAAGGCCTTCCCGCACTCGCTGCATCCGTAGGGCTTTACCCCGGCATGGATAATCTGGTGCTGGAAAAGGGTGGAATTCTGGCTGAAGGCCTTCCCACACTCGCTGCACTTATACGGCCTCTCGCCCGTGTGCACCCTCTGGTGGATCGTGAGCTGTGTGCTCATGCTGAAGGCTTTTCCACATTCGAGGCACTCGTAGGGCTTCTCCCCCTTATGAATCCTCTGATGGTAAATGAGGCTCGAGCTCTGGCTGAAGGCCTTCCCGCAGTCGCTGCACTCGTACGGCTTCTCCCCGGTGTGAATTCTCTGATGCTGAATGAGGTGTGAGCCCTGGACAAAGCCCTTCCCACACTCATCGCACTTAAACGGTTTTTCTCCAGTGTGAGTCCTCTGGTGGCGAATAAGTCGTGAGCTGCAACCAAAGGCTTTTGAACACTTGTTGCATTTATACGGTTTCTCTCCAGTGTGTGTCAGTTGATGCTGACTCAGGCGGGAGACCCACCGGAAAGCCTTCCCACACTCGTCACACTTAAATGGCTTCTCGGGAGCATGCATCCTCTGACGTGCACCCAGGCTAGGACTCTCCGGGGTTCTCGGGAGCTCAAGCTTCTCCCCAGCGTGCATCCGCTGGTGCTGAGCTAGGGTTGAGCTCTGGCTGAAGGCCTTGCCGCACTCCCGGCACGGGTAGGGCCGCTCTCCTGTATGGGTCCTCTGGTGCCTGGCCAGCTGAGACTGCTGGCTGAAGGCCTTCCCACACTCCCGGCAGCCATAGGGCCTCTCTCCCGTGTGGACCCTCTGATGATGGATGAGGCTGGAGCTCTGCCCAAAGGCTTTTCCACATTCTTCACACCTGTAGGGCTTCTCCCCAGTGTGAATCCTTTGATGCTGAATAAGTTTTGAGCTCAGGCGAAAGGCCTTCCCACAGTCGGTGCACTTAAACGGCTTCTCTCCAGTGTGGATCCTCTGATGCTGAGTAAGCTGTGAGCACAACCTGAAGACCTTCCCACACTCCCTACACTCATATGGTTTCTCTCCAGGCAAGGTACTCAGATGTCTCTCCTGAAAGCAATCAGATAACTTTTTTTGGCACTCTTGGCATCTGTTGGGTTTCTGTTGGGTATTCATTTCCTGGTGCAAAGCAACATCTGAAGGAGATCGCAAACTCCTGCCACATACATCGCACCTTCGGAAGGACCCCTGACTTTGATCAGGCTGACAACCCAAGGGGCCACTGCTTCCCCGCTCACCATGACCCTGGAACTCGTCCTCGGCGAAGGCCTTCCTGGGAGCCATGGTCCCCATGTTCAAGAAGTTTTTATGGAAGAGGGAGCTTGGCTGTCTCTGTGAACAGACTTCAGGATCTGAGGTGTTTCCAAAGCCAGGACTCTGGGGAAAGTCCTGGGGCAAGGTTTTGACCATGACCCCCCCAGATTCTGATTTAAGACTGTCCATGTCCTCACAGGCCTGCTCACCATCAGTCCCAACTGTAGCATCTGAAATGAACAGGAAGCAAATTGCGGCTAATCCCCTGTGCTCAGAGAAAGGCGACTGGGGAGTGGGGGTGCATACCATCCCTGGGACTGAGCCCCCTCCCAGGACAGGCTGTACTGAGCATTTGGAAAGATGCGATGAGAAGTCAGTGCCTTTTGACAGTGGTCAAAATCTGGTTCTGTTCATGCTTAATGCATTCATTCAGTTACTATATACCTGGAAGACTGCAAAGAGCCACTCTCCTACGTGGAGGGGAGGTCATCTCACAGGGAATGAGTAGGAGGAAAAACCCACAAAGAAGCAGAGTGAGCCCAAAAGGGTGGAGGATAAGAGGCAGGGTTAGGGTGCCTGTGAGAGGAAGTAGAGTAAGGAGGAAAGAGGGGCTGAAAACTGAACAGAGGGGTGTTCTGTACTGAGAAAAATGAGACACAAGAGCTGCTAAGGGGCACACAGGGATGAGTCCAAAAGAGGTGGGCCTCAGCTGTCCACTGGGCAGGGTTCTCTCCAGCCCCTGCCAGTCCTGCCCTCTGACTCACACTGATGTGTCCATCCCTTGCTGCCCTGCCCCTCAGCTTCCAGGTGGCCACAGTGACTACACTGCGCTACACCGACGCCTCCTTCCTGGGGGTTTCCAGAGGGCCCACCTCCCTGCTTGCCCTCCACATGAAGGGATGTGGCCACCAGCCAAGGAATACCTGGGGCCACCAGAAGCTGGAATAGGCAGGGAGGATCCTCCCCTACAGGTTTCAGAGGGGACACGACACTGCTTTGATCTTGGACATGTGGTTCCCCACAACTAAGGAATAGTAAATCTCAGCTGTGGTAGGCCTCCAGTCTATGTGCTTTGTTACAGCAGCTTCAGGACACCAACACAGCCCTGGAACTTCATCTGAGAGGCTGGGTCACCCAGACCCCATGAAACTCTGGAGGGAGGGTGGCAGTGGCAGGTGAACAGCTACTCAAGAGTCACACGTGTGCCTTTGCTTAATAAGATTAGTAAAATTCAAACTAACAAAACGTGATTCAAAAACAAACTGTCTTGCCATAATGCACAGGAGTTCTATGCCCTTGCTTTTCTGTAGTTTAGTCTCTCCTGAGGCTACCCCATGACTGGCCTTCGCCTCTAGGCCCACCCCACAGCATACCCAGGCAGCTCAGCAAAGCTGCATGGATGGCCTCTGGGGTCCCCCTCCAGCCTCCCACCTGAGCCCTCGCCAGGCATGGGGACCCTGAATCCCTCCTGTGCCCAGAAGCCTCACCTGTCCGGGTGGTCCTGGCTGCCTCTCTCCCCTCTGCTCCTTGCAGGTCGAGGACCCATGGATCTTGCCCCTGTTCTAGCCGGGAGATCAGCTCGGGCTTGAAGACCAGGAATCCTGCTGTGGGGGCAGCAGAGGAGGAGATGGCATCATTGTGGCTGGGAGTGTAGCTCGGGGCTCAGTTCTCCCTGGTCCCCAGAGTGAAGGGTTGCGGGCTACTGGAGCACAGGGGCCTCCTGTCCAGACCTACTGCCTCCTGAGGCTGGACAGAGAGGAACGTGTGGACTCCCATTCTGGCCCTGCTGCAAATGGAGACAGGGCCAGGACTGCCAGGGAGTCCTGTCACCCAAGTCTGCAGAACACAGGCCAGCTCTCCCCCACGGGGAGAGAAGCAGGCCCAGCCAGCACTCCCCTCAGTCCCCTCAGGGATGCTCCAAGAGGCAGGGCTGCTTAAGAAACAATACAACAACAAATCAACCAACAAAATGGATTTTAAATCAGAAGATGTGAAGCCCAGTCAGCAGCCAGCAGCCCCAGCCTCAAGCCCTCACACAGAGCCCAGGGCCTCAGCAGAGGGCTGGAGACTGGCAGGCACCCCCTGGCAACTGCCTTCTGGGGCCAGTAGCCCCCATGCTGTGGGGCAGCCATGTGAAGTGCTCCCAGCCCACCCAAGGGCCGGTCAAGCCCTCTGGTTAGAGCACTCCTCAGGTTTTCAGCCATGGGGTAGAGAAGGCAGCAGGCAGAGAAGGTCAAAGGCTCAGGTGACAGCAGGACCCCACACTCAACAGGAAATAGGTTCCTGCCAAGCACACGTGTGCTGCTCTCAGAGAAACGTCCCTGGGCAGCCAGAAAGGGGGTCGGGCAAAGGCCATGAAACAATACAACAGCCTGCACCTGATCTAAGTGCAGCTGGACACAACAGCAATCACCATGGGTGGCTCAAAGCTATTACTATCCAGAAACTATGTGATGAATTAGTAAGTGGCAACTGTATTTACTATGAGTCAAAATTTGTAGAATGCAGCTGAAGTGATATTTATGCATAAAATTTCATGTTTTTAAATACACCAACTAGAAACAAGAATGGTAAACACAGAACAGGTAAATACTAAACTCAAGAAACAATAAGAAACCTGATTGAGTAGCTGTTCAAGCTATTTCAAGTTTGGATTCTATTTCTATTCACTCAGGCAGAGAGTCCACCTATCTAACTTTTAGAAGTCCACCTACACTGTGAGCACAGCCAAAAGGTAAAAAGGAAAGAAAAGAAACAACACAGCAGACCCAATAAATTAAAAGGGAGGAAGGAAGAAAGGCGGACAGACTCAGTAACGGAGTGCCCTGCCCCTCCTGCCCCCTAAACCCACAAGCTGGGTCTCTGAAAGATGAAACAAGAGTCTCATGGCAGTATCAATCATGGTCAACACAGTGAAAAAATGCTGCAAAAATAAATAAGGGAAACAAATACAAACATAACAGACATTAAAAATGAAGTGTTGTGAATAAGTACACACAAGAAAAATTGAAAATCTGAGTAGCTGTTTAAGCTATTTCAAGTTTGAATTGTATTTCTACCCACTCAGGCAGAAAGTCCACTTACCCTGTGAGCACTGAATCACATGACGTATGCAAACCTGGGAGCCTGCTTGGCTCACCAAGACTCCTCCTGGGGTCAGCTTCTGACCCACAAGGACTCACAGTCCCAAGCCCCTGCCTAGCTCAGGAGGGCTCGACCACATGGCCCCCAGATCTGCAGCTTCTAACACAGGCCAAAATAGGTGGGTGCTGACCGATGATGGAAGGGGTAGGGGTGTCCGAATAAAGCCTCACCTAGTCCAGCCACACTGCTGTGGTTCTCAAGCATCACCTCCTTGTAGAGAGCCCTCTGGCCAGGGTCCAGACACTGCCATTCCTCCCGCGAGAAGTGCACGGCCACATCACCAAATGTCACAGCCTCCTGAAAGGACACATACCAGTCTCCTGGCTGTCTCAAGTACACAGACCACAAGGCTGAGTGAGACAGTCACCAGGCCCCTTTGGTTTTAAAATCGAGGGAAGGAAGGAATTCCCTGGCTGTCTTGCAGTCAGGACTCTGCTTTCACTGTAGGGGGCACAAGCTGTGCAGTGTGGCCAAAAAATAAAATAAAATCAAGGGGAGGGACGGTATGGAGGAGAGGGCGGGATCCAGACCATGCGGATCTATAACCCTCCCCCAAGAGCCTCAGGCAGGCCCAATCTGAGCAGGTTTGTTCACTACCTTGGACACACCCGAGATTGGCAAGGGGTCAGCAAGAGGCTGAGGGTCTAGGTCCAGGCCCATTGGGCACGGTGGGTGCCCAGAGGAGCAGATAGGGGCCTCACAAGACGAGGGAGGGAACAGGGGAAGTCAGACTCCTACCATGAGGCTCGGTGCGTGGGAATCCACGTGTCCTGGCTGAGAGACCTGTTGGCAGTTACCAAAGAGTCAGAGGTCACGATCCTGGAGGCCCCAACCTCTCACTTCCAAACTCATCGAGGGGGTACCACGTCCTCCAATCCTTTACTTCCAACTCCAACTGTTCTCTGGCAGGGACTTGTGGTGGGGCCAAAATAGCCGTAGCACTACAGTATCTGCCCTCCGAAGCTTCATTCATCTTTCGGAGGGTGTGACATGGAAGAATTACTCCACAAACGTGTAATGGATAGTTGCCACGTGTACCAGGTGCTTGGCTACGCAATAGGGATGTGGTAGTGAACAGCACACAAGGACTCTACCTTCTTGGAGCAGCCTAGTGGGGGAAAGAGTTAACTGACCATGCAAACAAACCAAAATTACAACTGTGATGACAGCACACGTACAAGGGACTCAGAAAGCATTTAAACTAGGAAACTCTGACTTAGTCTGATGGGTCACTTCCCCTAGGTGCTAACTCGGTGCTAATGGGGGTGGGGAGGGAACGCGTAGGCAGCAGGAACAGAGTGTGCAAGGTCCAGAGGCAAGGACCCTCCGAGGCAGGAAAGACTAGGGCTGAATGAGCCAGTGGGGCAAGATCTCAGGCAGCAAGATGAGTCATGGTGTGACGGGTGGCTGGAGTAGACAGGAACCAGACAGATGGACTGCAGGGAGAAGAGGAGGGGACACCTGACCACACCCCAACCCTCGTACAAAAACCTGACCCCTCTCCGGGCATCCCCCTGGGAGGTCAGAAAGAGAAATGGACTTCCTAAGGGAGATTCTGACTCCAAAAGCGGCTTGAGGGAAGAAGCTTTAGGCCATGAGCTGATTCAGACTGCAGTGACCACTGTCAAGCGGTTCCCCACCTGGGCCTGGCCAGCAGCAGGCATGTGCCTCCCAGTGCTGGATCCTGGGTCCCCTGTAGAGAAGTACAGGCTTTAAGTAGCAGCCAGAATTAAGAGAAAATACACAGCCTACGATCCCAAGACATAGCCCTTTTGGCCACCTTCACGAAGTCTAGGTCTTGAAGGAGCAGTGAGAGAGGGTAAAAGAGTGCCCCCGAGGGAGATGATGGGTATGCAGGCTGGAGTATGCCTAGAACCGGAGGGGAGGCTACGAGGCTGCCGCGAGGCCGGATCTGTGAGATGACCCCTCCCGCTTCTTCCCGGCCAAGACGGACAAGGCTCGACCACCGCCCTACCCGACGCCAACGGGCTCTCAGAGCCGCCCGCTCCACCAGCGCTTCCCAGCGGAGAGGCCAGGGGAGCGCGGGGCCCGCCGCATCGGAGGCGGGAGGACGCGGGGGCCGGTAGGAGACCTCTTAGCCCAAGGGGAGAGGAGAACGTGGGCCGCCCCGACTCTAATCCACGCCCTCAGCACCGACTCACCCTCCCGGGCCCAGCCAGAGACTCTAGCAGCGCGACGACGCCGGAAACGGGCCTCGGACACTCGCCGCCACTCGCCTCGCAGACTTCCGGTTGCTCTGGGCGGTTCGGAGGCTCAGCCGACTCGGTGGTTCCCAGCCGGCCCCCAATCCGGGGAGCCGGAGAAGGGGCGGGGCCAGGTAGCTTGGGAACCGACAGAGCACGGAGCGGGCGGGGCGGAATCCGGTAAAGGGCGGGGTCACAGTTCAAGGAGGGCGGGGCTGGAGCCGAGGGAAAGCGAGGGCCCGGGCCCGCTGCTGTGTGGCCTAGGGGAGGGGAGCAAACCCGGACGAAGCCGGAGGAGAGCGACCTGAGGGTCGCCCGGGCCGGCCCCGCGCACCTCTGGTCACAGTCTGGGCCGCTGGTCCCCGCATTGGGTTCTGTGTGCGGGCTGCTGCCGGGCAGAACGCGCCTGCTGGGCCTGTTCCAGGCTCCAGGATTCCAGAGACGCCGCTGCCCCAGCTGTGCCCAGTGGAGTACGGGGGCGAGCGGCCAGGTGGGGCGCAGAGGAGCCCTGTGGAGAGAGTAGATGTTCCTGTCCTTGGTGTGGAGATGTCTCGGGCCGGGGGCACCGACAGCCCAGAGATGAAGCTGGGAGGGCTGCAGAAAGGGTGAGGACCACCAGGAGGAGCGTCCTAGACCGGGACGTCTGGCTGGGGTCCCTGGCTGCGTCGCGGGGCTCCAGGCAGCAGGACAGCCTAGGACCCGCCGAGAGACCTGAGGCGGTGGGCCCTCAGGCAAAGGGCGGCGCGCCCGGGTGTCAGGTCAAGGCTGCTCGCTGTGCCCTCTCCCACCCCAGCTTTGTCTGGCTCCTGGGACAGCCTGTTCTGGGTATTCTCCCATACCCACGCGGTCCTGTGTGTAGGGGGAGGGCACCCCAGCTTCTTCGGGATTCGGCAGGAGCCTCCCCTTCGGCAGCCCAGCTCCCTCAGCTTTGGGGATGACGCTGCGCGCGTCTTCGGAGGCCACAGCTTCCCGTGCAGTCCGGGCCCTTGGAACTTCTCACACTGGACAGCCCTGGAGCGGCAAGGTTGAGCGGAGGGCCCTGACACCAGCCTCATTGATGATCCAAACCCTGGGGTCCCTGGCAAAGCCCCAGTGAATGGGCGCAGCCCAAGGAAGGAGATGGACAGTCAGTTCCTGGACAGACTCCTAGGGGAGGTGGAAGGGAAAACCTAGTATGCTCAGAGTAACCAGCTCTTTTCCCTGGGCGCTTGTGCAATGTGGTCTGGGTCTCCCACCCCATGCCTCCAGATGGCGAATAATTCTCAGCTCTCCCATCTCCACATCCTCCCTGATAACTCTTGACAGCATTTGTGCGAAAGATGAATAAATGAAGAAATGGAGAATGGGAAAGGACTGGGTGTACACCTGCTTCTTAACCCTAACCCCTAGCCAAGTACTCAGGCACCCTGAGCTCACTGGTGTCCTGACCTACTGGGTCCCCCTTCTGCTGGAGTGTCATCACACTGCACCATCTTGAGCTAGGAGGTCCTGGCAAACCTGGGCCCCAGTCTAGCCCCTCAAGGTGAGGGGAGTACTCCTACTCAATGTGAGGCTGACCCAGGGAGCCAGAGGGGCAGCCAGGGCTGACACTGGGATCTTAAGACTGATGACAGAACCACCTCAGCTGCCACAAGAGTTTGGCCCAGAGTGTCCACCCGGCAGACACCTGGGCAGTGTGGGAGGTGTGGGGACCAGGGTGCTGAGGGTGCTACCTGGGAGCAGGGTGAAGGAGACTGTGTCTGTCCACTGCAGGCCATTACAGGGCCTCCATACCTGAGTTCCATAATCCTCACTGAGCCTTGGACCCACTGAGCAAACAGACTGTTAACAGCCAGGGGCCTGCATGGTCCCCTAAATGTTCACAGTGCCTCTTCTCTGGGCAAACCCAAATCACTTTCCAGCTATTTCCATCTTGGGATTAGGATTCTGTGCTGTAAGTGTTCCCAGGGGCAAAGCCACGCTTGAAAGTTATTTTCGAGGACTTCCCTGTTGGTGCAGTGGATGGGAGGGGACACAGATTTGATCCCTGGTCCAGGAGGATTCCACATGCCTCGGAACAACTAAGCCCGTGTGCCACAATCACTGAACCTGGGGTACAAGAACTGTTGAGGCCCACGTGCCTAGAGATTGTGCTCCGCAACAAGAGAAGCCACCAGAATGAGAAGCCCACACATGGCAATGAAGAGTAGAAGAGTAGACAGGCTTGCTGCAACTAAAGAAAGCCCACACAAAAGCAACGAAGATCCAGCACAGCCAAAAATCAATCAATCAATAATTAAATTATCTTCAAGAATTCCCTGGCAATCCCGTCGTTAGTTCTCCACACTGTCACTGCCGAGCACACAGATTCACTTCCTGATTGGGGAATTAAGATTCCACAAGATGTGTGGATAAAATATGTATATATATTTTTAAAGAGATGTGTTTCCAAGGCCACTTTCTGTGGTCTAGTAGATGGCACAGGGAAATAACACATTCAGTGAAGTGGGACAGAGCCGCTGAAGGCTGTCACTATCCCTGAACACTCAGGAATCTCCTACTGAGTTAAAATGTATGTGGATTTTGTTTTAATCAGGGATGGTAAGATGTCAGAAAAACCAAAAGAGTTCCAGAAAAACATCTATTTCTGTTTTATTGACTGTGTAGATCACAATAAACTGTGAAAAATTCTGAAAGAGATGGGAATACCAGACCACCTGACCTGCCTCTTGAGAAACCTGTATGCAGTTCAGGAAGCAACAGTTAGAGCTGGACCTGGAACAACAGACTGGTTCCAAATAGGAAAAGGAGTATGTCAAGGCTGTGTATTGTCACCCTGCTTATTTAACTTATATGCAGAGTACATCATGAGAAATGCTGGGCTGGAAGAAGCACAAGCTGGAATCAAGATTGCTGGGAGAAATATCAATAACCTCAGATACGCAGATGACACCACCCTTATGACAGAAAGTGAAGAAGAACTAAAGAGCCTCTTGATGAAAGTGAAAGAGGAGAGTGAAAAAGTTGGCTTAAAGCTCAACATTCAGAAAACTAAGATCGTGGCATCTAGTCCCATCATTTCATGGCAAATAGATGGGGAAACAGTGGAAACAGTGGCTGATTTTATTTGGGGGGGCTCCAAAATCACCGCAGATGGTGATTGCAGCCATGAAATTAAAAGACGCTTACTCTTTGGAAGGAAAGTTATGACCAACCTAGACAGCATATTAAAAAGCAGAGACATCACTTTGCCAACAAAGGTCTGTCTAGTCAAGGCTATGATTTTTCCAGTGGTCATGTATGGACATGAGAGTTGGACTCTAAAGAAAGCTGAGCACCAAAGAATTGATGTCTTTGAACTGTGGTATTGGAGAAGAGTCCCTTGGACTGCAAGGAGATCCAACCAGTCCATCCTAAAGGAGATCAGTCCTGGGTGTTCATTGGAAGGACTGATGTTGAAGCTGAAACTCCAATATTTTGGTCACCTGATGCAAAGAGCTGACTCATTTGAAAAGCCCCTGATGCTGGGAAAGACTGAGGGTGGGTGGAGAAGGGGATTACAGAGGATGAGATGGCTGGGTGGCATCACCGACTCAATGGACATGGGTTTGGGTGGACTCCGGGAGTTGGTGATAGACAGGGAGGCCTGGCGTGCTGCAGCTCATGGGGTCTCAAAGAGTTGAACATGACTGAGCAACTGAACTGAACTGAAGATGTCAGAAATGCAGGTGGGCTTTTATACTCACAGGTGTCTAGGAATGGGAGGAGGCAGGGCACACCAAGCACATCAGGCAGTTGCTTCCCTAGCCACACAGGGAAGCACTGAGTTGGTCAGGAAGAGAAAGAGAGGAGGGAAGGGGTGGCCAAGAGCCTTTGCTGGGATTTCTGCGAGAGGAATGGGCAAGGCAGGGCAAGGACCCTGAGGTAGATTAGGGCTGTGTGTTTGAAAATTTTCAGCAGGCTGCAGGCTACTGGGTCATCTCCAGTGATCTGATACCTGACCCTGGTGTGACTTAGGACAGGGAAGCACTGGTGTGATGTGAGAGTCTTGTAAAAGATAGAAGTGTGGGCTCTGGATTGGTTGGTTTGTGTCAACGCCTAGCTCTAAGTGTTCCTTTGCTATCTCTAGGAATGCCTTTTGGACCTAGCCTTGCTTGGCGCAAAAGCTGGCAGGAGGAACCAGGAGACCCTAGAACCCTGAACAGAAGCAGAAGTTCCCTGAGTCTCCTAGGAAAGTATATCTAAGGTCAGGGGCTCAGGGTCCAAAGAGCAAAATGAACGAGGTGCTGGAGGTGGCCTGAGGAGGTGGGCCGCGGGCCCAGGTGTGTGTCCAGCATAGAGAGGCCTTGTCATCACCCATTCCTGTCTGGCTCAGTCCCTGTACTCAACATTTTTTCCCACTGGGAACTGAATCCCTGAAGGCAGGGCCCATGAGGTTTCCATTCTGCCTCACTCTCCTGGGCTCAACAACGACCTCACATGCTCAGTAGAAACTTGTTTGAAGACCAACTAACCTGTGGGTCAGCAATCTTACTTTTCTTCAAATGAAGATAAAAGCTGAAAAACAGAATTTCCAGAAATGAAACACGTCCTTTGCTCAGGACAGGGATTCATGCTTCATCAAGATGGAGCCGATAAATGGAAAAATATGGCTGAAGTGGGATTCAGAGAGGCACTTTTCAAAAAATTCATTCACCAGATTGTCACTAGTGCCTTTGGGTTCTTTTCCCAGAGGAAAGCTTCTTCCTTTCAGTATCCTGCAAATTTAAAAAGTCAAGGCTCATACCCATTAGGACAGCTACTGTTAAAAAAAAAAAAGAGAGAGAAGAAAAAGTGCTGGCAAGGATATGGACAAACTGCAACACTTTTATGCTGCTGGTGGGGATGTAAATTGGTGCAGCCACTGTGGAGAATAATATGGGGGTTTGTAAAAAGATTAGGCATAGAATTACCATGTGACCACCCAAGTTTTGCAACATGAAGAGTTCTGGAGATGGATGGTGGTGATGGTTGCGCAACAGTATGCATATACTTAATACTGAGCTTGGAAACAGCAGTGAGCAGTTCTGAAGAGAGATCTTAGTTTTCTGCCTCAGCATTGGATCTGGGTGGGCTGGATGAAAACCAGGAGTCCTAACCACCAGACCACCAGGGGCTAGAGGCTAGAACTAGAGTGACTCTGCCTCTTTCCTCCATTTGAAAATAAGAATGTTTCAAGGAGGCGAAAACTGTAAAAACAGGTACAAAGTCTATTAGAGACACAGCAAAATGTATGAGAAAGCATACAGAGAAACGATGTTTATTCAAGACAGAAGCAGAGCAGAAATACACACCCGGAGAGAAACAGCATGAACATGCCCTCTAATGAGGAGGAGCGCAGTAAGTCAGAAACTAGGCAGAGACACACACCTGGAGAGGAGTGTGGGCTTCCTGAGTGAGGAGGAGCGCAGTAAGGAGGTGATGTAAATCCCTTATATAGGGCAGTCCTTCTGGGTCTTTGTTTCTGCTCAGTTCAGTCGCTCATTCATGTCCGACTCTTTGCGACTCCGTGGTCTGCAGCACACCCGGCTTCCCTGTCCATCACGAACTCTTGGAGCTTGCTCAAACTCATGTCCCTCTAGCCAGTGATAGCATCTAACCATCGTCCCCTTCTCCTCCTGCTTTCAATCTTTCCCAGCATCAGGGTCTTTTCTAATTGTTGTTCACATCAGGTGGCCAAAGTATCAAACTTCAGCTTCAGCATCAGTCCTTCTAATGATAAGTCAGGACTGATTTCCTTTAGGATTGACTGGTTGGATCTCCTTGCTGTCCAAGGGACGCTCAAGAGTCTTCTCCAACATTGCAGTTCAAAAGCATCAATTCTTCGGTGCTCAGCCTTCTTTATGGGCCAATTCTCACATCAGTACATGACTATTGGAAAACCATAGCTTTGACTATACGGACCTTTGTTGGTAAAGTAATGTCTCTTGTTTTTAATATGCTGTTGAGGTTGGTCATAGATTTTTCTTCCAAGGAGCAAGCATCTCTTAATTTCATGGCTGCAGTCATCATCTGCAGTGATTTTGGAGTCCAAGAAAATAAAGCCTGCTACTGTTTCCATTGTTTTCCCATCTATTTGCCATGAAGTGATGGGACTGGATGCCATGATCTTCATTTTTTGAATGTTGAGTTTTAACCCAGCTTTTTCACTCTCCTCTTTCAGTTTCATCAAGAGACTCTTTGGTTCCTCTTTGCTTTCTGCCATAAAGGTGTGTCATCTGCTTATCTGAAGCTATTAATATTTCTCTGTGCAATCTTTTTTTTTTCACCACCATGTTGAGTTTATTATTCCAATGGCGCTAATACAGCTGGAGGTGCTCAGTGATGCTCTGCAGGTGGGATTTCCTTCCCTGGAATCTTGATTTGACCTTGTGCTTCATCCAGCCCAGCATTTTGTATGATATACCCTGCATCATCAGTTGGAGAAGACTCTTGAAAGTCTCTTGGACTGCAAGGAGATCCAACCAGTCCATCCTAAAGGAGATCAGTCCTGGGTGTTCATTGGAAGGACTGATGTCAAAGCTGAAACTCCAATACTTTGGCCACCTGATGCGAAGAGCTGACTCATTTGAAAAGACCCTGATGCTGGGAAAGACTGAGGGCGGGTGGAGAAGGGGATGACAGGGGATGAGATGGTTGGATGGCATCACCGACTCAATGGATATGAGTTTGGGTAAACTCAGGGAGTTGGTGATGGACAGGGCGGCCTGGTGTGCTGCAGTTCACAGGGTCGCAAAGAGTCGGACACAACTGAGCGACTGAACTGAACTGAACTGAACCCTGCATACAAGTTAAATAAGCAAGGTGACAATATATAGCCTTGACGTACTCCTTTCCCAACTTTGAACCAGTCTGTTGTTCCATGTCCAGTTCTAACTGTTGCTTCTTGACCTGCATGCAAGTTTCTCAGGAGACAGGTAAGGTGGTCTGGTATTCCTATGTCTTGAAGAATTTTCCACAGTTTGTTGTGATCCACACAGTCGAAGGCTTTAGTGTATAGTGTAGTCAATGAAGCAGAAGTAGATGTTTTTCTGTAATTCTCTTGCTTTTTCTCTGATCCAATGGATGTTGGCAGTTTGATCTCTGGTTCCTCTGCCTTTTCGAAAACCAGCTTGAACATCTGGAAGTTCTCAGTTCACGTACTGTTGAAGCCTACCTTGGAGAATTTTGAGCATTACTTTGCTAGCATGTAAGATGAGTGCAATTGTGCAGTAGTTTGAACATTCTTTGGCTTTGCCTCTCTTTGGGATTGGAATGAAAATTGACCTTTTCCAGTCCTGTGGCCACTGCTGAGTTTTCCAAATTTGCTGGCATATTGACTGCAGCACTTTCACAGCATCATCTTTTCAGTTCAGTTCAGTTCAGTCACTCAGTCGTGTCCGACTCTTTGTGATCGCATGAATCACAGCACGCCAGGCCTCCCTGTTCATCACCATCTCCCGGAGTTCACTCAGACTCACGTCCATCGAGTCCGTGATGCCATCCAGCCATCTCATCCTCGGTCGTCCCCTTCTCTTCCTGCCCCCAATCCCTCCCAGCATCAGAGTCTTTTCCAATGACTCAACTCTTCTCATGAGGTGGCCAAAGTACTGGTATTTCAGCTTTAGCATCATTCCTTCCAAAGAAATCCCAGGGTTAATCTCCTTCAGAATGGACTGATTGGATCTCCTTGCAGTCCAAGGGACTCTCAAGAGTCTTCTCCAACACCACAGTTCAAAAGCATCAATTCTTCAGCGCTCAGCTTTTTCACAGTCCAACTCTCACATCTATACATGACCACTGGAAAAACCATAGCCTTGACTAGCTGGACCTTAGTCAGTAAAGTAATGTCTCTTCTTGATGTTCAAGCTGGTTTTAGAAAAGGCAGAGGAACCAGAGATGAAATTGCCAACATCTGCTGGATCATGGAAAAAGCAAGAGAGTTCCAGAAAAACATCTATTTCTGCTTTATTGCCTATGCCAAAGACTTTGACTGTGTGGATCACAATAAACTGTGGAAAATTCTGAGAGAGATGGGAATACCAGACCACCTAACCTGCCTCTTGAGAAATCTGTATGCAGGTCAGGAAGCAACAGTTAGAACTGGACATGGAACAACAGACTGATTCCAAATAGGAAAAGGAGTACGTCAAGGCTGTATATTGTCACCCTGCTTATTTAACTTATATGCAGAGAACATCATGAGAAACGATGGACTGGAAGAAACACAAGCTGGAATCAAGATTGCTGGGAGAAATATCAATAACTTCAGATATGCAGATGACATCACCCTTATGGCAGAAAGTGAAGAGAAACTAAAAAGCCTCTTGATGAAAGTGAAAGAGGAGAGTGAAAAGTTGGCTTAAAGCTCAACATTCAGTAAACGAAGATCATGGCATCCGGTCCCATCACTTCACGGGAAATAGATGGGGAAACAGTGGAAACAGTGTCAGACTTTATTTTTGGGGGCTCCAAAATCACTGCAGATGGTGACTGCAGCCATGAAATTAAAAGATGCTTACTCCTTGGAAGAAAAGTTATGACCAACCTAGATAGTATATTCAAAAGCATCATCTTTTAGGATTTGAAATAGCTCAACTGGAATTCCATCACTTCTACTAGCTTTGTTCATAGTGACGCTTCCTAAGGCCCACTTAACTTTGCACTCCAGGATGTCTGGCTTCAGGTGAGTGATCACTCCATCATGGTTATCTGGGTCATGAAGATCTTTTTTTTGTATAGTTCTGTGTATTCTTGCCACCTCTTTTAATATGTTCTGCTTCTGTTAGGTCCATACCATTTCTATCCTTTATTGTGTCCATCTTTGCATGAAATGTTCCCTTCGTATCTCTAATTTACCTGATGAGATCTCTAATCTTTCCGATTCTATTGTTTTCCTCTGTTTCTTTGCATTGATCGCTTAGGAAGGCTTTCTTATCTCTCCTGGTGTTTGGGGTCTTTGTTTACATTTGGCCAATATGTGTGCACAACTTTTTCCTAAGATGAATCCCAAGGCAGAGGCCTGCAGGTGCACGTCCACCCTTGTAACGGGGTGGGGCCCCCTTGCTTTTCGACCCCCATGAAGCCTTCCTGTGCAAGTGCAGACAGAGAAGTCTTCCTTAACCTCAGGAGTGGTCATCTCATTGCCTTAAAAGAGCTCAGTTTTTGCCACTAGCTTTGTCCTTGAAGTGTCAGGGTGAGAACAAGGCTTGAATTTTACTCCTGTTGACAAACACCAGGTGTCCAGCCCAGGGGCCCATCTCCTAACCCTAACCCTAATACCACCAAAAGTGAAAGTGAAAGTCACGCAGTCATGTCCGACTCTTTGTAACCCCATGGACTGTATAGTCCATGGAGTTCTCCAGGCCAGAATACTGGTATGGGTAGCCTTTCCCTTCTCCAGGGGATCTTTCCATCCCAGGGACTGAACCCAGGTCTCCCTCATTACAGGTGGATTCTTTACCAGCTGAACCACAAGGGAAGCCCAATACTGCTAAACTGCATTACTTATAAATGACTAAGATAGCAAATATTATGTGTGTTTTACCATGCTTTTAAAAGTTGGAAAAAAAAAAAGTCAGGGCACTTTGTTTGGAAAAAGCATACCTCTTTAAGTACATTCTTAGCTTATTAGTGAGAAGACCACATTTTGCAAGTACTTCAGAGATTTGCTAATAGGCAGTGGCACCCACTCCAGTCCTCTTGCCTGGAAAATCCCACGGACGGAGGAGCCTGGTGGGCTGCAGTCCATGGGGTTGCTAAGAGTCGGACACAACTGAGAAACTTCACTTTCACTTTAACATATTTATATATATATATATTTGGCTCGGTCAGGTCTTAGTTGCAGTATGTGGAATCTAGTTCCCTGACCTGGGATCGAACGCAGGCCCCTGCATTGGGTACAGACAGTCTTAGCCATTGGATCATCAGGGAAGTCATTAATATTTTTTCAAAATCAGAAGAAAATCCCCATTATGCTTATGCTAATGAGCAGCAATTAACTCAAAATGAAAGTATAAAGGCTCTATTGTGTGTGTTTGCTGGATAACTCCAGAATATTCAGTTTTTCTGTAGAACAACAAATTAGGAAAGCGGATGAGACAGTTTCCAGGTATACAACACAGAGCACGTGGGCAGAACACGGCAAATGGTGGAGTGAACAGGAGAGCTATTTGTCCACGGAAAGGGACAAGTAAGTTAAGAAGGCCCCATACACAACCTCTAATGTCCAAGAGGCCCCCAAGACGCCCCCAAGATGCCCCCAAATGCAGATAAAATCACAGCGGCTGGCCTGACATGCAGTGTGGGACCAGATGATCACTGAGTGGTGTGTGTGTGTTGCGGCGGGGGAGGTCTCTGCTGTGGGGTTGCAGGAGCTCTGAAGCCAGAGGGCCCACTGCCTGACAGCTCAGAGGCAACGGCCTGTGTGCACCTCAGGCCACCATTTATCGCTGTAGGTGAGTCTTTCAGAGAATGTTTTTTAATTTTTCTTCTAATATTTATTATGTGTTTGGCTGCACTGGGTCTTAGTTGTGGCATGCAGGCTCTTCCATCTTCCTTGAGGCATGTGGGCTCTTTAGTTGTGTCATGTGAACTCCTAGTTCCGAGACCAGGGATTGAACCCTGCCCCCTGCAGTGGATGTGTAGAGTCCTATCCACTGGATCAGGGAAGTCCCCCATGCACACTTAAAAAAAAATTTTTTTTTAGAAGTATAATACACAAAAAGGAGATTAAAAACACCTTCAGCATGCAGCGCAACCCTTGTCAACAAGCTGATCCTGCCCAGGACCTTGAAGGCTCCCTATGCTCCCCCTGGTCACTCTCTCAGGCCACCTCTTCTGTCTGTGCCTGAGCTTGGCCCCTCTAACTTCTACAGCCTGGTGATTTTTGTAGGCTTACTTTATATTCTTCGTGCATACTCACTCATCTAACCCTCACAATGATCTTATGGTCGATAGTATTATTGTTCCCATGAAAGACAGCAGGAGTATAGGGTTCTGTTTGCCAGAGACGCTAGTGTGGGGAGCATAGCTGAAAAAGACAGTAGAGGGGCATGGTTACTTGAATTTATTCCAAATTACTCATGTGTGTAGGTGTGAGAAGAAAAGAACAACTTTTAAAGGAAATGGACCTCAGTGGTATTAGAGGGCACCCTGGCTGACCAGTGTGAGCAAAGGCACTGTGTGGGGAGTGCCTTATCTGGGGACAGAAGCAGTTGGGCCCCTCCTGAAGATCTGAGAACCCCATGCCCAGGGAGGCTGTCCTCACCATCCTGAATGACCCGCATCTGCAGAGACCTGGCTGTATGTGAGGCTCAGTTGCCTCATGTGGAAGCCGATATTCGGACCAGTGAGGGGAGCTGAGGCACAGATCTCAGACTGTGGGAGGTTTGCCAGCCAGTACTACCATCTCTGCATAGATGCACCAAGCATGAGGCAGGGGTGTGCACCTTCCCAGCCCCACCATCAGCTGCCCTTCCTTGAGTCTACACATGTGCCTCAAGGTAGGCCTTAGGGAGGAGTCCACATGAGCACCACCCCTGGAACAGCAGGTCTCAGGCTTCCCTGGGCCCATGGCCCCCAGGCAGGGCTCACAGCCACCAGACACGCCCTTGCTCCTGGGCTTGCATTGCTACCCCTGTTGTACCCAGACTGCGGTGAGAGCCTGGACACAAGCCTGGAGTGGGCTTGGTCAGCCTTATTCTGGCTGCATCCACAGCTTGGGAAGCCAGTTTAGGGTCAAACGGAGAGTGGAGGGCCGTGTGTCCCGCTCCGCCCCTCCCCCATACTCCATCCCAGGGACCCCACAGCGCACAAGTCCAAACACTGTCCCCACCTCCATCCCTCTGACCTTCTGGTCCTCGAGGCCTTTGAGGAGCTGACCCCAAAACCCCTCAACCTGCCCCAAGGAGATCCAGGTGCCCCTCAGCTCTCGCCCTGCTGTGGGAAGTGCTGCCCCCTGGTGGGCTCTCCTTGACAAGCTCAGCCGGTTGCCCCTTCCTGGGCCTCATGCACAGTCCCCTCTGTTCCCTCGTGGCTTCAGAACGTGGCCACATGGCCACTTCCTTCCCACTCCTGTCATCTTCCGATGTCTCCCTGGCATCCACCCCTGCGAGGCCACACTGGAGCAAAAACACCACTCGGGAGTCCCAAGCGCAAGCCCCTCTGCTCCGTGATACCCCTGCCCTCCCTCTCTCCCTACCTCGCCGGCTCTCCCTCTTCAGGCCTAACCTGCACACTCAGGGTCTTGATCACTAAACTCTCCCCGTCTGTGCCTATTCTGTTATCATTCAGGGATTCCACCTCCTCTTCTGCTAACTCCAGGGACCTTCTCTGGAAGGACTCCTTCCACTTCTCCAGGAGACCCCTCTCCGAAAGAAAGATGTATCCTGCTGGAGACTCCCTGCCGGGTAACCTTGCCCACCTAATCTGCGGCCCCTCTGCTAGAGAGCAGCCTCGCCGTTAAACCCGCGGGTCTGAAGTGCAGCGCCGGCCCGTCTAACTCAGTGCGCTTGCGCAGAGGGCCGGGAGCGCGGGAGGGGCTACGGGCGACCGCCATAGAACTACAAGTCCCGGCGTGCATTGCGGCGGCGCCGGCTGTGGCCCTTGACCGGAAGGTTGAGGGCTCTCGGCCCCACCCCGGAAGATAAGGCGGCTCTCTAGGGCCGTGTCTCCTCTTTCGGCCGCGCTCTGTAGCAGGTAGGACGTGCTGGTGCCATCCGGCGCCATCCGGCGCCCCCCGTTGTCCTAGGCTCCGCTAGGGACCCTAGCTGACTATGGAAAGAGCGCCGGGGCGCACGGCTGGGGCTGGGGACGCGGAGGATCCTGAGGGCGGGAGGGAGGAGCCGAGGGAGCGGGGTCCCTGAAGCCCGGTGGTGGGGATGCCAGGGCCGGACGGCCGCTGACCGTGAGCTGCCTTCAGACCGCCGCCATGGGCCGCGTGATCCGTGGGCAGAGAAAGGGCGCCGGCTCCGTGTTCCGCGCACATGTGAAGCACAGAAAAGGCGCCGCGCGCCTGCGCGCCGTGGATTTCGCCGAGCGACACGGATATATCAAGGGCATCGTGAAGGTTCGGGGAGTGGGCCGGGACGGGTGGGGGCGCGGGGCGCCCAGCGAGCCCCGCAAGCCGCTCACGCTGCCTCGACCCGCAGGACATCATCCACGACCCGGGCCGCGGAGCGCCCCTGGCCAAAGTGGTTTTCCGGGATCCGTACCGTTTTAAGAAGCGAACAGAGCTGTTCATCGCTGCTGAGGGTATCCACACCGGCCAGTTTGTGTACTGCGGCAAAAAGGGTGAGCTCCGCGCCGAGGTGAAAGGTCTTGATGGGGAGGGACTTGCGGTGCCTGGCAAGTTGGGTCGAGGGAGGAACGTTGAGGCTGCAGTCTTCACTTGGGGACACCTGCTTGGCCAGGCGTCCCGGTGAGTTCCCGGAGAGCTGTAGGAGGAGACTGGTCTTGGTTTTGGCAAGCAGTGGTGAGGACATAACCTTTATCTTGCAGCCCAGCTCAACATCGGCAACGTGCTCCCTGTGGGCACCATGCCTGAGGGCACCATCGTGTGTTGTCTGGAGGAGAAGCCTGGTGACCGAGGCAAGCTGGCAAGAGCCTCTGGAAACTATGCCACAGTCATCTCCCACAACCCTGAGACAAAGAAGACGCGAGTGAAGCTGCCTTCGGGTTCCAAAAAGGTCATCTCCTCTGCCAACAGAGCTGTGGTCGGTGAGTGGAAGGCAGCGGTTGTATGCCGTGAGCCTCCTGTGGACAGCCAGCAGCTAGACTGGCCAGGAACCCAGCTGCCTGCTTCACTCAGGGGGCTTTTTAAGCTTGAGCACAATATGTGGTCTAATTCGGGATACTTGTTAAGTGAGTGCAAGTAGTGGCTGTTTAACTCCTGGTTGGGAGTTGAATGAGAGTGGGTTCAACATGCTGGACTCTAAAGGCAGGCTTAGCTGCACTCTGGGATAACCTAGGTTTAGGTGATCTTTGCTTTTGTGGGCCACCTGGTTAAAGCCACACAGTATGTTGAAATGCATGTACTCAAGTTTGTTGGCTGTTTGACAACATCTTTGAATCGGTGTGGCAAATCCAATCCTGCCTGGGGGAGGCTCTTGAGGGTGTCCTCACAGAATAAGCAAAACAATGGCAGAGAAGTGGTGGGCCAGGTCAGCTGTCCTCTTTGGGGTGGGGAGGAGCCTAGTGTCAGACCCTGCAAAGGGGAGGACTTGTAAAAAGCCATGGCTCAAGGTGGGCATTATAGACGATGTGAGTAAAGCCCTGGTTTAGCTACCCTGCAGCTGAAGAAACTGTCAGCCAACAAGCTGTGTGTGTTAGTTGCTTAGCTGTGTCTGACTCTTTGCGATCCCATGGACTGTAGCTTGCCAGGCTGCTCTGTCCATGGAATTCTCCAGGCAAGAATAGTGGAGTGGGTTGCCATTCCCTTTTCCAGGGCTTCTTCACAACCCAGGAATTGAACTCGGGTATCCTGCATTGCAGACAGATTTTGTACTGTCTGAGCCACTGGGGAAGCCCTGACTGACAGGCTGTAGCAGGATTTACTGCTTGGTGATGGTTTCTAGGCATTTTTGAGGCTCTTGGGATCATGTGATCCTGAAGGACACATGGTGGTGGGGCACTGGCAAGGACACACCAGGGGATGCTCTGCCTGATGGGAGTGTCCCCCAGTGCTGGGTGGGGTGGGTGATATATCTCCCTGAGTCTCCTGGTCTCCAACAGGTGTGGTGGCTGGAGGTGGCCGCATTGACAAGCCCATTCTGAAGGCTGGCCGTGCCTACCACAAGTATAAGGCAAAGAGGAACTGCTGGCCACGGGTGCGGGGTGTGGCCATGAACGTAAGTAGCCCAGAAGTGGACAATGGGGTCAGTATTCAGTGTATAAGGCCTGTAAGACTGGGTGGACAAGTTTCTTCCTGGAGAGTCTCCTCTTTATGGTGGGAGATCTGTGGTGTGAGGTAGGTTTGTAAGTGCAGGCTGGTTGATTGTGCCAGTTCCCAAGCCCTCCTGAGGTAGATCAGGGTCAGCCCCAGCTCACCATCACCTCCTTCTTTGTGCAGCCTGTCGAGCATCCCTTCGGAGGTGGCAACCACCAGCACATCGGCAAACCCTCTACTATCCGCAGAGATGCCCCTGCTGGCCGGAAAGTGGGTCTCATTGCTGCCCGCCGGACTGGGCGTCTCCGGGGAACCAAGACTGTGCAGGAGAAGGAGAACTAGGGCTGCGGCTCAATAAAGCTTTGTTTCTTTTCACAACCGAGCTGTGTGTTTCTGTGGTTTCAGAGGGAAGGGTCCCCTCTCCGAGGAGTGCCCTGTGCACCAGGGAGCAGTGGAGGCTCGGGGCGTGAGGCTGCTGGGTTGCTTCACACCTTGCCTCTTGTAAATCACACCTGCCCCCGCGCCCCCAACACATACAGCAGAGAATCCCACTCGCAAGGAATGTAACCTCATGTCTCCCGTTCATTACCTTCAACTTGTCTTGAGGTTCTGGGTGCTATTGGGTGTGAGTGGTGCCCCTGGTGCCACAGGCTGAGGGCCAGGGTGTTCTGTCTTCCAGTGGAAGCACCAGACTGACTGCTCCACAGACGGGCTTCCTTTTTGGCGATAGCTCACCTGCACCTTGTCTGGAACTTAAATGATAGACTGGTCAAAGCTGATAGGGCCATGCTGGCTTGGGCACCAATGTGGATTGGGGGCCCATAACAGGACCATGTGCTTCCACAGGCCAGCTAGAGTGCCCTGCCCCTGGTGGATCTGCTAGTGAGCTGATGTGAAAGCAAGAGCTTCAAGCCACTGTGGGTAACTGACCACAGGAGTGAATGGTAAGCTGGCCTTAAGGGGTAAGGTAAGGGGACAGTAAGGGTGGGTGGTGGGTGGCCGGCTGAGGAAGGATGCCCCTCTGTAGCCTGGGTGGAGGGCACTGGCAGCCACCTTCCTAAGTGGTGCACAGCAGCTGGTCACCTTGGCTGTCTTGGGATGCTGTGCGGCAGGGTCCCTCCTCGGTGACAGGATGTCACTGGTTTCAGGTGGCTCCATGTTCTCATGGTCCATGCCTGTTGCTAGTGTGAACTTCAGTTTTGGTCTTGCCTATCTGGGGCCCCACCTGCTCTCAGCCACCCACACCTAGACAGTGACCCTTTGTTGCTGAGACCACTGTCATGAGAGGACTGTAAGCTGCTGCTTGGAGAAAAGGGCACTGGACAGGTTTGCCAGGACATAACTTGCTTTACTGGGTAAAGCCTGGGGCTTTGTCCAGGGGGCTGGCCAATAGGGAGGGTTTGTTCCAAGAGCATTAAGGCCCCATTTACAGGCATTGATGCTGGGGGCAGAGGTTTAAAACAAGGGCTACTCTGACCAGTGTGTGTGTTAGTTGCTCATTCATGTGTGAATCTTCGCGACCCCATGGACTGTAGCCCCCCAGGCTCCTCTGTCCATGGGATTTTCCAGGTAAGAATATGGGAGTGGGTTGCCATTCCCTTCTCCAGGGGATCTTCCCAACCCAGGGATGAAACCCGCTTTGCAGGCAGATTCTTTACTGTTTGAGCCACCAGGGAAGCATTTTCATTTTCTGAGTGATCACATGGTCCTGAAGAAGGGTGTACTTTTCTGCCTTTCAGTTCAGTCACTCAGTTGTGTCTGACTGACTTTGCGACCCCATGAACCACAGCACACCAGGCCTCCCTGTCCATCACCAACTCCCAGAGTCCACTCAAACCCATGTCCATTGAGTCAGTGATGCCATCCAACCATCTCATCCTCTGTCATCCCCTTCTCCTGGCCTCAACTTTTCCAGCATCAGGGTCTTTTCAGATGAGTCAGCTCTTTGCATCAGGTGGCCAAAGTACTGGAGTTTGAGCTTCAACATCAGTCCTTCCAGTGAACACCCAGGACTGATCTTTAATTTCATGGCTGCAATCAATCTGCAGTGATTTTGGAGCCCAGAAAAATAAAGTCAGCCACTGTTTCCCCATCTATTTGCCGTGAAGTGATGGGACCGGATGCCATGATCTAAGTTTTCTGAATGTTGAGCTTTAAGCCAACTTTTCCACTCTCCTCTTCCACTTTCATCAGGAGGCCCTTTAGTTCTTCACATTCTGCCTTTAGCTGTAAAGAAAAGGGCCTTCCTGATCTTAGTTGTAGTGCCTTGAGTGGCTGTCTAGGGAGAGAGTCACTGCAAAGAATTTTTGTAATCTTGAGCACCAAAAGCCTCCGCCTAGCCTTCGGGTCCTGAGTCCAGACTGCCAACTGGCGGCAGCCTTTGGAGCCAAGGCTTAGCTTTTATGTTCCTCTAGAAGGCGATGGCACCCCACTCCAGTACTCTTGCCTGGAAAGTCCCATGGACGGAGGAGCCTGGTAGGCTGCAGTCTATGGGGTCCCGGAGAGTCGGACACGACTGAGTGACTTCACTTTCACTTTCATGCACTGGAGAGGGAAATGGCAACCCACTCCAGTGTTCTTGCCTGGAGAATCCCAGGGACGGGGGAGCCTTGTGGGCTGCCGTCTCTGGGGTCGCACACAGTCGGACACGACTGAAGCGACTTAAAAGCCGACAGCCGACCACCGAGACGCGGAGTCCTGTTCCCAGAGCGACCGGAAGGCGCCCCCTGCCAGTATGTCGGAGGAATGATCGTCACTTCCGATCAGGTTTAGGTCTTCAGGGCCTAGGGAGCAGGCGGGGCCTGGTCCGTCAGCCGCTGTTGGGCGGCACTGAGGTGAGGGTGGGCGGTTGGGGACGAGGGCGGCCGCGGGGCGCCCGGGACGCGGGGTGGGGACGTTCCCTCGACTCCAAATCTCCCGCCGAGGGTCCCACCCGAAGGCCTCGAGTCCCGCGGGTCCCTCCCGGCTGGGGTCGTTACTCGCCGGGCCCCTCTACCGCGGTGGAGCCTCCGTCACCGGCCCCAAGCCCGTCCTGGTCTCTCCACCGGACTTCCCTTAATCGCCCCAAGGGGCTGCTTCCGCGGAGTGAGATGCTGCCGGTAACCAAGCGCTGGCGCGCCGGCCTCGCCCTACCGTGGCCCGTCACCTCCGCCTCCTGACTCGGGGGCCTCCAGCTGGCCCGCGCGCAAGCTCCCGTCACCTTCCCGCAGCAGCCCCTCCCCATTCCCCTGCGGGCCCCGCCCCCCGCACATTTCTCCCTCTTCCCCTGTTTCTGCTTCCGACGCTCTGAGACCTTTCTGCCCGCAGCCAGATTTCTGTTTTTCTCAGAGGCTTTAATCAAGGTTTGGGACCTTTTTATTTGCCCCATGGGTTTCTGTTTTTAATATGTCGTTTTAAAAAAATACTTTTTGCTTGTACACAGATATGCAGGAACATCCTTGTGAGTCTTTGGTGCATTAGCAAGGATTTCTAAAGGGCACGTACCTTCAATTTGGTTTCCTGTCCCAGGGCTTCGAAGAGTTTCAGCTCTGCCAGGTAGGGCCAGGTGGGTTTCCAGAGTGACTAGCAGACTGTCTGCAGGACTCTGGGAGTCCCTGTTTCTCAGGCCTTCGTGTGTTCAGTCTCCCAGTCGTGTCCCGAGTCTTTGTGACCCTATGAACTGTAACCCACCAGACTCTTCTGTCCATGGGATTTTCCAGGCAAGAATACTAGAGTGGGTTGCCATTTCCTTCTCCAGGGGATCTTCCCCACCCAGGGGTCAAACCCGCGTTTCCCGAGTCTCCTGCATTGCAGGCAAATTCTTTTCCACTGAGCCATGGGGGGAAGCCCAGCGGTAGATATTGTGAAGCATTTTATATATTTTCCCTTATCTGTGGTGATGAGAAGTCTTGTTCTAGTTTGCGTTTTCCTAACTTTTCATTACACTGAAAATCTTAAGATGTTTATTGGGCAGTTTGATTTCTTTATCTGACTTACTAGGTTTCATCCTGTGCTTACTTTGTGTGTGTTGAATGGCCTTATTTTTTATTTTTAAATAATTATTATTTTTGGCAGCAACGAGTCTTCGTTGTGGCGTACATGATCTCCCTTGAGACCAGCCGGCTTCTTTTTAGCTGAAGGGAGTGCTCAGTAGTTGCGGTGCTTGGCCTCAATTGGGCAGCGAATGTGGGCAGAATTGAACCCAGGCCCTCGGCAGTGAAAGCACAGAGTCCTAACCACTGTACCACCAGGGAATTCTGGTTTAAATACTGATTTTTGTTTGTTTGTTTCTTTTTGTATTTTTAAATATATCCTATGTATATCTTTTATTGTTGCTGCTGTTTAGTTGCGTAGTCGTTTCCACCTCTTTGCGACCTGGTAGACTGTAGCCCAATGAGGCTTCTCTGTCCATGGGATTTACCAGGCAAGAATACTGGAGTGGCTAGCCATGTCCTTCTCCAGGGGATATTCCTCACCTGGATCAAACCTGCCATATCCTGCACTGACAGGCAGGTTCTTTACTGCAGAGCCACCTGGGATGCCCATAACTTTTATTAAGTATGTTTGAAAATATCTTCTCTCATCATGCCATTTGCTTTTAATTTTGTGGTGTCTCATACAGAAGTGTTTTTTGATAGAGTAAAATTCAGCAATTTTTTCTGTTTGGGTAGTGTGTTTTCCGAATTATTTTCTTATACCAGCCATAAACATTTTTAAGAAACAGGCCTTCAACCTGAGATACATTTTTGTGTGCCGTGGAAGGCAGGATCTAATTTTACTTGCCTGTGGAAAATCAGTTGTGCCGGTCCCATTTATTGAATGGTGCATTGCTGTTAACATTGCAAGTGTGTCATAGTATATGCATGGAGCTTATATAGGAGAGTTGAGCATTTTTGGATTTTGATACCCAGTTGAGGATGATCCTGGAATCAGTTTCCTATGGACAGTTAGGGACAGCTGTATTTCACTTTTATGACCACAGCCCTATGATAAGACTTGCTATCTGGTAGGGCATGGCTCTGCCTGAGTTCTTCTTTGGCATTTCCTTGGTTAATCTTAGGTCATGACTCATGATAGTTAGTCATTGTGCTCAGATATCATGATATGTTCTGGTTTTTTTTGGCTGCACTGGGTCTTCCTTGCTGCTTGGACTTTCTCTAGTTGCGGTGTATAGTCTTCTCCTTGCAGTGGCTTCTCCTTGTGGAGCCTGGGCTCTAGGGCTTGTGGGCTCAGTAATTGCAGCTCTTGGGGTATAGACTGAGCAGGCTCAGTAGTTGTGACACTTGGGATCAGTTGCCCCTTGGCATGTGGGATCTTCCCAGGCTAGGGATTGAACCCATGTCTCCTGCAGGTGGATTCCTAATGACTGGATCACCAGGAAAGTCCTATTGCAATTTTGATTGTATAGAATTAATAGATTCATTTGGGGAAAATTGACATTTTTATATTGAGTCCTCCTGTTTATGAGCACTGTCTACTTCTCCATAGGTTTTTTTTTTTTTTAGTGTCCTTCAGTAAAGTTTTGTTCATAAACATGTAGTTTTTGTAGGTGTTGTAAAAGCTGTTTTTTGGTTGCTGATTACTAGTACACAGGAGTGATATTAACTAGCCTGTTGACCTTCTATATGGCAGTCCTGTTGAACTTTATCATCCCAACACTTGGCTAATACTCTTGCATTTTTTATGTAGGTGGTCTTATCATTCTCAAATAATGATGATTTTGTCTATTCTCTTCCAATCTTTATGGCTTGTGTTTCTTTTCTTTTCTGGTCAAGCGGTAGCATTCAGGATCTCAGTTCCCCGACCCAAGATTGGACCTGTGCTCCCTAACCACTGAACTATGCCATCTGCTTCTTTTTCTGTGACTTAATGCATTGACTGGGGTCTTTGGTGCATTGTTACAGCAGCGGAGTGAGGAATCAAGCATCCCCATCTTGTCACTGACCAATGCAGACGGTTCTGTTGTGTTACCTTAGGATTGCTACCAACCAGACTTGAGTGCTGGGACTGCCAGGGGCTAGGCTTGCACTCTGAAAACCACTGCTGTATGTGTGATATGTAAAATTGTGTTCCCCTTTTTGTTCTTTAAAATACTGTGTCCTTTTTCATCTCTTCCCCTTCCCCACATTGGACTTGCCAGATGTTATCAGCATTTTCAAAGAACCAAGGTTGAGATTATTTTCTGTTTCTTTAAATCATGTTTATTTTCTTCATCTTCTTTCCTTGAGTTGCTTTCTTATTCTGTGTCTGGTTTCTTGTTTAATGCTTAGATTATTCTTTCAATCCCTTTGTTAAAATAAATGTGTTAAGATGCCCATTTTTCCTCAGGTAAGCTTTATTTCCATTTTCCCTTCAGTCTCTGTTCTTATGTTTTTCTTGAAGAGGTACTTTTAAAAAATTAATCAGATAGTAGAACCACAATATGAATGTTTGCCAGTCTTTGGAATTTTTTTGAAACTTTCTTTTTTTGCTTGGTATGTGGTATTTCTTATAATATTCAGTGTACATTTTGAAAAAAAATGTATGTATTCTCTATGCTTTAAGTAGGTATTCTCTGCTTGATCCACTCTCCTCTCATTGCAGGGGAGGGTTTGTATGTTTCTTATCGGCACTGCGCTTAGCTCTGACTGTCTATACTTTGAGGATTTGTTGGTAGACATATGTGTTTATAATTACAGCTTTTTGATGGATTTTTCCTATTATTAACATGCAGTGTCTGCTTGTGTTCCTAATAATGATTATTGGTTTGAATTTTGTTTTGATTGGTATAAATATTGCTAAACCACATGCAGCAATGCATATTCAGTTTGCAAATAGTGTGCCAAAGGGAGGAAGCCAGCACAGAATGCAGAAGGCATAGCTAGTCTGATGGAGGCCCCAGGGCCCTGGTCTGTGCTGGTGAGAGGAGGGTAGCAGCTCTCCCTTGGGAGGTTGGGAAGCAGGCAGAGCCCGTAGCTGCCAGAGGGCTGACTGCTGGTTCTGTGGGCTGAGCCCCTTGACCAGTGTGGTCAGGATTTGTTGACTTTCCTGTATAAAAGTTTTACTCCAATAAAGAGCTTTAAAAATACAGAGAAGGTAAATATAGCTATTGTAGCTTTATTTTAATTACTGTTTCTCTGGTCTGCCTTATGTTTAGCCTTTCTGTGTATTTTAGGTTATATAGGTGCAGGTGCACTTTGTGTATCTTCTTGGGGAGTTTTTTGCGTCCAGTAGGTGAGTTTAATCCTTTTGCTTCAGTTACCCAACCATTGGACTTCTGCTCATTTTGTGTCTTTTGGCTCCTAATCTTTGTCTTTGCTCTTCGCCTTCTGTTGAATTTTTTTAACTTCCCTTTCCTTCTCAGCCCTTAATGTGTTATCTTTATTCTTTCATATAAAGTGAATGACTCTCCATTTTCCACCTGAACGAGACAACTCTGTGCCTGAGAGGAGGTAGGGGCAGATGATCTGAAATGTTGCACGTGTCTGCAGGGAGCAGAGTCTGCCTGGGAGGCCGAGTGCTGAGGCCAACTGCGGGAGGGGCCAAGCGGTGACTGGCTCCTGCATCCATCCCAGGAAGCCCAGGGTACCAGGGGATGGCAGCTTTGCATCTGTGTGCCCTGCCTCAGGTGAGCATCTATCCTCCCTGGGAGGCGGGAGATCTTTTCCCAGGGCTTCCCTGTCTGCTCAGCCTTAGCAGCTGTCAGGCTTCTCTGGTGTGGGATGCTGAGGGGTGCTGAGCAGAGGAAGGGTGACCTTGGAGTTGCCTAGCCTCCCTGAATGGGTTGGCTCAGCAGCCAAAGGGTCAGGGCCCACGCCTCCCTCCACTACTCCAGGCCACACATGGGGGGTCAGGCCTGTAGTCACCTCTGTGCTACTTCTCTAGCCCAGGGCCCAACCTGAGCCACTCCTGGGCCTCAGCAGCTCCTGTTGTTACAGGCTGAAGTGACCTTCAAGGACGTGGCCGTGTTCCTTTCGCAGGAGGAGTGGGGCCTTCTGGGCCCTGCTCAGAAGGGCCTCTACAGAGAAGTGATGCTGGAGACTTACAGGAACCTGGTATCGCTGGGTGAGGCCCCTCGCTGGGATGCAACCCAAGGAACAGCCCTGGGGGCTGAGAGCTGAGCAGGGGCTGGGCTGGGGGCCTCATCCCCTGAGTTCAGAGATGTATTACTGACTCTGGTCCCAGGCAGTCCTGGTCTGCACAGCAGAGGGCCCCCAGTGGGGCTTGGTTAGGCGGCCCCAGATGAGACTGCCTCCCTTCCCCAGGCCCAAGGCAGATGCGCCTCCTGATGGAGAGAGCCCTTGTGCTCAGATCTTCAACTGCATGCCCACGCCCACCCCTCCAGGGAGTATCCAGACTACCTGTCACCCCCGCACGTGTATGTCCTCTCCCTTGGCAGTCCCGGGTGAGCCCGCACTGTGTCCGTGGCACCCACCCCAGGCCCCGTCTCCTTCCCAGGAGCTGGACTTGCAGGTCCCAAACCGGAGGTGATTGTACATTTGGAGCGAGGGGATGAGCTGTGGGTCCTGGACATGCGTGGGGCAGAGCAACCAAGCGTCGATGGCTCAGGTGCGTGGGGGGCTGCCACCCCAACTCACCTGCTGAACAAGCGTGTGTGGAGGCCCACAGAATGTGGTACCAAACTGACTCATGGGTTTGGAGGAGGATGGTTAGTACAGCGGCCCTGGGAGCGGCCTCTGCCAAAACCTGGGTGCTCTTTCTTTTAATCGAAATGTAGTTGATTTACAGCATTCTGTTAGTTTCAGGGGTACAATTTAGTGATTCAGTATTTTTACAGGTTATATGCCTTTAATTTTTTTTTTAGATTATATGCCTTTTAAAATTATTACAAAATAATGGCTGTTTCCCCCATGTGGTACAGTATCTTTGTTGTTTAAGTTATGGGGTGATTCTTGAACTGAATCTTGTAGAAGGGTGAGAGGGGGCTGTGTTGATGGAGGAGAAGAGGGGAGGACACTTGGGCATGCCCTGAGGACCCCGTGGAGCCCTGCCCTCCAGAGTCCTACCTTCCAAGGAGCATCAGGTGGTCAGACGGGGCCGCAGGGAAGAACATCACTTCATCACCCTCCTCTAAGTTAACCTCCTGGGTGGTTGTAGACTTCTGCAGGAAAGGCAGGGGGTGCGCATCACCCTGGATTCAGCACCCAGATACAGATGTGTGCCGGTGTGCGCCTGCTGTCCCTTTTCCAGTGGAGTCTAGTCCACGCCCACACACAGACGTCACTTCCTAGCAGGAATGCAGTGAGCTGTGTGCATTGCTGGGCTGCTGATTTTTCACTGAACGCATTTCTGTTTCTGTGTCCCTGTGCTCACTGGAGGTGCTTGGGAAGGGTGTTCTTTAGACTCACTCCTGCAGATGACCTGAGGGTGTTGTCCTGCAGGTGTCTTCCTAGTGTCCCTGGAAGGAACTGTTGGCTCAAAGGACTTGAATTTCTCTTTTGTAAATTTGTTTCTTCAGATATAAATACTTACAGAAATGAGACAAATCCTATTTACAGCTCAGTGAATTTGTACAGTCTACCCACCAGTTCAAAATAGGGAACATTCCTAGTTTCCTATGAGACCACAGGGCCTCCTCTGTCATCTCCCATAGCTCCCCTGGGCCTTCTCTCTGACGCCTGCAGGGCAGGGCTGCCGTGTTGTATGGGGTTTGTTTGGTCTCATCACCATTTGCTGTTCCGTCATGAACATACCGCAGAGTATTTTCCACTATACTTCTGCAGGGCATTTGGTTGTCCCCACCTTGTGCCTGTTGTGTGTGTGTGTGTCTTGGCTCACAGAGAACAAGTTTCTGATGAGCATGTTCCTGCATGTGGAGTCACTGTGTGTCTTGTCAGGGAAGGAAGGGTGGAGACAAGGCCTCAGATGAGGGCATCCTCTGTGGCGTCTGGAGTGTAAGTGCTGGTGGCTCATGGGTGGTCTCTCAGGTCCCTGGGGAGAGCCCTGAGAATGGACGTGGCCTGTGTGCCTGTCACCCTAATCCTCACTTAGCACAAGCTGTGCTCTCTCTGCTCCTGGGGAGGCAGCCAGTTTCCCACCGTGGATGTTGGGGTGGATCAGCTGCTGTCAGGTAGCCGTAGACTTGTTCAGCTTTCACTTCTTCATCAGATATTCTTAGCGTCCTCTAGGGCCCCTCCTTGCTCTGGTTTCGGTGATGCTGTGAAGCTTCCATCTTCCGTCCTTTTGGGACGAGGACGGGTATCCTGCAGTCCCACCCAGCAGGCTCTGTGTTCAGGAAAGTTTGGGTATTAAGAGTTGGGCAGATACTTGCACTGCCCTGTGATTGCAGCCCGGGGCAAGGCTTTTAGCCTCTGACTGCCAGGCTCTCGTGTCTCTGCATGACGTTGGAGATGGTGGAGCTGGTAGTCCACAGGTGGTTGGCAGCATCTTTTACCTTCCTTTCAGAGTCAGAACAGGTGACCTCGAGGTGTTCTGTTTGTTGTTTCAGCTCATGGGACCAGGACTGAGAACCAGGAGGTCACTTCAGGCGAAATGCTGTTTGGGAGAGAACTGGACCCACTCATGGGGAGTGTTCTCCAGGGACCTGAGCCAGGAGAAGCCCATGAGCGTGTCAGGGAGCCAGAGGGGTGCCTGGACAGGCCTGGGGAGCAGAGAGGCCCCAGGCTAGTCACACTGGTCAATGAGGAGTGTGGCCTGGAGTCTGGAGGAAACCTCAGGTCGGGGTCAAGGCCTATCCCTGATCAAAGATCTCACAAATGTGATATATGTGAACAGAGTTTTGAACAGAGATCATACCTTAATAACCATAAACGTGTACACAAGTGCAAAAAAACAAATATAGTTCACGATTCAGGGGAAATTTTCCCTGCGAATTTAGTTGTTAAAGAAGAGCAGAAAATTCCTGTTGGGAAAAGATTGCATTATTGTGGTTGTTGTGGGAAGGCCTTCAGGTACAGCGCTAACCTTGTCAAGCACCAGCGACTGCACAGTGAAGAGAAACCCTACAAGTGTGAAGAGTGCGGGAAGGCCTTCCACCAGAGCTGTGAACTCATCAGTCACCGGAGGATGCACTCTGGAGAGATCCCCTACCGTTGCGATGAGTGCGGGAAGACATTCAACCAGAGGCCCAACCTCATGAAGCATCAGCGGATCCACACCGGGGAGAAGCCCTACAGGTGCAGCGAGTGCGGGAAGCACTTCAGTGCCTACTCCTCCCTCGTTTACCACCAGAGGATCCACACGGGCGAGAAGCCCTACAAGTGCAGTGACTGCGGGAAGGCCTTCAGCGACGGCTCGATCCTCATCCGGCACCGTCGGACCCACACTGGAGAGAAGCCGTACGAGTGCAAAGAGTGTGGCAAAGGCTTTACCCAGAGCTCCAATCTGATCCAGCATCAGAGAATTCACACTGGGGAAAAACCCTATAAATGTAATGAATGTGAGAAAGCCTTCATCCAAAAAACCAAGCTTGTTGAACATCAGAGAAGCCACACCGGAGAGAAGCCCTATGAGTGTAACGACTGTGGCAAAGTCTTCAGCCAGAGCACCCACCTCATCCAGCACCAGAGGATCCACACGGGGGAGAAGCCCTACAAGTGCAGCGAGTGTGGGAAGGCTTTCCACAACAGTTCCAGACTCATCCACCATCAGAGGTCACACCACGGAGAGAAGCCATATAAGTGTGCTGATTGCAAGAAGGCCTTCAGCCAGGGCACGTACCTCCTGCAGCACCGGAGGATCCACACTGGGGAGAAGCCTTACACGTGTGGCGAGTGTGGCAAGGCCTTCCGGCACAGCTCCAACATGTCCCAGCACCAGAGGATTCACCTCCGGGAAGACTTCTCCCTGTGACGGTCGGGAGGCCCAAGGTCTGTGGTGCGCTTCCCCCACGTGACCACCCTCTCTTTACTTACTGTCAGGTGAACAGGCACTTCTAATTTTAAAAAACCTCTTTTCTTAAAAGCAGTGCATGTTCATTTTAGAGAAATTGAGTGGAAAAAGGTAAGCAAAAGGGAGAAGCCCTGTGGCCTACCCTTAGAAAGAGAACTCACTACTGTTGCGATCAGCGTAGGTTGTGTCCAGACACTCAAATAGCAGCCACAAGAGAGGTACTGTGGAACTTGTGAGTGCAGCTCCTGTTTCCTCAGTCCTGGAAAACTCATACTGGAGAGTTCCACGTGTTTATGTGGTTTTACACCTTGTAAATTTTAAAACAGCATGTTGTTCATAGTTTCCTATGTCACTTAATAGAGTTGAGACTGCCTTTTTTATTGTGGTAATAACATTGTGTGTTAGCCACTCAGTCGTGTCCGATTCTTTGTGACCCCATGGGTTGTAGCCTGTCAGGCTCCTCTGTCTATAGGATTCTCCAGGCAAGAATACTGGAGTGGGTTGCCATTTCCTTCTCCAGTAAAAACATTACATTTACCATTTTAACCATTTTTTTTAAACTTTATTTTACTTTACAATACTGTATTGGTTTTGCCATACATCAACATGAATCCACCACGGGTGTACACGTGTTCCCAATCCTGAACCCCCCTCCCACCTCCCTCCCCATACCATCTCTCTGGGTCATCCCAGTGCACCAGCCCCAAGCATCCTGTATCCTGAATCGAACCTAGACTGGCGATTCCTTTCTTATATGATATTATACATGTTTCAATGCCATTCTGCCAAATCATCCCACCTTCTCCCTCTCCCAGAGTCCAAAAGACTGTTTTATACTGTGTCTCTTTTGCTGTCTCACATACAGGGTTATTGTTACCCTTTTTCTAAATTCCATATATATGTGTTAGTATACTGTATTGGTGTTTTTCTTTCTGGCTTCACTCTGTATCATCGGCTCCAGTTTCATCCACCTCGTTAGAACTGATTCAAATTATTCTTTTTTAATGGCTGAGTAATACTCCATTGTGTATATGTACCACAGCTTTCTTATCCATTTATCTGCTGATGGACATCTAGGTTGCTTCCATGTCCTGGCTATTATAAACAGTGTTGCGATGAACATTGGGGTACATGTGTCTCTTTCAGTTCTGGTTTCCTCGGTGTGTATGCCCAGCAGTGGGATTGCTGGGTCATAAGGCAGTTCTATTTCCAGTTTTTTAAGGAATCTCCACACTGTTCTCCATAGTGGCTGTACTAGTTTGCATTCCCACCAACAGTGTAAGAGGGTTCCCTTTTCTCCACACCCTCTCCAGCATTTATTGCTTGTAGACTTTTGGATCGCAGCCATTCTGACTGGCGTGAAATGGTACCTCATTGTGGTTTTGATTTGCATTTCTCTGATAATGAGTGATGTTGAGCATCTTTTCATGTGTTTGTTACCCATCTGTATGTCTTCCCTGGAGAAATGTCTATTTAGTTCTTTGGCCCATTTTTTGATTGGGTCGTTTATTTTTCTGGAATTGAGCTGCAGGAGTTGCTTGTATTATTTTAACCATTTTTAAGTGTACAACTCAGTGGTATTAGATACATTCACAGTGTTGTATGACCATCAGCAAATCTGTTTCCAAAACTTTCCTATTACAGACAGAAACTCTGCATTCTTCCCCTTTTCCTTATTCTCTCTCTTAAGAATTTGCTTACTCTGAAGTACCTCGTGTAAGTGAGGTCGCACATTTGCCTTTGTGTCCTGGCTCATTTCACTTTACATAAGGTCTCTTCATGGCTGAAGCGTACTCCGTTGTTTTCAGACACCATGTTTTGTTCACCCATCATCATCTGCTGATGGGTTATGGGTGTTTCTGCTTGTTGACTTTGTGCATAATGCTGCTGTGAACGTTGGTATACAAATCTGTGCTTGTACTTTCCATCCTTCCAATACTTTGGGGGTATAATCCCAGGAATAAAGTTGATGGATCACATGGTAATTCTTTTAAGTTTTTGAAGAATGACCAAACTTTCCCACAATGGCAGTGTCATTTTATATCCCCACTGTCAGTTACGAAGGTTCCAGTTTCTCCATGTCTTCCTCAATACTTGTTGTTTTCCATTGTTTTGATAATTGTCATACTGATGAGTGTGAAGTGGTATCTCATTTGCTTTTGGTTTGCATTTCCCTGATGACTAATGATATTGAGCATCTTTTCATGCACTTATTGACCCTTTATTTCTATGTCTTCTTTGGAGAAGTGTCTATTTAGACCCTTTGCCCATTTTTGAATTGGGCTGTTTCTTTTTGTCGTTGAGGTGTAGGAGTTCTTTATGTATTTTGAAGGGTAGTCTTTTTAATTTTCCCTTTTTTAAAAAAATATAGTTTATTGAAGTATAGTTGACTTACATTGTTTCAGGTATACAGCATGGTGATTCAGTTATACACATAAACATATTATTTTTGAAATAATTTTCCATCAGAGGTTATACAAGATGTTGACTATAGTTCCCTACGCTATACAGTAAACCTTTGTTGCATGTCTATTTTTAAATTAGAAATCTAGCTTTCCATTCATATTAAAGGGGTAATCTTTATCAGATTAATAATACTTGCAAATATTTTCTCATTCTATGAGTTTTCTGTCTACTGTGTTGATAGTGTCCTTTCATTCACAAGTTTTTAATGTTTATGAAGTTCAACTTATCTAGGGCGTCTCTGGTGGCTCAGTTGTAAAGAATCTGCCTGTCACTGGAGGAGACATGAATTCAATCCCTGATCCGGGAAGATGCCCACATGCCCCGGAGCAACCAGGCCTGTGTGCCAAACTCTGAGCTTGTGCTCTGGAGCTCACTCGCCCTAGAGCCCCTGCTGTTTGACAAGAGAAGTAATGAGAGACGCCTGCACACAGCGGCTCACTGCAACTAGAGAAAAAGCCCGTACAGCAGGGAAGAGCCAGCACAGCCAAAACAAAAACAAAAACTTACCTGTTTTTTCTCTTGTTGCCTGTGCTTAGGGTGTCATATTCAGGAAATCATTATTAAATCCAGTATTATGAAGATGTGCCCCTATCTTTTCTTCAAAGAGATTTATAGTTTAAGGTCTTATGGTTTGGTCTTTGATCTGTTTTGAACTAATTTTTTATATATCTTGACAGGTAAGTGTCCAACTTTATAATCTTTTGCGTGTGGATATACAGTTTTCCCTATAACGTTTCTTGAAAAGCCTTTTTTTCCCCACCCACAGAATGGTGTGTTAGCTCAGTCTGCCATAACAAAAAATCACAGACCAGGTGGTTTAAAATCCAGTTTATTTCTCACATTTCTGGAGGCTGAGAAGTCCAAGACCAGTGTGCTGTCTGATTTAGCTCCTGGTCAGTTCTTTCCCAGGCCTAAAGTACAGCCACCTCAGTGTGTCCTCACTTGGTAGAGAGGGATGTCAGGTGTCACTTTGCTGGCAGGAGAATGAAGCCTGTGATTAGAGGGTTAAAAACTTCTACCTCTAGGGAGCGGGGACAGGCTAGAGGTTGAACTGATGGTGTCTGTGAAGGAAGCCTCCATAGAGGCCAGCAGAGCTTCTGGGTGAAGGAAGCCTCCATAGAGGCCAGCAGAGCTTCTGGGTGGTGAGCGTGGAGTTCCATGCCTTTCCTCATCCCTGGCGCTCTGTATCTCGTCTGCTTGTTATTCACATCCTATTGACAAGCTGGTAATCTAGTGAGTAAACAATTTTCCTGAGTTCTGGGACCCACTGTAGCAAGTTAACTGAACCTAAGAACTGGGTCATGGGAAGCTGATTGATTTGTAGCCAGTTGGTCAGAAATACAGGTAACAACCTGGACTTGCAACTGGTGCGTGAAGCAGAACTGGGTCTTGTGAGGTTGAGCACTTTCCTGTGGAATCTGACTCTGTCTGGGTAGATAGCATCATAACTGAGTTGAATTTTGGACATGCTGCCGACATCCAAGAATTGCTGTTGGTGTGAGGAAGCCAAGGTGCACACACACACACAGACACACTCACTCACTCTTTGGAACTGGATCCAGGAACTCCTTTTGCAGAGATGACAGATTTTGGGCCTAATCAACTAGGTGGGCAGTAGTGGAATTCACTGGAAAGCAGAAGATAGATTTAGGGACTAATCAGATGTTGTGAACATGTCAAATGTGAAATATCTGTGAGACACCAAAGCAGAGATGCTGAGTAGGCAGGTGGGCTCTGGGTCTCTGTCTAGTCTGCAAGTTTGGGAGACACTACCAAAGATGGCATCACAGTCACAAGAGAATTAAGCCATCGTGAAAACCTGACTTGGTGCAGAAGTCCTGGGACTATCACCTGGAGCAGCTGACATCAGAGCTTGCCCAGAGATTCAATGCTGGTGTTTGGCTAGGATTCTTAAGGCAAGAAGCTACCTGCTCCTCAGAACAAAGCCTGGGCTGCTGGGGGATACACTGGCTCCTTGAGGATGACACCTGCTCAGGAATGAAGGCAATACAAAGGACCAAGCCCTGGGGTGAGAGCCTGCACCCAGCAGTGCCTGACACCACCTCATCTACATTTCCCATAACAGCAGTTAGCACACGCTTTTGCTTATCCACATTTCTTAAGAAAGTTTTATTACAGCAATGGGACTCAATGGTATGGAGCGCCATACCACTTGAGAGGACATCCTTCCATAAGTGAGCACCAGTGTACAACTATACAGCTTCCCCACTAACCCTTATTAACAATACCTACTTAGTCTGCTCCTGAGACTGTTGAGAGTCTTATAACAGGGGTCCCTAACCCCTGGGCCAGTACTGGTCTATGGCCTGTTAGGAACCAGGCCACACAGCAGGAGATGAAAAGACAGCGAACAAGGAAAGATTCATCTGTATTTATATCCACTCCCCATTGCTTGCATTACAACCTGAGTTTCATCTCCCACCCTCTCTGTGGAAAAACTGTTTTCCATGAAATCTGTCCCTGGTGTCAAAAAGGCTGGGGACAGCTGTTTTACAACACAGTGTGAACACTCACTTCAGTCTACTGTAGAACCATCTAAAGGAACCTCCCTATCCTGGCAGGAGGGACATCTCAGCTGAAAACCTACAAATGGGGTCCTGGGCTTGTCAGCACCCAACATGCAGGTCTCCCATCTGCCCTACAGCATTCCTGGAAAAGTGCTGCACTCCAGAGAAACCCTGCCCCACTGCAGAGGTGGCCACTCTAGGGAAGAGGCTAAAAGAAATTAAACCTAAACTCTTCATCATGAGTATCCGAGGTGCCCTTGGACCTTCCTTCTGGACGAGGTCTGCAGACCCTTCGGCTTTTTTTTCTGGCAGCCTCACCTACAGGCTGCACCTGGGCTGAGTGGGCAGCTGTAAGCGAAGAGAGGGACAGTATCAGAATTGAATAATAATAGCAGTGGCACCCCACTCCAGTGTTCTTGCCTGGAGAATCCCAGGGATGAGGGAGCCTCGTGGGCTGCCGTCTCTGGGGTCACATAGAGTCGGACACGACTGAAGTGACTTAGCAGCAGTAGCAGCAGCAAATATTAACTGCCCATACAACTCTAACCTCATTGTAAAAATTAACTTACTGGCTTCTCAAAATTATAAGGTAAGTACTATCATCTCACACCCTTAAAAATCACAGAGATTCACTAACGCTGCTCTCCTTGCCTCCCTAGTCCAAGCCTGCGTTCTGTGACCCTCGCCCCAGGCTTTCTCCCCGCGGCTTTCCTGAGTCCCCTCCTACTGTGGGAGCCCCGCTGCTCGAGGCTTCCCCCTTTCACTGCCCAGGCTTTTCCTTCTGCCCCCTTGAACTAGGCAGTTCTTCATCAACCAGTTCTCAGCTTCTCACCAGTCCTGAGAGCCTGCAGGGCCTCGCGCCACTCGGCTTCTATCTGAGCCCTGTAGTCCCCAAACAAAGAGCGCATCAGCTGCCTCTTCCGGGGCAGGGGGGTTCTCTGGCTGCGCAAGGTTCGGATTGCTCCAAGAGCTTGTTCTTCTGCAAATGAAAACAAAGGACTAGTAACTTCTATCCTCACTTCCAACTGTCCTACCGCAAAGGCAACAATTCCATCCCTTGGCAGCACCTGAGGCCATAAGACTGTCACCGTTTCCCTCCCCCAACTACAGATGGGCCCTCACTCTGCTTAGGGGTGGGTCTCTGCATCTTCAGTCCCAGCTCCAGCTTTTCCACGCACCAGGCCAGTTCCCGAGCCAGCTGCTCAGCCTATGATGGATTGTGGTTAGTGACTGTAAGCGGGCATCGGGGCGCTGGGGCCTCCAGCCTCATCCCATAGGAACCCCAAACGCCGCATCTCACCCACTTCCCGCTGTAAATTCGGGACCACACCCACAGGCGGGCTCCCAGCCCAGTACGTGCCCGGGACTTCACCCTTCCCGACTGAGGCCCGCCCTTGCCTGGGCCTCTGCGCTTAGGGGGGCTTCCTCGGGGGCCTGTTTTTCTGGGGTCTTCCCGCTTCCATTGGCAACAGACGACCCATCCCGGGTTTTCTTCTTTTGCTTCTTGGTCCTCGAGGCAGAGTCACGGCACGTAGGGCGCCCTAAGCAGACGGACTGGCTGAGGCCTTACAGTGAAAGGACTCGGGGCTTTAGGAAGCAGCCTGGGGAACCAGGGGCTGCAGGGTGCACCGGCAGTACCTGGGCCTGGGGCTGCCGCTGTCTCCCGAGCAGGATGTCCTGGAGCCTGGGGAAAGGGGGAAAGGACGAGGGTCATGAGGAGCCGCCGACCGCCCAAAGGCGTTCCCCGCCTGTACACCGCTTACCGCCATGCGCTGCCGCTGGGACCTAGAAGGACTGGGGTCCCACGCCGAATGCGCTCCCAGGGAAACAAGTCTGCGTCGCAGAGTTCCGCGGGGCGGGGGCTGGGCGCGCTGTGGGTGGGGCGCAGGCGCTCGGAGTACCGCCTGGATGAGACCCACTCAGGACCTACTAGGTTGCAGGTAGTGGTGGTGGGTTAGTCGCTCAGTCGTGTCCGACTCTTGCGACCCCATGGACTGTAGCTCGCCAGCTCCTCTGTCCCTGGGATTCTTAAGGCAAGATACTGGAGAGGTTGCAGGCACTGCTCTGGATGAAGGGACACTACTCAAGGGAAGGTACCTGCTACTCAAGGGAACCACCTGCTAGTGGGGCGGGAACAGTGGGAAAACAGGGGGCTTCCCTGGAGGCCCAGCAGTTAAGAACTTGCCTGCCAACACAGGGGACACGGGTTGGATCCCTGGTCTGGGAAGATCCCACGTGCCTGGGCAGCAGAGCCCCCAGTAGGCAACTGCTGAAGGCGCGGAGCCTAGACCCTGAACCCTGCAACAGAAGAAGCCTCCGCAGCGAGAGGCCTGCGGCTGCAACTAGAGAGTAGCCCTTGCTGGCCACATGTAGAGAAAGCCCATGTGCAGCAACAAACACCCGTCGCGGCCACAAAAAACATAAACAATACAATAAAGAAGGCCCGTAAACAGACATGAATAGCTGTCACTGAAAGCGACGCTGTAACAGTGGCCCCAGCAGGGCGGGGAGTGGTCAGCAAAGTCCTCCGAGGAGCTGCAGCCCTGGCGGGGCTGCTCTGGCAGCAGGAAGCAGGGCGGGGGCGAGCCACACGGCGAGGTGGGCGGGTCGTGGGGCCCCGGACCGAAATGCAAGAGAAGTGGAAGAGAGGGTGAGAGAGGGGTTCGGGGGTTGAGGGAACCCCCTCATCCCTCGGAGGAGTGTCGCAGTGTCGCGGCCTTCCCCGGACGCTGCTGTGTGGTCGGCACCATCTCCCTGCGCTTCCAGGCTCCCGGCCCAGGGCCACCCTACTGCACAGCCGCTGTTGGCCCCGCAGCACAGGCGTCAGGGACTTCCCTGCGGGTCAGGCAGTAAAAGCGTCTCCCTACAATGACGGAGACCCGGGTTCGATCCCTGGGTCGGGAAGGTCACCTGGAGAAGGAAATGGCAACCCACTCCAGTATTCTTGCCTGGAAGATCCCATGGACAGAGGAGCCTGGTGGGCTACAGTCCATGGGGTCACAAGAGTCGGACACGACTGAGCGACTTCACTTTCACTTTCTTTCACAGGCATCAGGAGGGCGGGAGTGCGCGGTGCTGTTCATCATTCCTGTCAGTGAAATCTGGGTCTCTTCCTGAGGCAAGAGGATGGGCGGTATCAGAAAGTAGAGTTTGCTCATCCCGATAGTTCCTTCAGTTTTTTTTTTTTTTTTAATTTTACCATTTATTTATTTATTTAGGGCTGTGCTGGGTCTTCACTGCTGCAGGGGCTTGTCTCCGATGGTGGTGAACGGGGACTCCTCTCCAGTTGTGGTGCACGTCGTTGTGGTGGCTCCTCTTGATGTGGACCACGGGCTTCAAGAGTTCCAGCTCCTGGGCTCTAGAGCACCGGCTCAGTAGCTGCGGTGCACAGGCTTAGTTGCCCCAGCACAGGTGGGATCTTCGTGCATCAGGGATTGAACCTATGTCTCCTGGGTTGGTAGGCAGATTCTTTACCACGGAGCCACCAGCGAAGCCCGTTTCTTTAGTTTTTAAGTAAAAATAAAAGACACATTTTCCATTTTCACCGAGAACTTTAATGAACAATTTATTCACCGTTTTGTTCCACTACAGTCTGCAGTTTTTCAGGCAACTTCATAATTTCATCTTCCTAAACATTTTATGTTTTGGAGCAAAGAATTGTTCCAGGTGACTTTTACAGTCTTCCAAGGAATAGAATTTTTTTTTCATTAAGAGAATATTGTACATATGTATACCTATGACTGATTCATGTTGATGTATGGCAGAAACCAACACAACATTGTAAAGCAATTATCCTCCAATTAAAAATATAAAAAAGTATTTTATAAAGACCAAAATAAATGGAAATCTGAAGGTGCAATGTCTGGTGAACATGGCAGATGAATCAGAATGTCCCAGCCAAGCTCTAACAGTTTTTTCCTGATCGTCAAAGAAACATGCAATCTTGAATTATCCAGATGGAAGATTTTGCATTTTCTGTTGACTAATTCTGGACACTTTTTGTCAAGTGCTGCCTTCAGTTGATCTAATTGGGAGCAGTACTTGTTGGAATTAATTGTTTGGTTTTCTGGAAGAATCTCATAACAGATGACTCCCTTCCACTCCCATCACACACACAACATTATCTTCTTTGGATGAAGACTGGCCTTTGGTGTGGTTGGTGTTTGTTCATTTTGCTTGCCCCAAGATCACTTCCATTTCACATTACTGTATAGTATCCACGTTTAATTGCCTGTCACAATTTGTTTTAAAAACAGAAAGTTTTCATTATATTTAAGTAGGGAATCACATGTGGAAATATGGTCAAGGTTTTTTCACTTATGTGGAACCCAAACATCAAAGTGATGAACATAATCAAGCTGGTGTAACTGATTTTCAATGCTTGATTTGGATATTTTGAATATATTAGCTATCTCCCTCATGCTGTAATTTGCTTGTTCTCAATTAATGTTCTTAATTTGATTGCTATCAACTTCAACTTGTCTACCCTACTGTGGAGCATCATCCAGAGAGAAATCTCCAGCATGAAACTTCACAAACCACTTTTGACACATTCAATCAGTCCCAGCACCTTCTTCATATATTGCAAAGAAATCTTCTTTTGCGTTTCAGTTGTGTTTTTACCTTTCTTGAAATAATAAAGCATAATAGGCCAAAAATGTTGCTTTTCCCCTAACATCTCTAATATTAAAATGGTTACACAAAAAAATCACTGACTTCCCTAGTTGTCCAGTGGTTAAGACACTGTGCTTCTACTGCAGAAAGCACAGGTTTGATCCCTAGTCGAGGAAGTAATATTCTACATTGTGCTCACAGTGGTTGAATAGAAAAAAGAAAAATTCACCAATTTTGGTAAGTTGTTTTAAATGCACACCCATACAACAGCTGTCACAATGCAATCTAACAAAGTTGCTCAAAATAAAGTTAAAGACAATTAAGCACTACGAGAGCCATCGTATGGAAAAAACTGAACGAACTTTTTGGCCAACTCAAAAAGCTAACATTTTAGGTATTTATTGAGGGGTAACAAATTACCAGGAAACTTAGCACACTGAAAATATCAAACATTCATTAACTCATAGTTTCTGAGGATCAGAATCTAGCAAAGCCTAGCTGGTTGGTTCTAGTTCAGGCTTTCTCTTCATGAGTAATACCAAAGGCATTTTAGATGTTTTCTATTTTAATTTATTTTTTGGTAGACATATTTTATAATAACCACAGTTAGGATGTCTCTAAGTTCTGGGAAATGAGTTTTAGAGGTGAGTAAGTTACAGATCCTAAGGGGGTTTTCCCTGCCTTCTTTGGCTGTGAAACCTCCCTGTGACTTGGCCCAGAACTACTCCCTGCAGAAGCCTTCTTAGCCCAGACATGTGTGCCTGAACTTGCGCCTCACTCCAGATGCTTCTTCTTCCACAGCCCTTACTCCCAGTCAGTCACTGAGTCCTATTAGTTTGTTGTTGGTCTGTCCCTAAGTCGTGTCTGACTCTTTGTGACCCCATGGACTGCAGCCCGCCAGGCTTCCCTGTCCTTCACCATCTCCCAGGGCTTGCTCAAACTCATGTCAGTGATGCCATCCAACCATCTCACCCTCTGTCGTCCCCTTCTCCTGCCTTCAATCTTTCCCAGCATCAGGGTCTTTTATAACAAGCTGGCACTTCACCTCCGGTGGCCAAAGTATTGGAGCTCCAGCTTCAGCATCAGTCCTTCCAATGAACATTCATGATTGATTTCCTTTAGGATGACAGATTTGATCTCTTTGCAGTCCAAGGGACTCTCGAGAGATTCTTCTCCAACATGACAGTTCAAAAACATAAATTTTTCAGTGCTCAGCCTTCTTTATGGTCCAACTCTCACATCCACACATGACTACTGGAAAAACCAGAGTTTTGATGGTATGGACCTTTGTTGGCCGTCTCTGCTTTTTAATACGCTATCTAGGTTGGTCATGGCTTTTCTTCCAAGGAGCAAGCAGCTTTTAATGTCATGGCTGCAGTCACCATCTGCAGTGATTTTGGAGCCCAAGAAAACAGTCTGTCACTGTTCCCATTGTTTCCCCACCTATTTGCCATGAAGTGATGGAACGGATGTCATGACCTTAGATTTTTGAATACTGAGTTTTAAGCCAACTTTTTCATTCTCCTCTTTCACCTTCATCAAGATGCTCTTTAGTTCCTCTTCACTTTCTTGCATATTTCTCCCAGAAATTGCCATATTTCTTCCAGCAATCTTGATTCCAGTTTGTGCTTCATCCAGCCCAGCATTTTGCATGATGTCTTCATGTAAGTTCAATAAGCAGGGTGACAATATACAACCTTGACATACTCCTTTCCCAATCTGGAACAAGTCCATTGTTTCATGTCCAGTTCTAACTGTTGCTTCTTGATCTGCATACAAGTTTCTCAGGAGACAGGTCACGTGGTCTGATATTCCCATCTCTTGAAGAATTTTTCACAGTTTGTTGTGATCCACACAGTCAAAGGCTTTGGTGTAGTCAATAAAGCAGAAGTAGATGTTTTCCTGGAATTCTCTTGCTTTTTCTATGATCCAACAGGTGTTGGCAATTTGATCACTGGTTCCTCTGCCTTTTCTAAGTCCAGCTTGAACATCTGGAAGTTCATGGTTCATGTACTGTTGAAGCCTAGCTTGGAGAATTTTGAGCATTACTTTGTTGGCGTGTGAAAAGAGTGCAATTGTGTGGTAGTTTGATCATTCTTTAACATTGTCTTTCTTTAGGATTGGAATGAAAACTGACCTTTTCCAGTCCTGTGGCCACTGCTGTTTTCCAAATTTGCTGGCATATTTAGTGCAGCACTTTCACAGCCTCATCTTTTAGGATTTGAAATAGCTCAACTGGATTCCATCACTTCCACTAGCTCTGTTCGTAGTGAAGCTTCCTAAGGCCCACTTGACTTCACATTCCAGGGTGTGGATCACTCTAGGTGAGTGATCACACCATCATGGTTATCTGGATCATGAAGATCCTTTTTGTATAGTTCTTCTGTGTATTCTCGCCACCTCTTCTTAACATCTTCTGCTCTGTTAGGTCCATACTGTTTCTTTCCTTTATTGTGTTCATCTTTGCATGAAATATTCCCTTGGTATCTCTAATTTTCTTGAAGAGATCTCTAGTCTTTCCCATTCTATTGTTTTCCTCTATTTCTTTGCATTGATCACTGAGGAAGGCTTTCTTATCTCTCCTTGCTATTCTTTGGAACTCTGAATTCAGATGGGGATATCTTTCCTTTTCTCCTTTGCCTTTTGATTCTCTTCTTTACTCAACTATTTGTAAGCTCTCCTCAGACAGCCATTTTTCCTTTTTGCATTTCTTTTTCTCATGGATGGTTTTGATAACATCCTGTACAGTTTTGATAACTCCTGTACAGTGTTGTGAACCTCCGTCCATAGTTCTTCAGGCACTCTGTCTATCAGATCTAATCCCTTGAATCTATTTGTCACTTCCATTGTATAATAGTAAAGGATTTGATTTAGGTCATACCTGAATGGCCTAGTGGTTTTCCCTACTTTCTTCAATTTAAGCCTGAATTTTGCAATAAGGAGTTCATGATCTGAGCCACAGTTAACTCCTGGTCTTGTTTTTGTTGACTGTATAGAGCTTCTCCATCTTCAGATGCAAAGAATGGAATCAATATGATTTCAGTATTGACCATCTGGTCATGTCCATGTGTAGAGTCATCTCTTGTGTTGCTGGAAGAGGGTGCTTGCTATAACCAATGTGTTCTCTTGGCAAAATTCTATTAGCCTTTGCCCTGCTTAATTTTGTACTCCAAGGCCAAATTTGCCTACTATTCCAGGTATCTCTTGACTTCCTACTTTTGCATTCCAGTCCCCTATGATGAAAAGGACATCTTTTTTTTGGTATTAGTTCTAGAAGGTCATGTAGGTCTTCATAGAACAGTTGAACTTCAGCTTCTTCGGCAATAGTGGTTAAGGCACAGACTTGGATTACTGTGATATTGAATGGTTTGCCTTGGAAACGAACAGAGATCATCCTGTCATTTTTGAGATTTGACCCAGGTACTGCATTTTGGACTCTTTTGTTGACTGTGAGGGTTACTCCCTTTCTTATAAGGGAATCTTGCCCACAGTAGTAGATATAATGGTCATCTGAATTAAATTCGCCCATTCTGGTCCATTTTAGTTCACTGATTCCTGAAATGTCGATGTTCACTCTTGCCATCTCCTGTTTGACCACTTCCAATTTACCTTGATTCATGGACCTAACATTCCAGGTTCCTACGCAATATTGTTCTTTACAGCATCAGACTTTATTTTACAGGAAGAGAAGGGGATGACAGAGGATGAGACAGTTACTAACTCAATGGGTATGAGTTTGAACAAGACTTAGGAGTTGGTGATGGACAGGGAAGTCTGGTGTGCTGCAGTCCATGGCATTGCAAAGATTCAGACATGACTGAGCAACTGAACTGAACTGAACTTTACTTTCACCACCTATCAGTTTATCTGCTAACTAATCTCCACCCCTCTCCACCATGCAACACACGCTGTCTCTGGCCTGAACTGTGTTCGAGTTCTTGTTCATCTCTCTAGCTGCACTTGCCTCCCTCCTGTCTTTTCTGAGCCACCATGTGGTGGGAATGGTCTTTAGAAAACAAAACTGTGTTGCTCTCCTGCCTAGAAATCTTCTATTACTTCCAGCATAAAGTCCAAGCTCCTGACTTCCAGCCAGCACATGCCCCATAAATCATACGGAGGCAACTATTTCCAGACCTCACTCTGCTCTGGCCCTGCTGATCTGCCAGCCTTCTGAGCCTCACTCCCTACCTATCTTTACAGGCCCCTGCAACCCCTACTGCCCTCTGCTTGACCAGCCACCTCATTTTTCTTCCCTGACAATATGAGCACCTGTTCAAAATCCCAGAATCAGGCAGTAGGTGTTTGCAGAACTTTGGCGAGGAAGAAGTAGAAAGTGTAGTCTTCCATGTCATCAAATCTCCTCTCCATTGCCTCCCACCCTAGTATGTAATAAAGGCTCAGAAAATGGACGGCAAGCCTTCATCTAGCCGTGCCTGGCTGTCTGCACCCCCACAGCCACTCCAGAAACCACTCCTAACGTTTCAATCTCAGCCATCATGGCTGCTTCCTATCTCCTGAGACATACTAGTCTCCACTAACACAGTCTTTCCTTGGCACATTCCCCTAGCCTGTTTAAGATATAAATATTTAGGTACAGGCAATTTTCATCATTCCTGGTAGTTCTATAAAGTAGCTGAGAATTACAAATTATGGAATAACAAACCACTGCTCCTGGGAGAAATGCAGTTAGGATTCTAGGAGCCTCTGGTCACAACATCTTCATCAACAAATCAATACATGACTTTCTTTTATGTGTGTTTCTCTCTAAAGACATCTTATTTGCTAGGTACTATTGATTCCTAAACATTGAACTCAGCCAACAGCACTATGACTTGTACTGAGTGAAGTGTATCTAGCACGTGTTCTTTCCAAAAAGACATCACATCACAGTTCCCTTGCTCTTAGGGACATTGGATAGCACTTCAGCACTATGCTTGAGGCAATTTTAAACAGTGAAATCCCCAACAAAAGCATAAAGATAAAAAAAAGTATGGCAATTAAAATACAGGCACATCTTGGAGCTATGACAGGTTCAGTTCTGGACTACTGCAATGAAATGAGTGACACAATAAAAGTCACATATTTTTTAGTTTTTCAGTGAATACAAGTTATTAGTCTGTTAAGTGTGCAACAGCATTATGTCTAAAAAACAATGTACGTACATTGATAAAAATAGTGCTAAAAATGCCAACCATAATCTGAGTCTTTAGCAAGACATGTAGTATTAAAAACATCAATTATCATTGATTGTGCATTACCATAACAAATATAATAATGATAGGTTTGAAATATTTCAAGAATACAAAAATCAGACACCCAAACAGGACGTGAGCAAATGCTGTTGGTGAGTGTGCTCTACTCTCAGTTTCCGTCTCAGGTACATGACGTTCTGTTGTTAGCTGCACACACGGCAAGGAGCCTTGTGTTTTCTTGTAGACACGATCCCTTTGTCATATTTAATACCCCCTCATTGTCCCTGATAATTTTATTTGCTCGGATGTCAGAAATCAATATAGATACTCCAACTTTCTCTTCATTAGTGTTAGCATGGTAAGCCTTTCTCCTCCCTTTGTTTTTAATCTGTGTTTTTGTATTTAAAGTGGGTTTCTTACAGACAGGGTGTAATTAGGTCTTCTTTTTTATCTGCTTTGGCAGTCTTGTAGCTAGACATTCACTTTTAAAGTGATTATTAATATGGTAGTTAGTTTTCTATTCATTACACTTGTTTTCTTTTTAGAAATCTTACCCTCTTCTGTCTTCTCTGGTTTAACTGAGCATTTTATCGGATTCAATTTTTTCTACTACTTAGCATATCAATGATACTTTTAAAAGAATTTTAAGGTTTGTTTTAGAGTGTGCAGTGTGTATTAGAACTAATGTAAGCTGGAGAAGACTCTTGAGAGTCCCTTGGACTGCAAGGAGATCTAACCAGTCCATTCTGAAGGAGATCAGCCCTGGGATTTCTTTGGAAGGAATAATGCTAAAGCTGAAACTCCAGTACTTTGGCCACTTCATGCGAAGAGTTGACTCATTGGAAAACTCTCTGATTCTGGGAGGGATTGGGGGCAGGAGGAGAAGGGGATGACTGAGGATGAGATGGCTGGATGGCGTCACTGACTCGATGGATGTGAGTCTGAGTGAACTCCGGGAGTTGGTGATGGACAGGGAGGCCTGGCGTGCTGTGATTCATGGGGTCGCAAAGAGTTGGACACGACTGAGCGACTGAACTGAACTGAAGTCTACCTTCAAATAACACTGCATTGCCTCACAGGCAACACAGGTACTTACAACCCAGGCCCGACTCCTCTCCTGTCCTTCTAATGATAAGTCAGGACTGATTTCCTTTAGGATTGACTGGTTTGATCTCCTTGCTGTCCAAGAGACTCTTAAGAGTCTTCTCCAGCATCACTATTCAAAAACATCAGTTCTTCAGTGCTCGACCTCCTTTATGGTCCAACTCTCACATCTGTACATGACTACTGGAAAAACCATAGCTTTGACTATATGGACCTTTGTTGGCAAGGTGATGGTTTTGCTTTTTAACGCACTGTCTAGATATATCATAGCTTTCCTTCCAAGGAGCAAGTGACTTTTAATTTTGTGGCTGCAGTCACCATTCAGTGATTTTGGAGCCCAAGAAAATAAAATCTGTCACTGCTCCCACTTTCTCCACCTCCTATTTGCCATGAAGTGATGGGACTGGATACCACGATCTTAGTTCTTTTGGATGTTGAGTTGCAAGCCAGCTTTTGCACTCTCCTTTTTCACCCTTATCAAGAGACTCTTTAGTTCCTCTTCACTTTCTGCTGTTATAATGGTATCTGCATGAGGTTGTTGATAGTTCTCCTGGCAATCTTGATTCCAGCTTGATTCATCCAATCCAGCATTTCATATGATGTACTCTGCATATAAGTTAAATAAGCAGGGTGACAATATACAGCCTTGATGTACTCCTTTCCCGATTTTGAACCAGCCCATTGTTTCATGTCCAGTTCTAATTGTTGCTTCTTGACTTGCATACAGGTTTCCCCAGAGAAAGGTAAGGTGGTCTGGTATGCCCATCTGTTTAAGAATTTTCCAGTTTGTTGTGATCCGCACTGTCAAAGGCTTTAGCGTAGTCAATGAAGCAGAAGTAGATGTTTCTCTGGAAATCTCTTGCTTTCTTCATGATCCAGTGAATGTTGGCAAATTATCTCTGCTTCCTCTGCCTCTTTGAAATCTAGTTTTTACATCTGGAAGTTCTCAGTTCATGTATTGCTGAAGCCTACCTTAAGAATTTTGAGCATAACCTTGCTAGCATTTGAGATGAGCAAAACTGTACAGTACTTTGCTCTTTCTTTGGCATTGCCTTTCTTTGGGACTGGGAAAATTGGCCTTTTCCAGTCCTGTGGCCATTGTTGAGTTTTCCAAATTTGCTGACATACTGAGTGCAGCACTTGGACAGCATCATCTTTTAGGATTTGAAATAGCTCAAGTGGATTTCCATCCTCTCCACTAGCTTTATTTGTAGTAATACTTCCTAAGGTCCACTTGACTTTGTATTCCAGGATGTCTGACTCTAGGTGAGTGACCACACCATCATGGTGATCTGGGTCATTAAAACCATTTTTGTATAGTTCTTTGTACACTTGCCACCTCTTTTTAATCTCTTCTGCTTCTGTTAGGTCCTTACCAATTCTGTCATTTATTGTGCCCATCCTTGCATGAAATGTTCTGTTGATATCTCCAGTTTTCTTGAAGAGATCTCTAGTGTTTCCCATTTAATTGTTTTCCTCTATTTCTTTGCACTGCTCACTTAAGAAGGCTTTCTACTCTCTCATTGCTCTTCTCTGGAACTCTGCATTCAGTTGGGTGTATCTTTCCCTTTCTCCTTTGCCTTTTGCTTCTCTTCTTTCCTCAGCTGTTATAAAGCCTCCTCAGATAACCACTCTGTCTTTTTATATTTCTTTTTCCTTGAAATGGATTTGGTCACTGCTTCCTGTACAATGTTACAAACCTCCATCCATAGTTCTTCAGGCACTCTGTCTACCTGATCTAATCCCTTGAATCTATTTATCACCTCCACTGTATAAGCATAAGAGATTTAACTTAGGTCATATCTGAATGGCCTAGCGGTTTTCCCTACTTTCTTCAATTTAAGCCTGAATTTTGCAATAAGGAGATCATGATCTGAGCAACAGTCAGCTCCAGGTCTTATTTTTGTGGACTGTATAGAGCTTCTCCATCTTCAGCTGCAAAGAACACAATCAATCTGATTTCATTATTGACCATCTGGTGATGTCCATGGGTAGAGTCATCATATTAGTGACTGGGCATAGACTTGGATCACTGTGATGCTGAATGGGTCACCTTGGAAGCAAACTGAGATCATTCTGTCATCTTTGAGATTGCACCCAAGTATTACATTTTGGACTCTTCTGTTGACTATGAGGGCTACTACATTTCTTCCAAGGGTTTCTTGCCACAGTAGTAGATATAATGGTCATCTGAATTAAATTCACCCATTCCCATTCATTTTTCAGTTTCATTCCAATCCCAAAGAAAGACAATGCCAAAGAATGCTCAGAATACTGCACAACTGAACTCATCTCACACGCTAGCAAAGTAATGCTCAAAATTCTCCAAGCCAAGCTTCAATGGTATGTGAACCACGAACTTCCAGATGTTCAAGCTGGATTTAGAAAAGGCCAACATCCATTGGATTATTGAAAAAGCAAGAGAATTCCAGAAAAACATCTACTTCTGCTTTACTGACTACACCAAAGTCTTTGACTGTGTGGATTGCAATAAAATGTGGAAAATTCTGAAAGAGATGGGAACACCAGACCATGTGACCTGCCTCCTGAGAAATCTATATGCAGATCGGGAAGCTACAGTTAGAACTGGAGATGGAACAACAGACTGGTTCCAAATTGGGAAAGGAGGACATCAAAACTGTATATTGTCAACCTGCTTATTTCACTTATATACAGAGTACATTAAGCAAAATGCCAGGCTGGATGAAGCGCAAGTTGGAATCAAGATTGCTGGGAGAATCAATAACCTCAGATATGCAGATGACACCATCCTTATGGCAGAAATCGAAGAACTAAAGGACCTCTTGATGAAAGTGAAAGAAGAGAGTGAAAAAGTTGGCCTAAAACTCAACATTCAGAAAACTAAGATCATGGCATCTGGTCCCATCACTTCATGGCAAATAGATGGGGAAACAATGGGAACAGTGACAAACTATTTTTGCAGGCTCCAAAAATTACTGCAGATGGTGACTGCAGCCATGAAATTAAAAGAGACTTGCTCTTTGGAAGAAAAGTTATGACCAACCTAGACAGCATATTCAAAAGCCAACAAATGTCTGTCTAATCAAAGCTATGGTTTTTCCAGTAGTCATGTATGGATGTGAGAGCTGGACCATAAAGAAGGCTGAGGGCCAAAGAATTGATGCTCCATCTCCTGCTTAACTATGTCCAATTTACTTTGATTCATGGACCTAATATTTCAAGTTTCTATGCAATATTATTCTTTACAGCATCAGACTTTACTTTCACCACCAGACACATCCAAAACTGAGCATTGTTTCTGCTTTGGCCCAGCTGCTTCTTTCTTTTGGGAGCTCTTAGTAATTGCCTTCTGCTCTTCCCCAGTAGCAACAGATCAACAGATGGACTTGGAGGGGGTGATAAATGCTGGCAGCCTAACCTGGTGAGATGTGGGCACTTTCCCTGGATATGGAGCAGAGAGGAAGCTCCTTCTTAGTCGCACCTCAGCAGAACATCCATCATGCTGAGCTGGGCGGGTATGCAATGAGCCATGGTTCAGATGCCACACACTCTTGTTTTTCTGACAAAGTTTTAGTAGAATTTTGTTGAATAAACATTGCTTAATTTGCTATTCACCCTTAGTACAATTTCCAGAGACATTAAGAAGGTTGTTAGTTTGGGCTGAGTTTTCTGTTTTGTTTTAATGATTCTTGCCAGCTGTGTTCTGCTGTGATATAGATTCAAGAGTTCATTCCACTGTCATCACAGTGTCCTGGCTTTCAATTTTGAATAATATTTTTGCTGAACCTAGAATTCTAGGTTAGAAGTTATTTTCTTCAATACATCAAAATTGTCCTTTTGTCCACTATCTCCCACTTCTGAAGTTGAAAAGCCAGTCTGCAGTATTATTTTGCTTTGAAGATGATAAATCTTTTTCCTCTTGTTACTCTTGATTTTTTTTTCAGTTTTCGACAGTTTGACTATATTATACCCACGAGTGTGGTCTTTGCATTGACCTTACTTAGGTTCTTCAAGCTTTTTGAATCTATGGCTTACAGACACTAGCCAGTTGTGGAAAAATGTAGGCCAGTATTTCTTTTTTAAAAATAAAATCCTAAATCCTTTATTTATTTATTATTTTGGGCTGCAGACAGATTTTTTAAATTAATTTATTTTTTCTTGAAGGATAATTGCTTTACAAAATTTTGCTGTTTTCTGTCAAACCTCAACATGAATCAGCCATAGGTATACATATATCCCCTCCCTTTTGAACCTCCCTCCCATCTCCCTCCCCATCCCACCCCTCTAGGTTGATACAGAACCTCTGTTTGAGTTTCCTGAGCCATACAGCAAATTCCCCTTGGCTGTCTATTTTACATGTGGTTATGTAAGTTTCCATGTTACTCTTTCCGTACATCTCACCCTCTCTTCCCCTCTTCCCACGTCCATAAGTCTATTCTCTTTGTCTGTTTCTCCACTGTTGCTCTGTAAGTAAATTCTTCGGTACCATTTGTCTAGATTCCGTATATATGTGTTAGAATATGGTATTTATCTTTCTCTTTCTGACTCATTTCACTCTGTATAATAGAGTGAAATGAGTCCGCCTCATTAGAACAGACTCAAATATGTTCCTTTTTATGGCTGAGTAATATTCCACTGTGTATATGTACCACAACTTCTTTATCCATTCATCTGTTGATGGACATCTAGGTTGCTTTCATGTTCTAGCTATTGTAAATAGTGCTGGCAGGTGAATTCTTAACCACTGGATCACCTAGGCCAACATTTCTTAAACTATTTTTTTTTTTTTTTTACCTGTTCCTTTTCTCCTCTCTTCCCAGAACTGTGAGATACTCACAATATGCTTCCTGCCTGGTTGTACCTACTCCTTATGCTCTTTTCTGTATTCTCCGTCCTGCTTTTTCCTCACTGTGTTTTAACCTGAATACTTTCACTTATGTACTTTCCAGTTACCTAATCCTCTGTTTTGTTACCTGCTACCTGCCAATGAATTCTCTTGTCTATTGAACTCTGAATTTTAATTTTTATTTGACTTCTAGTGCATTCTGTAGCTCTTTGCTTTCTTACATATACTAATCATTGTTTTATTTGTTTTAAACTGTTTCTTAATAATATCTGAACCACCTGTGAAGTTGTTTCAGTTGTATATTTTTTCTCCTGGTTTCTTGTCATTTAATTGTTAATTATTATAGATTAAAAGCTATAGAGACTTTATATGATGTCACACTCATGAAAGAGGATTAAGTCTCCTGGTGACAGATAAAATGCCATTTGATCACCTTGTCACATCTAGGGGTTGGTCTTAGGGCTTGTTAGGGCTGGTCTAATACTCAGGGGAGAATTCCTGACTCACTGGTCCCCTTTGAGGAATGCTAGGGACTTGGTTTGTTATTTTGAAAACTGGCAAATAAAAGAATAAAGGGTTGATTCTGCTTTTACTAAGTGTGTTATCCCTCAGGATAACTAGACAATTGTTGAGTAGAAGTTCCTTCATAGAAGTTCTAGCCAAAAAAAAAATGAATGACCAAATTAGAAATTGTGTATGTGCTTAGTCACTCAGTCTTGTCCAACTCTTTGTGACCCCAAAGGACTATAGACTATCAGGCTTCTCTGTCCATGGGGATTCTCTAGGCAAGAATACTGGAGTGGGTTGCCATGCCCTCCTCCAGGGGATCTTCCTAACCCTGGGATTAAACCCAGGTCTACCTGCATTGTAGGTGGATTCTTTACCATCTGAGTCACCAAGGAAGCCTGAGAATACTGGAGTGGGTGGCCTATCCCTTCTCCAGGGGATCCTCCAGACCAGGAATCAAACCGGGGTGTCCTGCATTGCAGGTGGATTCTTTACCAGTTGAGCTACCAGGGAGGCCCAAATTAGAAATTAGTATTTTGCAGCTCTAATTTAAAAAATTTTGCTTATTTTTTGACCGTGCTGCTCAAATTGTGACATCTCAGTTCCCCAACCAAGGATTGAATCCAGGCCCCAGTAGTGGAAGGGCTGAGTCCTAACCACTAGACTGCCAGGAACTTCCTGCAATTCCAAATTTTCATTTTATTTCTTTTGGTTGCACTGGGTCTTCATTTCTGTATGTGGACTTTTCTCTAGTTGTGGCAAGCAGGGCTACTCTAGTTGCAGTGTTCAGGCTTCTCATGGTAGTGGCTTCTTGTTGCAGAGCACAGAGTCTAGGCACATGGGCTTCAGTAGTTTCTGTATGTGGCTTCAGTAGTTGTGGAATGTGCCAATTTTTAAAATTAAGAAAATTATAATTTTTATTGGCTACTAATATCACAAAAAGAGATACAACAAGACATTTTACACTTCCTGATGAAAAATATTCTATCACTTATGAAGGATTAAAAAAAAAAGTCAAAACTGAATCCTTAGATAAAAAACTAAATACAGGAGACAGCTGATCCTTCCATATCCTTCCTCTAGTCCTGCAAAAAGAACACCCAGCAATAAAATATCTTCTACATAGGGCAAAAACAAGGGGATTGCTTCAAAAAACCAAATAATTCTAGGTAAAGCCTTCCAAATTTTGACATTTAGGGGTGTCCTGGCCTTATAGCCACCATCTCACTCAAATGCATTTCTGATTCATAAACACACTCATTCATAGAGTTCCCAAGTATTTTTTATTGCCTTAATTTAAAATATAAACAGGCATCAATTATACTTCATTGTTTTGAAAGAGCTAAATACATAGTAAAATTTAAAATCATAAAATACAAACAGGCAACCAAGGACTCCCGACATCGGAGGCAGCACGAACTGGCGTGAGACACTGCTTCTCAACTCACAGGTCACTCTGTTTTGTGATCTCTTGTTTTGTCACAGTCTTCATTCTGCTTCCTAGTTGGTGACATAACACCTCTTGATGAGGATCATCTTTTCAGACTCTAGTCCCAGAATGTGGAATGCTGGGGTCCAGCCTCAGCAGAGTCCAGGGATACCCTCAGGATGAACGGCGTCGGCGAACAAAAGAATGACATGGGGAGACCAAGCTTCGGTGAGCAAGGCCCATAACTTTATTTTCAAAAGGGGCTTTTATACCCTGAGTTGTACATAGAGCAAAGTGAAAGATGCAGAGTCATGCAGAGTCAGCTCAACATTCCATCAGTTTTAACCTTTATCAAAACCAGGTTTTTTCCTGCATACTGTTTCATAAACAAGGGTCTTATGTTTTGTACATTATCTTCTGGCCCGGAGGCCTGTTGACATTTTATGACTCTTTTTTGATAAAGGTTGGTCAACCAGAAAACTTATTTTCCCTTGAAGTGTTTTTTCTTAAATTCCTTAATCTGCATCACCCTTAGAATACTTAAACAGAGTTACATTGTTATAGAGCAAAGGTGCAGTGGGTTACAACAAAGAAAGAACTTATTAACTCAAGGTCTAATGTTGCTAATGCCAAAGCTACTACTTGTTTTTCCTACATTCTAACTATATGCACTCCCAGGCACACAATTGATAAGGGATATGGGAATTTGGCAGCAAGCATTGGCTCAACAATGAAACCCTTCATCAGTATTATTTTAATAAAACTTTTTCACCCCTCGAAGGGCTCTACAGTTTTAGAATGCTTAGGCTTCCCGTGTCATGGTTGGGATGTTGTGAACAATCATATGAGTAGTTGCAAGAGTCTGGATAAACCTGCCAAGCAAGCTAGAATGCTAACAGGGGGGTCTGAATTGAAATGCTCCTTTCATGCCCAGGAGACTTATCAACTAGACCCCTAAGTTGATTTTCTCCAGAGAAAGTTGGTCGGGGATAACCCCCTGTTAATGTCAGAAGAGTTGGTGAAAGGCATAATATAGTAAACAGTAGACAGATTTTGGTTTGGGGTAGATGCTCGAGCAGGTCCAAGGAATCCCTTGAGTCCTGATCCGCCTTGCCTGTCAGGTCTCCTCCGCATGACCTTGTCATGGGTGGGATCTCCTGTGCTGGCTCCCGGCAGTGGAGGACTCTTAACTCCTCAGATGCCCCTGACAGAAGCCACAAGAATTCAGGACATTTACCATCTATGCCCTGCTTCTTTAGGCTGCTCCTCTGTTTCTGGAATTAATTATTGTTCGCTTTTTACCTTCCAGACTTGAATGGTGGAATCAATGCCTTTGAAGCACTGGAAGAAGTTCTGCAAAGATGACCTGGCCCATATTAGAGCCTATCCTATTAATATTTTCAGCCCAGTTTCTCCATTCTGACTAAACAGTCTGAAAGTCACAGCTCTAATAATAACCAATGTTTTCAAAAGAGAGAGCCCATTGTGCTTTCATGGTCTCTCAGAACAGGCCTCCCTCTCACAGTTCTCACAAGGCTTATCTTCCCACAGGCTTTGTAGCCACATAATTCAGTGCTTTTTGAGGGGTAGTTTTGTTTTTGGTAAATTCCCTTTCATTGAATCACAAAATTCTGTTGTGTCATAGTTTTTACAAATTTTCAGGTACTTTTACACATTGGAGACATGCGGCATGCACTGATGTACATGTCTGGATTTGTCACCTTGTGCTGCACCTGCTATTGAATGGGTAGATTGCTTCTTACTTTCTGTTTTTTCCTATTTTCCATAATTTACTTCTGCATAACCAAATTGTCTAGATCAAAGAACTTTTCCCACTACTCATTACTCTGTATGCCCTTCATTTATTATAAGTTATTTTTGATACATTTATTTTTCAACTGTAGGGAATATGCTATGCACAGGCCTGTACTATAATTAATAGGTCTTCTTTGAAAAATAAGACTGACTTTCTCATCACTCCCAGGCAAAGGCTGGGAGCAGTAAAAAGTACATCGCGGGAAAACATCTTGAAAACAAGATATTGAAGTACTGATGCGACTGATGGAAAACCATTAGAGGCTGTTCTCATAACCAGAGCCTTGAGCGGTTGCTGAGAAAGGTCATCACTAGCTGAAGGGCTAAACAGAGTCATGAAAGGCCTGAAAGTTTGACATTGAGGACTGTGAATTGTATATATTTATCCCCGATCTGAGATTGTAAAAAACAGATATCTCTAGAGCACATACAAGGAAGTAGATGTTAGCAATAAAAAGCATGCAAGGATTAGGATCTGGGGTTTTGCCTGCGAATGGCATCCCCTGATGCCACATCAGCCCCCTGATCCCCACTTTATTTCTGAGTCTTGTTTTCTTTATTTTTCTATGGCACCGCTCCCTCAGGTCAGTTCGATGTTGGGCAGGTCCTGACATCAATAAATGTTTGAATGTCTGTTAGTGTTAGCCATGGACAACTAAGTGTGCCAGTCTCCCTCCTCACTTTCTGAGGGCATCTCTTCCTCAGGTCACACCTGGAAGCTCCTGCCCCATCTGTGCCTGTTAGTCCATCTCAGAGGGAGGTCTTTGAACTTGGGTTTCTTCTCTCCCTCCCTCCCTCCCATGCCAGCTTTCACGGCTCTGAGCAATTGCTTCTCTGTCCTTGCCTTCTCTTTTCTCTTCCCAGTGAGGTCATTTTTTGGTTTTGTATTCTGAGAATCTAAATCATCCTAGGAGATAATTGGTTCATATAAGTGTTCCTACTTTATGCTTTTAAGTATTTCCTGCAATAAAACATGAATAACTCTTTCTTCCATTCTTTTATGCTGTGAATATAGGATGGAAAATACAGAACTGGCTCCAAAGCAGGAAATTTCTGAAAAAGTGGACTTCTAGAGAACAAAATCAGGACATGTAAGGAGTATTTCCAAGGGATCTGATTTTGAAGAGATATCTAAAATGGAGGGAGGGATACAGAATTGCTGGGAGAAACCTCCAGTAGAGGGATTGAAGGAGGAATTCTCCCAGAAGACCCAGTTCAGGCCAGTGACAGTGGCAGGTGTGAGGGCCTCCAAAGAGGAGAGAGGCCCAGAGCTCAGTGCTGCTGAAGACTGCACTGCAGATGTGAATCCTGACAAAAACAGTAGGTCATCTTCAGGGAGAGTCTCTCCCAGAGTATGTCATGTGGAGAAAACTTGCAGTCAACTGTGGACCTCCTTAACCTTCAGGGTGTCTGTGTAGGAGAATGAGCTTGTCATGCAGATGTTTTTGTGAAAGTGCCCAGAGTTCAGTTTTCAGTGAGAACCAGAGCATTAACAGTCCAGAAAACCCTTTGAAAACTGTGCTGTGTATGGAAAAGCTTTTGCTCAGAGTACCAGAGAATTCACTGTAACACTCACACTGGAGAAAGACTCCATGAGTGTGACACACATGAGAAAGCTCTTAGTACACATCCACCTTACATTCAGCCTCTTACAGTTCACTGTGGGGCAAAGCCCTGTGAGTGCAGTCAGTGTCGAAAAGCCTTTAGTTATGTCTCCAACCTGATCCATCATCAGAGGGTATGCAGTGCAGAGAAGCCATACACATGTGTGGAGTGTGGGGAGGACTTCTGGAGACAGCATCAGAGAACCAGTTCTGGAGAGAAGCCCCATGATTGTGCTGAATGCGGTTAAGCCTTTAGCACGTGATTTTCTCTTATCCAACAGCAGAGAACTCAGACATGAAGAAGACCTATGAGTGTAGTGAATGTGGAAAATCCTTCCATCAGTGTTTACAGGTTATTCAACATAAGAAGGTTCACACTGGAGAGAAGCCTTATGTCTGCAATGAGTGTGGAAAACTCTTCAGGGCTCATCTTTGCTTCATCCCACATCAGAGTATTCACACCAGGGAGAATCCTTATGGGTGTAAGTGTGTGAAAACCTTCAGCCACAAGGGACACCTTATTCAGCATCAGCAAATTCTCCCTGAAGAGAAGCCCTATGAGTGTGATAGTGTGGGAAAGCCTTCAACCAGAGTTTTAGTCTCACTCACCATCAGAGGACACACAGTAGTGAGAAGCCCTATAAGTGCAGTTAGTATGACAAAGATTTCAGTGTGCTCTCCTCCATGGTGCAGCATCATAAGGTTCACACTGGAGAGAGTCCCCACGAGTGTGACAATTATGGGAAGACCTTTGGAAAGATAATCATGATAAGTATGAGAGGACGCACAAAGGGGAAAAGCCCTATGAATTCGGTGATTGTGGGAAAGCCTTCAGCCAGAGCACACGTCTCATCCACTATCAAAGAATACATGCTGGGGAGAGCCCTTATGCATGCAGTGAGTGTGGGAAGGCCTTCAATGTCTTCCTCCTCCTCATTCAGCATCTCAAAGTCCACATTGATGAGAAGCCTTACTGGTGTAGCAAGTGCAGCAAGGCCTTCAGCCAGCATTCTCAGCTTACTCAGCATCAGATGGTTCACAATGGAGGGAAGCCCTATATGTGCACCAAGTATGGGAGAGTATTCAGGGCACTCCTGTCCCTCCTCCAGCACCAGAGAATCCACACTGGAGAGAAGCCCTACAAATGCACTGAATGTGGGAGATCCTTCCAACAAAGCTGTCACCTCACTCAACATCAGAGAACCCACAGTGCAGAGCAACCTTACATGTGTAGTAGATGTGGGGAAACCTTCTGCCTGAGAAGAGGTCTTATTAATCATAGGGAAGCACACAGACTCCACAGCGGAGGGCAAGCCCATCTATATGATGATTGTGGGAAACTGTTAGGTGCGCAGGCAGCATTCCTGCAGCAGCAGAAGTTGCCCTGTGGAGAGTGACTCATTCTGTCATAAATTCTTCCTTATTTCACAGCAGTAGAGCCCTACTAATGAGAAAGCTCACTTTATGACTTTCATTTTGGAAATTCAACCCTTAAGAAATTAAACTGTCAGTGTGCTGCTTACTGAAGGCAGGTTGCCAGATTACATGGTAAACATTCCAGGGCAGCATGCCTTCCTTCAGATTCAGAGGATAGCTCTCTGTTTGAGTGTTTTAAATGAATGCAGTTCAGCTCAAATATATTTTCTTAGATCATGTTTTTACAACACCAGGCCTTAGTGTACAATGAAGTGTTTCATTATCCCCTGCCTTTTTCTTTCATCTTCATCATCTATTTCAGCTTCAAGAAAAGTAACTGGGATCCATGGACTTTCAAGCCTGATGGAACTGGATTGGGGTTTTCTTCTTTTTCTTTTTTGATATGGACCATTTTTAAAGTCTTTGTTCAAGATGTTACAATATTGCTTCTGCTTTTGTTTTGGTTTTTTGGCCTCGAGATATGTGGGATCTTAGCTCCCAAACTAGAGATCCAACCCACACTGCCTGCATTGAAAGGCAAACTCTTAACCACTAGACCACTAGGGAAGTCCTGAGGTTTTCTTATTTGTTTGCTTTTAGGGCCTTTTCAAAATGTTTTGTTCTATTGTGAGGGATGTGATAACTTTAACTTCAAAGGGGTTGTCCCTTTTTGGTTGAGAGGTCTTAGGCACATTGCAAAGTTTGTTAAGAGATTAGATGAGACTTCTGTGTAAATTCAAACTGTTGACATCCTGCTGAAAAGTCAAGAGACTCCTGTAAACTGGGGTTTACTACGGGCTGAACTTGGGTGGACACAGGCTGGCAAGGGGCTGGGAGACAGCTGACAAATTGTGTTGGTGTGTTCTCCATCCACTTCTGGGGGAGAGGAGGCGAGTGGGCAGAGCTGTCCCCATCACTGTGTGGCCTCTTACTGAGAGACTCTGGTGGGGGAGGCAGGTCCTCCTGATGAAGTCATGGCACCAGCTGGCTTCCCATGGGTTGGTTACGGTTGCTGTGTGGGGAGTTTGTCGGCTTTGGATCCTGACTGTGAGCTGCAGACATGCTTTCCCCTCCCCCGGGCAATGTGGCCCAGGGGTGTCTCGGTGCCTGTGTTCTTGCCGCCAGGTGCTTGAGATGCTGCTTGCTTCCTGGGAGCTAATTTCCTGAGCACAGTCTTCAGAGTTGCTGCCCTGGTTCCTCATGTGAGTTCCCTCCCATGTCTTCAGAACCCTTCTCCAGAACTTTCTATGGTACTGCCGTCTAGTTTTTTTGTGGAGGAAAGATTAGCATCAAAATGGTTGGAATAGGTTATGAGAGATTCAGCAGAAACAGTCCCTGACAGGCAGCTCTGGAAACAAGTCTGGCAACTGAAAGTGGTTCTGGGAGTCTGACGAGAAGCTGGCACCACGTGTGCATACCCTTTGGAGGGGACAGATGAGTTGGACCTGGAGGGGGTACAATGGGCAGTGCATTGTGAGTGAGGCAGAGCGAGAATGCAGTTGAGTCAGCAGTATGAGCTGTTCAGGCACTTTTCAGTAATACGTTTATTCCACTTTCCCTGCTTTCAAAGAAACTTTCTCTTAGAAGTTAACGGACCTTCCCTCCTTACATTGACTTGACCTGTGGCTCAGGCCTTATCTCCCAGGCTCTTGTATATCTGGAGGTTGTATTGGTCTTTATTCATTGGAGAATTTTGAAAAGCTGGTAGGAAAGTCCACCTCTTGGTGATACTCTTCCTAAGCACACTTTACCACAAATAGCTTTGACATTTCTTAAAACTGTAATTAATACACAGAGATAATGATGGTTATCAATTGCTGAACAAAAGTGCTGACTCAGTCCACAGAGTCCTTTTATCTTAGTATCAGCCACGGTCTATTCAAATGTCCTTTCGCTGGGCACATTTTTGTGGGTTTTGTCTTGGATATCTATCTGTTTTTCATCTTCTGTTTCCTGTTGCTGCTGCCTGGCTTTGTGTGGACCATCTTATTTTCCCTGTGGTGGATGTGGAGAGCCTGTTCATCTTCCTCACTGTGTTTTCATTCTCCCTGTCCTTTTCAGAGTGGAATTTTACCTGACACTTGCCCATCCAAGCAAAGGTGATGTTTCCAAGGGCGATGCTGTGAGATGTGTCATGTGGTCCACAGGCTGAAGGGACCTGTGCATCTTCAGGGTTTCACCTTGTCCTGTTCCTACTGGCTGAAATAGTGACTGAGCTCTGGGCAGGGTGGGGCCCATGCTCCTCCCTCTTCAGGCATACAGCCCTGAAAAGGCACAAACAGCCCTCTGCTGCACTGAAGCCACTTTACATCAGTTGAACTTTATTCTAACTAATCCAGTACTTGATACCAGAGAGTAGGTTGGTGCTGAAACAGAACCTACTCCATGTGCAGTTGGCTTAATAGTCAGGCAGTGAGGGTAGTCAATCTTAAAGGAAATCAGTCCTGAATATTCACTGGAAGGACTGATGCTGAAGCTGAAGCTCCAGTACTTTGGCCACATGATGCAAAGAACTGACTCACTGGAAAAGACCCTGATGCTAGAAAAGATTGAAGGCAGGAGGAGAAGGAGATGACAGAAGATGAGATGGTTGGATGGCATCACTGACTCCATGGACATGAGTTTGAGTAAGCTCCAGGAGTTGGTGATGGACAGAGAAGATTGGTATGCTGCAGTCCATGGGGTTGCAAAGAGTCAGACATGACTGAGCGACTGAACTGAACTGAACTGAAGTGAGGGCAGAGGTGTTACAGGTGGAAGCTGGTGACCCTTGCTATGTATGGCACAACATTTGATATGACCCTTGCTTGAGATACATTAGGAGTAGACTAGTTACGACTATAACCATCACCCTAGAGAAGTTGGTTCAGAATTGTTTGGACGTTGGTGAGGATTGGTTCCTTCTTGCTACTTTCAGCAGAGCCCCCCTAGAGAGACTCAGGATTCAGGAAGACAGATATAGGCACAGGGGGAGGAGAGCACAGCTTGGCAGGGAGTTTCCCACTGCCTGTGGCCTGTGACTTGTGCCTGTGTGGTCAGCAAGCCCAGCACTGCAGATGGTCTCATGGTACCATGAGCTGGAGAGAGACAGGAGGAGAGCAGGCATGTAGAAAGCAATGAACACAAGACAGGGGACCCAAGGCTTTAACCCATGACTAGATGGGGCCTTTGCATGTGGAACTAAATGGAAGCTAACCTAGTTCCCAACTGCCAATCAGTGGCCCCTCTACATCTGGGCAGTCCTGACCAGCGCAGCCTCTTGCCTCACTTCTCAGGTGGGTATGAGGATAGGTCATGGACAGTGAAGGTGCCGGAGAGCCAAGTCAGACCTGGTGAGGCACAGGGCCCATAGCTCTCCTCCTGGAGCTGAGTATGGGTACTGGGTGCTGTCCCAGGGATGCCTCCCCACCAGGAGAGGGCCTCCAGCACTCATGTAAAGTTGCCCACAGGGGACGCTGCACACCCTGCACATAGACAATGGCTCAGCTCACTTAAGTGTGTGCAATCATTGCATTTAAAGTATCCACACCATATGCACAGCAGCTCCACAACAGACTAACCCTTGGACACAGCAGGCAGCTTGGATGCTGCTGTTTGCCATCCTCCTCCTTCTCCATACGGCAAGTTGGGTGTAAGGCACAGGCCAAGTCACCTTTAGTTCAAGGACCTGGTGGAGAAGCTGCACCTTGTCCAGAGGGATTCAGCTGAGCTGCTTCAGGGACTGGATGGGACTTGGTTTGTTCTCTTGACAGGGGCTACATCTTGCTGCAGCGGGGACTACATAGGAAGGGTGGAGAAGCAGCTCGTTATCCCTGTTACCGGTTCTCTTCCCTCTGAATTAGCCAGTGGAAAATCCTCAGGTGGGGAACACAGGTCTCTGATTACTGTCTAGGGGAAACTGCCATACAGACTTGAGACTTTACAAAAGAGAAGAATATTTGAACTTCAAGTGCTGACCAGCATTACTTAGGGTCCTAGCATTTCCAGCCCAGTCATATGAAGTGGTTTCAGAGCATCCCTTCCATCCCAGGGTCTGAAAAATATTTCCTTTGTATTTCACTCATTCCTTGCTGTCCGTTTGTAGGTTTGTAGCTCATTCAGAGACCACCGCTGTGTGTGTTGTTAGGTCAGGGTCTGCTTTTGCTTTTCTCCTTTGAGGGAGGCCGTTTTCTCAACACTTTCCGATGAACAACCCGCCCTCTTGCCATTTATGGTGGAGCTACTGTTGCCATGTAATAAGTTCCATTTGAGCAATGTCCAGCCCTGAGTCTCTGAGTGCTCCTTGAGTGTCTTGAGTGCTCTTTGTTAATTCCCCAGTATTTCAGAGTGTCTTGCTGTCTGCAGAAGAGATTTCATTTTTTGTTACATTTTCTGATTGCTTATTGCCAATGCAGAGAAATGTTCCTTTTTCTAAGTTTTAAGATAAATGCTTTCGCCTTCTTTAATAAAGAAAAAGTATTTAAGATGATATATATTTTTGTCTGGAAAATACTCAGTGGATATTTTATATTTTATACTTTACACTGAGTTCCATAGATGTGAGAATAAAGTGCTTTGCTTTCATTGCTTTATAAATAGTCTGTAATTTTCCAGCTGGTATCACTTTTCATCCAAAGGTTTTGTAGACAGTGTTTCATAAACTCCAACAGTTAGAGTTTGGGGAGTCAACTTTTTATTACATATCTAGTCTAATCTTGATAGTTTAAAAGGCATACTTTAAAATATTTGTATTCTTTGTGTTGTCATCTACAAATCTGCACTTGGCATCTTTTGTCATCAAGGTCTAACTGTATGGTCAATTTATGTAGATGTCCCATGGGTAGGCCCACAAAATGTGTATTATCTATATAACTAATGAGTCTTTTGACACCTAGGCACTCATTTACTGATGGAGGGATTATTCCTCCTCATGCAGCATCATGTTTTTATCAACCAAAACCTGTTTTGATTGCAGGTACCTGTGTATCTAAGTCCCTGGTCCTTCCTGCATTCATAATGGCTTGTTGCACCAACCCAATGATTCGCGGGGCTCCCAGGGTTCCCAGCACCTCGCGGAGGCATGGGGAGGGCTGGTCCCGGGTCAGGAGTGGAGCCGCCGAGTCGCTTCTCCTCCCTCAGCCTAGAGCAGCCACACTGGGCGGGGCTAGGCGGGTCGCAGGCCGGAAGTCGAGGCGGGACTTCCGGAGCACATCCTCGAGGCCGAGCAGCTTGCTTATCTCTTCATTGCGCTCTTCCCCGAGCAGCTCTAGGCGGCGGCTCTTCGCGTGGTGGCGTTTTCGCGTTGCTGATCGCGCTCCCTATGACTCCGATGCACCGGCGGTGGGTGCTGGCCGCGGGAGGCCTGTCTCGGGTGCGCGTGGGGCCGTGGAATCGTGGGCGGCTTGCAGTCTCGGAGGGCCCCTGACGGGAGGGCGTGTGAGGGGCGCCCTGTGGACGCTGTGCGACTGAGCCGAGCACTCCCTGCCCTGGAGGCGGGCGGCGGGACCGCTCGGCGAGGCAGCCGCAGAGCGACCGGCAGGTGTGCGCGAATAGTGTTCTGTCGCGTGTGGTTGGGGCGGAGGAAGGGCCTCAGGAATTGGTGCAAACGTTAGAGCTGTCCGGAGCCGGGGGAGAAATGGATGGGGTTGCCGCTTGGCGCCCGATTCTGCCTGAAGGCACAGTCGGTGGTGGATTCGCCCTCCGGGTGGAGAGGGGTCTCACGGAACGGGGACGGATTTATTCTCCCCCAGGGGAGTGGGACTGAGGATGGGTCAGGCCCATCCTGTGGCTGTCTGCCGTGGAGTACTGGGCTGGTAATTCTCACAGTTGTGTATTTGCTTAGCACCAGGTGAGCCGTTAGCCAGGAGAATATCTGCTTCCAAGCTCAATGGTAGAATCCAACTCCTGAGGTTGCTTTTTCCTTGCTGTCTGTCTTTATCTCCTGGAGACCCCATTTCTTGCGCACGATCCATGTATCCGAGTCAGCAATGGCTCGCGTGATTAGATTGGGTCCACCAGGTAATTCAGGCCTGTAGCCTTAATTTCCTCTGCAAAATCTCTCTTGCTGTGTAGTGTAGGTCCCGGGGATTAGGATGTGGACATGGATGGGGAGGAGCATCCTGCTACCTCCCGGACAGGATCCCACAACTACTAAAGTGGGAAGAACAAGATGTAAAATGACATAGTTTGGTGTAACTTATAATAAAAAGACAAAGAAAACATACTCATGTTTGCTTGTGTAAGCTTAGAGCAACCAGGATGGGCATCTTGGAAACTGGGAATGGGCACTGTGGCAGGCTGGGGGATGTGTCACCTTATCTTCTCTTTAACCTTTTGAATTTTGAGCTATGTGACTGTGCCCCTGGTCAGAGGCAGTGATGATAACCTCAAGACTTTAAAATGAACTGAATAAATACTACAAAGGATGGACTCTCCCATGGGAGAGAGAGAGTGAAAGTTCCCCCTGCTCTGTTCTGTTGCTGCATGGATGAGTGCCTTGAGTCAGTGTTTTCCCTGCTTGTGCACCGTCTCTCCGAGCGGCCACGCCAGGTGAATCTTCCTGAAATGTTTCATTAATTCTGCCTCCCAGTGGAGAAATGTGGCTGGTGCCTCACTTTCCTCAGGTAGTCAAAGCCTCGTCCAGTCTGTGCACCCCCGCCTCCCCCAGGAACTGCCTCTGAGGTGCGTTCACACCTCTGTCCTGTCTCACCCCTGCCGCCTTCTGCCTTTTCAGCCAGAACCTGGTTTAAATGCGGACCTGCCCCAGGCTCTGCCGCTTCTCTGCCCAGCGCACCTGCCCGTCTCACTGATGCATCTGCTGTTATCTGTCTCCCCACTGAAATCCGTGAGGGTGGTGGTCACACTGTCCTCAGAATACCTTGACATATAGTGGGTGTTTTGGAAACACTGAAAGCATGAGTCCAAGAGGAGAAAGTCAGTCCAAGGGTTGTGAGGCAGTGTCTGCCAACATTTCCTGCCTCGTCTTCATTACTGAAGGACAGAGGGGTCAGTGGTACCTGCTCATGGTGCGTTGTGAATCAGGGGCTGAGGGATGTTGCCCCCTCCTAGGTGGGATGCTGGCCAGGGCATGGTGCATTTGCTCAGAGGCAGGGTAGTAGGGAGGGGGAGAAAATCGTAACTTGTCCATATGGGGTCCCATCCTGTGCCTGATTGGGCAGGCCTCCCTGCTTGGAGATACCAGTTAGAGCTGGAGATAAGCCCAGTCTTTAGCGTCTTCATGGGGTAAAGGATGTTGGTACCTCAGGACTGGAAAGATCAGCCAGGGAATTTGATGTGGATGCAGAAGTGAATCCTGGGACACCAGCGTGAAGAGGGAGCTAAGGAGGAGTCTGGGAGGGAGCCAGCCACTGGTGCAGTGGGAGAGCAGCCCAGGAGGGTGGGATGGGGACAACCACTGTGGGTGCTGCTGGGCAGCAGAGCTCAAGCTGCCCAGTAGAGTGGCACTGTGATGACTCCGCGCATGTCCGTGGTGAGGCTCCCCTGGCAGCCCGGCCTCTGAAGCTGCTGCTCCTTGGGAAGGTCACTTGGTCCACTTTCAGGGCATTGTGTCAGGACCAGGGTGACCCACATCAGATGCAGGTGCCGTGAGAGCTGCTTCCTCCTACCATGGCAGTCTTGGGCCCTTCCAGATGTGCTCACAGGCACTGTGGGTCACCTTGCTGTGTGGTCAGTATCTCATTCCTTCCCACCTGTGGCCCTGGCTTGTGAGTCTGTGTCTCCTTGGCTGGCTGACCTCCATTGGTTCCAGGATCAGAGAATGTGGTATCAATCATCAGGCCTTCCTGAGGTCTCAGGGTGAGGGGTGGAGGAAGTGACCCCTGCCTGATGTGCCAGTGAACCCCTGGAGTTAGCCCCTCTGCACACTCACCTGTGTCCTTGCTGGTCTCCAGGTCCCAGCCATGCCCAGCTTCAGAGTATGCTCTAAAGAGGCAGCAGTGGAGCTCTCAGTTCCGGGACCATCCCCTTGGACCCCTAGAGCCCAGGCCTATGTGGAGTGATGCTCCTGCCAAGACCCACGCTGGATCTGCACTTCATGTTTCCCTCTGTTGTGGTGACGCTGAGCCAGGAGCCACCTCCCCTCACCATCAGCAGCCAGGTACTGGGTGTGCATTCCCCATTGATGCCCTTGTTCTGGGGAGACTTGGTCTACATTCCCCTGCACTTACCTCTGGAGGTGTCCTGTCAGCGTTTGGGGCAGAGTGCCTTGTGGACTTGCAGGGCCAAGGCTGGAGGTCAGAGAGGAAGTTGGCCTGGCACCTGGCTGCCCTGGTGCCCTGAGCGGGACTCTGGTTTCTTCACCTGAAATAGAGGGTGTGACATGATGATCACCAGCTGAGCCCTGCCTAACTTCCTCGCCAGACTGGTGGTAGTCCTGCCCTGAGGTCTCTGCTCTAATCCAGGCCTTGGCCCTGTTCCCTCCTGGCTGTATTCACACTGCCCAGCTGCTCCCATCCCTGTTAGGTACCAGACAGTCCTTCCTGAAGACACCTCACCAAGTTGCCTCCTCTGTGGCCCTTTCAGCAGGGGATCAGGGATTACTCACTGTTAGCTCTCCTTGCTGGGATCTGATGATGGCTGTTTTACAAGAATACACCTACATGGGAAGTATTATACTGAGGACATGTGGGCAGAGTATCCTGGGCAGACTCTGTGTGGCCAGAGAAGGTTGGGCTGAGGGCAGAGATGGTCATAGGTGTGTTGGAAGGATGAGATGGGTAGAGGATGAGAGGCATGATGGGGCCAAGAAGTGGCTCTGAGGGAAAAACTTGCTGCCAAATGACCAAGGGTGTGCCAGGCAGAGAATGGCAAGTTATGTCAAGACCCTTGCTCCAGGGAAAACACAGGTTGATGGTAGCTCATGTTTTAAAAGCCACTATCGAGCAAAATAGTGGAATAGGCAGCTCCAGACACCCATTTCTTCACATAAACTGTTAAAACAAAAACAAGTAGAAGCTATCAGGGCCAACGTAGTCAGAAATCTAGAAAACAGGTTTACAGCAACCAAGCAAATGCTGAATCAAGAAAGAGGCAACTTAAAAATGAAAGCTTCACAGATACTTCCCGGTTCAGCATCATATTGAAAGTGAGCATCCTGTGTTCCTAGTGTGGGACCCAGAGGGAGCAGAGCAGAACTTATTCAGAAATCACTTTGTTCTTCCCTATGTGGGGTTGGAAAAAGAATTGAATCCAACTGTTTGTTTGTCTCTGTGTTGCCTAACTCAGAATTACTTGGTGGAAAGTGCTGGGCTCAAAACATAGAAACATGAACTGAACTCCCTCAGGCACTTGGGACATCACTTAATAGTACAGTCAACTTCCTAAAGCCCAGGAGGGAAGGGCAGATTAATGAGGACATTCAAAAGCACCCTCATATGTCAGGGAATTTAGAAAGCCATGTACAGACCCAGGATAGAAGGTATACTCAGAAAAGACCTATAAAGATTGTAGTGTCACCTCCAGCTGATCTCTGTGATCTGTGGAAGCAGGAGCCACGCAGAGTAATAATTAGTGCTGAAGTAGTTTCCCAGTAGAGCACAGTAAATATTCTCAAATGTCCAGTTTTTAACAAAAAAAAAATCATAAAGAATACACATAAGCAGAAAATACAGCTGCTTATGTCAAATAAAAAATTAATTGACAGAAGTGTCCCTGAAAAAGCACAGATACTTAACAGATTATAAATAAGCTGTCTTAAATGTGCTCAAAGATCTGAAAGAAACCATGGACAGGGAACTAAAATCTATGTATGAATAAACTGAAAAAGTCAGTAGAGATAGTTGTAAATATACAATTCACATTTTATTTATTATAAAAAGAAACAGAGTGGAAGTCCTAGAGCTGGGACTTCCTGGTGCTCCAGGGGTTAAGGCCCTGCTTGGCACTGCATGGAGCACAGGTTCGACCCCTGGCCAGGGAACTGAGATCTCACATACCTCGTGGTGCAGTCAAAATAAAGAAGTCCTAGAGGGAGAGCTAAAGAAACTGAAGTGAAGAGTTTTTCGGAGGATTTCAATAGCAGGTTTGAGCAGGCTATAGAACTGGTGAACTTGAAGTTATCCAGTCTGAGTAGCAGAAAGAAAAAAGGTTGAAGAAAAGTGAACAGAGCCTAACAGACTCATGGTGAAAGGCTGTTGCTGAGCCGTGCAAGATGCTGGGATTCTTGTCCTCTGGAGGAGAGGAATTCAATCTGTGATCAGTGACAAGGCTTGACTGCTCAGAGCTTTTGTGTAATAAAGGTTTATTAAAGTATAAAAGAGATAGAGAAGGCTTCTGACATAGACATCAGAAGGGGGCAGAAAAAGTGCTCCCTTGCTAGGTTTTAGCAAGAAGTTATATACCTATTAGCAAGTTGCTAAAAGGAAATGTCTCAAAACTCAGAGTGGCACCAGGCCCCTCACCCACAGCATGTGTTTTGAGATAACATTGGCACAAGGTGAGTCATCCCGGGCCATAAAACAGTTGACATGAATCTTGAAGAAAGGCAGATTTCCAAGCAAATACATAGTCTCATTCACATAGCTTAAGAGAACATTTCCGTGAGTAAAACATACTGGTTTGTTGAGCCATGATCAGTTCTAAGTCTTAGGTGGAACCGACTTGAAGAAAGATAGAGTCTAAGATAAATACATAGTTCATTAACATAGCTTAAGAAAAACATTTCCATAAGAAAAACTCATTGGTTAGCTCAGGTTTGAGAAAAGTTAAGTTCAGGTGGAACCAGGTGTCATTATGGCAACACAGAATTTTAAAAGAAACTTCCTTTTAATTTTGTATAGAGAAGGGAAAAACATCTGACAATTGTGGTTTGTTTCCTCCTGCTGCTTAAGAGAGAGAGAAACAATGTCTGACACTTGCAGCCTATTTCCTCTCTTGGGGCCCCTAGCCCTCCTGCCTGTTACCCTCTCAGTGGGACACACATGGGAATCCAAGAAAGAGGGGAGAAAGACAGAAAGGGGTGGAAAACGTGTTAAATTTGATGAAAGATGCAAAAAAGCTTTGCACCTACATGTCTAGAAAGCTCAGCAAGCTCCCAGTAGGACAGAGTCAAAGAGATCCACACTAGGACTCATTATAATCAAACTGTTGAAACATTGAATCTTGAAATCAATAAGAGAAGCAAACCATCTTATATAAGGTATCCTCAATAAGATGAACAGCTAGTTTCTCATCGGCCCTTGGAGGCTGGAAGGCAGTGGGATGATATATTTAAACTGCTTAGAGAATGAAACTGCCAACTAAGAATTCTACATCTGGCAAAATTATCTTTCAGAGTAAAGACAAAGTTAAGGTATTCTTGGATAAACAAAAGCTCAGGGTGTTTATCACCAACAGACGTGCCCTGTGAGAAGTGTCAGAGGAAGTGTTACAGGCTAAGAGGAAAGGGTATTAGGCAGGAGCTCAAAGCTATACAGAGAACCAAAGATCTCTGATAGAATTAACCACATAGGTAAGGATAAAAGCTAGTATTGTTATATTGGTTTATAACCTCTCTTATGATTTAAAAGACAAATGTGTGAAATGATCATAACCCTATACTACTGAACATATAACATGTAAGGATACATTTGTGACTGCAACAACATAAAGGTAGCAACATACCTGTAGAGGAGTGGAGTTTCTTTATGATACTGTGGCTACTTTGGTTAACAGTTCAAACTTGGTGGCTTTATTCTGAGGATTCAACATACAGCATGGTGACTATAGTTCATAATGTATAGTGAACTTGTCAACTGCCAGGAGAGTTGATCTTGAAAGTTCTCACCACACACACACACACACACACACACACACACACACAGTGGTTACTGTGCAAGGTGATGGATATGTCAGTTATGGTGGTCATCATTTGCATATATATGTGTATCAATTCGTCCCATTGTGCACTTTAAACTTAATATGATGGACTTCCCTGGTGGTCCAGAAGTTAAGAATCCACCTGCCAATTCCAGGTACACAGATTTAATCCCTGCTGCAGGAGGATCCCATGTGCCACAATGCAGCTAAGTCTGTGTACCACAGCTGCTGTGCCAGTGCCCCAGAACCCGTGAGCTGTAACCACTGAGGCCCGTTTGCCCCTAGAGCCCATACTTTGCAACAAGAGAAGCCACTGCAATGAGAAGCCTGTGCACTGCACCTAAAGAGTAGTGCACCCCCTACCCCTGCAACTAAAGAAAGATGATGCAAAGCAGTGAAGACCCAGCACAGCCAAAAATAAATACATTTCTTTCTTAAAAAAAAAAAGATAACAACTTACATGATGTTCTATGGCAATTTATTTCAATAAAGATGGGGCAGGGGACCAAAAAAGCTGAAGGGAGAGGGCCAAAATAGATTGTTTTAGGATGTTAGAGTATTAATTATAATCGCCATGATACAACTAGGAAAGTATCTTTAAAATATACACAAAAGGAATAAAGAAGAAAATCAAATGGTATGCTGCAAAAAATAAACTGAACGCAAAGGAAGATAGTAATAGATCAAATGAGGAACACAAAGGTCAAAGACATTGAAAAGATTCAAGAAGCAAAGTGGTAGAAGTAAGTCCTTCTTTGTCAGTAATTAAATGTTAATGGTTTAAACTCATGTCAACAGGCAGATATGTCAACAGGCAAATACGGACAGAATGGATTTAAAAAAGTATGACCCAACTATATACTGTCTACAGGAGGCTTACTTCAGGAGGCTTCCAAAGGAAAAAATAAGCTTAAAGTGAAAGGTGAAAAAGATATGTTCCATGCAAATAGTAACAAAAGAAACCTGGGGTTACCTATTAATATCGGACAAAGTAAACTATGTCAAACAACTGTACAAGAGAAAAGAAGGATATTATATATTGATAAACGAGTTAATTAATCAGGAAGATTATTGTTCAGTCACTTAGTCATATCTGATTTTTGCGACCCCATGTACTGCAGCCCGCCAGGCTTCCCTGTCCTTTACTATCTCCAAGAGTTTGCTCAAACTCCTGTCTGCTGAGTTGATGCTTTCCAACCATCTAATCTGTTGTCCCCTTCTCCTCATGCCCTCTATCTTTCCCAGCATCAGGGTCTTTTCAATGAGTCGACTCTTCACATCAGGTGGCCAAAGTATTAGAGCTTCAGCTTCAGCATCAGTCCTTCCAATGAACATTCAGGGTTGATTTCCTTTAGGATTGACTGGTTTGTTCTCCTTGCTGTCCAGGGGACTCTCAAGAGTCTTCTCCAGCATCACAGTTTGCTATATATTGATAAGTCAGTTAATCAAGAAGATAGAGCAGTGATAAACGTAAACACTAAAAAGAACCCCAAAACATGAAAGATGCATAGATTTGAGCGAAGAAAGAGATGCTTCGGTAGCAGTTGGAGACTTTAATACGTCACTTCCAAAAGTTAGGAAAAACATCTAAACAGAAGTTTAGTAATGAAACAGGCAAATTGAGCAATACTGTAATTAATAGATCTAATAGACATAGATATACCCTCTGCCCAAGGAAGCAGATACACAGTCTTAAGTGCATATGGAACATTCTTCAATGTAGACCATATATTAGACTACAAAACCAGTCTCAATCAATGTTGAAATAATATAAAGTATCATCTCCAAGCAATAACTGCAGGAAAACTGGAAAATGCACAAATATGTTGAAGTAAAACCATACACTCTTAATCAGTTGGTCGAAGAAGAAACCACAGGGAAGTTAGAACGTACATACAGACAAATGAAAACAAAGCCACAAACTACCAGAACTCACAGGATACAGGGAAGCCTGGAGTGGAAGTTTACAGCAGTCAATGCCTATATTAGGAGGAGGATAGATAGGTCTTAACAGCAGTACCTGACTTGACATCCTAGGGGTCTGTGAGAAGAGTAAATGAAACCCAGAGCTGATGGAAGGAAATTATGAACATCGGAGCAGAAATAGAGACTGGAAAAGCAATAAGAGAATCAATGTATTTAAAAGTTTTTTTGAGATGATTTAACAAATGACAAAAACAGCACACTGAAAATCAAGTGAACATGGGATGGGGACATTATTACCAACTATACAAAAGTGAAAAAGAGTAAAAACCAGTTCAGTCCAGTCGCTCAGTCATGTCCAACTCTTTGCAACCCCATGAATCACAGCATGCCAGGCCTCCCTGTCCATCACCAACTCCCGGAGTTCACCCAAACTCATGTCCATCGAGTCAGTGATCCCATCCAGCCATCTCATCCTTTGTCGTCCCCTTCTCCTCCTGCCCCCACTCCCTCCCAGCATCAGAGTCTGTTCCAATGAGTCAAATCTTCGCATGAGGTAGCCAAAGTATTGGAGTTTCAGCTTTAGCATCATTCCTTCCAAAGAACACCCAGGACTGATCTTTAGAATGGACTGGTTGGATCTCCTTGCAGTCCAAGGGACTCTCAAGAGTCTTCTCCAACACCACAGTTCAAAAGCATCAATTCTTCGGCACTCAGCTTTCTTCACAGTCCAACTTTCACATCCATACATGACCACTGGAAAAACCATAGCCTTGACTAGACGGATCTTTGTTGGCAAAGTAATGTCTCTGCTTTTTAATATGCTATCTAGGTTGGCCATAACTTTCCTTCATTGCACACCAACAAATTAGATAACCTACATGAAAGAGCTAAATTCCTAAAAAAGAGACATATTACCAAGAGTGACTCAAGAATAGGTAGAAAGTAAGAACACACTTATAACAATTAAAGATTGAATCTGTAACTTTTAAAACTAACAAACCAGGGCCAAATGGCATCACAAGACATTTAAAGAAGGATTTGTGCTGTTTTGTCAAGCTTGCAAACTATACAAGAGGAAGGATAATCAAAGACACCACAGGAAAAGAAAATTTTACATTAAGACATTTTGTGGCTGTATATACAAAACCCTCAACAAAATGCTAGCAAACTGAATCCAGCAGTGTTAATAAAAGTGTTATATCCCATGACCAAGTGGGATGTAACCCAGGGACACAGGAGTGGTTCAACATAAGAACCAATCAGTGTCATTTACCACATTAAACGAATGAAGGGGAAAAGCTATAATCATCTCAATTGATGCAAAAAAAAAATGTGTTTGACAAAACCAAATTCATTTTCATAATGAAAACACTGAGAACTCCATTCAAGGCAACCTCCTCAACACGATAAAGGGCATTCATGAAAAACCCACAGCTAACATCATGTCATTAGTGAAATATTAAAAGGTTTTCCCCATAAATCAGGAAAATTTGCCTGCTTTCGCCTCTGCTCTTCAGTTCTGTTTTGGAAGTTCTAACCAGAGCAATCAGGCCAGAAAAAAAAAAAAAGGATTCAAATTGGGAAGAAAAATAAAACTACCTCTGTTTGTATAAGGCACAATCCTATATATATAATAGGAAATCCCAAAGAATCCATTAGAAACCTGCTAGAGTTAATAAATTCAGCAGAATTGCAGAGTACAGGTGAGTACACAACCATACACCAACAATGGTGGGAATGTAGAATGGCATAGCCATGGTGGAGTACAGTTTGGCAGTTCCTCAAAGTTTAAACATAGCGTTACCATGCGTGCATGCTCAGTCACTTCAGGTGTGTCTGACTCTTTGCAACCCTATGCAGTGTAGCCCACCAGGCTCCTCTGTGGGATTATCCAGGCAGGAATACTGGAGTGGGTTGCCATCCCCTCCTCCAGGGGATCTTCCCAACCCAAAGATTGAACACATGTCTCCTGCATTGGCAGGCGGGGGTTCTTTACCACTAGCACCACCTGGGAAGCCCTGGCATTACCATGTTACCCAGTAATTCCACTGCTGGATACATACCCACAGAATTCAAGGCAAATATACTCATCAAGTACATGTACGTCATATTCGTAGCACTGTTCACAGTAGTCAAGAGGTGTAAGCAACCCAGATACCCCAGTGGATGGATGCAGAAACCAGCTGTGTTGTGTCTGTACCGTGGAATATTATTCAGCCAGAAGGGAGTGGAACACTGGTACCTGCTGCAGTGACTGGACCTGCAGAAACATTAGGTTGAGAGGAAGAGTCCAGACATCAAAAGTTGTGTATCATGATTTCATTCACATGCAAAGTCAGGAATGAGGTAAATCCATGGAGACAAAATGCAGGTGGGTGGTCACCAGGCGCTGGGGGCCAGGAGATACGGACTAATGCACCGGGGCTTTGAGGTGATGGAAATGAAATGTCTTGGAACAAGATACAGATTTTGATTGCACAACATTGTAAATGTACTAAATGCCACTGAAGTGTTCATTTAAAACAGTTATTTTGTTTGTTAACTTCACCTCAATACACATAACAGTAAAATGAAAACAGAGCCCCTGTGGGGACGGAGAGGGGTGGAGCCCCCGGCCGAGGCTGCGGTGCCGTCGAGGGCTTGTGTGGCGGGGCAGGTGCTGCTGAGTCTCTGCTGGGCCCCTTGACAGCCACAGCCACGCGAGGACTTGTGAGCATGGCTCTGATGGGGCACTTTTCACAAACCTGGGAGCAGCTAATCATACAGGTCTCCATTGTTTCCTCTTGGGAAGTCTAACAGGTTTGCTGTGTGCTGGCTGGGCCAGTTGGTGCCACACTTGTGGGGGCAGTGTGGCAAACAAGTGCATTTGTTTACACATCTTTTCCTTCACCATTAAACCCAGTGTTTTTAATGAAAATTTTTATTAAAGCATATTTCTGATTTTATATTTCCTTTCAAAAAAAGAACTTTCATTATTGTTTCCAGTAATTCTTATGTTGCAGAGAATTGTATCCAGTCTAGCAAATCAAGAATGTCATCACCCTCACCCATAGGACTCACTCTTGTTTCCCATCTCAGTAAAATCCTTCCAGGCCAATAGTTTCTCTGGCCCCAAAAGCAGTTCCCATTTCCACTCCCTCAGGAGCCACACCAATGACCTTGTCTCAGTTGGGTCAGCGAGCCATGCCCCACAGGCCAGATCCAGCTCACAAGTTGTTTATGACCTGCAAGCAAAGAACAGTTCACACTTTTTTAAGGATTGTAACAGAGCAGACCTTATGACAGAGACTGCAGCCACGGAGCCCAGAATGGGTCCTCTCTGACCCTTCATGGAAAAGCTGTGTCCCTTCTTGTGCAGCCAGGAGAGGGTGGGGCTCCCTGGGCCGCCCTGCCCAGACCCTTGTTTCCTGCAGTGACCTCCCTGTTTGTCCCTGCAGCCCTCACTGTACCCCTATCACACATGGGAGCCCCGCTGGTGCCCCACAGCTGGGGCCCTGGGAGAAGATGGAAGCCCACCTGCAGGTGATGACAGGCCTGCCTGACGGTCAGCAGGAGGGTGAAGCAGGTTGCTTCATTGTGTGCAGCCACATGGTCAAGCTCCACTGAGGGGGTCTTGGCACAGACACTGTGCAGGGCTTTCCAGCTGGGCCATGAGTCAGGTGACCAGAATGCAAACTGCCACCACCAGACACATTGGCAGGGCAGTCAGGCTGAGCATACAACACAGCTGGGTCTGTGTTGAGGAGAATAGAAGCCTCCAGGTGACGTGGGGAGACAAAATGCTGTTGTGGGGGGAGATTCTAGAAGTTCCAGTAGGGGAATGGAAATCATTCCTGAATCGAGGGGCAGGTCAGAGGGCAACAGGCCCAAGGAGGCTGAGAGTACTGTGGGGTGCCCTTCACCTACCCACTCAGCACCCCTTCATGGCCCCAGCCCTGGGATATGGAGCCCTGTTGGGAACAGTGGTCAGAGAAGTCCTCTTCTGTGAGGTATTTCAGCTGAGACAGGCTAAAGGGACAGAGAGAGCATGAAGACCATTGGGGAGGTGGCACCATGAGACTTTCTGTTTGTCATTTCAGGCTGGGACACCAGGACTAAGGGCCAGGAGTTTGTTCAGAAGGAAGAAGTTTCTGAGGACTTGGAATCACATGTAGAAATATCAGACAGCTCTGGCAGTGATGCTCCCCAGACACCTGAGCTTGCAGTACTCCGTGGTGGTGTAGAAGAAAGAGACTGGGGGGTCCCTGAGGATGAGAGGCAGATGCACCACCCTCACCAGGAGGGGGCCTTCACTCTTGCACAGATGCTTCTCAGGAGCCCCTCAGGAGAGAGAGAGGTGGACTGGGAAGACATCAAGAGCAGCTGCAGCCGGAGCCCAAGCCCAGTGGAGTGTCAGGGGCCTCCTGTGGAGGAGAGGCCCCATCCACGTGGCATACAGAGCCTGCCCTGCAGCCTGGACCTGCCCAGCTGCACAGGACTTAACGTGGCCAAAAGCCCGTTCATATGCAGCGAGTGTGGGAAAACCTTTGAAGGAGACCCTGATCTTACACAGCATCAGACAGTGCACACTGGACACAAGTCCTTCATCTGTAACGAGTGTGGAAGGCTCTTCAGCACACACACAGGCTTCCTTCAGCACCAGCTCACCCACCATGGGGAGAAGCTGCATGTGTGTTCTGAGTGTGGGAAAGCCTTCTGCCAGAGCTCCAGCCTTAAAAAGCACCAGAAGTCCCATGTGAGTGAGAAGCCCTACGAATGCAGTGAGTGCGGGAAGACCTTCAGGCGCAGCTCCAACCTCATCCAGCACCAGAGAATCCACTCTGGCGAGAAGCCGTACCTGTGTCATGCCTGTGGGAAGGCCTTCAGGCGCAGTTCCAACCTCGTCAACCACCAGAGGGTCCACACAGGGGAGAAGCCCTTCGAGTGTACTGAGTGTGGGAGGGCCTTCAGCCAGAGTTCACACGTGAGGAAGCACCAGAGGGTCCATACCGGGGAGAGGCCTTACTCATGTAGCGAGTGTGGCAAGCCCTTCAGCCGGGTGTCCAACCTCATCAAACACCACAGGGTCCACACGGGCGAGAAGCCCTACAAGTGCAGTGACTGCGGGAAGGCCTTCAGCCAGAGCTCGAGCCTCATCCAGCACTGGAGGATCCACACCGGGGAGAAGCCTCATGTGTGTGCTGTGTGTGGCAAGGCCTTCAGGTACAGCTCGGTGCTCCAAAAGCACCAGATCACCCACACGGGGGAGAAGCCGTATGAGTGTGGCGTCTGCGGGAAGGCCTTCAGCCACAGCTCGGCACTCGTGCAGCACCAGGGTGTGCACACGGGCGACAAGCCCTACGAGTGCCGCGAGTGTGGAAAGACCTTTGGCCGCAGCTCCAACCTCATCCTGCACCACCGGGTCCACACGGGGGAGAAGCCCTATGAATGCACTGAGTGCGGGAAAACTTTCAGCCAGAACTCAACTCTCATTCAGCATAAGAGGATCCACAATGGGTTGAAACCCCACAAGTGTAACCAGTGTGGCAAAGCCTTCAACCGGAGCTCCAACCTCATCCACCACCAGAAGGTCCACACTGGAGAGAAGCCCTACACCTGCGTCGAATGTGGGAAGGGCTTCAGGCAGAGCTCGCACCTCATTCAGCACCAGATCATCCACACGGGCGAGAGGCCCTATCAGTGCAGTGAGTGTGGGAAGTCCTTCAGCCAGTGCTCCGTTCTCATCCAGCACCAGCGGATCCACACGGGGGTGAAGCCCTACGACTGCACGGCTTGTGGAAAAGCCTTCAGCCAGCGGTCAAAGTTGACCAAGCACCAGTTGATCCACACCAGGGAGTGAACCCCTCGAAGCTTCACCCTGACCCCCTGGCTGTGCCTTGCTCTCCCTCCCCAGACTTGAGGTGCTCTCGCTCACTCTGTCCACCCATGAGGCCACCGTCCACAGAGGCCACCGTCTACACACTGGGGACCCTCCTGTGGTCCTGCTCCTTCTCCCAAGTCCCCTGCCATCACCCTTGTCTCTTGTGAGCTCATTTCTCTTTGTTGTTTGTTTTTCCAGTTTGTTATGAGACAGCTGTGCTTGTTAGAAGGGAAAGGATTATAGAGGCTGTGCACTCATCCATAGAGTTTATTACTGTAAAGGAACATAACCAAGAAAGTAAATGACATTTGGTTTGAGACAACCACAGACCTCGGTGTGCTCACTAGTCAAGGGACTGAGTCCTTTGTCAGGGGTTGTGGCTGGTATCTGTTTTCATGTCAGGTTGAGAGTTTTCAGGTCTGGTTGCTGTCACTACCGCCCCCCCTCCCCCACATCCTACCTGGTAATGGGACCTGACCCTCCCTGCTCCCCCCTTTCCAGGGTGTCTGTCTGCAGTCTGTGGTTATGTGTTTTTGCTCTGTGGTGGCCCAGGCCCTGTGGCCCCACTCAGGCTGAAGCACGATTGTACATGAGGCAGTTCCTGAGCTCTGGTCCTGGCCTCACCGACAGGGGCCGCTCTACATGCTCCTGCCTTCCTCTGTCAGGCTCCCGGATCCATCGCCAGACATTTACAGGGCACCTAGGTGCCCCTAAGAGGTGGGCATTGGCTGCCGACTCCCTGCACAGGGGAACTTAGCCCAGAAGCCACACTTCTGCCACCAGGGAGGTCATGTCCTGGGAAGAATGGGGGACCCCTCCGCACTGTTCCAGGAGGAAAGGAGGCAGTGGCTTGTAGTCACAAAGGGAAGGGAAGGTGTGGCTTCTGAGTTCTCAAGGAAGTAGAGGCAAGGCCAGCAGTTGCAAATGTGGAGGGAGAGGTGGTTTGAGGCTGGAGAGAAGAGAGGGTGGAGGGGTGACTCAGATGCACAGGCGAGTCCATGGGCTTGGGTGGCACAGGCTGCCCAGGCTCCCCTCCAAGGCCCCGTGAAGCAGCTGTCCCTGCTGCCCTGTAGAGGCCCTGTCATACCCTCCCCTACACTTTGGGCACCATCCCACCCCGTCTCCCTAGGCAACAACTAATGGGATACAGTTTCCAGACTTGGTCTCAGCCTGACAAGACTGCTCCTATTCTTCCTGTCAGGCAGCTCCTCTGGCTTCACGCTCCTCCTCCGTCAGTCTGGCTTTGATTTATGATTCCTTTTCTCAGTAAGTATCTGTGTCCGCCTCGACTCCGCTCTGTCGCTGATTGGCCCGCTTGCTGCTGGCCTGCGTCGCTCAGCCCTGCTGCACGTGGTGCGCTGTCACATCCTCTGCTACAGAGTCAGAGACCCCTCCAACAAGAGGCTGAATTGGTGCAATACCAAATTTGTGCAAGACTCCTCCACGGAAGGGGCTTCAGCCACCTCCTGCTAGGCCTCCTGGAGTCTCTGGACCACTCATGATGGCACTCAGTTGTCCAAGGGCTTCTGATGCAAGAAACTGCCCTCTTTCCCCCATACAACATGCCACTAGAGCTACAATTACTGAAACTGGACCTCCTGAGCCCATGACCCTTTGTACCCAGCTGCTCATTACGCTCTGGGTCACAGAAGCAGTACCCAACAAACTTAGGGGCTGCCGAGCTGCCTTGGTGCAGGATGGAGCTGAACCTGGGCCTTTGGCCTGCTCCACCTGCAAGAGGAATAGCCTCACCTATTCTCAGCCCCTTTCCAGATGTCAGGCTGCTGGACCCTGTCCACCTGGAGAGCTCCAGGGTGGGATGAATTCGGGGGAACAGCAGTGGGAGTTCCAAGACTATAGGCAGAGAAGTGCCAACTGTCATGGAAGATGGAGCTCAGAGGGAAGCTGCTCCTCATTTCTAACCAGGACGACCCTGATACAGGGCCAGACTGGAGGGCCAGCATGCCTGGCCAAACACCAGGCCGTTGTCTTAGCGCCCGGTGACTTGACTCAGCCTCATCTGCGCATTTCTACAAACTTGTGCTGACACCTAAGAGTTGAACCCTTTGGTGTAAAAAGCTCCAGGAATCTCTTGCCTCACAGATGCCCCCCAATACTAATCAAGCTCTCTAGATGGCTCTCCCTATACTTAGGCACAACACGAAGCCTCCCCCACACGCCCTCATCCCCTCCAGAGTTCCAGGTTTTACTGAGAGTGGCCAAGGCGCTCTTAGTTTTACCTGCTGCAGGCTGCAGAGTCCACACAGCTTGTTTAAAGAGGCTCTGAATTAGCTGAGTGAAACATGGTGTGTCTCTCATCAAACATCAGGGTGAGTGGTGACTAGCAGGCTGGCACCTTGAGGCCTCATCCTCCTCATTTTGTGCCCACATCTGGAAAAGCAGAAAAGCCAGCCGAGTGCTCTGCCCTCTGATGCCAACAGGAGACCGAAGGCATCCAGGCCCTCACCTGGGCCCAGGGACCTTCCCTCCAGCCGCTCCTGCTGACCGCAGCAGAGGCCCAGGCTGGTGACCCTTCTTGCTCTCAAGCCACCTCAGACCTGTTCCAGAGGCCTTCTCTACCCTCCTCAGAGACCTCCTTTATGTCAATAATAAAGCTTTTCATACCTTTAAAAAACCAGAAGCCCTGCTTGGCCTCCACACCTTCTTCCACTCTGGTCTTTGGTTTATGGATGTCAAGTTCCTCTGTACTGTGACTTCTCCTTCAACTCCTTGTTCTGACCAAAGCCTGGCTGCTGTGACTGCACAAGTTCCCCGGAGCCCTCACCCTTTCCCACGACCTCGAGAATTAGAGATCAGGAGGACGATCTCCTGGCTCCTGATTTCCACATCCATACACTTCTGCCTTCAGCTAATAATGCCAGCTCCGTTGAGAACAACAGAAAAGCAGCCCTAACAGCTCAAAGCTGCCCTGCGTTAGGGCTCCCTGGGCAAAAAATGCCAGTTGGGGCCCCTAGGCCCGGCTCCAGGTGGCTCCCTGGTATCAACTGTGCCATGGTTTCCATGTGCTGGCAGAGTTCTGGGAGACTCCTCCATGGATCCCACAGCCCAGGCCTCACAGATGATGAATGTAGGGGAAAAACTGTCCCTTGACACCCATGGCCTCTCTGTGCAAGGAGAAGCAGGGAGACTGGGGTGGTGTGTGAGAGCAGGGCCAGGGTCCAGGACCATCCTGAAGTTTCTATGGCTTTGGAGTCAACTCAGGTCTGAGTGGAAAACAGGGCCTTGATGGCTGAGGACAGTGCAGGCCACGCCAGAGCAGCCAACCACGTAGGATGAGGTTGGTTCTTTCCCCTGGGGCTTGGCAGACACTGGCCCCTGGGCTTCCCTGGAAGTAACACAAAGGCATGGGGTGAGGTGGAGGTGGCCTGACTGCAGGTACCCTGTGAGGCTTATTCTGTATGCAGGTTCTTCTGGGCTCATGGGCCAGACTGTGAATCTTCCAGACATCAGAACATTGACTGGGGAGACCACTGCCAACTGGAAATGTGATAGAAAGATGGTCTCAGATTCAGGGGAAAGGACCAGTCTCATTCTATGTGGTAGTGGGGTAACAAGATAGCCTTTTGGAAAAAGGACAAAACTAGACTTACTCTTTACATCTCTTGGCAGAATAAAGTCCAAATGGAACAGAGATTTAAATGTAAAGAAACAAAACCAGATGAGTACTGGGTGAAAACATGGATGGATTCCTCCAGAACTGGGAAGTTAGGGAAATTTTACTGTAGCTTGAAATCAAGCAACAATAAGGGAAAACATGATAAATTTCATTGCACAGAAATAAAGTTTTGCAGGACCAACACCTTTATATTCAAAATAAAAAGACAAATGGTGAACTGGAGGAAGTGTTTACAACTTATGTTATACATGACATAAAAATTAATGTACATAAGGCTATTTAAAATTAGGGTTTCATTTTCAACAAATGTTGTTGTAATTATTGCATAACCGTATGCCAACAAAGTGAATCTCAATCCTTGCCCCACACCATCTAAAGAATTTAACTCAAAATGTATCATCAACCAAAATGTACAGCAGAAACTTCTAAAAGAAAACATAAGAGAAAACCTACTGACCTTCACTTTGGTCAAGATTTATTAAATAAATAATCTTTGGTGAAGATTTATTAAATAGGACACACAGAGCAGGAATTTTCGAGGAAGGAATTCAGTGAGTAGGAGCTCATCAAGATTTAGAACATTTGTTCCTCAAAGGAAAAGGCAAAGCATAAACTGGGAGAAAATATTTGCAAAACATATATATCTAAAAAAGGACTTGTACTCCATGCTATAAAGAAGTCCTGGTGACTTCCCTGGTGGTTCAGTGGGTAAGACTCCATGTTTCCAATGCAGGGGACCCTGGTTTGACCCCTATTTGGGGAACTAAGATACTGCACACTGCAACTAAGCCTGAGTCAAAGCTACTGAGCTCACACAATCTACAGAAGCCTGCACTGCAACGATGACATGGTGCAGCCAAAAATAAAATAATAAAAAAATAATTTATTAAAAGTGATTTTGGAGTCTACTCTTTATACCATCTCTCTGGTATCATATTGATTGCTTATATAACTTGTCAGTTGCATCAAAAAAGACTGTAAGTGCTTGCAATTTTTAATCTTAGTGTTAAGAACAAAGTTTTAAAAAATCTACAACTTATGTCACAAAGGGTTAACATAATCAGTTCAGTTCAGTTCAGTTCACTCAGTCATGTCTGACTCTTTGCAACCCCATGGACTGCAGCACACTTGTCCATCACCAACTCCCAGGGCTTTCTCAAACTCATGTCCATTGAGTTGGTGATGCCATCCAAACATCTCATCCTCCATTGTCCCCTTCTCCTGCCTTCTATCTTTCCCAGCATCAGGGTCTTTTTCAATGAGTCAGTTCTTCACATTAGGTGGCCAAAGTATTGGAGTTTCAGCTTCAGCCTCAGTCCTTCCAATGACTATTCAGAACTGATTTCCTTTAGGACGAACTGGTTTGTTCTCCTTCCAGTCCAAGGGACTCTCAAGAGTCTTCTTCAACACCACAATTCAAGAGCATCATTCTTCGGTGCTCAGCTTTCTTTATAGTCTAACGCTATAGTGCTTCTAAAATGAGAGGGAAGAGACCAACAAGCAGGTTCACAGAAAAGTCAGTGAAATTGGCTCTTAATCATATGAAGAGATGCTCAACCTCACTCCCAAGAAAGATGCAAAAGGAAATTACACCAAGATGCTATTTCTTGCTTCTCAGATTGCCAAAATACCAAATATTTGACAACATTCTTTGTTCACAAGGCTGTAAGGAAACCTCACCAGCGGAAATGCAAGATCCTACAACCCTGTGGAAGGGAACTGGGCAACACACAGAAAAACAGATACAAATGCCCATTTCTAGGAATCTATCCTAAAATTAAACTGGCCAAACTGAAAAGACCTAACTAAAGCTACTTCCTACAGCACTAATTTTATGGCAAAAGATGTCCAGTAATAGCAGACTGGCTGAATACATGACAGCACATTCACAAGGGAGGTGAAGGCAGCTGCATAAAGGAGAAAGGGACATGCCCAGACGCTGCCAAGGAGAGGTGGCTGGATACTGACAGGAAAATGCCAAAATGTGGGGCCAGTGGGAAAGAAATACTGTTCACTGACATTCACTCAGATTTTATGGAATGGAGCCAGAAACCATAGCGTTGATAAATGGTTACTGATAGGGCAGCATGGTAAGAGACTGGTGGGAACAGGTAGGGAAGCAAGTCTTCTGAATGTACTTTCTTTTGTGTACTGGACTTTGAAACCATACAGGGTTTCGGTTCAGTTCAGTCGCTCAGTTGTGTCCAACTCTTTGCGACCCCATGAACTGCAGCATGCCAGGCCTCCCTGTCCATCACCAACTCCTGGAGTCCACCCAAATCCATGTCCATCGGGTCAGTGATGCCATCCAACCATCTCATCCTCTGTCCTCCCCTTCTCCTCCTGCCCTCAATCTTTCCCAGTATCAGGGTCTTTTCAAATGAGTCAGCTTTTCGCATCAGGTGGCCAAAGTACTGAAGTTTCAGCTGAACACCCAGGACTGATCTCACTTAGGATGGACTGGTTGGATCTCTTTGCAGTCCAAGGGACTCTCAAGAGTCTTCTTCAACACCACAGTTCAAAAGCATCAATTCTTCGGCGCTCAGCTTTCTTTATAGTCCAACTCTCACATCCATACATGACCACTGGAAAAACCATAGCCTTGACTAGACGGACCTTTATTGACAAAGTAATGTCTCTGCTTTTTAATATGTTGTCTAAGTTGGTAATGACTTTCCTTCCAAATGCACATAATCATAAAACAAAATTGTATCAAAATGTTAAAAATGTAACTTTAAAAAGCAAACAAGTGAAATAGTAGAGTTAAGGTCATATCCCAAATGGGATATATCCTAACAGCAAGAAGAACTGCAAAACAAATCTGGACTCTTTTCAATAATCATAGTGTTAATAATACTGACATTGTTATCTGACATCATTACATATAACTAATAAATGTTTATATAATTAGAACCTAGGATTTTAAATACAGGAAAAAACTGCCTCCATCTGGAGCTGAGGATGAGCCAGGGGACATTGTGAGTAGCAGTGGTGCCCACCTGGACCTTTAACGGCTCATACCACCTCTGGACACTCTGTTCACATATTGATACTGTGTACTACCTGCTTTCCCCCACTCACAGGTAAAGCCTATGAGAAAGGGACTTACTGGGAATGTTGCTTGTTTTACCTACTCATGTAGCCCCGGCACTTAGAACACTGCCTAGCATGCAAGAGGCGCTCAATAAATACCATGCCTTTGAAGAGTTGCAGAGCTGGACATACACACAAAAGCTAGTTGTTGAATTGCTTAAAAAAAAAAAAAAAGCAAAATGTTAGCTGCTGAAACTAAGCAAAAGACATGCAGGTATTTCATTGTAATATACTTTCAATTTTCATGGATGAACATTTTTAAAATAAGTTGTTCAGTCCCTAAGTCGTGTCCAGCTCTTTGCAACCCCATGGACTGCAGCCAGGCTTCCCTGTCCTTCAGTATCTCCCAGAGTTTGCTCAAAGTCATGTTCACTGAGTCAGTGATGTTATGCAAACATCTCATCCTGTCACCGCCTTCTCCTCTTGCCCTCAGTCTTTCCCAGCATCAGGGTCTTTTCCAATGAGTTGGCTCTTCGCATCAGGTGGCCAAAGTATTAGAGTTTCAGTATCCGTCCTTCCAATGAATATTCAGGATTGATTTCCTGTAAGTTGACAGGTTTAACCTCCTTGCTGTCAGGGGGCTCTCAAGAGTTCCCCAGCACCACAGCTCAAAAGCATCAATTTTTCAGTGCTCAGCCTTCTTTATGGTCCAAATATCACATCTGTACATGACTACTGGAAAACTCACAGCTTTGACTACACAAACCTTTGTCGGCAAAGTGATGTCCCTGCTTTTTAATACGTGATCTAGGTTTGTCATAGCTTCCCCTCCCCCACCCCCTCCAAGGAGCAAGCATCTTTTAATTTCATGGCTGCAGCCACTGTTCAGTGATTTTGGAGCCTAATATAATTCAGCAGTGGAAAAACCACAGCTTTGATTATATGGACCTTGAAATAGCTGGGAAGAGTAAAAGAAAGCAGGGTGTGCTGAGAAGATCCTAGAAGCCATCTGCCGGGACTAATGTTACCGGGCTCAAGCTCTTCATTGTTAAAAGGTAAACTGAGGCATATTAGAATTTGTGAAGAGCTTATGTGAGCAAACAGAAGATGGAACAGTGGTTAGGAGCGCTCCGCCAGCAGGAGCTCTATTAGTTTCTATAGACGGAAAAGCAAAGCAAGGGCTTTGACAGGCCACGACTTAAGCTGTCAGCTTAATTGGAAAGCCTAGCTGGGGGCTACCAAGGCAGCAGAGCCACCCCCAGCCTATTGGCCTCCTCGTTTAATTATGTTAACACTGGCAACTGGCCAACACCATCTAGGATGGTCCAAAAATAGGGCCAAATCGGACAACCTGGGTCCTGAGCTTCAGTCTCTTGGCAGAGAGGACCCTGCCTCACCGGGGTGTGTGGGGCAGACGAGTTCCCTGTGGGAAGCTGACCTCACCTTTCCCGAGTAGAAGCTCTGCCCCTGACGCCGGGGCCCGCTATCCACAGAATTACTGCCACATCCTCCCCCACTTCCAGCCTCGGGCCTTTCCCCAGACCACCTTTCCTGCCAAAAGTCGGGGCACTAGCTTGGTCCTCCCAGCCAACGAGCCATCTGGAAGGACTCCTTGGGGGAGACAGCGGGTGCGGCAGGCAGCAGCGACGGCCACCTCTTCCTCTCGCCCCCGCTGGTTCTGCCCTGCCGAAGTGCGCAAACACTAGAGTAGGGGGACGGGGAGGAGGTTGCCGCCACACAAGACGACCACCGCCAGCCAGCGCCAGGCCCCGCCTCGGCAGGTGTGACATCTCGAGGCAACAAGGCGACGACCCACCCGACTCCGGCTCGGGCTGCGCCCGCAGAGCCGGAGGTACGAGGTACCCGCAGAAGCTTCCGCGAGGCCGCCGGATGTGCAGCCTGTAGGAGACCCGGACGCGGCGTGGCCTATCTAGGCGCGGTGGAGGCTGCGTCTCTCGGTGGCTCTGGAGAGTGCGTCCGTCAGGAGAAAGGCTCAGGGCGGGGAGGGCGGGAGGGCGGGGCCCAAGGCGGACTGGGAAGTGTCGCGTCCTAGGAGTGGCGGCCTGGGAGGCGTGGGCGGGGCCCTTGGGGGCGGGGCGCCCTGCGATTGGCGGATGCGCAGACGGGGCGGGGCGCCCCCTTTGTCTGAGTGCGGTGCGGGCGGCCACCCCTGCGGGTGAGGCAGCTGCGGGGACGGTGAGTCGGGGCGCGGGCTGCATCTGCACCCCCTACCCGCGCGCCGGGGTGGGGGACCAGGACCCTCCACGCGATCGGGTGCTGCCCGCGAGCGTCCCTTGCCTTTCCCTGCCCACTCCGAGCCCCTACCCCGCTCTCGCCTCCCCCGGGCCCTCCCCGCTCCCGCGAACGGCGAGCCCTACGCCGCCGGTACTCGGCGGCGCCCGGAGCTCCGGCATCGCGCGGGGCCCGGGTGCGGGCCGGGGGCGCGAACACTCATTCCACCGGGATCGCCATCGGCATCTCTCCGGGGAGAGTGCTTCGTCCCGAGTCCACTCCCGCCTCCATTTTTATCGAGGCTCGTCTCTCGGTTATTTATGAAAGCCCCTTTCGTGAGCGCGAGCAACCATTCCCGGGGTCCGCGGGAGCCTGCCCAGCGCGACGCTTCGGGGCCGGGAAGCCGGACCCTCGGTGTGCGCTGCCGGGCGTTTCCGTTCTGATCAGCTTGGTTCTCTAACGGGTGTATCGAAGACTTTCTTCTCAGACTATCATCTGACTCCGGTTGTGATGTTTTGTTCTAAGATGGAAGATTTCGAGTGTTCAGTGGTCAAATATTTACCCTCGAGGCTTTTGGCTTTGTGCTGTGTCTTAAAGGGCTTTCCCTACTCCAAGTTTAGTTCTAAAATAAACTCGTTTTCTCTGGTACTTGTGAAACGTTGGCTCCATCTGGAATCATTTTGATGTGGGGAAAGTTGGAAATCCAGCTTCAGTGTTTTCCCTAAACCCTGGTATTTCTGACACTACTGAATAACTCATTTCGCCCTTGATTTGGAAAACCACCTTTGTCCAGTGTTAAATTCTCCCAAGTCTTGGGTCCATTTCTGGCATTTGTGTTGTTTTGATGTGAAAAGGTTTTGATTTTCATGCAAATCTGTGCGTTTCTGCTCCCCAGAGTTTATTCAGGTTCTTTTTATCATATAATTTTAAAATTTAGCTCTTTTTCATTCATTAGCTGTGTGCTTTCAGTATATGATATGAAATGATCTCATTTAATTTCTGTTCTTTTTTAAAGCTCAGTTACAGCTCAGTTTTATTCAGCAAATAAAGGATAGTACACCTTCAAGGCGTGAGGGCAGGCTGCTGGGACCCCAGAGGAGAGGCTGATTTCTGCTTTTGCTTAGCTTTCTGGGAGATTGGTTGAGCTTTGTGCAAAGGACTAATTTTAGACCTGTTGTCTGAGTGAGGTTACTGGAATGTCTTCCCCAGGATTTTAATGCCTGGCCTATCTTGTTTGTTTATAGATATGGCCCTGCTCTGCCCTTTCTAGTCCAGGACTGCTTGGCTCTCTGCATTACGACTTTGTGGATACAGGGGGCAGCATTAACATATTTTTAAGGTTTACTTTAACCTTGTTTCTTGCTGTCTGTGACTAGAACTGTTTTCCCTGAATATTTTCTGACTCTGTGTTGCTGCTGTGTAGAATAGCTACCTGTGTGGATACATGTCTGTGATCATTTACCTCTGAAACATGTAGGGTTGTGGTTTGGGCTTACAGGTGGATCAGAACTGCCTCTTTGGAAGGTGCTTCCAGCCTGGAGAGCCAGGCTTTGAGCAGATGAAGAAAGAGGAGCGGGTCTTCCAGTGGGAAAACCTAGGGGTGAGGATGGTAAGGAAGAGTGGGGAGACCCTGGAGCTATCCACCCCAGGCCAGGGACTGCAAGTGTGCCTGTCACACCTGTCACCGTTGGCGGGGTCTTTGGGAAGAAGATCTTCAGTAGTTCCAGCAAGAGCTGCTGCTGCTAAGTTGCTTCAGTCGTGTCCAACTCTTAGCGACCCCATGGACTGCAGCCCACCAGGCTCCTCCGTCCATGGGCCTCTCCAGGCGAGAGTGCTGGAGTGGGGTGCCATTGCCTTCTCCGCCAGCAAGAGCTAGAAGTTACTAAAGCTTAGCTTACAGAACAAAATAACGTTGAATCCTAAGCTCTCTCGTCTCTGCAGCCCCGTTTTCAGTTCCTGTGCCTTAGTCACCACCGGAGCCAGAACTCACTTGGAAGAGTGTCTCACTGCAGTCTGATTACTGCTGCAGAGAACGTTGGCCTGCTCTGCTTTGGTTTGGGTTATTCTCTGGGGCGTGGGTGGATGGGTCACTGTTGTGGGCACCCCTTGGGCGGGTGCTTTTTGTACTTATTTCTGTGTTGGGGGTGGCATGGCTTCCCTCAGAGCCAGTTTGACCCTCCATGGTGTTAATTCCGACTTCGGGGACCATCTAAACAGGACTTGACCTGCTCACCTGCTCTCCCTTCCTCCCTGAACTCCTGTTGCCTTGAGCTATGGGCCCTGAGTAAAAGCCAGCTTCAGTGCCTGGGTGGCTCTGTTGTCATCCCTGTGGTGTCAGTCAGCAGCCTGCAGTGTTTTTCGCATGTCTTTTCATTCCACGCAGATTTGTTCTAGGAGACCCAGACCTTATCTACCAAAGTACAGGTAAAGAAAAATGAAAAACTAGTTAGTTTCACTTTTACATGTTTTCGTTCTCTTTTATCAGAATATAGAGTCCTGTTCCATTTGAGCTCATAACAGAGCACCGGAGACCGGGCAGCCTGTAAAACAGCAAATGTCATTTCTCACAGTGTGGAGGCCAGACATCTGAGGTTAGGATCAGCAGAGTCGGGACCCCTCATCCTGGGCTGCAGACATTGTGTCCTCACGTGGAGGGAGGGGGCTCTTATCAAGGGCACTCCACTCTCAAGACCTGAGCACCGCCCCCGCCCCCCAACATTGAACCTTAGGTCATTTGGAGGCACAGACATTCAGAGCAGAGCAACAGGCATACTTTATGATATACTGTTTCCCTTCAGTACTTAGAGGTCATCCTGAGTAGAGCTCTTCCACTTTCTGTTTTCATGTTTCTCTGGAATTCACTGGGTGGGAATCTTGTCCCCTTCTCTGCCCCTCCGTACCTCAAACAATTGCCCGGGGGTTTGAGTTAATCTCATCAGATGAGGTGACACTTGAGTTACATGCTCTCTTGAACCTTGCTGTCCTCCGAAGGCCCTCAGAGGAGCTGTGTCATCTCAGTCTGGTGTGCCTACTGCTGTGGACAAGGACTCACATCCCCTCGTGGTCCTAGGGTCATTGTTGTGCAACAG